>NW_028261388.1:48264262-48934762 GCF_051295495.1 Thamnophis sirtalis
TAAAACAATTGAAATAAAACCCTGAAAATCCATAAATGTCAGAATGACGTCTAAGACATAACTGCCCACAAATGTTGTATGACTCCCAACCCCAAAACTGTCTTGCTCTGCTTTTCCTACTCGGATATTAGAGAAGCTTGCTTTTCAATATTTATCAAGAAAATGCTTTATACTGCTACTGTTTGCCAAATTCCCATTATTTGCAACTATGTGGCTATTAATAATACTAGAGTGTCTATCCAATTTGTGACACCTGGGATTAATTTTAGATCCAGTGTACACTATAACACACTGTCATGTGATCCTGCTTACTAGGAAGAAAAAAAATCTGTTCCAGCATGTTTTGAAAGCATGAATAACTATTTTCTTCAATGAAATATTAACCTATATGGTTGGACCTGCTGTAAAATTGAGAATAAAGAGCAGACATTTTTTTTCTCAGTTAAACTCAGCTTTGCTGTTACATGCTTTTCACAAACAGGAAATATAAAGACTTAATCTGCAATGTAGATTTTGATGGGCAGAATCAACTTGTTAAATTAATAATAAAATAGGATTTAAAATATCATTCTAGGTGCCATAGGTCCCTTCATAATGAGATAACGATTGAAAGGTCTACATTACTTTTAAGTCACCAAATTGGGGACTGCTCTGCAAAATAACCATATTGATGCTTTCAAAATTCATCCATTTTCATTATTTGACATATCCTTTCATTTTAAAATGGAACACACAAAATTTTTTTAGACTTTCGATATACTTGGACTCTTGGGTGTCTTCTCAACCCCACCCCACCCCACAGCAAAAAAGGAGAAAACAGATCAGAAGGAATGAAACAAAAATGAATCACAGACTGATCTGTAACAATAGATAACACTATATTTCTTTTTCAGCAGATTCTACATCAATTAAAGACAGCTTATCTCTGACCGGTTCTAATTAGACCTTTAAACTATACCACAGCTTCTATGCCATCTGTATTTGTAAGATGATATGGGCATGGATTGGGATGGGGGAGAGAAAGGGAAAGGATTGAGGTATATGGATTTTGGAGTCAATGGTAACATATATTCGGCCTATGCTATATGGTGGAGACATCTTTCTGTTTTTCAGCTTTACTTTTAAGAAGTATTCATCAAATACTTTGGCTGCTTCAAATAATTAAAAGAGCTTGGTTACATGACAAAAGTCAGTATTAAAACAATGATCTGAATATCATAATTCTTCTTACGAGAATCATTTTAACATTCTAATAAGGCAAACAGCTATTAATATTCCATTCATATGACAAAATAATTGTTCTTCTTTGAAAGTAGTGTTTAAATGGCCATCAAAATCATTTGCTATTTCAATGCCATTACAAAGCATCACAGAGATATATACTGTATGTGACAATAATTCACATTTTCTTTTATCTTTTCTACCAAACGTTAAGTACTGCAGAGCCAACAATTTTTCACACAGAGAAACTGAGGAAATGCAGCATCCATTATAATAATGAGAAATGTTTTCTGCCAGTCCCTTAGTGATACAAGACATAATGTGGAAACAAGATTAAAGAAGAACACACTATTTAGAAAAGATATGAGTACCATTAGCATCAAATATTAGTCTGAAAGACAAGATTTCAGAATATTTCACTTTAAAAGCTGGAGGAAGATTTGTATCCTTGGTATCTGATACTAAAAATGTTTTTAAAAGTGCATGCTTAAAAAGAAACTTACTTGCTGGCAATACTGTAAAATCCCTTCTTTTGTCGCAATGCAGCTCTTAGTTCCAGAAGGATCAGATTCCCATTTTCCATTTTGAACATTCATATGCATATTCGATTTGCCACAAAACATGGCTACTTGAGGTTCTGCCAACAGGCCAGCATTTCCATCAGTAGGCACCTGGAAGCAGATATAGATAATATTATTATGTTTTTTTCAATCGCAATCTTGTGCACACAATTGGTAGGGTATAAAAATTCATATTATTAAGAGATTTTAAGCAAGAGCAAATTTTAGATTATTCATGAATTGTGGAGTATATTTGTTGTGAAGCATTTATCCTCCTGAGTTACATTGTAAAGATAATTTCCTAGTAGAATCTACACAGCAGAGGAAGTTCGATTAGACTGAGAAAAAGAATCTGTGGGTTCACATCATACAGCATTTCCACATAACTGAAACTTTCACTGTTCTTTTTTAAAAAAATGTAAAGGCAAAATATTACTCCCTTCATATATAGGGGTTAGATATAGCCTTGTAACCTCCAGACTATTACTGTTTACCTACTCTAGTAGATAAGGGCACACAAGCATAAAGTTGGTTTATCAGGCTGATAAGGGTACACCAACAGTATAAGTATAATCTTTATTGTCATTGTACTTAAATACAACGAAATTGGAAATAGTGCTCTTATAGTTTATTGTTTGATTAAGCATGTTGATGTGGAAACAACCACCAACTTCATTTGGTTTTGTAATGGCATCTTTAAAAATATTTCAAATGGTATATTTATTGGCAACAGGGCAGGAAAATATTAATTTCACTAATATTTGTCTGGAATCAAAATGCACTATACATACCAAAACAATTTTCTATAGCCTATTTTCCTTACAATTTCCTTCAATGTGCCTTTCAATATTATTTCACACTGTGAATCAAAACTGTGTTTTGTTTTCAAAAATCAAAACATAAAAACCACTTCTACTTCCCATCAAGTCCATTTTATGTATTTTTTTTTACATATAATTTATAATTTATCCAAGTTAAGATCACATTTTTAAATGTTGATTTTTAAAAAAAATTCTGGTGCCACATCAATTTGTCTAATCAGAGTTGGGTCATGGCACCTAGACTTTATCAACGTATCTTTAATCTTCTTAAAACATTGATTACTATCAAGGTTCAGTACATAATACTTCAAGCATTTAAAAGGCAGCATTTTGTTTTTGTTTTTCTTTGTACACTGTATCTGATCCAGTCAGGAAACCTTCAGGAGCCCTGGGAATGTTATACAAGTTCATCCATTTATAACTTAGTAAAAGAAAACATGTTTATATACACAGAACCAAATTGGCTCTCCAACATGAACACTACGTTCAGATGTTGTAGAATTAGTGGAAAAGGGCATTCTGGCAGTTAATGGAGAGCATAAATGTTCTAGTTTGCTAATAACTTTTTATTCTAAAATTGGTAATATTAAGACAGGAAATGGAAACAATCTTTCCATTTTTGGAAAATAAAACAAAAAATATGTCCAAGCATCTCTAAATACTTTCCTAAAGAACCATATTTACACAGAAATAAATAGCTGGGGCTAAGCTGTTCTACTGTTGGGAGACTCATCACTGAGAAAGAATGACTTGGCATATGCTAGACACATGCCTTATGAAAACAATGAGATGGGACACCAAAAGCGGAAGCATTATTAATGGTTTTCTTTAATCTACATAAACATTTTTCTTTGATTAACCACTACACCATCCCAAAAGACTGTGCAGTGTTGATGGAGGGTCTATATTAAATTGCTGTCACAAAAAAGTAATTATTGATTGAAAACAATTTCTATAACATGCAACTTACCATATATTGTATCTAATTATGTATATGTGTGCATATTATTAACAATAAAATTGTCATTGCACAAATATGTTTGTATGTCCTGCTTAGGTAGACAGATATATAGCACATATGTAGTGTTCATACATACGATTTTATTTGTTAGCTTTCTTTCTCTACAACTAAACTCAGAGGTGAGGTTAACTCCATCCCTGTTATCCCTTGGAAAGTCTATGTAATGGTTGTATTGTATTTATATTAGTGTCCTCCCACAATCTTATTTTAATGATCTTGTTTATACATATTTTTAAATTAAATGCCTATGATATTGTTTTAATTGTTGATTGTAAGCTGCCTACATTTAGTGAGATGAGCAACTATATAAATATGATAGATAGATGATACACAGACAGACAGACGAGCTATATAGATAACAAGGAAGAAGCAGACTATTTTAATATTATCCCTATGGCATCTCAAATTCCGAATATTAAAAACTGCTAAAAAGACTCCTTACAGCAACTTGATACATTTCAGATATTTTGGTCTCCAATGCCCATACTGCATCACCGGTAGTTCTACTGATTGGAGCACACTCAGATTGTAGCTCCAAATATTCAGAAGACACCCATCTAACAAGTCATGCTTCGTCTTGTACCCAATAATGCAACAACAATACATTGAAAGTAATAGATATGTATGGTTTGTTCTTGTCAGCCTTTCCAAGCAAACCAGAAAGGAACTATGACCAGATGACCCAATTCACTGAAAGGCTTCATTAACAGAATCTTGAAAATCTGAAAGTACAAACTTCCCACTGTCTGTTATAAGTGTAATTATTTAGGGCAGGTCCATTCTAAATTATTTTCTCTGTTAAGCAATTGCAAGCTCCTCCCTCTTTTGTCTGATTGTTGCCCAAGCAGAATCTCTTCCTCTCCTTCCTCAGGGTCATTCCCACATGCTATTACAGTTCTGGATCTATGTCAAAAATGCATAGAACAGATATTAAAACATCAGTTTAATTTTTAAAAAGAAAAACCTCACAGAACTTTTATCGCATATAGGCAGTTGATGAGTGATAACAGAATATGCATCAGTGGAAAGCACTAATATAAAGGAAAAGGTTCCCCTCACACATATGTGCTAGCTGTTCCCGACCCTAGGGGGCGGTGCTCATCTCCGTTTCAAAGCCGAAGAGCCAATGCTGTCCGAAGAAGTCTCCATGGTCATGTGGCTGGCATCACTAAAAGCTGAAGGCTCACAGAACACTGTTACTTTCCCACCAAAGGTGGTTCCTATTTTTCTACTTACATTTTTGCATGTTTTTGAACTGCTAGGTTGGCAGAAGCTGGCACAAGTAATGGGAGCGGACTCCATTACGTGGCGCTAGGGATTGAACTGCCGAATTGCTGACTTTTCTGATCCACAAGCTCAGCGTCTTAACCACTGAGCCACTGCGTCCCTTTATGGCACTAATAAGCCTGATGTCACTGTTTTCTCCCACATACATAATATCAAAGATTAAATTCCAGTAAACACCAAATTAAAAAACGTATACAAGGACACGTATGATAAATATAACTAATTGAAGATATATACTTCTGTGGTTTAGCAGAGAAATCAAATGGGGAGAATGATTGCTAAACTGTTATTAAAAATATAATAAGAAAAAAGGCTTATACCTACAATCACCTCAGAGTAAGGGAATAATATTCAGTATATAAACCAGAGGAAAAAATGCCAATGAGAAAACAGTTCTGTTATCAATTTTCAGAGTTAAATTACATTCAAGCCTTATTTAAAGATAACAGCTAATGTGGTTTTTTTTTTGCATGAGATAGAAATATTGATAGTGAAATGCTGTTTCATGCTGTAACTAGATTAAAACTGAAATGTTACAGTATCATTGGTTATCAATCCCTGTAAATATAGAAAACTGGAATATAAGAGTCATATGAGGAAATATTTGCACATTAAGCAGTATTATGATCTACATCACTTCTGCACAACTTAAAATGTCCAATAATTGCATCTAGATAACCACATGTCAGCAAACATTTAACTCAACACAACTGATAACTAATGTGGAATAGTAAATATACTGAATACTTAATTAGGAAATGCTAGCCAGTTCTTAGTGCTATGAAACAGCCACTCTGTGTTCAAGACTTGTTTTAATAATTCAATTAACCAAAAGAAAAATAACACTGCTGTTATAACAAATCACCACTTAGTTGTCAATGTTTATTTGATGGTTAATATCCTAATTAATTGAGAAATATATATGTTACCCTTACAATTGTTATACCGCTATCTAAAATGTGTAATTTTGTGATGTATTACCACATATTTACTTGAATGTAATTGATGATGAGTTTCACAGCCTCATTCCTACCTGCTTAGGTTTTCAGCATAAATAAGCTACATATCAATATCCCCAAGCAGTACATTAACTATAAAGTATGTTAAAAATAAGCAAAATGATAAAGGTTATTTGACTTCCTCTCAAATATTATTACCAGAGAACAAGATATATAATTTGGAGAACAAAGAATGTATTCACATCTGTCCTAGCTGAAGAATTATGTATGATGTAGGAATTTCTTATCCTTATCCCCTTGAGCAAGATTGCTAAAGATAGCAATTCCATTAGAGAACAGATTATTTAAAAGAATGGTTATGCAAATTTATATCTTATTTGCTAATGAAGAACTGGTTTGTATTCAGCTGACAAACAATCTATAAGTCTGCTTTAAAAGAGATTAGTTGTGCACTTCTTAACATAACCCTATTAGAATAGCAAAAGGAAAAATTATATCACTTGTTTCCTGGGCAGCAACAGCAGAATCAAGAGAAAGTCAAATCTTTTCTTCCAGCTGATTTGTTAAAAGGATTTCAAACAGATTTTACACAAGAATACTTAGACTTAGAGATTTAGAATAACTTTATTGTCACTTTGAATGTATTGTAGAACCTCTGGTCATGAATGCTTCTGACCACAACCAAATTGGGTTGAAATCATGAGGTTTTTTTTACAAAGGGATTCAATAGGTAAAAGGGCAAGGAATGCAACAGACCTGGAAAGGTAAGAGGCGCGCCTCGCTTCTCCCACCTGCCACCCCTCGCTAAAGGGACGGCGGGGAAGGGAACCAGGTAGGCTGCCTTTACCATTGGGGTGGATGGTGTTTTTTTGCGCAAGGAACAGGCGGAAGGGCGTGATCACATTGCTGGCCTGCCGCTCTTTTTGCGGCAGGCTCTTTTTGCGTGGCAGGGAAGGGTGGGGGATGGAAGCACTTTGTTTTGTCTGCCACTGTTTTTGCGGCGGGCTCTTTTTGTGTGTGAGGGAAGGATGGGAGGTGGAAGCACTTTGCTTTGCCTACCGCTGTTTTTGCTGTGAGCCCTCTTTTTGCCCCGCAAGCTGTACCGGTAGGTGGTACAGTGGTAATAATGGGGACTGGTTGCGCATGCGCTTAAATAATTGGGGGCGGGCTTATTTTGGGGGGAGGGCTTATTATGGTGCATGCTCTGAGAAGCCTGATTGGGCTTATTAGCAGGGCATGTCTTATTTTCGGGAAAACACGGTACCTAGTCCACTGATGTTCCTGTCAGAGCTGGGATTCACTTACCTTCGCTACCAGTTCTCAAATGTGAGCATGCGCAGGCTTCGCTCACACATGCCTCCTCTGCACATGAGCATTGCCTTGAGTACAGTGCTCATGCATTACATTGGGGTAGGTGGGTGGAGCTACCGCTTCAACCAAACCAGAGAGAACCAGCTGAATACCACCTCTGGTTCCTGTATAAAATTTAGCGTGGAAAGAACAATGGATTTCTACAACTTGTTCTGGAAGTATTATTGAAAAACCAGTCTTCAATAGTAGAATATTACATAGTAGAATAGTAGTAGTAGATTACTCTTTGAGCCAGTCTTCAATAGTAGGATTACTCTTTGTAATACTATATGAAGGCTGTGTCTATATACCATAGGCAATTGCATTACAGATAGTCTTTAACTTTTGACCAAAATTGGAGTGGAATTTGTGTTGCAAAGTGATGCAATTATAAAATCCAACTGTTTTGCTACACTTTTTCTAGCCAGCCCCTGAGACTAGATCGTATTCTCTTAGCAGGCAGTAGAAGCTTGGCAACCTTCCCTATCACCATTGACTTTCTGGGGAAGCTGGTAAAGAAGATTCCAAGTTGTGATCACGTAATTGCAGAGCATCTGTCAACCAGTTGCAAATACAAATGGGCTGCTGTTGTGTCCAGATTGCAATAAGTACCTGGATGGCAGGGGTGGGTTTCAACCGGTCCGCGGTGGTCCGCATGGACCCGTTGGTCGGTGAACCTGGAAGTAACTTCCAGGAACGCCGAAGGGCCCGCCCGCACTCCTTATCGGACTTTGAAGGCTTCTGCGCTTGCACGCAGGCACATGGCACATACAGCGCCTATGCGATTCTCCGCGAGCAGCTGGAGCATCGCGCAGGCACTAATACGCATGCGTGAACTGCGCACATGCACAAGGACACCGCTGGCCCCATTCCAACTGTACTGGTTGGAATGGGATGAGCAACCCACCACTGCTATGTAGGCAGGAGTAACTTTGGTCATGGGTTCTATATGTTTCATTCAAAGCCACTGTAACTTCAAATGGTTGCTCAACAAATTGTCATAAATTGAGGACTAGCCTATGGATGACAAGCTATCCATTAGCACAATGTCAGTATGCCTCAGAGAATTGAACTGTATATGGATTATGTATTACCTAAATGGTAATACATCTATATTTTACTGAGCCATTATTCTGTAGCTGGAAAAAGTCTAGTGTCTGTGCAATATATTTTGGACTTCACATATTTCACATTTTTCCTGAACCACTCTCCAAAATGAGATCTTTGTACATAGAAAATAGCATGTTAAAATAAACACTTTTCTTCAAAAAAAGAAAGAAGCTTTAAGTCTGCAAAAGATACTCTCAGAAATACAGAAATTATCAAATACAAGTGAGAGGATAGAGAAGAAGTTGGATTACTTAGTGCATGTAACAGTAAAATATGATGGAGATGTTGGAGATGTTAGAGATGTTGGAATACTGAAAGAGGCATTAAATGGAGGGGAAACCTACCCCAAATGGGAAGATACAGAAGAGGAAAAAATAAAAGAATTTATGGAATTAAAGAGAAAAAACTTATTAGCAATAGTTTTTATAGCACCACCGATAATCAAAGATAAGCTGATTAAGGAAACAGAAGAAGGGCGTTGAAATTACATGAGAGATTTTATAAGCAAAGAGTTGCTAAGAGTAATCCATACAAAGTTGATTAAAGAGATGATTAGAGGACTGATGCCACAAATGGCAGAAGATATGACATTGTTTTGTTACTGGAAAGATACAGGTTGATAGATGGGAGAGTATAATTTAAAACTAGCTAAACTTAGCGAAATTTAGTGATAATAGATATAGTTAGCAATAGCAATAGCAGTTAGACTTATATACCGCTTCATAGGGCTTTCAGCCCTCTCTAAGCGGTTTACAGAGTCAGCAAATTGCCCCAACAATCTGGGTCCTCATTTTACCCACCTCAGAAGGATGGAAGGCTGAGTCAACCCTGAGCCGGTGAGATTTGAACAGCCGAACTGCAGAACTGCAGTCAGCTGAAGTAGCCTGCAGTGCTGCACTCTAACCACTGCACCACCTCGGCAATGATAATGATAAGGTATACAATGTCTAGTGTTATGATAAGTAATAATGGATATGAATATTGAATGGTACCCATGAAAGGAAGATTAGAAACCCTTTTGGAGTATATATAAAGGTTAATAATAATTAAAAAAAGAAGTTAGATTCAGTTAAGTCTTGATTACTAGGGGGGAAAATGATATGATGCAGGATATAGTTACATAAAGGAGGGATAATGATAATAACGTATATATATATATGTATGGGTACAATATAAGGAAATTAGATGTAAATTGTAAACAGTGATTTGGAAAGAAGAATAGAAAACTTTGTTACTAAATATTATGGATGTTTAGCTAGAATAGCATATAAGGATTTAGTGTCATTGGAGGATTTTAGAAATAGTAAATGAAATGCCAGTATGTGGTTATATATTAAATCTTGTTATATTTTATGATGAAGGACATTTAAACAATTATAATCAAATGAAAATAGGGGTATGATGATGGCAATATGTATAAATAGATCTCAGTTAAATACTTGAGTTAATATGAATTATGATTGATGACTGTGGAAGAAATGCATAAAAGTCTTTTGTAACCAACTGATACACTTTCTACAGTATGTAAAAAAGGAAGATTTTATGTGTTGTGTTTGTTTTGAAAATAAAAAATAAAAAAAACTTTTAAAAAAAGAAGATGAGTGCATCTTTTTCTCAGAAGAGAAGCTGATGAGTCAATATAGCGTGTTCATTCTGGGAGCTACTGAAAAAAGGAAGGAGAAAGGATGCAACATGCACCAGCATTACAATATTCACTTTGTTTGAATTTTGTCTCACTCAAAACCACCAATAACAAAAATGTTCAAAGTTTCTATTCTGCAAATCCATGGTTGATCTGAAACAGCCCAGCAGGTTTCTGGAATATGTTTTTTCCAAGCTCAAAATAAACAGTTCTTCCATATTGTGCACATCCTCAGTGGCTAGCACGGAATCCAGCAAAAATAGCGTTTTTGATACTCCATCTGGTATAGGCTCCTTTCTTATTTTAATCTTTTCTATGGTTTTAGAAACTTCTTTATTGTTATAGGCCTGTTCATAATCTGTCTCTGCTCCTCTGTAGTCCTTGATAAATTTTGTTTCTTTAGATGTTCATCTATTTTCACTACAGAGATTTCACTTCCTTACCATTGTTTGCTTTTCATAACTTATCTGTCAAAACATGTAGCTATATTTCCTCAGTTTAGGCGCTGAAAGGATATTGCCGCACAACCATTCATTTAACATGTAAAAGAAAACTCACGGAGTTCAACAGCATTTAAAGAATACCATATTATAGTCTTGCCTGATAAAATGCCTTTATTGAAATAGACCAATTCCAATTATAAAAGAAAATGGCAGTTGGTCTTACCTGAACTGTTATTTTAAGAGGTACCTGCAGGATGGGCCAGAGATGGTATTATCACAGCCAATTGGCCGCGAGACTGGGTTGAAGCTGAAGCCACGCCTCTGGGCTCCTCTCCTCTGACTCCAGTTTCAATGAAGTATGTGCTCCCAAGATCCTGAGAACAAGTCACAAAGGAGACACCTCCAGCCCCCAATACTGTCTATCTAACTGTCATTTTGCAGAGTGAGTTTGCAGGACTGTCCAGAGATGGGACATACCCAAGTTTATTCCCAAGAGTGGGCCCTCACTGATCCAACAGGACCTGTTGCACCACCCTGCGGCCGAACGCCACATTGGAAGATGCGAAGGCATCCAACATGTAGTGCCGGATGAAGGGCGACGGGGATTTCCACATCGCTGCCCTGCAGATGTCTTCTATAGGGGCCTGGGAGGCCCAGGCCACTGAGGTGGCCACACTCCTAGTGGAGTGGGCCATGATGCTGGCCGGAACTGGCAAGTTCTGCACCTCGTAGGTGAGGACAATGGCCAGACGGATCCACCGGCTAATGGTGGATGGGGAGACCCTCTTTCCTAGCGACAAGGGTTGGAAGGATACAAAGAGAGCCTCAGACCTACAAAACTCCGCCGTCCGCCTTAGGTAAATCCGTAAGGCCCTTCTTACATCTAAATGGTGCCAACTGTGCCCCCTGGTCGGGTCTGGGCAGAAGTCCGAAAGAACCACCTCCTGCACTCAGTGGAAGATCATGTTTACCTTTGGCAGGAAAGCCGGGTCCAGGCATAGCACTACCCTGTTATTATGAAATGTGCATAGATCCTCCCCGGAGGAGAGAGCCCCCAGCTCTGAGACTCGCCTAGCCAAGGTGATAGCCACTAGGAACACAGCCTTACAAGCGAGGAGCGTCCGGCTAACCATCCGGGGTGGTTCAAAAGGCTCAACCATAAGGGCCCTTAACACCACGGGAAGGTGCCATGTAGGAAATCTGTGGACTGGGGGTGGACGAAGGTGGGCCGCCCCCTTGAGGAACCTCTTAACTAAGGGCAAATGAGGTAGCGGAGTGGGCCCCTCCCCAGTAGCAGCATGGCCAGTGCCGTCAACTGTCTCCTAACCGTGGCTAGGGACAGGCCCTTGTCCAGACTCTTCTGAAGGAAATCCAGGACTTGAGGGACCGTGGCCCTGGAGGGGGTCATGTGGGCGGCCTGGCACCAGGAGACAAGCATCTCTTAAGTGGAATCGTAAATCCTGTTGGTTGACTGTCTGCGGGAATCCTCAATGGTTCTGATCACCTTTTGGGACAGAAGGGCGCTTCTCAGGCACTCCTGCTCAATCTCCACATAGCCAGTTGGAGCCACTGTGGATCTGGATGGACCAACTTCACCTGTAGCAATCTCACCTCCCCCCGTGGAATCCTCCATGGTCTCCCTGCTGACAGACTCAGCAGGTCCATGAACCAAGCCCTCCTGGGTCAGTAGGGGGCCACTAGGATTACTTTGGCCTGCTCTCTGACTACCTTCTGGATGACCCCGGGAAGGAGAGTTGGAGGGAGCTTACAGCAGCCTGACCAGCCAGCCACTTGGAGCGAAGGGCGTTGACCCCTTCTGTTCCCCGAGCTGGGAACTGAGAGAAGAACCACGGCAGTTGAGCGTTGGATGGAGTGGCAAACAGGTCCACCACTGGTCTCCCGAACCTCTGGCAGATCCTCTGGAAGAGCTTCTTGGACAGACTCCACTCTCTGTTGTCTACCATCTCCCGGCTCAGCCAGTCTGCCTGATGGTTGTCGATGCCGGTGATGTGTTCCGCTTGGATGGAGCGCAGGTGTTTCTCCGCCCAGTATTCCAGCGACATCGCCTCAGTGTGCAACGCTCTGGATCGTGTGCTCCCCTGTTGATTTATATGCATCTTTGCTGCAACGTTGTCTGTTAAGACAAGGACGTGATGACCTTCTACTGAGGTTTGGAACCGTCGTAGGGCAAGGTGGACTGCCTGAAGCTCCAGCCAATTTATGTTGTGTTGAAGGTTGTTCTTTGACTACCGGCCCTGTGCCAGCTGGGAGCCTAGGGCCGGCCCCCCAACCCAACAGGCTGCTGTCTGTTGTCAGTATGAGGCACTCTTGTTCCTTGAATTCACAGCCCTTGAGCAAAGCTGGGGACATCCACCACTTGAGAGATATCAGCACCTGCGGCGTCGCTGGTACCTTGAGCGTCGAGTTGCTGGAATCGGCCCTCTGATATGGCAGCAGTCTGCATTGGAGCATCCTGGCATGTAGTCGCGCCCACGGGACCACTTCGATGCATGAGATGAACTTTCCCAGCAAGCTGGAACGAAGGACTATGGAAACACAACAATCCTTCCGGATCTGGTTAATTAACTTCAACAAGCTGGACCTGCGATCTGGGGAAAGAAACCCTCGACCCAACCGGGAATCAATCACCACGCCCAGGTGTAGGATTCGGGTAGATGGGGAGAGTACTCTTCTCGAAATTAATCGAGAACCCTAAGCCCTGGAGGGTGTCAATGACCTGCTGATCTAGTGTGAGCAGGAGACTCCTCCTGGACAAGGATGTAATCCAGGTAGCAGAAAAGCCTGATGGGAATCTCCCTCAGATGGGCGGCCGCTACTGCTAACACCTTGGTAAAGGTCCTGGGGGCCGAAGCCAACCCAATCGGTAGAGCCCTGTACTGGTAGTGAGGCCCTAAGAAGGAGAAACGGAGAAAACACCTATGCTCGGGGAGGATGGGGATGTGCAGGTAGGCCTCCATGAGATCAATGGATGCCATGTAGTCCCCTCCCGGATCCCCGCCAGAATGGACTTGAGGGAAGCCATCTTAAAAGTCTATACACTAAGAATTGGTTTAGGAACTTTAGGTCTAAAATGGCTCTCCATCCCCCAGATGATTTTGGCACTAGGAACAGGTTTGAATAAAACCCTTCGCCCGTCTGGTCCTCAGGGACTCTCTCTATGACCGCAATGTCAATCTGCTGGCGCTTGTCAACGTTCTTGGCCGGGGAGTACACCCGGAAACAATTGGGGGGAAGGCAGAGGAATTCCAGGCAGAGACCATGGGTCACTGTACTGAGGACCCAGGCATCGGTGAATATCTCCCCCCAAGCGTCTGCAAACAGAGCTAGGCGGCCGCCAATGGGTGGGGTTGAGGGCAACCTACTTGACCCATGGAAGGGGTGACCACTCTTCCTCAAAAGGGCCATTTGCCCTGAGGCTGGAAGTGGGGTCTGTCCCTATTAATCCCCTGCCGGATGGCCTATCTGCCCTGCCCCCTGGGTATCTGCTCTGGTGGGTGTACTGTTCCTGTGGTTGCTGTGCTGACCTGCGATAATAGGGGATGGACCTCTGCTCCACCTTCTTGGTCGATGTTGGAAGCGCCATCTTCTTTTTCTTATCCTCCACCACGATGGGGTCAAAGGAAGTCCCAAAAAGGGAACCCCCCCCCCCACGTAGGCAACAATCGCTAGTTGCCACTTCTCTTTGTTGTCTGCCTGCCAGCCACGGAGCCACAGGAGGCGACGCGACAGACAATGCCAAAGCCCTGGAAGCAAACTTCATGGCATTTAAGGTAGCGTCAGCTGAGAACTGAGCAACTGCCACAACTTGTTGATGTCCTGGTGTAGGCGTACGTCCTTCGGTGGAATGCACGCCTACATCTGCTCCATCGAAAGGATGGCCATAGAGTTGTAAAACGAGGTGGAGGACACTGCCTTAAAGGCCCAAGCCGATGACTGGAAGGTCTTCCTGAGGATTATCTCCGCCTTCCTGTTCTCTGCCTTCAGGTTGTCTGCCACATCCTTGCGTACCAGAGATGCTGAGGCAGCCAAGGCACCACCGGCGGATCCACCGAGGGCATCTGCAATGCTTGAGAGAAATCTGGTTCAATGTTATAGAACCATCTGTCATTGCTGCCTGGGGTGGGCAACCTCCCCACTGCACTCCCTCAAGGAATCTGGTGACCTAGGGGGAGAATCCTGCCTGGAAGGGCTCCCTAGGGGTGACCTAGACCTGGAGGGGGAGAGACTGATCCTGCCCTGCAGAGCCCTCAACCTCTCTGCCCTGGAAAAAGTTCTCACCAAGGCCCTGTGCCTCCTAGCTTCATCTCTTTGGCTGGTAAGGGAAGAGCGAGTGTCAGCCGAGGCTTTAAGCCTCCTGGAAGAGGCAGTGGGATGTTGCCTGGTGGAAGTCCCCTCCCCGGGAGACATGGGGAGAAGGGGATCTACCCACCATCATGCAACTACTTAAGACCACTCCTCGTGCTTCCTGCGATTCACTCCTCACCCCCACCTCCGCAGCTAGAATGGCAAGGTCCTCACTCCTTTTGTTGCACGCCCCAAATTTTAAAACACCGCCGGGGCACGTTTCGAGATTGCTGCGGCTTCTCAGGAAGTCTGCTGCTGCCGCGCTGCTTCCCAACTACCTCTGCCGTTCCTAAGGCTTTTGTGGCCTTCGCGCGGTCCACACGTTCTTCTATGCCCTCTTTTAATGCTGCTGCAGTGAGGCGTACTCTCTTTTAGGCTTCTGGGCCATCAGGGTGAAAACCAGAGCCCTTTAGCCCCCACCGGTGCCGATCTGCCCTCTCAAGACTCCACGTGATCACCGGCCAAAATGGCTCCCAGGACAGCGACCCAGCCACCAGAGCCTCCAAGCCTTGAGATTTAACCCCCGAGTAGCTGGAAAAACCCACAGCTATCGGCAGGACTTACTGGGAGGTGAAGGAAGGGTCTCCTTGTGAGAAGGAAACAAGCTGAGTCGAGGATGGTCCAGAAAAGTTGAATCAGATCAGGAGTCAAGAATTTTCAACCTCTTTTTGGCCAGACTGGATTGAAACTGGGGTCAGAGGAGAGGAGCCTAGAGGCATGGCTTCAGCTTCAACCCAGTCTCGAGGCCAATTGGCTGTGATAATACCATCTCTGGACCATCCTCCAAACTCACTCTGGAAAAGGACAGGTGGGAAAAGAGGATACACAGAAGAAATTAAGAAAGAATTGTTACTGAAAGAGATTTATGTGTTTCTGAAAACTATGAAATGCTCCATTGGAGCTTTTGAAAGCAAAGGTATGTACAGAAAAAGCTTCCTTTAGTCACCAATCAACTTTTGCTATGCTTTCATTAGGATCCAATGAAAAAGCTGTCATAGTCCAAAAGGAATCCTTTTGTTGTTGCTGCTGAGGGAAGAAAAATGCCTGTTTTACCTCCAGTGGTTCAGATCTCATCATACAAAACCCAGATCAAGGAGGAAACATATAATACATATTGCTTAACACAACTTCACAAATCATGGTTATAAAAAGTGCATACTTCTATTGCATAGACATAGGCACTTCTGAGAGGGACACAGTGGCTCAGTGGCTAAGACGCTGAGCTTGTCAATCAGAAAGATCTGCGGTTTGAATCCCTAGCGCTGCGTAACAGAGTGAACTCCGTTCTTGTCCCAGCTTCTGCCAACCTAGCAATTTGAAAGCATGCAAAAATGCAAGCAGAAAAATAGGGACCACCTTTTGTGGGAAGGTAACAGCATTCTGTGCGCCTTTGGTGTTTGGTCATGCTGGCCACATGACCATGGAGACATCTTCGGACAGCGCTGACTCTTTGGCTTTGAAATGGAGATTAGCACCGCCCCCTAGAGTCAGGAATGACTCGCACATATGTGCGAGGGGAACCTTTACATTTACCTTAAGCACTTCTGACTATCACAGAATGTTCATATGGTGTATTTTCACAGTCCCTTTAATTAACTGCTAACATTCTCTAACTTTTTTCATGGAACCTTTGGGTGTGTGCTTGTGTGCTTTTTCTTGGTCTAATTGCATGAACCAGTCAGTATTGATATTCAGGATATAGTAAGTAGTGGTATAATTTTATTGAAGAAGGAAAAACAAGAAGTGATTTTTTCAGATAATCGCTCCTGTTCTTGACTCTCCACTTCCCCTCTGCAGAGCAAAGCAGAGAGATTTCAGAAGGTATTATAAGAGAGTAAGCAGACACATAATAGGAAATACAATGGGATGTTTGCATCTGCCAGAGACAGTGCATTGCTTTCAATGTGCATTCTGCAATGGTGCTTTCTGACTCTCTTGTAGTTCCTTCTTCAATAAATGTAAATACAACATTAATATCCTTGTTAATTATCCCAGCATCCGCATAAGTGTTGCAAAGAGCGGAAAAGTGGTTTAGAGGCAAAAAAAAAAAAGGGAGGTTTGAAACTGATTAATCTTGTCAATTTTAATCTCAGCCCTGCTGGGGTGAGCAATCCAAAAGGTGAGGGAGTAGGGAAAAGGAAAGCAGTCACCTACAGTCATATATTTTCCCACTTAACAATCATTTCACTTAGCAACGGAATTGCCAGGCCCAATTATCAACACTAAACAAGGACTACCTATATTTATAAATAAATCTCTACATATCCAATAATGTTACTTCCAGGAATTCTGTTCATTATAATAACTTTAAATAAATCAGATAATTGCCAATCTGAATTTGTAATTCTTCCTAGAATAACTGTAGATCAGTTCAATAATATAAATTTATTGTACATTACTTAAATTTGGCACAAGGACTAAAGGAATGCAAGAAAAAGCAACAAACGTATTCTTCTATTCTCTTCAAAATAACAGAATACAAACAAACTTTCCATTTAATATCCTCATTAAACTCCATAGGAGTTTGCAAGTTCATTTTGATGGTATATATAACTTCAGACAACTTACTACTCCCTCCCACTGATTTAATACCAGTAGGCTTGCACCATTAGAAGGTAGACAAGTTAATTGCTACTAAAAAGTTTAATATTAACATTATTCTCATGTAACACTGCTCTTATTCAACATGTTTTCAGTATTTTTCTACTATATTAACACTATATTTGGAGTCTTGCAGATGTCCAGTTGATGACATAGATACATCCAGATCAGATGTCGAGCTGCATGATCATTTAACACGCACATCCTGTAGCTCGTGCCAAATATTTGTTGCCTATTTGATACAACACATTTAAATAGCTGTTCTCTAGTTTTGCTTATGATAGACTAATAAAATGGTGGGCAGTTTTTACAAAGATTCCCTCCTGCCTAAAACCAGGCAGATGCTTTGACATATTGGATTTGACCAACAATTCTTTTGAGAAAAAGAAGTTAGGTTACATTTAAGTTTCTAGACCAAAAATAGTCTTTTTCTTTATTAAATGTATAGCACCATTGATTACCACAATCTACATGCTGTCACTGGAGAAGGTTAAATTATTTTAAGCTATTTTTCACTTAATACTACCCAAGTGAGCTTATTTTGTTAAATCTCTGGTTGTCTTTTTATTACTCACATTTCTCTTTAGAACACAATCAGTATTTAACTCTCCATACGGATGAGTGAGGTTTCAATTAATTAAGCCCAGTGCCAATAAAAGAAGGGAAAATGAAATGTTGCAAGTTTGGTGTTGAAGTATGTCAGCCAAGAGAAGGCAGCAAAGATTAGCTCATATGTTCACAACAGATTTTTCTTTCAACATACTTCCAGTTGCCTCTTAGAATTGTTATTTCTATAATCTCCATAAATCAGAATTCATACTTAAAAGTGGAGAACATACCATATTTTTCGGAGTATGAGATGCACCTTTTTCCCTAAAAAAAAAAAAAAAGGCTGAAAATCTGGGTGCATCTTATACATCGAATATAGCATTTTTTGCCTCCTGAAGCCTCACCCCTTCACCAAAATGGCCGTGCATAGCTTGTAGGAAGCTCTCAGAGAGGTCCTGGGGGCTGGGGAGGGCAGAAATGAGTGAAAAAAAGGGTCATTTTTTGCTCGTTCCACCCCCCCCCCCCCCCGAGCACTCTGCAAGCCCTCCAAAGGCTATTCATGCCTTTTGGGGGGGGAAACGGGCCTGTTTTCACAAAAAAATGGGCCGTTTTTGGGAGGTTTGCAGAATGCTAAAAAAAAATATTCCCCTTTCATAAAGCTTTTAGTTAGAGTGATTGATGAGAATTAGATCGATCAAGTGCTGTGCCAACAGAAACAAAGTCTTAGGTGGTGCAGATTGTCAGCGATTTTCTTCTCCAGTACATGGATAAATAAACCTGGAAACATCTACCTCTCTCTCTTCCTAACTACCTACTGTATTTCTCTCTCTCTCTCTCTCTTTCTCTCTCTCTCTCCATATGTACATACGTACCTATCTACTCTCTCTCTCTACCTACCTACTGTATTGCTCTCTCTCTTTCTCTCGCTCTATCCCTCTATCTACCTACCTACTTTTTTTTAATTTGCCTCTTCAAAACCTTGGTGTGTCCTATACTACGATGCGTTTTATACTTCGAAAAGTATGGTAGATGGTAGGAAGAATATAATCTTGGTTTTCTGAGCCATTTAAATTCTCCAACAAGAGTTTCTAGGGATTTAATTCAAGACCATATATAATATGGGTAGCATTTATACTGTGATCTTGGAGCTCTGCCCCATCTTAAATAAACAATGAAATCAGTCATCTGAAAAATGATGAGGGATACATTTGCATGCATGGGCAGACAGGCATTTCTGTATTGTTAAATCAAACTTCCCAAATTCTCTTAGATACTGCTAATCAGTTAAATAAATAGAATTTGACTATATTGCTGTTACCTTCTCTTAAGTCTCATAAATTTCCCTGTACAAAGCTAGGATAATAAAACTAACTTTCATACTGAAATAATCATACTTTTGTGGATTATAATTAGTTTCACTTGTGCCTTTTACTAAATAATTGGTGTAAAAAAGGAACCATTATGCATTCATTTTGTGTATTTTAAGAAGATGAAATCATTTTCCCCCTTCCCCCCAAATATGCTTCCTTCCTAGACCCTAGACTAGGAAGAAAAGAGAAAATGAAGGCTTTCTAGTGGATATTTTTGGTTTTAATTTTTTTTCCAATAAAAAACCACATGGGTTTTCAGCTTTCATATGTAATTCAGCCATTCTTTAACTTTATAAGAATGATGCTGTCTGGGGAATTCTAGGAATTAAAGTCTTAAAGAATGTTAAAGCTGCTAGATTGAGAAATATTGGCTTAACATGTTATTAACAGTAGGCCATATATTGTTTAGTAGAAAAATAATGTTCCATTTTCTCAGTTTTATAGTAGACATTTCAAAAATCAACCAGGAACAGTTACATCCATCCTTGAGCAATATTTTCTTTCAATATATGTGAATTATTACTTATTATATTATTATTCATATAATATAAAGTATTCTTAGTTGCTTCCATAGAGAAAATACAATTGAAAGCATGCAGAGTACACAGATAAAAAAATACAATAATATTTTTTTTAAAAAATAAACATAGTAAATATAAAGAAGGCACAACAAATCAGAGGAAGGTTATCTGAAACAGCTCAGTCTTTTTTAAAAATCAACAAAACATCTCCAGGATAGTTCTACAACACTGTGTAGAACAAACCAACAGATACAGAAAAGCAGCACTGCCTCACTTCAGACCCCTGAATCTCTCCGAAGTAGTGGATTAATAGAATTTTTTCCTTGGTTGATCAACTTGATTAGCTGATAGTGACTGAGCTAATCAGTCCTGAAGGCATTCAAGTATCAATACAAAAAATGCCTTTACAAAAGAAATCTAGCACCTTAAATTAGATCTAGAAAACAAACAGCAACTACTCAATATAATATGCTCACAATGCTGGCAACCCAAATGTAGTTTCTAAGAAGTGTTTAACTGCAATTTCAACTAAAGTGCATTACAGTGTATTCTAGCTGGGTACTGTTCTAAAGTTCTCCTGCTCTAAGTAAAGCAACAACTGCTACACCAGCTAAGACAAATGCTGCTGCTCTGAGTACAGCTTTAGAAACAAGTACTATGAGGGACCTCGCCCCCCCCCACACCCACAAAGAAACCTGCTCCTTGATGGATAGTGCTTACTCAGCCAGGAGTAACTGTGAAGGCCACAGAGTCCTAATGAATCAACAGTAACTTCAACTGATCAGGGTTCAGGTTCAGCTGTTCTTTCCCATCTATCCAACAACATGAAGCCCAGGGGTGGGTTCTGGCTTCTTCTACTGCCGGTTTGCTCAGGGATACACTTGGGCACACACATGTTTCGCGCATGCTTGATGCATGCTATGTGCGCATGCACAGTAGTAAAAAATTGCTTCTGCCCCCGCACAGAAGCAAAAAACAAGATGGCGGAGCCTACACTGGCACTGATAGAACTGGTTTGGGGGTGTGGCCATCTGAGTTACTACCTACTTCCTACAGTAGGAACCCACCTCTGATGAAGCCCTAAGAAGGCATTATCTCCACTACCCCCTGGGGTAGAAATGTACAACTGTATAATTAAATACAAATAAACACTTCTATTTATATTCTACATTACACTATAATTAAACCCAGTGCTGTTTGTTCTGAATGTACCTGACAGTCTGTGATATCCAATTTATAACTCAAAATCCAATATACCCCTTGCCTAATAGTGGACTAGTTGTGCACTTCTGCTTGAAAGATGTCTGCTGCTTAAGGATATGTAGCAGAATTACTTTATACAACAATCCTGTATAACTTTCATTGTTGCAAGTAAGCATAAGGCTTATCTTCATTTTGGTTTTTGTATTAAAATAACTGATGAACAGACTTAATACAATATCAATGTATAGGTTTTAACATCCCTCCCATTTGCCCCTACTTGCCCTCTCTTATTCTCTTGGCTGGAATCACTTAATTAAAAAAAACTGGAACCATCACAAAACACTGCTTTTTACTCTCAACATGGTATCTGCAAGAAAGATATTATGATTGAGAGAAGCCCTGAGATAACTAGCAGGACAGAGTTGTACACCCTCTGTCTAAATCCTGCCATAAACCTACCACTGAAATGATATACGTAATTTCAGTTCCTTGTTTGGGGATGAATGCTAATCAAAAAGATTCCAGATAATCCACAACTTCCATAGCCCTTTGTAGCCAATATCTATCACCATTTTGATCATTCCCCCCCCCCCCCGCAAACAATAGATGTAGACAGGGCAATGATCATCTAGGTCTAATGCTAGCTTCTTAAAGTGCTTCTTTAAAGGATGCTTTCTTCCCTTTCACAAAGAAATGCTTACTACAGCATAGTTCATACGCCTGTTTTCATGCTAGCAGCTTGTAGTAGCCAGATGGAAGATAGATCAAGCAGTAGGCTAGTTCAGAAGGAATGCTAAATCTGGGCTCCCCAAATTTTGAAGCCAATCAAAGCTCTTTGTCACAGGGAAATCTCTAAGATGTATGTGGAGTTCAAAAGGTTTCTTCAAAATAGCTATTATGGTTGAGGTTAACACATTGCCTTGCAACAAACAAATTTTCCATTTAATTTCCTCATCAAAAGTATCTTTAAAGAAGCAAGGGAGGTTTGGCACCTGGGAGCTGTCCACGGATGCTATAGGACATGGGTGTCAATCTCAAGGCCCAGGGGCCAAATCTGGCCTATGGGGTGCTTAGATCTGGCCTGTGGGGCCACCCTGAAAACAGTATGTGGCCCTCCTGAGCTCCATTTCCCCTGGCAGAGGGTTGTAGGAGGCTATCACAGCTGAAAATGGAGCTTGCAAGGGCTGCAGGAGGCCCTCCCAGGCTCCAATTTCGCTGCCAGAGCGCTTGGGACAGCAAAAGCACCCTGATACAACCTTGAAATGGCCATGCCCACCCTGGCCACGTCCCAACCCCCCAGGTCAAACACAACCCTGATGCGGCCCTCAAAAAAATCGAGTTTGACACCCTCACTATAGGAGATAATGTCACATTCCAGCATTCACAAAGGAATTCCGACAGAGCAGCAGTTTATTTTTTGATATGCTTTATCTATCTCCAAGAAGCTATGATAACTGGCACCAAGTGGCAAACAGTAAATAGGCAAAGTCAGTTCTAACATGGTTAATCTCTCCACTGTATATATAGCATTTGCTCCTCCCACCCAGATCCACCCATGGGCCCTACCCCCCCCCCAATCATATCCCCCAGTCATGATGCCAGCACAGAATTCGAGCATACGAAGGCCCAGCTACTCAAGTATTCTTGTTAGTCCCACAGACTGGAACCAGGAAGGGAACATCCTGGTAAACAGTCCCCGATCCATGCCTCCATGCCAGCCAGCTAACAATCCTTGGAGCAGCATTCTAGCCAGCATGTACCCACCAGCTGGAGGCTCCCAGGGTGACACGCTGTTGATGTCGCAATTCCCATGCGACATGCCAGTGAATCTGCACCTTTCAACTGGAGCCTCCCAAAGCGGCCCAGAGGCGAGGAAAATCAGCAGCCAAAGAGGTGAGACTGGGGAAAGATGAGAGGCAAGGTGCAGGTAGCAATGGATTGGCGAGACGAGAGAGATCCCTGCAAGTGGCAGCCCTGGTGACCCAAGGGCTGACAGATGACTGACAGGTGCCATGTTAGGACCTAAAATGCTAAAGTATTGTTTTTCTTTATAGAAGGGAACCAAAATGAGTCCTAAGTTTGTATCTTTTTGTTCTTCCCTTTTGATATGACCACAAAGGTGAGAAACTTTCATTTCCTTTTTGTTTTAGCCACCAGTTATCCAACCATACAAACTACAGTTAATCTTAATTATATGGTCATGTTAAAACAATAAGTGATGAAATGAGTTTGTTTATATTATTTGTCACAGTAATATAATGCAGTAATTAAGAATAAGCAACCTGGTAACTAGCAAGGTGTGCTATAAGAAATACATGTTGGTTGGAGTTTAACAAGGAATGGAAAACTGTTTTCTGATACACTTTTCTTTCTCTTTTAAAGCTGTCTTCTACATTCTGTTTTTCTTCCTAACAGTCTTTTGTCACTCCCAAACAGCATTTTGTAGGGAAGAGAGAAACAATTGTTGCCTGTGATCCGAATCATCCTGCTTGAACGGACCTTATAAAATTAGGCCAAGTTATGAACAAATTAAACTAAGGACAGCAAATAGCCTACCCTTGCATTAAATTTTGATTAATTTAAAATGTAACATTTTCAATCTTTTTCTCAGTAACTTGCCTTGTTTCAGTTCATTCTTATAATGCAGAGCAATAGCTTAATGTTTCTTCTGCTATTATTATTTCAAAGTATATCTGCATTGCAGATAAACCAGCATTATTGAATGCAACAATAAATGTTATGCCCAACTATGTCAGCTTTGTGATGTTGAAACTTTTGTAAGATTATATAAGGAAAGGATCACAAAGAATATTAGAGCAGTTTAAATTCATATGTAGAATATGGTTCCAGAGGGAGTTGAGGCTATGTGATACATCAGCTACCACAAGTTCTAATGTATTTATTCAAAAGACTGATATCCATACCCCTCTCAGCACATGACTCTTGGCAACTAACAACAATTTAGAGCACCAGCAAGAATAAAAAGCAAAATTAGATAACTACAATTGCAAAAAAATTAAGCAATAAATGCAACTGATTTTAACTTTTACTTTTACTGCATTTTATCTAACTGATTAGTTAATTACACATTTAATGCATGTTTATTCTGAAACAACTCTTTTCTTTTTATAGGCACTCTAGGTCACATTTTGGATCACCGTATTTTTCGGAGTATAAGACGCACCTTTTTCCATCAAAAAAGAGGCTGAAAATCTGGGTGCATCTTATACACCGAATACAGCATTTCTTGCCTCCTGAAACCCCACCCCCTTCACCAAAATGGCCATGCATAGCTTTTAGGAAGCTTTCAGAGTGCTCCTAGGTGCTGGGGAGGGAGAAATAAGTGAAAAATGAGCTGTTTTTTGCTCAATTTTGCCCCCACCCCACTCCCAGCCACCAAGAGCATTCTACAAGCCTCCTAAAGGCTATTCATGCCCTTTTTGGAAGAAAAATGGGCCATTTTGGGAAGTGCAAAAACTTTTTTTAAAATTTGCCTCTTCAAAATCTTGGTGCGTTTTATACTCCAGTGCGTCTTATACTCCAAAAAATATGGTAATATCAGAATAAAATATCAAGTCAACAGAAGTTATACCAAATGAAAGGCCAACTCTATCTCTTATTAGCTGTCTTAAGGGAGTTGAGTATGACAAGACAGCTATAAGAGATGTCAAGACAGCTTTAAGATATGATAACTGCACTTATACTTTATCAGCAGAACACAATTTCTTTAATGTCCGCCAACTCTTTCCCGATGGGTATGAATTTCATTAGGCATTAATCAATGTTCATAACTACAGTATATTGTATACATCTTGCCAAACTGATTAAATAACATTAAAGCTGTTTCACACTACTCAGTTATTCCCAAATGACTAAAATGTCATTTTAGAGGTCACTTTGAATTGAGGATTAAACTTGGAAACAAAATAGAAATGCAGCATATAGCAAAAAACAAAAGCATCTTTTATTAGTACTGATGATGTTAGGGTAGCTAGTTACCTAGATAGGGTAATGAAATGTCTGCAAGAAAACAAAACTCCTGATTTCAACCCTGAGCTACAAATATTCTCCTCTATTGGTAATGGAACATATAACCTACTCCCACATTCCTTGAAAAATCCAATTGTTCTGGCAAATGGAGCATACTATTCAAATATTAAGTTGTACATTCTTTCCCACAATAAGGACTAATTGAAACATTTAGCAGAGAGCAACTTAATAATACTCTGGAAAAAGTCACATACTCTTTGTTCATTTGTTCTAGAGAATAAACAAACAATGTAAGAGA
Source organism: Thamnophis sirtalis (assembly GCF_051295495.1). Classification (NCBI taxonomy): domain Eukaryota; kingdom Metazoa; phylum Chordata; class Lepidosauria; order Squamata; family Natricidae; genus Thamnophis; species Thamnophis sirtalis. The sequence goes on from NW_028261388.1 coordinate 48,289,574, forward strand.
TTATTTCTTTATGTTTGCATCTAATTCCAGCTCTTCTACTTTTTTATATATATCTAGGAACTATGGAAGTCACATTGGAACACCCCAACTTTGGTAGAAAACTCACTGGTAAGAGTACTATCAATTGTACCCCATATTTTGAATAAATCATTTTTTAAAAAAAAATGGTTTTCCCCACCGGTTCTCTAAATTTCTTTTCTATATTTTTTCGTTTAAGAACTCTTAAGAATACATTTACTAGAAACAAAGTAGAAAGGTTTTGTCTCTTTTCCTTTTTCCTCCAAAGTTACAAGAATTGCAAAATCATCAAACATTTTTTTTCATGCACAAAATTCCTTGAACATGACATAATAAAGTTTTCAGGAATCTAAACAAATGAGATTGTCTGTAGAATTTACCAGACCATACCACATACCATGTTTCCCCCAAAATAAGACAGGATTTTATTTTCTTTTGATCCCCCGAAATAAGCACTTGGTCTTATTTTTGGGGAGATCTTATTATTTTTGAGGTGCAGGAGGTGGAGAGTGTGGTCACCTCACGGCTGCTGCTGTGTTGCAATATTTTCGGGGAGGGCTTATTTTCAGGGGAGGGCTCATTTTAGAGCATGCACTCAAATGCTCAATTGGGCTTATTATCCAGGGAGGTCTTATTTTCAGGGAAACAGGGTAGGATAAATTATTACATGTCAGTTGTCTCTCTTCTACTGATGAAGCAATGTAGCAAGTATAATAGGCCTTCTTAAAAAAAAAGAAATGCAAAATTTTAAACATTGTATTAAACAACTAACATTGAGTCTTTGCAGCATGATTAAATGGACATTAGAAATATAACAGCACCTTAGATTTTGTTAGTCTGCTTTGTTTATACAAGATTAACCGGTGTCTGTGTAATATGCACACTAGACCTTTCACAATGTAAATGATTTTCCTCTGTTTGATGTTGAAGATTAAAAAGATAAAACATTCTTGTGAAACACAACTATTGCTGATTATGTGGATATGGACATTTTCTTGATGACAATACAGAAGCTGCAGCTGTCACTTCCTCCTTCTAGGATATTTTATTGTTTAATTTCCATCATAGAAGACTATGCATTTTATTAAATATGAATATGAAGATATAAAAGGATGAATATCATATATTTTCTGACAATTGAAAGAGATGAAATATCATGACCAACTAATTTAATAAATTCAAAGAATCCAATTTTAATTCAACCTATATCCAATCCAAAGCATATACCTCTAGTCCAAACATACTATCTTCCATAAAATAAGCCTAACTGCAATACAATTCATTTCCCCAGAGTCACTCACACGACACTTGATTTATGCCATGTAGAAATCTTAAAAATATGCATTATTTAATTCTACTTTTTAAAGAGAAACTAAGCATTCTGCAAATACTAAGATTTAAATACCAAAGCATAATTTAAATAACAAAGTAGATTTCCCCCCTCAAGATAATACTGTCTAATTATCAGTCTGCACCATCTGTAACATCACAGAATTCCTTTTCTTCCGAAAAGAAATTCAGACAAGAATGGCTATTAAGTTTAGGAAAGCAATAATTGTACATATAATTATTAGCATATAAGTATAGAAGTGTATTTTACTGAGAATTCTTATGTGGGTAAAAAAAGTAAGTATTAAGAAACAGCTTGTTTCAGGTCTGTATCTGACCTGAAAATGTAAGATGAAGATGCTTTACAGTACAATTATACCTGAGCAGGTGCAGAAACAGCAGGAAGAGGGTTTTTTTCTTCCCTTGAAGTGCCATTCTCAAGCAGATGGTTTCTTGGAGGCTTTACTATATACTATAATAAAAACAACTATGCATATGCCTCCACTTGCAATATTCTTTTTATTTCTAAGTGGAGAATATTTTATTGTATTAACAAAATATTTGTAAGTTTAATCAAGTAATTTGTTCAGACACTGCAAATCTGGGCTAAACTATTTACATATCTAAAGAGTGTAGACCCATGATGACCAACCTGTGGCATGCAGAGCCCTCTCTGCGAGCACACGAGCCTTAGTCCCAGCTCAGCTCCAATGCGCATGAGGCCACATCTCCTGACAGCCAGTTGGTTTTTGGGATTAGCACACATGCGTGGGGGGTGCATGCAAGGGGATCATGCACACATGCAGGGGGGTGGAGGGTCATGTGTGCATGTGCAGGGGGTGGGGCACACAGGGCTTCACGTGTGCATTGTATTATGGGTATGTATGTGCACACCCACCCTTTTGGCACTCAACGATGAAAAGGTTAGCCATCACAGGTGTAGACTTTTAACTTTAACTTATAACTTTTTTATAAAATTAGAATGCACCTCAAGAATGATTCAATGTCTTTATTATCTTCATACATTATTTTAAAATTATGGCATTAATAAAATGAAAAATAGCAGATTTTTTAAAATGGCAAGCAATGCTGCTCTACATTTTTCTGTTTCTGTCTTCATAAAAGAATAATTAGACACAATATATGTAAATGAATGAACCGTACACTTGAAGAAAACCCTCATTTCTTGGCTAGGCAAAAGGATCTAAGAGATAATACAAATCATTATCATTACATTTTTGTAATAATGCATCATACTATTTTTTTATTGGGCAAATGTTGTTTTCCTTCATACTATCTTAAAATCAGAAACCAGTATCAACTAAAAAGTGATCTACATGCCAAACTATGCTGCCAGTTAAGATAACTTGAAGCTCTAAGTATTTGAAAATGTTCCCTCAGACATTCCACACTATTCAAGAAGGAAATGGACACCTGATACCATTCTGCGAATGGAGACTGAAATAAGATTAGGGGAACAAACAACAGTATTCTTGTCATGCTGGGCATTTACAAGAATATTCACCTCTTCCATAAGGTGAAGATGCACATATGTATACACACTTAGTAGACATTTCAACTTTGGCAATCATACCTGGAGGAAAGGCAAATTAAGCCAATCACGATTCTAACAGCTTTAAACAAAGCAATATAAGAAGCACAATCTATATAGTAGATATTCTGAGAAACAAAGTATTCATTTGTAAGCTATTTAGAAAGAAATAAAGAACCAGGGAGAGTCAAATGCCGATACATTTAAATATGCTGATCATCATTAGCTTGTGAACTATTTTCTCATAGGATTCTCTGAAAACAAAGATACCTTGGATTTGTTATAGAAGGTCTGTAGCACTTACAGAAGACTTGGAGCCCACCTATCTGGTCTGCAGCAAACTGTTTCTATTGCTAGCTCAAGCCTTCTGAAATATCAACAAATTTTGACTCCTAACTGAACATGTTCATACAGAAGAAATGGAAAGAATTCCATGCCTGATCAAGTCCAGTTCAAGGGGGATAAACTGGAATAGAAAAATGAGTTCTGGATTACATACCTACATAATTCTATATTGGTTAAGGAGAACCAAATTTTCTGTATGTTTCCATTTATCATTTCCACATCAGTCTCACTTCTCCTTTACTATTAATTGAATCATAGCATTGCTTTTTCTATTAGGATTATACAATGAAAAGTTTATAAACCACTATTTTTCAACACTAATGAGTAGTACTATCTCTCAGGCTTATGCAACTTCTGTAGAAGTTGCTCGTAACTAGTTCTACTTGTACATACTGTATAGGTACACCCAACCACATATGTGTACCGTTGAAAGTAGTATCTAAAGCGCTATGTAGCCTGAAAAAAGAAAGCACTGTAATACATTAAAAAGAGGTGCTTCATTATCCTGCTATTACATTACATGTACGTGATCTTATTTTCTATCTTGAAGGTTCTACATTTTCCAGTGTTCTTCCATAATGTACAATAAGAGGATTCAATTACCGCATTTTTCGGAGTATAAGATGCACCTTAGTTTTGGGGGAGGGGAAAAAAATTCTGCCTACCAGCATCCATCGGTATTAATCTGGCTAGCATCCTTAGCAAACAGCCTGGTCAGCTTCAGCACATTAGTTCAATGGTTGTGAGCGAACCACACACTTTGCTCACACATGCCTCCTAGGGGCTTAAACTCAGCTTCAAAAACACAGCTGATCATTGCGGGGAGATCCAATGAGTAAAGCAGAAGCGTGGAAGCGGTCGGAAAAGGCAGCAGCTGTTCCAGGTTGCCATTTTGACACATTGCGCCAATCACCGCCCAAAAATGTGACGGGGAGGCCAAAAATGTGATGTGCAAAGGTGGTGATCGGCAGCAATGTGCTCTGGCAATCCTCGCAGCCTTCAACGGGTCTCAAACGGAGCGTTCAGAGGCTGAAAACGTGAGGCCAAAAATGCAAGCCACAGAGAGGGTAATGGTCTGTAGCAATCCCTGCAGCCTAGAACAGGTCTAAAATGTGACGTGTAGAAGCCAAAGGGTGGAGGCCGGTGGATGGGCGCGGCTACATTCAGTGTATAAGACACATCCACATTTTCACCATCTTTTAGGAGGGGAAGTGTATCTTATAATAGGAAAAATATGGTATACCCAGATTTAAAACCAAATGTAAATAAAGATGTTATTTCTGTAATGATCCTAAGCCATAGAAAAATAAAGAGCCAACAGGAAGAAAATATATTTGAATCTTATCATACGTCTCTTGTTCTAGCTATCATTGGGAGATAAGGAACACCATACACCAAATTTGTGGACATCAAGTAATGAAGGATATCCAATTCTTAATATGGTATCAGTGGTGGGTTGCAAGCGGTACGCCCCGTACTGAAGTACTGGATCCTGCCCGGAGCATCAGATATGGTACAGTGCTCCGGAGGGCCTGCCCTCCCACTGGCACTCCTTACTGGTGCTTTATGCTGTCGGCACTTCCGCACATGGCACATATGGCGCCTGTGCAATGCTCAAGGAGGCTTGCGGAAGCATCATTTGATGCTAGACTGCATGCGCGTACACTGCAGGCATGCATGTGGGTAACTCCGGGGCTGTTCCAATCATACCATTGGAATGGAATCCAGAACCCACCACTGTATGGTATATACATGATACGAATGTCATAGGGAGCAGCAAACATTCAACAATCTTAGGCAGTGTTTGGATTCAGCAGCTTTAACACAGAAAGAAGGTGGGGAGACAAATAAATGGCTTACAAAGGATAAATAGTTTATAGGATAATGTGTGAGCACCAGACCATGTGGGCTTGTTATGTTAACAATTTAAGACTATTCTTGCACACAGGTGATAATTGCAGGCTTCCTTGGCTAATGCAATTACTTCACTTTCATAATTTTTCTATTCTATTTATATAACTTCTCTTTGTATCTTCAGCTAAACTAATTTTGTAATAAACTTATGAAACACTTTTACTAATTTGCTGAAAAATAGATGCCTTATAACACGTACCCCAAGTCTCTTTTCTTTTGTAGAAAAGAACTGCTGAACAAGTCTGCCTACTAACATTCATTAAATGAAATGTTCAATTAAATGCAAAATTATATTCTTGAAGCAGGAGCCACTAAAACAATTCTGGTTTTAACAGAAGAAGCAGATTGTGATTGTGCCAAAATGTTACCATCAGGGTAATTCCAATGTATACCAATTGAGTAGAGTTCAGCTAAAAAATGATACTGATAGTTACTCCAGCATGCAAGGTGATGAAAGATTTTGGCTATTAAGGAAATTACAAGATAAAATTTCTAGGAAGAGGAAAAAAACCCAGACTAGAAATAGTGTTTTATGTATCACATTTCCTTGTAAAACAATTTAAATTTTACAAGGCATTTTCTCTTTTGGCTTTCTAGTCATTGGAGTAAAGTTACTGCATTTTAAAGTGGTTATTCCACATTCCTCAAAAAGTACTTCTTGTCCCATTTGACTTCAGTAGGTCATCTCTATAGTAGTAATCTTACAAAGTTTTTTTTAATCACACACTGTGTTGTGCCAGGATTTTTTTTAACTACAGCCTATTGAACAAGCCATAATATTCTGATGGCATGCAAAGCAAGTGAACAAACCCAAAAATTCAATCTTAGTTTACTTTTCACTCTTTTGGATTCCTCCAGTATTTATTTTGTTATTTTGAATTCTATAAAAATATCTGCAGTCAAATGTCACAGCTTCAGTTCTACCATAATTCTGCTTTATGTAAAGGCTAGTACCTGAGCCATTGGGGACATAAGAAAATTTAGACAATGAGCAACAGATACTAGACAAACTAATATAAACATTTCTGTAGTCAAGATCTTTTAATGAATCAAGACAACTTCGTGTCAGTTTAATTATGATATAAGTGATAGTGCAAGGAAACATTCTGTGTAATCCAGAGGAGCAATAGTCTTTGAGGGTACCAGTGTGGAAACCCAATATATTTTTTCAGGGCTGCTAGTTTCTAGAAACAAGGCTTGGTGTCATTGGTTCATAGCCTTCAAAATGTCTGAACTAGGCAATCAAATATTACAATAAACCAGTATTTGTCTTAGTAAGTGGTATCAGTTGGATTTTTCTCCATGACTCCTTCAGCATACTTTCCATAAACCACTATCCAATTTCCAATGTATACTTTCTTTAAGATCATATCAGGGCTTCAGAACGAAAGTGTTGGCTGGAGGGGTCATTAGTAGTTCAGAATAAATCCACAGGCCAGACTGTCTTCAGTCTACATTAACGCCACTCATAAATTAAGTCTACAACTGGGAATATGGGAGTACATTTTGAAGAAAAAAGACATCTGTTTCTCATGAAAAAAAATAGATTCACACAACTGATCTGAATGCTATGCTATTCAACTATTGTGGTTAGAGCAGAGTCTTACAGAATGATAGGTATAATTCACAGATTTTTCTTCACTGGGAAGGTAATGTCTATTTGGCAGGAGCTATAGATTTTCTGCAATCAGGTCTTTCTCAATGACAAGTTGTAGAGGGAATAGAAATGACGTTGAGAGGCAGGAAGAAGAGTTGCTACCAAGGCAATAGTCAGATTAGCAAGGCTTAAATTGAAGCCCAGAAAATAATTTGAAAGAATGTCTCAGACTGTCTGGAACTGTGTAGGTGATCTTGGAGAAAGAGGGGAAGAGAGGCTGCCTAGGAAACGATTAGGAAAGAGAGGCAGGAACCCCCCATGGCTTAACAGTCAGAGAAGCAAACTTAGGAAGGGACCAAGCAGTAAAAAAAGAAATGACAGTGGGATGTTTGTACTTTCAGACTTACAAGATTCTTTTAATGTAGCATGACAATAAAGTAGAATTAGCTCATCCTGTTGGGTTTTGTGTTTGATTTACCTAGGAGGAATGACACAGACAAATCCTCCCTAGTTCACAGAAACTAGAGAGGGAGGAGAAAACCATATTCAGACTTGCAAGACTCTATTACTATAACTGCAATTTATTTATTAAATTTATTTGCCACCCATCGTTTCAAAGCAACTCTAGGCGGCTTACAACATTAAAAGCACTAACATCAAGAAGATTTTTTTTCTAAAACAACAAAACTGAAAATTATAATGAAAAAAGAATTATATTTAACTGATGTAGAGATAGGAGGAGGAGGATAAGCGGAGGAAGGAGGTGGGATTTTCTCTTAATTCATCAACCATCTCCAATGTGATGCTTCCTAGGCCCAAGCCATCTACCACAGCCACATCTTTTGGCTGTTACGAAAGGTCAGAAGGGTGGGAGCCAATATCATATCAAGGGGTAAGAGTTCCCTAAAGGGAAGATACCATGGTAGAGACGTCCTTCTCTTGGACCCCACCAACCGGAATTCCTTGACTAAATGGGGCCAGCAGCATACCTCCTCTGTCAGTGTAGGAGGAGCTGGCCTGTCCCAATGGGGTGAGACTGTTCCTTAAAGTATCCTGAACCTATGCCATGCAAGGCTCTAAAGGTAACAATAAACACACTGAATTGCACCTGGAAGGAAATTAGCTTGCAGAGTAATGGTGTAACATAGGCCAACCTAGTTGCCCAAACAACTGCACTCTGGACCCACTGAAGCAATAAACATAGTCTTGACTGATATGGCATTTCTTAGACTGATCTACCTGTGAGAAGAACTCACAGAACTGCTCATACAATTCTAAAAAAAAAAAAATTTTTGAAGTTTAAGCATTAATGGCAAGCTTACAATTATGGAGTTAATGAAAAAAGGCCTAGTATATGGAATACAGACCCATCAAGAAATTGGGTCTCACTTATATATGAGGGGCCATATTTGTAAGTTTTATACTTCATTTAATTGTCTAACATTTTAATTACCGTATTTTCACCCATATAACCCGCCCACGCAAATAACCCGCACACGCATATAACCCGCGGGTTTTCCGGATCGTGTAAAATATTTCCCGTATACCCCGCCCACGCATATAACCCGCCCACGCATATAACCCGCGACGAGTAAAAGAGAAGGGAAACAGCTGAGATGGGGGGGGAAGAAACGGAGAAAGAAGCCTGCGCACGCTGGGGAAGAGGAAAGGAACGGAGGAGAAGGAAACAGCTGAGATCGGGGTGGGGGAAGAAACGGAGAAAGAAGCCTGCGCAAGCTGGGGAAGAGGAAAGGAACGAAGGAGAAGGAAACAGCTGAGATCGGGGTGGGGGAAGAAACGGAGAAAGAAGCCTGCGCACGCTGGGGAAGAGGAAAGGAACGGAGGAGAAGGAAACAGCTGAGATCGGGGTGGGGGAAGAAACGGAGAAAGAAGCCTGCGCACGCTGGGGAAGAGGAAAGGAACGGAGGAGAAGGAAACAGCTGAGATCGGGGTGGGGGAAGAAACGGAGAAAGAAGCAAGCCTCCGATCGTGTAAGCCTCCGATCGTGTAAAATATTTCCCGTATACCCCGCCCACGCATATAACCCGCAGGGGGGCGCTGTGCATGTAAAAACCGCATATAACCCGCGGGTTATATGGGTGAAAATACGGTACTTCATGTCTCACAATCAGACACATGTAAAATCAAGCTGCCAATTTAACCCTCAGTAGTTAACCCGAAAACCAGATTCAATTGGAAGGAAAGAGTTTATAATTCAATTCAAGCTTATAACTCCTAAATATTAAACTTTTTAAAATATTTATTTCCAATATTTTAGGGCATTTTTAAAAAGACTAAACATTTATACAGTCTTTAAATGAAGTGAAAAAATCATTGATGCCCAATGTTTAATGTTAGTATTCATTTGAGGGGGGGGGAGAGAGAAAGAATGAATGAGAATCCCAAGTAAAGGAAAAATAAACAAGCAAATAATAAATCAGGTTTTTCTATTTTAAAACAAAAATTCACCTGTCCTGCAATGTTATTCTCCTTCTCCTATTTGGGTAAAGTGAATTAACCATAAATTACTATGGCATTCATCTCAGCAAATTACACTCTAAACTTCAAATGGAAATTTTGATTCTGGGAGGCCAAAATTATCAACTCTAATTTATTTTGATACATAAACATAGTATTCATGGCAATTTGGAAATGAAACACCTTCATAACTGTATTACCCACATTAGAAGAATCATTAGGCACATTTAGTATATTTTTAACTAGGAAAAGGAATATATTAAAACATGCTGAGAGACAGCACAGCTATTTTGAAACACATATTAAATAACCTAAGCTTGCTCATTGATATTTTAGTTATCTTAGCAGTAGTTCATATGCTTCTGTTGCTCCATAAAGATGGTTCTCAAATATGGATGGATGAAGTCTGATGCAGCATATACATTCAGACACCACTTATTCTATTTCAAAATTAGTGCAGTGCCTAGCAGTAAGCTTCATATGTGCAGATTACTGGTGGGAAGAACAGGCAGCTGTTATCTTTGAATATGTCATATCAATTTGCACTGCAACATGTGGAGGTAAAGACAGAAGTAGTTTTCCTATAAAGAACTTTAAACGTATATTTTGTTTTAAAATATTTATATGGCCACACATCTATCAAAAGCACTCTGGGCAGCAAACATAAATACAGAAGAAAATCACAATTCACAGTGCGAATAAAAACCTTTTCTTGCTGCTTCTAGCCAGTGTTGACGCCGGATTCCTGCAGTTTTCTTGGTAAGATTTCAGAAGTGCATTGTTTGCTTTTTAGGGCTGAGAAAGAACAACTAGCCCAAGGTCACCAGTTGACTTTGTGCCCAAGATGTGAGTTCTACTCACAATTTCCCACTTTCTATCCTGATGCCTTAACCATTAACCAAACTGACCCTAACTACTTATACACCTGCACCCATATTAGAGTTCAGATAGCATCCTGGTCCACATTCTGGAAGGTTGGCAGTGTCAGGGTCATCTATGTTTTAAACTGAGGCTCTTCCCTAAGGAGGCATTGCTTCATAGAAGGCATGCTTTCCAGGACCTATCAAGTGACACTGTTTCACCAATGGCACCTACAGATGCCCACCATACCCCGTCAAGTGATCTGGACATAAACCAGTGGGGAGAGGAAACCCAACCCCATACCAATGAAGGCTTCAAAGATGTCAACCAGCATCTTAAATTGAAAAACTGGATGAAAGCCTGCAGCTGAGGGAAAGCAGTGTTATTGGGCACAACATGAAGCATCAATATTGCCCATATTACTGCATTCTGAATTATGAGGCTTCTCAATTCTCTTTAAGGACAACCCTATGTAGAGTGTGTTGTAATGTCAAACAGACTAAGGCATTGTTTAATGTATTATTCACTTGCAATGCTGACACAACAGATAGAAGCATCATGTACTTCTTGAGACATGTACATCCAGATGAAATGGCACTTACCCATTTCAATACTTTTTAGGAAGAGGAAAAACTCATTTAATGAATAAATCAAACTGGCGGTTCACACAATATGCTAAGCCACAAACAAATGGCTTAGAAGTCTAACATTTTGACTTTTAAAGCTGTAGCATAATGGGTTACATCTCTGCCGAAACTGTCATTCAGTACTATTGTGTCCAAATCTGGGGTTCCAGGTGTGTTACAGACCCTGTTTTCCAGCTATGTTAAAGGCCTTTTATATTTAACTGGTAATCATGTTTTATTTTAGTATGGTAACAATATGTTTTTATTTATATTAAATTGTGTACCTCCCAGAGTGAGATGTGTGGCGATATAAATTGAATAAATAATTAAATACTGTTGAATTACTGTTCTGTTTGCAAAAGAAGCTGTGTGAAAATTTCTGTTAGTGGAAAGGTAAATTGGGAATTAATTTCTCTTTTTCATGCAGTACGGTATGATGAAAAACTGCTCTACTAAAAGCAGAAGCCATAGAGTGACACTTGTGAATTTATAATGGTAAAGAACAGTCATTCATATTCTAAAAGCATATAAATATTATGGCATATTTGTGCAGTATAAATCCTCAAGAAAAAAGAGCAAAAATTGATTTATTTCAGGGCAGTGAGAAAAGGTCATTTATACATTGATAGTTAAGCACAGTGGTGGGATTCAAATTGTTTTACTACCAGTTCTCTGGGCGTGGTGTAGCAGGCGTGGCAGGGGAAGGATACTGTAAAATCTCCATTCCCATCCCATTCCAGGGGAAGGTTACTGCAAAATCCCCATTTCCTCCCGATCAGTTGAGACTTGGGAGGCAGAGAATAGATGGGGACAGGGACAGTCAGTATATGGGGGCATACACCACTTCAAACTCTCTAGTCCAGGGGTGTCAAACTTTATTTTATTGAGGGCCAAATCAGGATTGTGTTTGACCTGGGGGGGGGGGGGCAAGTAGGCATGGCTGGGGTGGCCATGGCCAGCTCAATGTCCTGCAGCCCGCACAAAGGCCCTACTGAGCCACATTTTTGCTGGCAGTGGCCTACAGGAGGCCGTTGCAGCCGAAAACAGAGCTTGGAAGGGCCACATGCAGCCCTCCCGAGATCAATTTTTACTGGCAGAGGCACTTCAAGCCAGTTCTTCGCTGTTTCCAAAGCAGCCCCATGGGCCAGATCTAAGTACCCTGCAGGCTGGATGCAGCGGGTGGGCCTTGAGTTTGACACCTCTGCTCTAGTCCATAAACAATCTAACTCATAGGCAGGATCTGTCAAGTATGAACAGCAAAACCATTTAAAGGATGTACTTTCACACAGAAGAGTGCAATTTTCATTATCACTTGCAGGTAATATACCCCTTACCAATATATGTCATATATAGGTTGACATATATTGGTATGGGATAACTAAACCATTATTTAAGCTTTTATACATAAATGTCTATATTTAATTTAAGGACAGCTCGGACTAAGAAAGTAAACACGTTTTTATTCTTCAACTCTTTAGTTTCAAAAAACTAAAACTTTCTTTCTCAATACCAGCCTCGGAATAATTTCAATGTTTAAGTGTCACTAAAGGTTGTAATTAAAATTTTTGAAATTTTTTCTTCATAAATAATTTTTTGGGGGCAAAACATTGCAAACACAATGAAACCAAACCAAAGTGTGTTACTTTGATATTTTGCAGCAACATTCAGAAAAGGGGAACAGGGGCAGAGGAAGGAAGAAATGTATATCTATTGAAAGGTAAATTACATTTTCATAAAATAGCCTTATTCATAAAACTAGAAAAAGATGGGCATAAAAAGTTATACATGTATTTGTACCCTGGCAAGTGTGCTCCCTTACAAGGTACTGCTAATCAGCCATGTCTTTTTCATGAAGTGGGTATATAAATTTGGATATAATCATCCTAAACTCTATCCCAGTCATTTCTGTTGTATTCCAGGTGCTTTGATTATATTTCTACTATATGCAGCCATGGAGAGGACAGCATACAGACCTTATACATTAAACGCTAAGTTCACATACCACAGAAAACAAAAATGACATCAACCACATAATAGTTGAATATGATACATGAACTTAATGGAACATGCAAAATTGACTAGGCTAAAACATATGAGGAATGGTTGCAGGAACTGGGTATGTCTAGTTTAATGAAAAGAAGGATTAGAAGAGACATGATAGCAGTGTTCCAATATTTCAGGGGTTACCACAAAGAAGAGGGAGTCAAACTATTCTCCAAAGCACCTAAGGGCAGAACAAGAAGCAATGGGTGAAAACTAATCAAGGAGAGAAGCAACTTAGAACTGAGGAGAAATTTCCTGACAGAACAATTAATCAGTGGAACAGCTTGCCTCCAGAAGTTGTGAATTCCCCAACACTGGAAGTCTTTAAGAAGATGTTGGATAGTCATTTGTCTGAAACATAAGGTTTCCTGCCTAGGCAGGGGGTTGGACTAGAAGACATCCAAGGTCCCTTCCAACTCTGGTATTGTATTGTAAAACTAAGTCTGCTCCATGGTGTAACATCTGTTACTTAACGCCTGCTAAATTTTATTATTACTTATATGTGAAATAGACCTAATCTTCTTTGAAATTGGAAGAAATATCATGAAAGTCAACATAAATTCATTGGACAAAGAAGTGGAATAAAAAAGCATCATTTTTAAAAAAATTGAATAAAAAATTAATTCCTAGCCTTTTACATATTTCATAGGCAGGTCTGAACAAGTTATTTTCAATGGGTATTAGATCTGTTAATAAATTTCACCAGTATGGAAAAAACAAACCTCAAATACAACCAATTTGAAAAGAATTTCTATTCTACAATTGACATATAAAACTAAATCTAATGTATAACAAACAGATCAACTAGTCGCTCTTTTGAAGACTTTGATTTTTTTAGATTGTCCACCCACACAATATTAGTGAAGTATATCCTATATCACCATTCTATGCATTGTGATTTCAATATCACATTCATTTAACTGGGATTTCTAAATCCCAGTTAAATGAATGCATAAAGGAGGATTATAACCTTAATGTGCCATTACTAAGGAATTAAACTCAATGAGACTCATTTGCATCAACAAATACAAGATCTAATACACTGATGAAAAGACAAGTCAGCCTGAAAGCAAGGATGCAAAATAGGTAAAGGAGATTGCTTTTCTTCTGTCTGCCCTCTGCCTTCCTGAGAGTTAAAAAAAAAAGTAAATTCACAAATTTAAAAATTCACATTTTATATCCATACCTACCACAATATTCCTTTAATCATAACCATATTATGCAAAAAGTAATAGTATGGAAAATAAATTTAAGGCCTATGAATACTACTGATCTCTGCCACTTGGGTCAATTTCACATGGTTTTTTTATCCATAGAGCCTTGTCTCAATTTTCTATAACTGGCAAGGAGGAAATGCGAGTCAGTTTCAGCTCATTGGAGCGAGGGCAGTATGTCAGAAGGAGAACCAAGTCCTATTTCAAGCTCACACTATTCCATGCAAGCTAAGATCTTGAATCTCCCTTGCAGGCCAACATACAGCATACCCATCCCACCAAATGCCTTAACCTTCAGGCTCAAGAAATTAAATTCCAAGACCCTCCACATTTGTGTTACAGTTTTCAAAGAGGGTGTGGCATATTTAGATCCTCTTTTGCCAAAGCCAGGGAAAGCCAACCAGTCTACCTAGTGCAGAGCCCAGCTTCAGCCCAACGATTTCAGTGCAACTGATTCTGCAAAATGACAACAACGAGGAAGGGGGTGGGGTGTTAGAGAAAGAGAACTAAACTAAAGTCCAACCGAGGGAAAACAGTCCCCTCTACGCAGGGAAAGATTTCTCTGGCATTCCCTCTCGTTCTCACCCATCCCTTTCCTTCTACTCCGGATGCTGAAGCCGAAAAACATTCCACCAGGCATTCACTACCTGATGGGGAGCTGGCTGAAAGGAAGAGTCGAGTTGTTAAAACACCTAGCGGTGGGAGGGCTGCTTCGGTCTGCAGCTTTCATTACAGCGTTTCCTTACTGCACTGCAGAGGCGCCATCTTCTCGCTCTTAAGCTTCGCTCCAACCCATTTCCTTTCATCTGGTTCCCCAAGCTCCCCTCCTTAAGAGGAAAGCCTCTCGGTGTACGAAGCGCTTTATGTCCACACCGAAGGAAACCCTCTTGCGGGATTTGGGCAATTTCTGCCTCCCCCACCACCCTCTCTCCCAATCCTGCCTCCCCAAGCCTGCTACGCACTCCAGGATAAACTAGACGACCTTATTACGGGGGGAGGCCTCATCATAATGCCCCTTTTCTCCCTGACTGGGAAGCATGGAGGGACAGAGAGGGTCGCAGTTGGTGGGAGCAAAGCCCTCTCCTACCCAAAGGCGGGAGGGGGGTGTTCCGCAGGAGCCGCAACGCATTAATGCCTTAGTACTGAAGTTGCCCGAGCCACAGGCACCTGAGCCGAGAGAAGTTCCTCCTCCTCCACTCCCCAAGGCGGGAGTGAGAGGCAATCCCCAAAAAGAGCGCCTCTTGTTTGCATTCCCTGTGAGGGCGAGGAAGAGGAGGAACTGGCGGGGGGGGGGGAACAGTGATGAGCGGGCGGTAACAATCGCCTAGCCGGAGGATCGGGTCTCTCGGCCCCAACATCACAGGCGACGCCCCCCACTTCTCGATTGCCGCCCCCAGATCGGCCACACCAGACGACACAAAAAGACAATCCCCCCCCCCAAAAAAAATCCCGCACGGCGGCCGAAACAGACGCGAAACTCATCTCTCCTCCTGCCCTCCCCTTCATCTTTGCAAAGCAAAGCATCGAATCCATCGATGCCAAGTTGGCGCATTCCAGAAAGGATGGATGCGAGGCAGAAACAAGGGGCCTCGCCCTCCCCCTTCGTGCCCCCTTTTCTTTCTCATCCCAGAGACTGCCCGCTTCCTAAGTAACAGAGAAGAGGCAAAATTCCCCTTCTCCACCCTTCAGAAGCGCCCCAGAGTCGACGGACGCTCGCCGAAAGGCTGCCGAAAGCTACACGCAAGTGAGCAAAAGAGGCATTTTGGGAAGCCGCTCGTCCCAGTCCGCCCAGCCTCCTCTCTCCATTGTTCAGGCTGAAAGCAGAGATTTCTGAAGAAGGCGCGGATCGAGGAACACACCCTTTCTTTTCGAGCCTCAGCAGGCCGCTTTCATCGGCCAGTTTCGGGGCGAAGCCCCAGCTTAAAGCTGCGGGAGGCTCTCGGCGAACAAAGACTTTCTTGTCGTAGCAACAGGGAGAAGGTAATGGGGAGCCGCTTACCTCCAAAGCTCCCGCTGTCCAAGAGGCTCCCAGCAGCAGGAAAGCTAAATGCGGCAGCATCGCGGGCAAAAGCAGCACCTAAGGACGCTGGAGCTCAGGCACTAGTTTTAAAATGTATAGGGAGACAGTCGAAAAATATCCGCCCAGTCGCCTCGCTTCGCCTCCCCGCTCTGCTGAGGAATGAAAACCGAGCTGCAAGAACAGCAGCAGCAGCGCTAGCGGAGCTTCGGAAAGCAGAAGGAGAGTCAGCTGATACTCCAACCCGCCCAAAGCGGCGGCGGCGGCAACAGTAACAGCAGGCCGGTCCTTCGCAGAATCCCCCTAGCGACCGAATTGCGCAACTGCTACTGCCATCGTTTGATTCGTGAAAGCCCCGGTCGGGAAAAAAGCGAAGAGGAGGGAGCGGAAGGGTCTCTGCGTGAGGCGTATCGGCCACAGTCTCGTATTTGTTTCTGGCGCAGCAGGCGATGGAGCGGGATGTAGAACTAGATCTGAGGGATCTCGAACGTTATTCTGTTTAATCAGTTTATGGCGTTCAGAATTGCCCCTGCCCCAAATCAGAAGGATTGCAGAAACGAAAATCGGTTTTAAGATGGACGGATCCTAGAATGAACTCTGTTTAGTTCTGATGTCATAATCAAGTCAAGGGACCAGGAGTTCTAATATATATGACTTCCGTCAGATTGGTAACTTTGAGGTTCTTAAAAAATACAAAGAAGATTGACAAGCCACAAATTGAGCCCTTTCTTGTACAATTCAGCAGGATGAGCGGTAAGTGTTGCTAGAAAGTACAGGGTGTCATGTCCCAGAGGTGCTTTTTCAAGAGGCAACTGGACTTTCTTGTTTTTCTTTGAAGACATTTTGCTTCTCATCAGATCTCATCCATGGTCAGAGCAGAAGAAGCTTCTTGGATGAGAAGTGAAATGTCTTCAAAGAAAAACAAGAAAGTCCTCTTGAAAAAGCACCTTTGGGACAACCGTGATCTGGATGACTTGAGAATCTCTGTAGACCAGGGACGTGCAGTCACTAGAGGCAAGGGAGGCGGAGCCTCACCAGTCTCCGCAGGAAAAAGAAAGAAATTTAAATATTTTTTTAAATAATTAAAGCCAAGATAGTTGCTACCAGATTCCAGGTCACAGTGGCTTGGTGTCTGCTTAGTGTTAACCAAAGCAGGAGGCTAGAGAACTCGGGGCCTCCTTTCCATAAGGAATTTTTCGCCTTCTAAAAGTTAAGAAAGAGTTAAAAGGCAAAAAAGTTCAGATGCAAAAGAGGCACTAATTCTCCCGCCTCCTGATCTGGAAGCAGCGAATCATGTCTTCTTGAGCACGCTTACGTTGGGCGGGTTATTTCGGAGGGCGTGCTTCAGAGGAGAGAGGAGTGGGGGAGAAGGAGGAGGCTCGCTCTTTGCTGCAGACCTGGGCGCTTGGTGGCTCCCGCGATGCAAAGTGCCCCGCTGCCCCCGATGCTGCCACCCGCCCGCTGCCCCGGCCTGTTTCTCCAGGCTCCACCACTGGAAGTCCCGGATCGCCTCTGGGGGAAGGCTGGGTGAGAAGTGGAGCAAAGCTTCTCCACAGCCTCCCGGCGCTGCACAAAGGCTCTCGCAGGAGCGCGTGCCAGCGGCCGGCGGCCTGGAGCGGCCCCGGCTGCGAGACAAGGCAGCACTTAAAGCAGCCGCTGCTGCTTTAAGCACTGCCTTGTCTCGCAGCCGGGGCTGCTCCAGGCCGCCGGCCGCTGGCACGTGCTCCTGTGAGAGCCTCTGCGTAGTGGCGGGAGGCCATGGAGAAGCTTCGCTCCGCTTCTCACTCAGCCTTCCCCCAGAGGCGATCCAGGACTTCCAGCAGCGGAGCTTGGAGAAGCCGCAGCCGCAGGCCGGGGAAGCAGGTGGGCGGCGGCACCTGGGGCGGCGGGGCACTTTGCATCGCGGGAGCCACCAAGCGCCTTTGCTGCAGACCCGGGCGCTTGGCTGCTCCCGTGATGCAAATTCTCCCCCCCTGCCAAGGCCGACCGCTGCCCTGCTGAGCTGCTTCGCAAAAGGATGCCCAGCTGAGCCTCACCAGGTATAAACCTCACCGCACGTCACTGCCATAGACATATAGTATGTCATAGCTAAACTGCTCTAGTAAGTTCCTCCTGCCTCCCTCTTGTGCAAGTAAATCAGTTGGTGTATATAGTGCATCTCTTGAATTTACCATCTAAGAAACAATAAAAGTAATGTTGAAAAACTAAATGGCTAAAAATTATCTTCAGAGCCATGAAAACATCCTTACTTATAGTAATGATGGTGCAATCATATCCAAAAGCACACATTTTCCCATTATGTTGTGTTTCACTGTGGTTAGAACTGAAAGTGAGATCAGGTGATTAGTAATGGCAGTGAACAGAGATGGATTGGGGCAGTTATGGAATTTGTGGTTATACCTCCTCCCTCTCTCTGGTCACCAACCAATCTTAACCATTTTTCTGCCAACACATCTCCTTTCCATTTGCACTTTGTTTCTCACATTTCTTTGATACTCTTTGCTCTCAGCCCTCGTCCCTCACCCTCACTTCTCTCCAGAGTTCCAACTAAGAAGAGAACAGCCAATCTTACTATTTCTTCTGGGGAAGGAAGGCCTTTGGGTTTGTGCTTATTTGCCCACTTTCCCATATTCATCACGTTCACAGTTAACTTCCACCTTTCTGACTGCACATATATTTATTTGGAAGGATTTATTTCCATTTATAAATTGTAAGTAGCATATCATATCTGTAAAAATAGAAGACAGCCACCTAAATGGAACATCAACAGAACTAATAATCAGTCACCAATGCTTGCTGAAACAGGATTGTTCTGTTGTTAGCTCTAGAGAGCAATTGTTCTTTGGCTATGCAGAAGAATGTTTTGCACAATTGTGGGAATAGGAGTTCCAAAGTGATGGTAAGGTTGCTGCAGATAAGATTGGAGCCATGTCCCTTTGAGTTACTTTAAATAGAACATTGAATGTAAGTTACTAATTTATTCAAATTAACCAGAATGTCGGAATATCTAACAACCTGAAGTCAAAAAAAAGTTAGTAATGCACTTCACCAAGACTGAAAAAAGTATCACAGATGTTAAAATCTGTAAGTAAAATATGATTCCAACACACACACATGCTACAAGAAAAATGCCTCAACCAGCTGGTAGAACCAGATGATCAAGATATATCTACAATTAAACAATAGAATAGAAATGTCAGCTCAGTGCTAGAGAAGAATTGGTAACTTCTAAAAGTGTACACAAAAATGTGCAAACTGGTTAAATAGTAGGGCCAAACTTCTATCCCATCCTGACAATTCATGAACCTGCATTATTAAATTAATTCTGGGGGAAGAGCTACAATTAACATATTTAATAATTAAGTAGGTATCCATAACAAACAATTGAAAGAAATTTTAAATATTCAGAACAAGTTTTGATTGTTAAAACTTTTTGCAGAATAATGGGTAGCCACTTATTTTTCCAATCAAATACCGTATTTTTTGGACTATAAGATGCACTAGTATATAAAATGCACCAACATTTCCACAGTTTTTTTAGGGAGGAAAAAGGTGTTTTTCATACTCTGAAAAATATGGTAAGTAACTTACCAACTAGAACCGTGATGGCGAACCGGTGGCACACAGAGCCCTCTCTGTGGGCACGCATGCCATCACCAGCTGCTCTTCTGGTTTCCAGTGCATGGATGCCGGCCGGCCAGCTGGTCTTGTGCTGGAGTGCCAGAAACCCAAAAACTAGCTGGCCAGTGCACATTAGCTCACAATCCACCTGGTTTTCGGGTTTCTGGCGCCTGTGAAGATTAGCTGTCCAATGTGCATGCACACACCAGAAACCCAAAGACCAGGTGGCCAGCACATGCATCCATACCGGCCAGCTGGTCTTTCGGTTTCCAGCATTCCAACACGTGCATGCATGCACTCACAAGCACATGTTCCGGTTTGGGCACTCGGTACCAAAAAGGTTCGCCATCACTGAACTAGATAATAACCTCTCAAACTGGATAAGAATTCCAATTTCAACAGGAAGTTCTCCAGCTGGACAAACGTGAGGGATATGAGCTCATGAACCCAGTCTGATAAACCAACTCTGGGAATCCTTTTTTGGATCAGAACCCCCCTGGAGGGGGTGGGTGAACAAGTGGCAGCGTCACATCAAACCCCGGGAGAGGCAACAGATCCCTGGCAGGTCGGAGATTTGCCCTCTGAATCAGAGTGGGAGCAGCAGCAACATGGCTGCACAAGAAACTGGCTTCCCACCAAAGCACTGAACATGAGGGTGAGGTCAAGATGAAAGACTGGTAAGAAAATTCATTTAACCCACAGTCATAAATCAAAACTTGGAAAAGGCAAAGAATACAAATAATATTAATACACAGATCTGGATTTTGGCAAAAGGAAAGAAAGAAAGGAAAATGGAGGGTTGAAAACACTAGCCCCCCAAAAAGACATTTGTTTGAAACAATTCGGACAGAAAGGGTGAAAGCAGAGAAATGACAAACCCACTCAAATACAAACTCTAAACTTGGTTTTGGATTTTAAATAGAAACCAAATATTCAGAAGGAATTACTTTGTCTGAATGTCTGCCAACTAATATATCTTAAGCAACTCCAACTAATAAGAGGTGAAATGTAAAAACAGAGAAAGATCAAGGAAAAAGCACTATTTTCTCACTGACAACTGATAACCTATTCTTGCCTGTGCGGGAAGTTTTAATTAACCAACTGCCATAAATCAGAACTTGGAAAAGCAGGAGGCAAAAGAAACATACCCGGGTTTGACTGTATGCAAGTGTGTTCCAATTGATATATTTTGAGCAACTGTGGCCAACGAGACATGGATAATGGCAAGGGAAAAAATAATAACAAGGTCAAGAGCTGGGAAAATACGAAGGTTTTTTTTCCTTTTTTTTCTGCAAAAGATCAAGATGGCTCCAGCTTGTCTTGCGATTTCATATTAGTTGAATTAGTTAAATTTAAGGTGGACCAGCACTTTGAAATAAGATCTGCATAACTAACTGCAATTTTGGAACTGGACATTAAGGAAGAACAAAAAACCAAGATGGCTCCCATCGTTCTTCTCCACAGCAGCTGAATTAGATAAATTTAAGGTGGACCAGAACTCTTAAATAAGAACTGTATAATTAACTGTAACTTTGGAACTAGACATTATTGAAAGGTGGGAATTTGAAGAACTACGTGAAATTATAAAAAATATGCATAAATCATCAAAATCAAGCCTAAATACAATTCTGAATCCAGAAGGGAAGGAAGAACGGGGGAGAGATAATGAAGGGGTAGAAAAGGTTGGGAATAAAAAGCAGACAAAAAGCTCCATTGGATTTGGTAGTGGTATATGGAAAATTAGTATAGGGAAAATTGAAAAGGAGGGATATGTCCCAACAAAAGAAAATAAAAAGCAGACAAAATATGTTTCGGAGGTTGACAGTGGCATAAGGAAAATTGAAGGAAGGGGTTATGCCCCAATAAAGGGAAATATAAAGGATTTCTTTGATGGGGGTTTGGGGAAAATTGAAGAGGGTGGACATGTCAAAACAAAGAAAAGGGAGAAGGCAGAAATAGAGAAGTGGTACAAAAGACACTAGGAAAAAAAATCTGACAACTATAAATTGTTATATGGGAAAATACAAAGCTGAGATAAGGGGTTTATGCCTACATATGACAATAAAATTGCTAACTGATTGATTATGATAATGGAAAGATACTTAAATAAAGGTTAAACTATATGGAATATGGACAAATATGAAATTAATATGGGGCAGGGGTGGGTTTCAATTTTTTTAGAACCTATTATGTAGGTGTGGCCTGTTTTGTGGGAGTGGCTCAGCAGTCATGTGACTGGGTGGGAGTGGTTTGGCGGTCGTGTGATTGGGTGGGCATGGCCAAGTTGGAAAATGTTGTGAAACTCACTTAACAACGCTCTTCCTTCACAGTTCACATGTTTGAGAAATTGGGGGGGGGCTTTCTCTCACGCCTTCAGAGAAAGAAGGCGTGTGAGAAAGCCCACCCACCCACTGCCTCTCAGAAGTGGGGCAATTAGTGAGCCAGCCAATCAGTGGGTGGCAGGCAGGAAAAGCATAGTGCGGATGGGTGGGGCAGGCGAGCAAGTGGCAACCGGATGGGTGGGGGGAGCGACCAGGGAGGGGGCAGGCTGGAGAGAGCATTCCAGTACACTCCCACCAGATGAACGGGTTCTAAAAGATACAGCAAATTTGACGAACCCCTTCTGGCGTACCAGTGCAATCCGGGAACAATATGGGGAGATAGTAAAGCAGAGTTTTATGATTCATTTTTATACATGATAATTAAACTGAGTTGCTAATTGATTGAATATTACAATAGGACAATTAAGCATGGGTCAAAATATACGAAACATGGACATATATAGAATTTTTAAGATGATGAACAAAGTGAGATGTGTATTGCTTGCTATTCTATATAGTAGATTAAGGTAATTGTAAAGAACATTGAACCAACTTACTCACAAGGCTGATGCTTACTCAGGTATTTTTCCAATCACATGCATGAAGGATGCAGAAATGTGGCAGATTGGGCAATAGTTTATAATCTTTTGGGGGTCTTCTGTTTTGATGAATATATCATTTTTGAAGATTTCCATAGCTTATGGATATCTCCTATCTAAGCAGTCATTGAAAAGCTTGTTTAGTAGTTTTGCTGGTATTTCTCCATATGTTTAATAAACTCCTGAAATAGTTGAATATAGTCATAGGATTTTGCCTGATTGCAGACTGCCTTTTGACTGGACACTGATCAAATAACAGCAAGGGATTGATGACAATATAGTGTATCATTGGATCACATGCCATCTTCATTCAAGTGAATACCAAGTCTATTGTCTGACCACTCACATGAGTTGTGGCTGACATAAACTGATACAAGTTCTATGATTATTTGGTGATAGTCATTGTAAATTATTCTGAATACTTCTAGACCTCACCCAAAGGCATAGAAATTAAAGTCCTTTGGTGATAACAGCTTGAGATATTCTGCCATCATTCTAGACAGTATGATCAAGGAGTTCAGCACTGCAGTTGAGTGTCACCCTGCAGTTGAGTGTCATATAAAGGCACTCACACCAGGCATTATCAAAGCATTTTTGGCCATCACAACCAGATCAGCTGCAGGACTGGAAATTTGGAAAGGCAACTCTCTGGCAAGCCTACATTCCCTTCATCATTGAACATGCTTGTACACATGAAGTGAGAATAGCGATTGCCTATCAACTTGTTATTTTCAGTTATCATGCTTTTAGCACTTAGATAACTGCATATTTATGGCATGATATTTCTCTTATTTCTGAGCCTATTTTTACCACAGTATTTTTTTAATTGCTTTATTTTTTATTATTTCACATGATTAAGATATTTGGAAATTCCCTAATGAGATGTGGGAGGAGGTGAGCATTTCCTGCATTTTTACACTAGTAGAAAATAGGCAGAGGCTTTTCTTGAACTGACATCAAATTGCTGGAGAAGCAAGATATGATATACATTTCTATATAGCTTGTTTTGCCCTTCAGGAAGCGACTTTAATGATTTTCATTAATATTTTATTTTTGGTATACTAAACTAAAAAAATGTTTATTATAATGTGCATCTTCCTATGTTTTGCTTGTTTCCTTTTCTTATCTTTCCTTATTTTTCTCTTTACTTTTGTCTTATTTTTTCTTCTTTTTCCCTAACTTTATAATTTATAGAATGAAGATTATTTTCAATAAATTGGATAGAAATTGACAAGTACAGTATTCATTTATTAGCACTGGTACTTTAAAATAAAACTCAATATGAATTATAGGGTGGAGGCAGAATCCTGAACTGAGACCTACCTGTAGCAATACCAGGTTATGGAAGTTTTCCTCACTGGGTGGTGACAAGCCATAATAGCAAAGCAGCAACAACTTATTCATTAATCTGGACAATACAATTGTCAGTGTCATGGATCAGACACAATGGAGGCAGGATAAGGCTTGGCAACAGGGTCAGCAAATTTACAGTAACATTGCTTTGTATTGACTTAGAGATGTTTGGAGACCCCTTTCCTACTTGGTATATAGTCATGTATGGTATCTCTTTACTGAAAACACTACATGGGTTTTCTTCTGTTTATACAAAGTAGTGTCTTGGTACCAAAATCAGAAATAGAACAACTGTAACAAAACTCTACACTATCTCTGTTCATATAACATGCTAACTCATGGTTTCCTTAAATAGGATTCATTTAGCATAGTATTTGTTTATTTGTTGATTTATTTGTTTATGTAATAAATGTATATAGCCACCCAACTCACACATAGGTGACTCCCTACATTCACACAACGGGTCTAGAACTGTTCTCCTCGTGCCCTTCACTGCCCCTTGTTTGCCCCCAGGGTTCTGTTCCCAGCCATTGGCCTCTACCATTTCGCCTCCACTGAAAAGACCCTAGCACATTTTCTCCCTCCCTCTCTCTCTCTTTCTCCCTTCCCTTTCTCCAATTGGCTGGCAGCCAACTGTCTCCTGAGCCCAAAAGGCCAGAGTGAGCAGTATTTTGCCTAATGGCCCATGAGGAAGGTTCTGGGATAGCAGAGGCTGGATTCCATTGCCCAGGGCGAATAGCTAGATAAATGGTAGAGTTCAATGGCTGGGGACAGAACCCTCAGGGTGAACAAGGGGCAGCGAAGGGCACGAGGAGAACAGTCCCATTCTACACACAACATACTGGACTAAAAGGCTAACATAACTGACTAGTTTGTAGTTCAGTGCATTGTATGAATACAGTCCTCATCATGTTCCCCAATTGAAAGAGAAATAAATCTGAATCACTTTACACACAGTCCAACAACTTGTTGAGTTTAATTAAACTTGTTGAGTTTTATTATTTCACTTCAAAGAAAATATCTTTTGTTTTACTCCTGAGAAGAAATTTCAGATTTGTACTTTCCTTCTGTGATATTGCAATGCAGTGGCATTAATGGGAAGGAGGCTGCAGAAGTTGTTTTTACAGTGAATTCAGTGGTTTGATTCAAAATATAAAGCACCTTGTTTGAAGGTGAAACTGTTCTTTATGCTACTTACTTTATTTGCTGCATAACCTGCCCTCCTAATGAATCTCCCAAACTACATATGTTTTCTATCTTATCCTATCTGCAACTGACAAGATTAGCTGTGGAAGAACTAGTGTTTGAAGTTCTGGAATTGGTTTTTGAATTTTAGAGGTTTCTAATGAACTATTCCAAAGTCAGCATTCTGTAATTGCAACTGAAAACATTTGAATGTTAGTCATGCTTTTAATCAGGAAGAACAGGCAATCTCTGAATCCCACTATTTAAACAATGCTATCTTATGGGCCATGAGCACTCTATTACTACCCTATTCCTTAGAGTACCATCACCCTGGAAATTCATCTGGGTCTAATCTTGCAATTTTGCAGAAAAGCTCTAAAACCATTGCTTTTCAAACAAGCCAGTAGTCAGGATGAATTTGTGATTCCAACTCCAACTCGACTTACAACAGTTCATTTAGTGACCATTCAAAGTTATAACAGCACTGAAAAAGGTGATTTTGCACAGTTGCAAACTCTGCAGCATCTCCATGATCATGTGACCAAATCTGGGTGCTTGGCAACTGGTTCATATTTATGGCTATTGCTGTGTCCCAAGGTTATGTGATCATCTTTTACGACCTTCTCACAAGCAAAATCAATAGGGAAGCCAGATTCACTTAACAACTAGTTTATCAACTGCAGTTAACTTAACAACTGTGGCAAGAAAGATCTTTAAAATCGTGCAAAACTCACTTAACAAATGTCTCAACAGAAATTTTGGGCTCAATTGTGGTCATAAGTTGAGGACTGCCTGTAGTGAACAATAGAAGATTGATATCAGAGTGCTGTCCCCCCCCCCAAATATGTTATATTTGGCTACATGGTTTGTTACTGGTTTCATATTTTTACTGGTTTTATTTTGTATCCCACATACAGAATATATGCTTCTACTGCTTTTATTACAAGATTTGACAGATGGCTACATTTTTTAATTCAGCTATCTGTTAAAAACATCAGCAATCACACCGGTGATCTGACTGATGGTTTCCCTCTTCCTCTGCCCAACCAAGATATTGAAAAGGTTTGGAAAAAGTACATTTTACCTATTTGAAATGGAACAAAAAAAAATCCTACATCTGCAAAGCAGAAGAGATGAAGTTTGAAATAATGGAGACAGCAAAATGTGTGCCAATTTAATTTTCTGCTGGTTCATAGATAGGAAGAGAATACTTCATTGAGCTGTGAAGAGCACTGATAAAATACAATTGTCCTTGCCTACCACCAAAAGCACAAAAATGTTGACACAACATTAGTACCACCACTAAAATTAATATTGGCATAAGACCTGCACTCTCTCCAATATAGCCTTTCACTTTAAACTTCAGCAGGGGAAGTACCCAGAACAGGGTCTCTGAAAATACCTATAGTTTATCTTATGTGTTCCTATAGATAACTTAGACCAGGGGTGTCAAACCGGTTGCCCGTGGGCTGGATGCATCACATGCAGGCCACACCCGCCCCAGCTCCAAGAAGGGGAAAACATCACAAAATGTCACATGATGGCAACATGGTACCATCAGTTTGACATCCATCATAGCTTAGACTATCAATTCAATTCAATTTTAATTTTAATGGATTTGTATGCTGCCTATAGGAAGGTTCTATAGGAACATATGAGAAGAACATTTTGTCAGATACTGTATCAAAGCCAGAAAAAATTTACAAATGAATACCAATGCTTTCAAATTAGGACAACAAATACTTGCTGTTTTTGCCTCTCTAATTGCTCTGAATTTCATCTTTCTGTCATAGCTACCCTAAAATAAAGATGGGGAAAAGATAGAGAAGAAATGGGTGGTTTTACATCTGTATAGTAGTTTTGACCTTAATCATCCATCATGGATTTTTCTTTCCCATTTCCAGAGGACAAAAATAATGGAAACAGCAGAAAGCAGGGAGGGAAAAGACATATTTTCAACAACAGCTGGCAAAAGTATAAATAGGTCCACTTGAAAAGAACATCTGACCTCATATAAAGCTGCCAGCATATAAAGAGGAGTCAATTGCCTGAGAAAGGGATTCTGGCATGAAGAAAGACCTAGAATGTCTTTTGGTCACTGAATTACTTCGGGGAGACCCAGTTTGGTGTATAGCACCAACTACTGCCTACAACAGTGGTAGTCAACTTGGTCCCTACTACCCACTAGTGGGCAGTTCAGCTTTCATGGTGGACGGTAGGGGTTTGCTGTAACTCTGCTTTATAAATTTTATCAAAAAAAGTTACTTCCCTACTTTATAAATCACCATTACTGTATAACCGGTGGGCGGTTAGAAAATTTTACTACTAACAGAGATACAAAAGTGGGCGGTAGGTATAAAAAGGTTGACTACCCCTGGACTACAACAAGAAATCTATTTGTGTATCTTGCAAAAGCTCTTCAATAATGAGGTCAGTTCAATTTATCAGAAGGTTAATAACTGACCAGTTTTCTTCCTTGGATGCCTGCTTGACATTGCTATCTATTCCTTATGTAATCTGTTTCTACTTTACATAAACTTATGCAGCATACTGTTCCCAGGTTAATCATCAAATTATGCCTGCGTAGTACTGGAAATTAGCACATTACACAGACTATTTGCACTTAAGGCCTACTGATCAGTTAACTTACTTTAGTCATGCTTAGCTGTTAAACCTGTTGTCAATAAATTCAAAAGGAGCAGAAAGTGAAAATGGTCAGAGAAAAATACCCAAATCCAAAGCAGATTGGCTCTTCAACCAAGAAATATGTAATTTAATTTTTAAAATCTTAATGAAGAATTTGCAGCATTTATAAATTCTTAGTAGATTTTATGATAACTAGAGAAATTATGAAATTATCACATCACAGGCTCATAGAGAAAACTATCCTCTGGGTAATATAAAATGGAGATTATTTTTCATTTTCATTTTTCATTCGGGTTAGACTATAATATAGTTGGATCAAATGCTTTTAATATGTCTAGGGAGACGGCTCAAAATATTGGTCTTTACATGAGCTATATATACACAGTTCTAGGCTGCATAAAAAGAGGGATAGAATCAAGATCACGTGAAGTATTAATACCACTTTATAATGCCTTGGTAAGGCCATACTTGGAATGCTGCATTCAGTTTTGGTCACCACGATGTAGAAAAGATGTGGAGACTCTAGAAAGAATGCAAAGAAGAACAACAAAGACGATTAGGGGACTGGAGGCTAAAACATATGAAGAATGATTGCAGGAACTGGGTATGTCTAGCTTGATGAAAAGAGGACTAGGGGAGACATGATAGCAGTGTTCCAATATCTCAGAATTGCCACAAAGAAGAGGGACTCAAACTATTCTCCAAGGCACCTGAGAACAAGAAGCAATGGGTGGAAACTAATCAAGGAGAGAAGCAACTTAGAACTGAGGAGAAATTTTCTGACAGTTAGAACAATTAATCAGTGGAACAGCTTGCCTCCAGAAGTTGTGAATGCCCCAACACTGGAAGTCTTTAAGAAGATGTTGGATAGCCATTTGTCTGAAACGGTATAGGGCTTCCTGCCTAGGCAGGGGGTTGGACTAAAGAACCTCCAAGGTCTCTTCCAACTCTGCTATTGTATTGTATTGTATTGTATTGTATTGTATTGTTTTGTTTTGTTTTGTTTTGTATTGTATTGTATTGTATTGTATTGTATTGTATTGTATTGTATTGTATATCCTGTACAGATAATCCTTGACTTTAAACCACTTATGCAGTGACATTTGAATGCGCTAAAGAAAATGACAACCAATCTGCAGAGTTATGGCCATCGCATCATCTCCACAATCATGTGATCAGAATTCCAAACAGCATTTATTGACGATGGTTGTAGCATCCTGGAGTTATGTGATCACCATTGGCGAACTTCCCAGATGGCTTCTGAGAAACAAAGCCCATAGGAGAAGGCAGATTCATTTAACAGTCACGTGATTCACTTTTCATTTTATTTACATTTCATGTTTCAAGACTGCCACTGTCATGGCAGAAGTTGTAAAATGGGATACAACTCACTTAACAACTCCTTTGCTTAGCAGTGGGAATTCTGGTCCCCATTGTGGTCATAAGTCAAGGTTCTCTCTTTCTCTTTCTCAGTTCCAACACGATTTATATATACTATATCAATATCTAAGAGTTAATTTCATTGAGTGTTGCGTGAAGCACAAACTGACTTTTGATCTGCATCCAGACGTCATTCTCCTTTCTAAATTCTGACTACATTATATTTTGAAGCAAGAAATATAAGAATTGTTTTAGCTACTACCTCTCAAGCTGTCATTAAGGTAAAGGGAAGGGGTGGGAGTATTCCTGAGTTGAGAGAAGAATGGCTGGAATTTTTATGAATATGTAATTTTAGCAGGGTCACCCAAACAGCAAAGGTCACCCATCTGCCCAGCTAAAGCAAACAATATAGGAAGGTCGTGGAGGGGGGGCTGTTAGTACTCCTTGACGCATGACAGAAGTTGTGATTGGAATTTCCATTACTAAGCAATGCAGTCATAAGGCTTGACTGCATCGCTTAGTTATTACAATCCTTGCAGACTCACTTGCTGTTATTAATTGAACCCTGTGATTGCTAGGTGAGGCAATTTCCTGCCAGCTTCCCACAACCAAATTGTTGAGAAGCCACCAGGAAGTTGCAAATTCCAGGCAGCTTGCAAGCAGGCCAGCAGGCAGACAAGTGGTTTCTGCTGGGTGGAGAAGGGTGTGTGGGAGTGTAAGGGAAGCATAGCAGGACTCAGGAAGGGTGCATGAGGGTGCAAGGAGGTAAACAAGGCGGTGAACAAAGGGGTGAATGAGATATGGCAAGGTTGTGTGTGTGAGAGAGAGGTGTGCAACAAGGCTTGGGAAGGGTACAGAAGGAGATGCTATGGGGTGCCTGAAAGTGTGAGAAAGATGGAGCACAGCTGAGGAATGGTGTGTGAGGATGTGAGGCAGGTACAAGGAAGGTTGGGGATCATGCATTAGGGTGCAAGGTGCAAGCTAAGGTTGTGGAAAAGGCGCAGGGATGTGTGATGAGGCCCAGGGATGGCACACAAGTGCATGGATTTGATAGAATGTGTAAATTATTTTGGAGAAAGAGGAAAAGAAATGCTGCCTAGGAAACAATCAAACAAAAGAGGCAGGAACCCCAGTGACTTAATGGTCAGGAAAAGCAGCTTAGGAAGGACCCGGCCCAATAGATCAAGTAGTAAAATGTGGCAATGGAACATTTGTACCTTCAAACTTGAAAGATTCTGTTAATGTAGCTTTAAAATAAAGTAGAATTAGTTCATCAAGACTTGCTTCCTGCCTGGTTTACCTAGAAAGGCTGACAGAGGGGCATGGGGGGGGGGGGATGTCAAGGGTATGTGAGTGGCTGGCTCAGCACAAGTGCAAAGAAAAGTTGTCAGTAGGAGAAACTTATTCCAATTACTTGCAATGTTCCCTGCCAGCTTCCACATTAAGTTTCTGGGAAAGCCAATAGGGAAAGTCACAAATGGTGATCATGTGACTGCGGGCCACTGTAACCAGTCATAAATGTGAACACCATTTGTTCAGTGCTATCCTAACTTCAAATGGTCGCTCAAGGAATAGTGTGAATTGAGAACTATCTGTAATCACTTTAGTAACAAAGGTACTGTCATCATTTCACTACTGTGCAGGTGAAGGCAATGGTAAACCATAAATCTCCAATGAATATTATATAAATGCCACTGTACTGAACTAATATGTGTTACTTATGTCTTTATTATGCTATAATAAAACTTTGTTAAAAATATTATTGTGACTGTCTGTATTATAACAGATGGAGCTGTTTTCATTTAATTTTGAAGGGAGTATCATAATTGGTGTACTACACAAGG
Source organism: Thamnophis sirtalis (assembly GCF_051295495.1). Taxonomy (NCBI): domain Eukaryota; kingdom Metazoa; phylum Chordata; class Lepidosauria; order Squamata; family Natricidae; genus Thamnophis; species Thamnophis sirtalis. The sequence continues at coordinate 48,320,517 of NW_028261388.1, forward strand.
GAAAAACAAAACTGTCTCACTTTCTTATGTAACAAACTTAACTTTTGGTCACAACATGTGTTTTTGTGCATGTGTGTGTGTTATAAAAAGTTTCACACCCAAAAGCGTATGAATTTTTAATATATTGAGAAAGATATTATACCTCTGCATTTATTTTATTTTATTTTTATTTACGGAGGCAAAAATAGCTGTATAGTATCTTCATGTCATCTTAGATCATGGGTTTCTTATTTCAGCCTGGGACTGGGGAGGTTCAAGCAATTTGTCATAATTAGCACTTTGAATTGAACCTGGAGGTGAATTGGAAGCCAACTGAATTAATGCTTATGTGCTTTTAAAAAAATAGAAGCGGGTGTATTTTCAGAATACTTTCCAAAGACAACTAATTGTAGTACACAATTCTGAAATCTAACTTGGATAAAATTCAAAGTGAGGTGTTTGATCAAATTGGACCAGCCATATCTCAATCCTTTGCAAAACCAGAATGCTTTGTTTCCATAATGCAAACATGCCTCCAGAAACTGAGCACTCTGCTTAAGCCAAGCAAAGTCCCTCTGGAGTTTTACAACTGTAATTACACCATTTCAGCACCAGCCTGCTTGTACACATAGTAATATGTAATTCTACCTCTTTTAAAAGTATGTATCTTTAGAGCAGATAAATGAAGGTGTTGTTTCCTTTCAAAAGAAATAGAAAAAGAGAGTGCCTGTATCACAGGGCTATTATATGATATTCAGGAAAAGATAAATGTTCTCTGCCCTGCTGTATAAATGGACAAGACATTGTATATTGTCTTCCTTCTTAATGCATTCTAAATGTGTTCACCATTTTCACTAATGCATTCTGAAAATGGAGAAGTATTGTAATAACATGAACAACAACCCACCTCTCAGTGAAGCTAATGGCAAATTCCAAGAGATCCATAATATACTCATTTTCTTAGTTCCAGAATCTACAAAGGATGTCTCAATATATCTCTTCACCATTTATTTCAATAAAGCACAAACTATTTTAAAGTAAAAGCAACAATATTATGGTTTGCCTCATTAGAATGAGGTGGTAAATTCTCCTTTGCTAGAAATCTTCCTACGGAGAATAGATGATCATCTGTCAGAGAGCCACATGTCTACTGGATCCTACACAGGCCACTGAGATGGACTCTATGATAAATTTCAATTCTATGATCCTGTGTTGCATTTGGAAGAATGTTAATAATGTATCAATCAGAGGTGGGATTCACGTACCTTCCCTACCGGTTCACAAATGTGCCTTCTGCGCATGCACAGTGCTCATGCATTACATTGGGGCGGGTGGGCAGAGCTTCCCACATCTGCTGCTACCAGTTCACCCAAACTGGAGAGAACAGCTGAATACCACCTCTGGTATCAATAGAATATAGTGTATATAATGGTACAGTTTATCACATAATTACAACTTTCCCCAGTGCATCAAAATAGTTTCATTAAAAATGAATTTGAGGACAGGTATAGAAAATGCTGACCAAAGACACTATAAAATTTGATTCCTAGAAATCCAGAAAAAAACAGGTAACATGATTAGAAAGAGAAAGAAAGAAAATGTCTACACTAAAGGGAATTCCTTAACCCTGATATTTCTAATCCTCTACAGCAGTGGTCCCCAACCCCCGGTCCGCAGACCGGTGCCGGGCCGTGGAGTACCTGGCACCGGGCCGCGCAGCGGCCGGGGCCATGATCGCTGCAGCGGCCGGGGGCCATGATCGCTGCAGCGGCCGGGGGCCATGATCGCTGCAGCGGCCGGGGGCCATGATCGCTGCAGCGGCCGGGGGCCATGATCGCTGCAGCGGCCGGGGGCCATGATCGCTGCAGCGGCCGGGGGCCATGATCGCTGCAGCGGCCGGGGGACATGATCGCTGCAGCGCAAAGGCTCCTGGGCTGTGCGCAAAAGCTCCTGGGCCGTGCGCAAAGGCTCCAGGGAAGAGAGCCCCGCGCAGGTACACACGTGTGGCCCAAAGAACAACGCCCCCCCACCCCTGCGCGTGCTCAGCGGGCCACGGTAAAATTATCAAAGGCTGACTGGTCCGCGGCGATAAAAAGGTTGGGGACCACTGCTCTACAGTATAAAATATACACTTATTTATGTATTAATCTGACCCATTATTATAGGCAAAATATCAAGCTGAAGTAATTTGATTTACAATGAAATGTTATTTCATCTGTCTTCTTTGTGAATGCATCCTCAAATCTGCATAACCATGCCAGTAAATATGAAAAGGGACAAAATAATCAAAGTACCATCCTTTTTTCTTCTCATGTATCAACAACTTAACAAGTCCCCAAACAAATAAGCACCTTCTTACTTCTGCAGTCTTTACCTGAGGTTTCCTTCTGGTTCATTAAATTTCTCTTGGCTTTTTGATTGCTTTAGCTTCAGCCTTCATGCACTGATTTTGCGAGCCTTGGCTGATAGTATCTGCTTGACACAGATTTCTGACAAGAGTGAATGGAATACCAAAACCTTGCTTAACCTAACTGCTATTGCTATTGCTTTGAAGACTAACTTGCAACAAATTAGTTATACGAATGAAGGCGAAGCTGGAGTTAGTTTCAAGGTCTTCTTTTGTACTATGCAAAATGTTGCAACAATCCTGTTCAATATTCCAGCAGATATACATGCTCTCTTGAAAGATACTATATAATTCTATTTTTAGCTCCCCATCCTCCAGCTCCTCACTCTCACAGTTTACATTGGCATGTAGATATCTGAGCCGCAATTTTCCATCAGTCTTTTCAAAATTTCTTCTACAAACTCTGGATTTTCCACGATTATAGTAATGTTCCTTTTGAGCTGTGTCATTTCAGTGAAACAATCCAAACAATTCTTTCAAAAAGAGAGAAATCAAAATTACACTTACACAATCTTCTATCTACAGTATAGGTGGAGATCTATTGTTGAATCAGTATCTCCCCTGGGAATTTCACAAAATGAACTGTTGCTTTGTAAAATTTGTTGTGATGGCATATTCATTCTTTTAAAGAGAATATCAAAACAATTATAGACCTGGAAATTAATTCAGGATAGGAAAACAGATTAATCAATTATGTATTTGTGGCAATACTTTCACTAGCATGTGGTTAGAACTAAAGTATGCACTTCGGGATCAAACCAATATACTCAAGTTTTATAAATGAGCACATCTGAAAGTACAGAAATAAAAGCTAAAAATAAAAAGAATATAAAATGTTTTTGTCCTTTACAAATGCATTTCTCTGTACATAATTTTATATGGGGAAAAATTACTCTGTTTTTTCAAATATAAGGGTAGCCCTAGGACAGAGGTGGGTTCCTACCAGTTCGCACCTATTCGGTAGAACCAGTTCGTCAAATCTACCGAACCAATTAGAAGAGGTTCCACCAGTGGACCTGGAAAGCAGGCCACACCTACAGAAGAGGTTCCAAAAACTTTTGAAACCCACCACTGCCCTAGGATCTATTTGAAAGAGGTCAGGTGTTTGCCAGGTGCTACTGCCAGCAGAGACAAGAGGCATATTCTTAAGATAGCCAAGAATGCCAGTAAGGACTGTGATGTTGATGCTATTATACATATTGGCATAAATGATCTGTTCCAAAAAGATGTACTTTCTGTGCAGAATGATTTCCAGAGCTTGTAGTATGAATTTAGTAGTATAGATTGTAGGCTTATCTTTTCAGAGGTTTTACCAGTATATAAGGAACAAAAGGGGAAAGGCCAGCATGTATTGGAGTTTAATGTGTAGCTAAAGGAGTGGTATAAAAGGGAAGGCTTTGGTTTTATTAGTCATGATGTCTGCAGCTGGTCCAATGAAAAACTGTATAAAAGAGATGGTTTGTATCCATCCAAGAAAGGGACTGAGTTACTTGGCATTAAATTCACAGATTTTCTGGATAAACATTTAAACTGAACAGTGGGGACAGAGAATTAATTGATACAGAACATTTCTCTCCCCAGCAATCTAAAATGAATAGGGTTATCAGTGCATGTAACATAGATGTTTGTGTGGCTAAGATTATCAGCCCTACTGTCAAGCACAACTAAGCATTTAATAGTGAGTACCATATCTTGTGCACTAATCAAACAGGTGGCAAGAAAGTAGGGACAGTCAGGCACAGCACAGGTTATGTAGACAGTAAACACAGGGTCAATCAAAATAGACTCAAATGTCTATACATCAATGCACAGAGTATGAGGAATAAACAGGGTGAATTAGAAATTCAAGTAAATGAGGGCAGATATATTGTTGCCATTATGGAAACTTGGTGGGATGAAATCCAAAAATGGAACATACAGCTAGAAGGATTTAAATTATTTAAAAGAAATAGACCAAATAAAAGAGGAGGTATATAAGAAATAACTACATCTCTATAGAAATTGAGCACAACAATGATGAAAATTATCTTGAATGCATTTGGGTCAATATTAATGGGGGGGGGGATGACATTGGTATAGGTCTATACTACAGGCCACCAACCAAACAGAGGAAGCAGATCAGGGGTGGGTTTCGACCGGTTCGCACCGGTCCCTGCGATCTGGTTGGTCGTCGAACCCGGAAGTAAGTAACTTCCGGGAACGGCGAAGCCCCCCCCCCCGCGCCCGCGCGCGCCCGCACACCTGCGCCCGCTCCTTACTTGGCTTTTACGAATTCTGCGCTTCTACGCATGCGCAGAACGCATACAGCGCCTGCGCGATCCTCCAGGAGTAGCTGGAGCATCGCGCAGATGCTAGTACGCATGCGCGCACTGCGTGCGTGTGCGAGGACACCACGTGCGTGCACAAGGATGCCGCGTGCATGCGCGAGGACGCCGCGTGCGTGCGTGAGGACGCCGCGTGCGTGCGTGAGGACGCCGCGTGCGTGCGCGAGGACGCCGCCGGCCTCGTTCCAACCGAACCGGATAATAAACCCTTCTTCCAACATGTTAAAAACAAGAAAAGGGTTAAGAAAACAATTGGTCCATTGCTGGGAGAAAGTGGCAAGAAGGTGACAAGCAACAGGGAGAAAGCAGAACTATTTAACTCATTTTTTGCATCTGTCTTCAAACAAAATAAAAAAACAGTCCAACCTATCAAAAACAGCATCACAAAAAAAAAACAACCAGATTACGAATGCAAGTTAAAATAGGGAAGAAATAGTAGGTGAGCACTTGTCTACTCTAGATGAGTTCAAATCACCAGGACCAGATGGATTACACCCCAGGGTTCTGAAGGAACTGGCAGACGAGATCTCAGAACCACCAAACTATATCTTTCAGAGTATCCTGAAGCACTGGGGAACTGCCAGAGGACTGGAAAAGAGCTGATGTGGTTCCCATCTTCAAAAAAGGAAAAAAAAATAGATCCAGGAAACACAGACCTATCAGCCTGACCTCAATACCAGGGAAGATTCTGGAAATGATAATCAAGCAACGAATCAGTGAACACCTGGAAGTAAACAAAGTAATAACCAAAGCTAACACGGGTTTGTCAAAAACAGATCATGCCAGATTAATCTTATTGAATTCTTTGACAAAGTGACAAAATTAGTGGACCAGAGGAATGCTGTCAATATACAGTAAGGCATTTGATAAAGTAGACCATAACTTACTACTAGATAAAGTAGAAAAATGTGGGTTAGATAGAATCACCACCAGATAGATTTGTAACTGGCTGACCAACCACACTCAATGTGTAATCCTCAATGGAACTGCATCTACATGGAGGGAAGTATGCAGTGGAATAGCCCAAGGCTCTGTTTTAGGCCCAGTACTCCTCAATATCTTCATCAATGATTTGGATGAAGGGATAAATGGGAAACTCATCAAATTTGCAAATGACACCAAGCTGGCAGGAATAGCCAACACTCCAGAAGATAGGCTTAAGATACAGAAGAATCTTGACAAACTTGAACATTGGGCACTATCTAACTAAATAAAGTTCAATGTAAGATTCTACATTTAGGCAAGAAAAACAAAATGCACAGGTACGGTATATGTGGTACCTTGCTCAATAGTAGTAACTGTGATAGGGATCTTGGAATCCTAGTGCACAACCATTTAAATATGAGCCAACAGTGTGCAGCAGCTGCCAAAAAAGCCAACACAGTTCTTGGCTGCATAAACAGAGGGATAGAATCAAGATCACGTGAAGCATTAATACCCCTTTATAATGCCCTAATAAGGTCACACGTGGAATACTGCATTTAGTTTTGGTCACCATGATTTTAAAAAGATGTTGAGACTCTAGAAAGAGTGCAGAAAAGAGCAACAAAGATGATTAAAGAATTGGAGGCAAAAACATATAACGAACGGTTGCAGGAACTGGGTATGTCTAGTTTAATGAAAAAAAGGACTAGGGGAGACATGATAGCAGTGTTCCAAGATTTCAGGGGTTGCCACAAAGAAGAGGGAGTCAAGCTATTCTTCAAAGTACCTGAGGGTAGGATAAGAAGCAATGGGTGGAAACTAATCAAGGAGAGAAGCAACCTAGAACTGAGGTGTATTTTCCTGTCAGTTAGAACAATTAATCAGTGGAACAATTTGTCTCCAGAAGTTGTGAATGCTCCAATACTGGAAGTTTTTAAAAAGATGTTGGATAATCATTTGTCTGAAGTGGTGTAGGGTTTCCTGCCTAGGTAGGGGTTTGGACTAGAAGACCTCCAAGGTCCCTTCCAACTCTGTTATTGTATTCTATTTGTTATTCTATTTGTTATTCTATTCTATTCTATTCCTGCCTCACCTGTAATTTCTGACAAATGGGATTAATAATAGGATTAACCCACCACCATTAGAATAGCAAAAGGCTCATGAGATTGCACAGCCCCTGGAGCATCTCAATCAGAACCCTATAAAATCCATCCACGCACTCAGCCAGAAAATTTTGCTGTTGTCACTAAAGTTTCTAGAAATAACCTCCCCCCCGCCTTTTTTTTTGACATGCAGTCAGCCTCCATTTTATTTCCAGCACCTTTTCCCCAGCTTGGAACCAGACTGGATTTTTCTTCCTGCAACATTTAACTCAAGGGAGCAATATTCCTCCCTCTTATTTTCCCTACAACAACAGTCATGTGGGGCATGTGGGGCTGAAGAGAGTGACTGGTCCAAAGTTACCTATCAGCTTTCATTCACTGCAGGACTAAAACTCTTGTCTTCCAGTTGCAGGATGTTTCCATTTTTCATTTTTTTTAATAGTTGCTCTTTAGGTTAACATAATCAGCTTTACTGTAGTCATACGTTTTTTAAAAAACTCAGTAAAAATAATCAGACACAACTCCATAAAGATAAATGCTAGACTAAAAGCAGGAGTCAACAAAAAGAAAAAAGAAAGAAAGTAAAGCTAACACCAGGGACACCTTTTTTAGAGAGAAAAAAAAATTCCAGGATATTCCAGGAACTCTTGATTAAAACTGGGAAGGGGGGATGTGGGGAGGGAATGTATCTGGTATTTAAGCCATATCTATGATGCCTTTATCTACTGGGATAAAATTTCTTTTGACTATAACAGATGGATTTTGTATTTTTAAAAATGGAGAAACAATAATGATGTGTGTGTGTGCATGTGTGCATGTGCGCACCTGAGCATGCATGCATGCAAGCTCATTCTTGAAAAGCTTTGGGTTAATTTGGTGGGAACCCAACACATTTTTAGAAGGCAAGACAGAACACATGTGTCAGGTAGATAGTCATCACCAGATGAGCTAATTCTATTTTATTGTGAGGCTGCATTAACAAAATTTTGCAAGTCTGACAGTATAAATCTCCCAGTATCTTCTTTACAGCTTAAGTCTCTTTCTCTGCCCATTATGCAGCTGCAGGCTATGCCCTCTCTTATCTAAGGTTCCCTAGGCAGTATCTCTTTACCCTTTTTCTCAAAGTCTTTCTAACACACCATTATGCCATCCAAGTCTAAAGTTTGAGCAGACACGACCTGAATGCCAATCACATCTTTTGTCTTCCTCTCTTCTTTAAAGAGACTTGCAGATATATATATATATATGTGTGTGTGTGTGTGTGTGTGTGTGTGTGTGTGTGTGTGTATATCTTCATAAAGTCCATTGATTGGGGATTTTTCCTCTGAAAATAGCATTCCACTGAAGGGGTGGGAGGGCAGAAAAGTGTTTATCTGTTAAACTGCAAATAGCTGAGTGAAAAGCAAAAGAGCTGCCTTGAAATTGCTTAACAGCTCAAGCAAATTCCTGTGAAAGAGCTGATTTTTGGGACTGAATCCAAAAACAATAATTAGCCTAAATAAAATAAGTCATTTTAAGATTGTATGTCTTACTGTTTTGGCATATATAATTTACAGTTTTGGTTTTTCTTTATTTCTTTCTCCTGTATTATTAGTTTTTGAACTGATAGTGAGTTTGATTATTTGGAATGCAGATTGCAAGTCATAGAGTTGGACATATTTGATTGTCATTTATATTAATCTTTTTTGGAGTAGAATTGCTTATAACATTAGCTATTTTGCTGGACAGTTCTGAGATGATTATTGTCTGTATGAAGCTGAATAACACTCAACCAAAATTACTCATCTTCAGTTCGGTCAAGCTTTTGTGATTGTATAGGGAATGATTCCATCTTTGTTTGCTATGAATTGCAGAGATTCCACAGATAAGAGGCACATTTAATAGGCATTAATATGCAGTGAAATATTAAGGCATTAAAATCATCCAATATTTCATTTCTTTGATTTGCTCTAGATTCCCAGTCAGCAAAAACTGTTTTTCCAGTATTACAATTAACATGAAGCAGTTAATTTTATGAGATGCCATAATGATGAGATAATCACCAATAGAATCTCATGAAACAGAAATAATCAGGAGGACAGGGATAAAGAGACAGTCACCACTATGTTTGAATAAATTTGTTGACTGACTCAGAAAAAGTAACTTAATATAACAACCAAATATGCCACTCAAATAATAATGACACAGTCACGATAATAAAATAACCCTAAGAGAGTCATTAGTGCAGGTTACAAGAAGTTAAAGAAAAATTTCCAGCTACAACAACTCTTTTCCAAAGAGTCGTGATCTTTCTTAAAGAATACTAGACCTTGGTGAAACTTGGACCTGCTGGTATCTAGACATATCAAGATTAAAATACTCATCTTATAAAAATTCAGTTCATTGGATATAAACAATGTTACATTTAAAAATGTAATATAAAAATAACTGCCATTTATAGTAATGAGCTGTGTAATGTGTGTATAGACAGAAGGACATATGACTAGCAGTGACATAATTATTTCCCTTCTCATCCTAAATGATGAAGTCTGGAAAGTGTAGCATGTGTTCTAGTTATCTGTTTTAATTGAGATAACATGTGTTTTATGTTCGTTGTTGATCATTTTTGTATACCACCGAAGTAATGTTGCTTTAAGTTAATCTACTTCAAACCAATATACTGTACTAGTTCTGACCCAGCCTTAGCAGAAACAAGAAACAGACTCCTTGTCACAGAAAACCCCTCTTTATTATTTTACTCTTGTGAATTAATTGCATTGACCCACTGAAAACTCCAGGCATTAGTCCTTCAAGGAGATAACTGCAGTACTGACCTTATCAATTCCTTGTGATAATTTCAAGGCTGTGAGCTCCCAGATGAAAGGCTGCAAAGTAAATTTTGGCAAGCAGTCTTTGTGACATGAAACGCAATGAGCCAAAATCTTCAGAACTACGAACTGCTGTTTCCTACAACCACCACTCCCCCTTTCCTTCTTTTTATTCTCCAGCCAGGGAGGGGCCATTCAGCATCCACATATGCCTTGCTTCCAGAATTGACTCCTTGTCCTCAGTTGTTCTCCTGCCCTAACAACTCTGTGCATACATGGATCTGGAACAGGCCCCAGCTGATCTTCCTCCCCATTTATCTCAGCCTCCAAAGGCAGCTGCCTCTCCGGAAATGTTGGACGGCCCTAGCTCTATCTCTGCGTCCAACACAGAGCATCCATCAGAGCCTTCCCCAGACTCCAAAGCTGGTCCAAGTTTCTCCCCAGCCTCATCATCATCCAAATCAGTGGTTTGAGGGCCACAACAACACAAAATTCATTAAACTAAGATATTTCTGCATCTGTCTGAACTGCGACTTATTTCTGCCATTTACAATATTTAATGGAAGAAAACTGCTTGGATAAAAAAAAAATCAGTTACTTGTTTTGGCCAAAATGGGAAACAGTCATCACAAACTATTTTGGATTTGTTTTAGAACCTTCCAAACTTGATAACATTATTGTCCTAGTACTCAGGTAAAAAAAAAAACCTTCAGATTGGTAATCAAAGAAATATTCAATCATGGTTTGCATGAATGGAGTTTAAGGAATGCAGATAGTCATTACACTGAATTAAGCCACTAGCTGGATTCACATGACATAGATTTGCAAACTAGCCAATCAGATTTTTAAGTCAGTATGTAGTATAAACCCAGCTAATGTATAACTTCAGCTTAGAATCCTGTCAAACATGATAAGAAAAGCAATTTAAAATTTATTTATTTATTTGTAATATTTGTAACTACCCCAGTCTTGGAACTCTGGGTAGTGAATGATATCAGATAATTTTTTTAAAAAATCAAGTAAAATTAATGCATTTTTGTTTATATAAAACCTTATGTTTGTACAGCTCACAATCAGCTCAGGTTAAAGGCAGTATTTTCTTATCCATTTCCCCCAATATAGATGTGATTACTTACATAAAACATACATATTGCTTTCATTTTATCATAGTATAAATAACATGGAAATCCAATAACTATGATGTACTCAAAATACTTGCTTATGTTGCACTGAGAATAATAAGTGTATCCTAGCTATAAAAACAATGATTTTGTATTCTTTGGAGATTATATAAGCAAAGAGATCTGAACAAATCAGCAGATTGATTCAAAGAAACATGTTCACAGCAGTAGAATATCACAAAAACATTTAATTAAATAATTGATTTCCACTGAATATTGCTCCAGTTCTGCCTTGAAAATGTAACTAACAGTTTCTGGATCATTTAGTACTCTAAATAAAAAGCTTGGGAAATTTCAGTGAGAATTCTAGAAGTTTTCTGACTACAGAAAAAAAAGCTCTCAAAATGTTGAATAATCCAGAATAATTCAGAATATAAATTTTAAATAGTATGAATTTCTTTGTGATAGTTCTGGATTGATCATTCAACTTTCTTTGGTTTTTTTTTAAATCAGTAAACACTCATATAAATTTCAGGAAAGGGGAGTAGTACTTACTGTATGCAAGTTCTATATTAGGCAAGCCGTATCTTGGCTACAAAGATACTTCTTTGTTCTGCCCCCCCCTCCGTCCGGTAATGAACCCAGACACAGGCTTAGTTGTTTGCCACTCTTTATTCACAGCAATTATAATCCTGTTGGCTGAAAGCCCAAACACGACTCACTGGCAAGACGTTGGCAGCAACCCAGACTCCAACAGACACGGAAATACAAGGCAGACCATACAAGGAGTTCTCCAGATTACTACCAATGGTTGTGTCCTGCAAAAGGACTCCTCCCAAAGTCTCTTCTTATATACTCTCTTGGGAGGGGCCAAGCCACAACCACCTGGGCTTGATTATCTTTTATGAGTCAGTCTCCGTAACTGCTGCTTCCGTTTCTCCACCCTTCATTGCCTGGCATCAGGGACAAACTCCCTTTAATCTTCCCCACTGCTCCATGCCTCAGGTGCCTCCTGGTGGCCAACCAGCCTCTCTGGTCCCTGCTCTGAGTCTGAATCCTGCCCAGGATCCTCCACATCTTCCATAGCAGACTCATAGGAGTCCTTGCTATCGGAGTCCATTGGCAGCTCTAATGGCTCCTGCTGGGCCACAACACTTCTTCAATGAAGACAAGCACTCAGTTGCAGCAAAGAGATGCAGAAAATTTTCTCCTACCCTTTAAAAATCATCTTGATTTTTATAATTCAGTTAGAGCATCCCTATCCTATAAGAAGTCTAAAATGATAACTAAAATTGAAGAAAATAGACACGAATAATGGAAAAATATCAAATTCAAGGCCTAAATATAAACATAAATATAGTCTGATTGTTCTGAGATTTAATTCTGCTGTATCTCCACAGGGATCCATATGCAAATGCAGCCATTCTTGTAACTAAGGCATCACTTTATGGAGTACAGCCATGCAATGATTTGGAACCAATTTAGAATAGTTCCTTTGGAGCATGCAGCAGTGTGAATGCAGAACATGTCTGCAGCCTATTAAACATCTGGTTGTTTTCAGAATTGCTTGATTGCAGTGGAAAGCCCCCATGTTCTTCTTGAAAATCAAAACGGGAGCATCTTGTAGCTTTCTTATGTAGACTGTTCCATGTGACAAGGTGTTTGATACATGTTTGACAGCATAGTAGGTATCAATGTTCCCTCTAATTTTTTTTCAGTGTGAGCGGAAAAGTATAGTGTGTGAGCTGCACAGTTTCATGCCTGAGCACCTAAGAGAGCCACAGTTTGAACTGCTGTCGCGTCTGCTGGACATTTGCGCAACCTTCCAAGCGTCAAGCGCCAATTGCGAGCGAGGTTTCAGCCCGATGAATGCCAGACATGAAAAGTGCCACTCAAACACTATACTTTTCCCCTCACCCTGAAAAAAAAAGGCTCTCTGCTCAGCTTTTAGATTGTTAGACTGGCTAGAGAGAGACATGGCACCAACAGGGTCCTGGGTCCTGGCATTTTGCAGGCAACCTGTCCTCTCACATTCCTTTGGAATGCAACCCATCACATGTGAATTAGATTTTGCCAATTATCCTATTAAAAAATAACGCTATTATTCTAAAATATGACTAACTCAATATTAAAAACTGTAAATATGTAATGCTGATAAATAATAGCAGTAATTGTTATTTAGTATGATTAAAATCAGTATTGATATATCAATATAATATCTATCGAAATTGACAATATACACTAAAATAACAATACAAATATATAATGTGGAATATAAATGTAATAAATATAATATATAAATGCAACATAAAAAACTCTCCCCCTTTAAAGTAGTAAGATCAATTAAATAGTCTAGCAAGTTTGGACAATATGCTATATGTTATGTTACTTAAGAATATATATACCTCAGAATCAGATACAACATCCACATCATTTCCAACTGAGTCAATAAAATCATATGCCATGCCAAAACTATTTTAAATAAAGATATGAAATTAATCAAGTATTGCATTTATTTTTCAAAATGAATGTACAATTTTTTTATTATTTAAGTTTTGTACCCTATCTTTTCTAACTAATGTTAACTTTAAAAAGATGTTACATCAGACTACAATACAAGTAATTAAATGAAGACTAAAATAAGTGTTTTGGCATATTGAGCTTTTTATATTTCTTTCTTATATTTCTTCCTTAGTTGAGAACTTGCTCCTCAGCTTACTTACACATTAACTGTTTGTTGCTTTTATGGTTTATTCATTCACTGCTCCATCTTCAGTTTTTTTCACAGGGGGCAGGGCTTCCTTCCTCCCTTCCCTCCCTCCCTCCACTCCTTTGGCCACCAATTTTGATCCAATTCTCTCTCTCTCTCTCTCTCTCTCTCACACACACACACACACACACACACACACACACACGTTCTTTGGGGGGGGGTTGAATTACTCCGCCTCACTGCGCAAAGTCGGCTCAGCATGTGTTCGGCCCCCACTTACGCCGAATCAAATCCGCGGCCGGCGGGACCAGGGGGTTGCATTTCAAAGCCGCCAGTCCTCTTGCTTCTTCTCCTTCACCAGCAAAGCTCCCGCAGTGGTGCCTCTCCCTCCACGCGGAGCACCTGAGCTGGCCCCCGCGTTATCCCTCCCCCTTCCTCCTCTGCCGTGCTTTTGAGGCCGCGGGAGCTAGTAGGAAAGCGGCGGAGGTGGAGGCAGCGGCAGGGATAACCCAGAGCCCAGCTGAGCTGAGGTGCTCCGAGCGGAGTCAGCTGGGCTCTGGGTTATCCCTGCCGCCGCCTCCACCTCCGCCGCTTTCCTACTAGCTCCCGCGGCCTCAAAAGCACGGCAGAGGAGGAAGGGGGAGGGATAACGCGGGGGCCAGCTCAGGTGCTCCGCGTGGAGGGAGAGGCACCACTGCGGGAGCTTTGCTGGTGAAGGAGAAGAAGCAAGAGGACTGGCGGCTTTGAAATGCAACCCCCTGGTCCCGCCGGCCGCGGATTTGATTCGGCGTAAGTGGGGGCCGAACACATGCTGAGCCGACTTTGCGCAGTGAGGCGGAGTAATTCAAACCCCCCCCCAAAGAACGTGTGTGTGTGTGTGTGTGTGTGTGTGTGTGTGTGAGAGAGAGAGAGAGAGAGAGAGAGAGAGAGAGAGAGAGAGAGAGAGAGAGAGAGAGAGAGAGAGAATTGGATCAAAATTGGTGGCCAAAGGAGTGGAGGGAGGGAGGGACAAGTCTGGGGAGGTCCTTTGCAGGCGGCCAGTTCTAGGCGCCTGCAAAGAACTTCCCCACGTTTGCTTTACAGAAAACTCTGCGCGGCAGATAGAATCTGCTGCGCGGGCTTTTCTTGCGAGGTGCGCGGCTGCGCAGGCGCGCACCTTAGAGGGAACAGTGGTAGGTATCAGTAGTTACTCAGCTTCTGCCCTTTTTAGTTCTTGGACTATGCTTCTTTGAAACAAAATCTCCTACTGCTTGTCTCATTCTTCTGAGGTCAGTAAAATGAAGACCCAGATTGTTGGGGCAATAGGCTGACTCTGTAAACCTCTGTAAAGCACTGTGAAGTGGTACATAAGTCTAAGTGCTATTGTTATTGCTATTCATGTTCATTTTATTTTCTTACTCTCAGACAAACTTCTGTACTAACTATTGGTCTAGTCTATGAAATGCCTCCAGGGTATTGTTGTCAACCCACTTCACTCGATGTTATCCTGCCTGGGAACAGAACAATTGTAGAGAATTGAAGATTGGGATAAACCTGGAGGCCCTTTTTGTGACTCTTAAAATTAGTAGATCATTCCATAGTATTAGGAAATGTAACATTCCTGTTGTAAAGATCACTGTTTTATGACATTGCTTTCCTTATCATTTCTATTTAATATTTTTGGAGGATATAATTCATAATCTTGCTTGGCACAAACTCTTTTACATTCTTTTGGATAGGAGCTCAGTGATCAGTATAGTTCTGTATGATAATGAAATGTTTTTGTTGCATTTTTCTCCAAATACTGTTTCCTTATGTAGGTGGACACTTTTCCCACAACAGATCATCCCACAAAATAATCTTAAAATGAGGCTTCTCTTTAAACTAAGCAAAGCCTTGCAAGGAGAGAAAGTATTCAAGGCAAGCCAGTTTCTGATTGAGATTCTAGATTTCAAAGTAATTTCAGACTTTATCTGAAGATGGAAAGAAAAGAACAAAATGAAACATTTTTTTCTTACTAGTAGACCCAGCCACTTTTTAAAAATACTTGTCTGATGTAAATTATTCAGAGTTGCTCTTTAGTCAATCAGGGCAGAATGCTTTCCAAATTTCAATTGTCTTTAAAATATCCCCTTCTTGTTGTATTCAAGATGATGAGTACTAATGTGGTTTGTAATCCCACAAACTTTCATAAGAAAGTCTAGCTGTTTGTATAAATCCCTCATAGTAGAAGTGTTCTATCCATAGGCAGCCCTGGCATTACACCTCAACAAAAGGTCAAGTCTATAGGCTTATGTGGGAATATGGGAAGAAAGGTTTATCATTTGCAGTGCCTTACAGTCATCCATTTTTTCTCCCATCCTTGCCTTATTATGAAGACTTTTCCTCCTGTATATGTCTTGGTGTAGAAAGTGCAGCACTGTGATTTTACAATGAGATTTTCCCAAGGTAAGCTGAAGGGAAGGGTGTTTTCTGGTCAAATTGGATACTTCAGTATCATATGACATGTTGACTTGTCATTTCTAATGCAACACTGAGGTTTCCTTGCATAGCAACTGTTACCAAGACAGGCATACTAGCTGGCTTCACATTCTGTGCTAAGCTATGCTTTCTTTAGTCATCTCTTATTGATTAAACTTTAGTTTACTTGGTTCATCTGTATATTTGAAACTTTAAGCCATGATTTATAAAACATCTGCATCACATAATATACTTAGTTCCAAACAATCAGGCCAGCATTGTGCTTAGCCTAATAGATAAATATATACAGTAAATCCAATCATTGACTCGGGCACTTTAGAAAATAAGAAACTAAGATATTATCAGACATATGATAAGGTTCTTCACAGCTCATCTCCAAAATGCCACGCAAATATAAATTTACAATTTAAAGGAATTAAACAATTTATTTGAAGATCATTCTCAACATTTATTACAGTACACAAATTTATAGTGAAAATAGAACGTTTTCTTAGTTCTCTAATAAACAATGGGAAGAACATTACTGTCATATACATTTGGAAACATAATTTAACTATTATTTTTTCTCTTTGGCCTTATACCATTTAGTATGTACATGAAATGAGAACTCAGTATCCATAACTATAAGAAGACACTTTGGGAGCTGATGTAGTGTAGGGCTAAAATCAGGGTGACCTTGGATCAAGTTCATTCTCAACATAAAACTCACCCAGTGACTTTGAACCAATCATTTTCTTTCAGCCCAGGGATTGTTTTTGTTGAGGGTTGACTCAGCCTTGTGCCTTTCCAAGATCAGTAAAATGAAGACTCAGACTGTTGGAGCCAATATACTCATGATGGCGAACCTATGGCACGTGTGCCACAGGTTGCACGCTGCACCCTCTCTGTGGGCACATGAGCTGTTGTCCCAGTTCAGCATCCCATGGGCCAGTTGGTTGTTGGGTCTCTTCTGTGCATGCGCAGGGGGCAGGGGGCATATGGGGGACCCACATGTGCAGGCATGGGGGTGGGGTGAATGCAGGGGGCTGCGTGCGCTTTTGCATTTTGGGGGTTCGGGCACGCTTTGCTACTCAGTCTGGAAAAGGTTAGCCATCACTGAAATATACTGTCATTATAAACTGTCCAGAGAATGCTGTAAAGGACTATGGGGTGGTATATAAATTTAAGTGCTATTGCTATTCAATCTGAATCAGGCTGATGTGTTACTTGCACACAAAATTTGCAACAGAAGCCAAATTGTCTGTTCCATTCCAATTTTGTTATGATTATAATAAATAATATGTTCTACCAGATACAGAATACTTAAACAATTATCATGCTGTGCACAGTTTATAATGAAGAGTAAGTTACAAATAAGACTCTTTCAAGCCAAGCATTTTCGTGTATATATGGACATTTGTGTCATAGGCTTGGTAACAATATTTTTGCTTTCTTCTGGGATGTTGTTCAACTACTCTCTGTAAATAATCTACGCATCAGGTTTTCATGCTAAATTTTAAATGGCAGGTCAGGACTATAAGTGAAAGCATATAAGTGACATTGGACATAGAACACCTAAGATTTTTAACTGCTTATTGCCTACCAAACCCAGCCTCTCCACCAAGAGCACCAAGTGAAAGATTTAACTGAAAGGGGAGATCTAAAGAAATTAATTACTCTAACCTTCTGCAATCTAAGAATACTATTGCATGCATTATTTTCATTAAAAAAAAACAGCTTCGTACAATTTGCTACATAAGCAGATTTGGGCTTATTAAAAATCAATGTAGCCTCAAAAGTCATCGTGCAGAAGTTGTGTTAAAGTTTCATTTGTGTGTGCATGCATACCAGCCAATAATTGAACAATCTTCTCAGTGCAAAGATTTTTGATATTAGGAATATTTTGTGTTCAAAAAATTCCTAATGAATCCATCTTTTTATTCATATTGTTAAAATGGGATATCCAAAGGACATATTGCTAAATGTTAAGACAGCTCATAATTCAATCTATCAATTGCATTGTATTACCATACTAAATAATACTTGGATATAGGGGCAGAACTTTAAAAAATATTATATTAATATTTCTAAACCCACAAGAAATGTGAATTGCCTTTTAAGACTTTGTTCAAGAAAACAAGTGCTTTAAGGAGATATTGGTATAGCCCCATTTTCTCTAGATATAAATCCAAATTGTGACAGTTAGATGTTTCCCAAGAGTAACAATAATGGAAATGCTGAAAGCCTTATGAAGTGAAAATGAGTTTGAATTTGTTTATTCAATCAGCTTGTAAAGGGCTATGATAAAATAACAGAGTAGTTAACATAGTGAAAGATTGGTGTTATTGATGTACCATTTTTCTCTCTTTTACAGTATTGATTAAAAAGGTCAATTTTTGAAGTTAATGGTACATAACTGCCAGGACTCGTTAAATGTATTTTTAATTTTTCTTCAGCATTAAAAAGAAATTGAAACAACAATGATCAACAAAATATTGAAAATTTAAAAGCCCTTTCTCCATCCTTAATCACCAAAATAAGAGCTATACAGCAGTAAAACAAAATGCATAGCTTGCATATACAACTTTGACATAAGGTACATCTGAACATTCATTTTTGATCTGGTACAGAAGTTTAAATGTCTATATTAAACATTTCTATTTAGAATGTCATTTTTAATCTAAAGTAATCTACTGAAAATTACATTATTGATCTAACACTAAAGGAGAAATCAAATATGAATGTAACAATCTTTAATCAAAGGTTTCTTCACAACTGTATTAATTTTTAAGTCAATCTATTATATTCCATACTTTTAAACACTATTGATTTGAAGAAATATATTGGTTTTCCAGTCTATCATGCTAAAGTAAATTTGACAGCTTACATCAAAACAACAGAATTAATTTGAAATTATTAATATTATATGGAAACGGTATATATCTATTCAGCATCAATTAAGATCAAAAGGAAAATAGACCATAACTTAAACCAGAAATGGTTGTATTCACATAATTAACAAAGCCAAGACACAGAATAATCTTCATTATAGCTAAACTTAATATCTGATTACAGCCACTCTCAGCAACTGAGTTATTAAAAGAGCTATTAAACACTTATTTTACAGTCACTATTCATAGTATGGTCATTTCTATCAACCCTCAAGGAGGAACTAAGCTAAGCTTTCTAATCACCCTCCCTTATTTTTTTTCCTGAGGAGCTTTATCAACTTTATCATTATTAAAATAATCACCTATAATTATAAAATTTAATGGCTGGAATTCATGAAACATCTTTCTTTTCTTCTACTACACCAATTTTCCTTCAGCAAAATAGATGATTGATAGATAGATATACAGACAGACAAAGACAGACAGATGGACAGATGATAGACAGGGAGGGAGGGAGGGGGAGAGAGAGAGAGAGAGAGAGATATGATACACATAGAAGTATAATTTATTTTATTTAGCGTAGGTACTACCCAACTCCAGACAATTCCGAGTGGCTCAGAACCAGTGACGTGTGGTGAGGTTGATACCTGGTGAGGCTCAGCATGGCAGCAGTCGGCCTCGGCGGCGGGGGGGGGGAATTTGCATCGCGGGAGCAACCAAGCGCCCGGGTCTGCAGCAAAGGCACTTGGTGGCTCCCGCGATGCAAAGTGCCCCGCTGCCCCCCCCGCTGTCCTGGCCTGCGTCCGCTGCTTCTCCAAGCTCCGCCGCTGGAAGTCCCGGATCGCCTCTGGGGGAAGGCTGAGTGAGAAACGGAGCAAAGCTTCTCTGCGGCCTCCCGGCGCTGCCCAGAGGTTCTTGCAGGAGCACGTGTCAGCGGCTGGCGGCCTGGAGTGGCCCCGGCTATGAGACAAGGGAGCACTTAAAGTAGCTGCTGCCGCTGCCGCCACCACCGGCCCTTCCTTCCTTCCTTCCTTCCTTCCTTCCTTCCTTCCTTCCTTCCTTCCTTCCTTCCTTCCTTCTTTTATCTCTCCCACTTTCTTTTCTTTTTTCTTTTTTCCTTCCTTTCTCTCTTTCTCTTTCTCTCTCTCTCTCTCTCTCTTTGAGTCTGTCTGTCTGTCTGTCTCCCTCTGTGTGGATCTGTCTCTCTCCCACTCCTTCTCTCTCTGTCTTTCTCTGTCATTCTTTTTCTGTGTCTGTCTCTCTGTATCTTGCTGTCTCTTTCTCCTCCTTCCCCCATCTGTCACTCTGTCTGTGTGTATGTGTGTGTGTGTGTGTGTGTGTGTATCTGTCTGTCTGTCTCTCCCTCACTCTCTGTGTGTGTCTCTCTCTGTCTCTCTCCCTCCCTCTCTCTCTCTCCCCTCCCTTCCTCTCTCTCTGTCACTCTCTGTGTGTGTGTTAAGAACATTAATTTCAGGCTCAACAAAAGAAGCTGGAAAGAGATACTGAAGCCAGGAAGCTAAAACCTGGGACTGGAGAAAAACCTTTCTATCCCCTTACCAGCCCATCCGGGAAGACGAGTAACATAAGGGGGATCTCTCCCCCCACGGATGGGTTCCAGACCAGCGGAGCCTCATGCTTCTTCTGCCAAGAGCCGAGGTGGCGCAGTGGTTAAATGCAGCACTGAAGGCTACTTCAGCTGACTGCAGTTCTGCAGTTCAGTTGTTCAAATCTCACCGGCTCAGGGTTGACTCAGCCTTCCATCCTTCCGAGGTGGGTAAAATGAGGACCCAGATTGTTGTTGGGGGCAATATGCTGACTCTGTAAACCGCTTAGAGAGGGCTGAAAGCCCTATGAAGCGGTATATAAGTCTAACTGCTATTGCTATTGCTATTGCTATTCTTTTTAACCAGGCGGTTATCTTCTTTTTAACCAGGCGATCTTTTTAACTAGGAGATCTTTAACAAGGCGATCTTTGGCTGCTGCACAAGCACACGGGTACGCACTGCCCGTTTCTCTCTGATAGGGAGTGAGTGAAGACCTTTTCCAGCCGGCGCAAAGGACTTCCCCGGACTTACTTTGCTGAGCAGGGGCGATGGACCTGCACCTCCACCACCAGCAATCTGGAAAAGGTCTTTACTCACTCACTCTTGCAGCACGCCCCAATGCAAAAAATGCCGAGATCGGCACATTTGGGGCTGCTGCTGCGACATCCAGGGAGGCTAAACCAAGCCACTCGCCTCTTCCAGATGCTTTCGCGGCTTCCCAAAACACTGAGAACCTTCTCTGCACTCTCCTCGGCTCCTTGCAACTGCAATAGACATCCAGAAGAGGCTTTTGGGGCTAATGGGGCTTGGGTTTCCAGCCTGACAGCCCCCGCCACTTCTTCTCTGCTGGTCCGGAACCCATCTGGGAAGACGAGGAACATGAGGGAGATCCCTCCCCCCATGGATGGGCTTTGGACCAGCGGAGCCTCCTCCTTCTTTTTAACCAGACAAAAAATGCCAAGATCGGTGCGCTTGAGGCTGCTGCTGTGACATCCAGGGAGTCTAAACCAAGCTGCGCACTACTCCCTGCCACTATTGCGGCTTCCCAGATTGCCAAGAACCTTCACACTCTTCTCCATGCTCTCCTCAGCTCCTCACAACTGCAGTAGATATCCAGAACCGGCGGGGGCTATATGCTCAGAAAAGCAACTTCGAGAAGGTCCTTTGCTAGCAGGCAGGTTCTAGGACGCCTGCCACCACCAAAGGACCTTCCTGAAGTTGCTTTTCTGAGCATGAGGAAAATGGACGTTATTTTGTCCCTTCTGTCTCCCCGTTGCTCAGAAAAGCAACTCCGGGAAGGTCCTTTGGTGGCGGCAGGCATCCTAGAACCTGCCTACTAGCAAAGGACCTTCCCGAAGTTGCTTTTCTGAGCAACAGGGAGATAGAAGGGACAAAATACCATCCAGCTGGGATGGGTATACAGTGCCAGGGGAGGGGCAGGCTTACTTCTGGGTCCGGTGACCAACCGGTTCACGAGAACTGGCAGGGACCATCAGCAATCCACCCCTGGTCTGGTCCCATTCTGATTTGTTGGACAAATTGCATTAATAACATTAAGTAGACATTGAGTTTGGATATGCCACTTATATGCATCATCTATCCACTGAATTGTGATTGATGGTTACTACAAATTTTTTACTACTTTTCTCTACTGCTTCAGCTTTCTCCAATGAAAATTATTTTTCTTTACCACCAAATAATGTCACAGTATGTCACAATGTCCACCACATTGGTATATTTGCCAAGATATAATAATTACAAATAACAATTTCATTTCTTTTCAGTTTTCACTCCCTGTGCCTTGAAATTTGAAACATAAGAATAGAAAAAGCAAGAAAATAACCTACATCTTTTCCCTTGTCAGCATTTTGTTAGATGGTTTTATTAAAACTTCATAAGCATACAAGGTGGTAAAATATTTGTACTAATACTCAGTTTTAAAGCCTTTAACCACATCACATGCTTGTCACTCATTAAAATTGCTTTATGAAAGAGCTAATCCAGTTATCTTGGGTTGTTTTTCTATAGTAACATGATTATATTCACAAATGTGGCACCTGATCTTATACATCAGCTCTCCTAGAAGTTATGTAGAGATGTAGAGGTATGAACTTCAGAGGTGGTATTCAGCAGATTCTGACCAGTTCTGGAGATCTGGTAGCGGAAATTTTGTGTAGTCCAGAGAACCGGTAAATACCACCTCTAACTGGCCCCACCCCCATCTATTCTCTGCCTCTCGAGTCCCAGCTGATCAGGAGGAAATGGGGATTTTGCAGTAATCTTCTGTTGGAGTGGGGAGGGAATGGAAATTTTACAGTATCCTTCCCCTGTGGGAATCAGAAGTGGGTTCAGACCAGTTTGGCCAAACCAGTAGTGGTATGGCAGCCTGGGTTGCTGGAACCAGCAGTGGTCCAGGCCTGTCATACTCCCAAACCCCTTCGCTGCTGCCACCTTGTTTTTGAGTTCTGCGCATGCACAGAACAGTTTTAATTGAACTGCACATGTACATGCATCCAGTGCAGCATGAGTGGACCGGCAGTAAAGCCGGCTAGAACCCACTCCTGGTGGGAATGGAGATTTTACAGCATCCTTCCCCTGCCATGCCCACCAAGCCACGCCCACAGAACCAGTAGTAAAAAAATTTGAATCTCACCACTGATGTACTCCTTTCCAATATCAAAATCAAGGAATGCTCTGATTGGCCAGAATGTTCTACATTTCCTACTAAAAGTGATTCCTTGCTATACTTTTGAAAGTAGGTGTTATTGTTAAAAAGGACAATAAATATGCACAGGGAGCTTTGATCTTCCATATTTATAGGGAGCAATTTAGGAAGAAATATAGCACATCTACCATCTGTTTCTGTCATTTGTCTCTTTTCTCTCCAGGGTCATTTGGTGGCCTTTCTGTGCCTTTTCCTCATGCTTATGGTATGTACCTATTTTACAAGTGTTCACATTCCGTTTCTAGGTAAAACCATTCAAGGAGAAGTAGATTAGCTGAGCAGTTTGCGGAACTTTCTGTCTCTTTGCACACTTTTGTTTATCTTATGGAGAAATCTGTTTGAGTCATCTAGACTTCACACCAGCTAATTATGATCACAAAGTGTGAAAGGCCACAATAAAATCTTCCCTGGAACTTTATTGTATTTGCAGTTGACACAAGCAAAAGGACAGGCAAGTCTGTGAACACTGTTGTGAATATAATTTTCCTGCCAACCAGCAGAATATGGATATTTTCAATACAATTTTCTTATTTCAAACAGAATTGACATCCATGAGAGAGACATGGCTATTTGGTCACATACACAGTCATATTACACCCTTTCTCCCTTTGTTGGAAATGGGATAAATTTTATCTTTTGGAAAAAAAAAAGGACAGAAGTTACTGAATTTCATCTGTAGAGGACTGGGGCTTAATATAATTCTTGTGGCCTGCTAAATTCTGGGAATTTGGGAAGCTTAACAGTTCATTTAACTGAAAAGAGGAATATGTGTTTCAAGAATCTGTTCTCTGTAGGGGAATTTTAAAATATTCAACCAATAATTTTGCTAGGGTTAATTTTTGTTTCTTTGTGTTGTAAAATCTAATTTCATATTTTTTTTTTGAACAAGCGAATTTTGTAATATTAGTCTATCCATCCTTTGGGCTAAACAAAGATATTAGTAGCATTTAAAGTATAATTTTCATATAATCTGAAATAAGAGTTCCCTGTAGAATCCTCTAGCACATTCTATTTTGTAACATCTTTTCGTTTACCCTAGAGCATTGTTTTTTTCCTTTTATAATCTTCCTTTAAAGCTGCTGTTTTTGCATGATCTGAATGGCTTTTGCATCTTTTAATGTTTGTATTTGAATATTAAATGTTAATGAGAGTTTATATCTTTGTCATTTTTAAATAAAAAATATTGATTATTTCTAGTGAGATTTGTGTCTCTTCAAAAGATGGAAGGAAATATTGAATAATTTAGTCACATATCCTTATACTATTGAAATTATTTCACATTTTCACTTTTCATGTATGAAAAGACAGCCCTATCTTTTTCACACCCAAGAAGGAACCAGGGGAAGCAATTTCTGAAAGATAAGTGATGTAATGCCTATTACCACTATCCCAAAGCAGGGTGGAGACCAATATATGAAGACACAATAGGTACCTGAGAGGAAAGGTTTGAAAAATTCTGCTTTCTGTACCATAACCTTAGCTATTTGCTATAGATCTTCTAGCATCGTTCTCCACCTTCTGGATTTTCTATCTGCTGCCAATTCTCAAGAAACCAGAGAAAATACAATAGTGCTCTTTCTTTCCACCCAGTCTTTGAATTTCTTATCTATCTTAATCTAAAAACTGGCTTCTTAATTACCTTTATTTTCTACTCTAATAGGCCTTCTACATAGGTTGGCTTCAGTCCTTCATATATTTTTGCTTCCTCCTGTGGCTGGATTTCTGGCTCCCAAAGCTAAGACATGTCCACTAATACCTTCTTGTCAAAGTCATTTGAGAATTGGGCAGCATACAAGCTCCATGTATTATTATTAATATCCAAAACTAATCCTCTAAAGCAAAGAAAAGGGTTTATAGAGAACTCATACTGGTTTTCTCATTTCCCTAAAAACCTCACTATACTATCTCATCATTAGCCATCACAAATTATGTCTTTCTGGTCCCTAGTACCAGTGAATGTTATTTCCCCATTGAATTCTATTTATCCTTGATTATTATTCTGTCCACTATCCTCTTGGCATTTCCCTTTGATATATTTTTATTGTGTTGTTCCTCAGTAAAATCTCTCCTCTTTCTAAGATGTAGGTAATGCTGCCATTTTTGTGGTCCATATTTGTGGGAGGTCTTACTGGTTAAATGCTTCTATATTAAAAGAGATTAGTTGCATTCTCATTCCTTTTTGGCAGAACCTGTGTTAACATACCAATAAATAGATAGTAAGGCAATAAGAAAACTAGACTATGTGTGCCTATAGTCCAAAGGTAAGGTTTTACAGAATGGTTTCAAATTGCTTAACAATTCTGCACATAAGATAGATCAAATAAACTGATAGTCACATTTCTCCTTGATATATAAATGAAACAGTCTGGTTAAAAAAAATGTACATGATAGCTCTTATAATCTGTGCCAATGAATTCAGAATGACACAAATTATTTTTATGAAACTTGGCACTTTTCATACACTAAACATGTTAAACCATTATAAACTGAGGATATTTTGCAGTTATTTAAATAATGTTCCCCAAAGCTTTAAGAATGGTTTATTTCAGTTTCTAAGAGTTGACTAAATGGATTTCAAATCATGACATATTTCAGATAATATCTTTTCTCTAATTTTAATCCATCATATGTTGTAAGAAATAAACAAAATATTTTCTAATGCAGCATCTCAAGAAATGATAGTAAGTCAACCTTTTGATGACTGCATGACAATTTAGAGAAGAAACATGATTGATATGTGAAGAAGTTCAGTAGAGGCACTGAGTAAGCAGAAAATTATTTTGTTCATACAATTTAATAATCCTTTGAATTGAATTTAAACTCTCTATGAAATATCCTATGCTATTGGAAATGAAATATTAATACTCAAAGGAATATTTTTAGGATATCAATTGTAATAAAAAGTCCAACATCATTACAGTTTAAAATTTTTATAATATTTCCAATAGTTTGATTGCAGATATATAATATCCTTTATAGAAAGCCAAACCCAGATATATTGAGCAAATTGATTTTCTACATATGCATTTTCTGAAAAACAATGTGTCAGACTCGCCCCAGTCTGATCTCTTAGGGAAGTAAAACTCTCAACTCCATTTGGTTGACATGAAAAGACACTTTTACTAAGGGATACTGATTGTAGTAGAGTCAAGTGGAATCTAAAATTCCTGCACGCCAATATAGAAAGAAAACCCTGGCTCCCCCCAGTCCTCCCTTCGTGGTATGTCTGTGCCAATCCAGCACCACCGAGATGTTATGAGAAACATTGAGGTATTTAGGCTGGTGAAATTCCACTCTCAGGCCTAACAGCCTTGAAGATGCTGGTGTGCTGGCATTAACTGGATTCCAAAATGCTCTGTTCTTCCTCAACTGTCAATTCCCCCTCCCAATTTCCCATCATAAAGGAATACAGCTTTATTGTCCATTTATTCCCCCTTCCCTTCCCTTGATGGCGGAATGCTGGCAAGGTGCCAAGCCGAAGCTGGTTGATCTGACACAGTGAATCCTTACATGAAGCAAAAATACAAATCTTAACTTCATGATTTGAATTATGGAAATTAAATGATATTTCAAAATATTTTTCAGCTTTTCTTTATATATATATATATGTGTGTGTGTGTGTGTGTGTGTGTGTATAATGTTTCATCAATAGGAATAAATACAAAAAACACATACATCCTCCTGTAACAACAACAACAAAAAGAAAAACAAATCTGTACAAAAAAGGAAAAAAAGAAAAAGAATGACCCAAACATTTTCTAACTTTTCTTGATTGATTGTAAAATACTTTTTCTTTGTAAACTACAAACAATAAAGTCAGCTCTTTTTACCAATGAAGATAGCAAAATTTCCCTTTATGTATCCCTCTGCATTCAAGTGGAAAATCAATTATCATTTTGAAAGGTCTATCTGTTAGGAACTGACATTTGGGTAATGTGAACCTTAGACATACACAGAATGAATGTTTTACACATGCTGAGTGATACTCTTAAATGGCCACTTTTAAGAAGTTATATCTACACACATAACAATATTGTTGTTTGAATATACATTATATCCTGCTCTTATTCCCTTGGCAAGTATAAACAGCATGCTGCCACATTAACCCTGTCTTTCTTAGTCTCTTTAGTACAGCCTCTTACAATATATACATTAAGACAGTTGGGTACCAAGTTGGGTACCAACAATAGTTCAATTCAATGAAACTGTTTTTAGAAAGGATTTCTACTGAAGTTAATGTTTCAGTTATAAAGTAAGAAATAAAAGAATGATCTTGTTGTAATTAATAATTTTAGGACAATGCTACTGGTTTTCTGCATATTATTCCAAATGTTTTATTTACAACATTAAAATAATAATTGTGATAAACCTTTGAAATCACAAAGCCGATGAACTGGAAACCAAGGCAAGATTTACAGTATATCTTGGGTACAGCACATTGTTTATTACTTACTAACAGCAAATAAAGGTTGATGTTAAATAAAAGGATTGAATAGGAAAAAAAGTCCTACTGTATTAATAAAAGATATTATTACATTAATGAAAAGGATTTTCACTGTACATGTAGTCTTCAACTTACAACAATTCATTTAATGGCTATTCAAAGTTGCAATGGCACTGACCTATGACCATTTTCCACACTTACGACCATATCAGCATCTCCACAGTCAAAATTCAGATGCTTGGCAACTGGTTCATATTTATGACGGCTGTCCTGTCTTGGGATCATGAGATCACCTTTTGTGACCTTCTGATAAAATCAAAAGGGAAACCATATTCCCTAAACAACTGTGTTACTAGCTTAACATCTGCAGTGATTCACTTAACAACTGTGGCAAGTAAGGTCGTAAAATGGTGCAAAACTCACTTAACAAATATTTCACTTAGCAACAGAAATTTTGGTTTCAGTTTTGGTCATAATTTGAGAACTACATGAATTTAGGTTTAGAATCCTCTCATTCACAGGAGAATTTTCTTTCTAACACTATCTTAACAGTGATATAGATATAATGCAGAGATTCATGCTAAATTAAGATTTTTTTAAAAAAATGTCTCATATTAAACAGTCCTAATACAAAATAAAATTAATTGTTCTTATAAAACACTATGCCTTTTAGCTAAAAACAATTCAGAGATTCCTAGTTTATTCCTTTTTATAAAGCAAGTACCAAACCTGGTATATGAAGGGTGAAATAATTTATTCTGCCCCATAAATTAATTTTCTCTTGAGATTTGGGATTATCACTGACTTCCCCGGGTTGTATAATTTATGATCCAATCTGAGACATAGCTGAAATATTGAACATGTTCTTGTCGGTCCACAGATGAAATATCAGTTTCAACCACAATTACTAAAGCAAAAGTATGTACTAGATAATTTTTCTCAGTAAGAAGAGAATATTCTATGGGTCATCTGTCCAATGCAGTATAGAAAGGAATATCACTGCAGCATAAGATTACATTTGTGGTTTTAATCGCAGGTGCATCACACTTTCAATTTATGTTCAGTTTATAGTCTACCAAAATACTCATACCTTTTTCACATGTGCTGGTGCCCAATATGACTTTCCCTTTTCTATACTTATGTTTTTTTGTTTTTTCCTGTGTAAATGAAGGATTTGGCATTTGTCCCAATTTAAAATCATTTTATTTATTGCTGCCTATTCTTCCAGTTTGTCAAGAAATGTAAGAAAAGAGCATATGGGAAAATATTACTTTATTCTCTAGTTAATTAAATAATTAAAGGCTTTAATAAACTTGGTGCTTATTGATTTTTTTTAAATGATTCATATTTAGAAAGCCCCTGAGCCACTTAACAATAAAAGTTGGGGATTATTTTTTGAACAAGTTGGAAGAGCAGTCTCATTCTACATTCCTAACATTGACAGCTACCTCCCAGACACAAAATACACAAACTTCTTGCGCAAGATCTTTCTGAACGTGACATGCTCCAACTGAAATAGGCAGGAAGATATTCTATGACTCAGAAACTGAAGAGACAGACCTGATGGATTGCAGACCAAAGAAACAGTAGATAATCATATGGCTGAAGCAGCTGCTAGACAGAATAAATCAGAACTTATGGGTGTGGATCAAATAATGAACAGATACTGACAGGACACCAAGCCCAAGAACATGCCGGCAGCTAAGGAGGAAAGAGCAGAGGTGATTAGCCTGTTTCATCAAGAAGAGAAAGCAGGAAATCCCTAATTCATTCTAGAATCTTGGCTATGTTCGGGAAAAAACTTCTAAATTCTTTTCTTTTTGTTGGAAATGGCTCTTCTGTTTTGGAACTTTATTCCTCCGGCATTTTGTTCAAAATTCCTTTTGTTGCTGCCTACATCCCTAGCTGGATCCCCAAATAGACTCTCGGACCAATTTTCTCTAGTTATAGACCTTTGGACTGCTTCAGACTACAGGTAGTCCTCAACTTACAACAGTTTATTTAGTGACCACTCAAAATTACAGCATTGAAAAAGTGACAACTTTTCACACTTATGACTATTGCAGTAGCCCCATGGTCATGTGATTTACATTTGGATGCTTGGCAACTGCCTCATATGTATGACGATCACAGTATCCTGAGATCATATAGTCACCTTATGCAATCTTCTGTCAAGCAAAGTCAATGAGGAAGTCAGATTCACTGGACAACCATGTTATTAATTGGATAACTGCAGTGATTCACTTAACAAATGTGGCAAAGTGGTAAAATGTGGATAAACTCACTTAACAAATATCTCACTTAGCAACAGAAATTCTGGGTTCAACTGTGGCCATAAGTCAAGGACTACTTGTACTCTTGTGTCTCTATCTCTGAAAACAACTGTTAGCGGTTTGGGTACTGCTTAAATTGCAAAGTAGTAACTAACAACTTAAAATTAATAGCCATAGTTACTCTCTGTATATTAATGTATCTCACCTCCAGTTACTTCAAAGTATTTATTACTCAGCAATCAAAATTCTCAGATTTTTAACTGCCTTACCTTTTGTGACTATAGTTTGCATAAACCAAACACTGTGCAAGATGGTTTTATTTTCAGTGAATGTTTGTCTAACAGTTTTGTCTTTGAAATTTGTTTTCTCTGCATTAGCTCAATTATGGGGTTTCACTTGAAATTTCTTAGCAACACTAGTTTCTTTAATTAAGATAAAATCATCAAAAATCTTATTGTCTGCCTCAAAATTTTAATTTTCCTTTATATTTTTCCATTGAAGGGTCTTTTAAAATGATTGCAGATTGAATGATTTCATATTTTTTATCTGTTTTATACATTTGTTAATAATCTATATACTACTAAAACTACTAATCTATATACTACTAAAACTCTTGTTGTCATGACCTTTAATTGGGCAAAACAGTATCACAGGGCAACGATTATTGAACCAGGGCAACCCAAATGGGATAACTTACAGAACATGTTCAAAATCCAGGATCCATGACTCTGAACGGAATGAAATTTGCGGAAGTTATAGCTGCTTCAATGCTGCTGCTGTTTGCTTCTGAGCGGCTGCTGCAGTCACATATCTTTATTTTCAACAGTCTGTGACAGTTTCCCAGTCAGTCTCACAATCTTTCACTCCCTCCCCTACCCAGCAGCAGCCACTAACCTGTTTGTTAGAAAGGGAAGGGAAGTGGGGAATGAATGGAAAGGGGAGAGAGGGAGGCAGAAGGTAGGAGGAACAAGGAAGAATGAAACCCCATGAAAAAAAACTACCAATATATATTACAAGACAGGAAGCAGAACTAGAACATAGAGAATATGGAGATGCCAGGAGAGGAGTATTAAATCTCCACCCTTTTGCTCTTTGGGCAGTAGCTATGCTGTTATTGTATATGTAACAATCCACTGGATCTTGATTCTTGGTGTACAGGGTCTTGAAAATATTAATTCATCTTGGTGGTAAATGGGATTCTTCAATAAGTACGGTCCATCTTCATCTACTTGGTGATACATAATTTAGCAGGACAAGTCACTGCCACTAGCCAGGACAGTTTTTTCCACCCTTTATCGAGTGTTCTTATGATTTGGTTTTTTTTTTGTTTGGGTCTACTGGTCAGATGCATTATTTCACATTATACAGAAGCATCTGAAAAGAACTTAAGCACCCTAAAATACCTCTGAAAAATACATTTTTGTTGAAAAGGGTTTAGTAGGCAAAGGGGGAGTTTTTTGTTATCTCTTTGAGATCAGGCTGACTGACAGAAAAGGCTAAATAAAAAAGATGACCCAAATTACAGCTTTGATAGAGAAGCAGAGAAAAAATCATGGCTGGACAGCTGGTAGCAGAGCTAGAGGCAGCTGTAAACTCATAATCTAGAAGGGGGACCATAATTGGCCTGAAGAATTTCTAGTCAGCAATCCAGAATATGACGACACTGAGACTGATTACCATAGTGACAAGCAGAGAACAGGCAGTGGTGGAAAAAAACTGTCACGGTTTTGAGCAGGAAAAAAGGATAAAGCTCTGTAGACTTTTGAATAGGAGGGTCTTTAGAAGGAAGCCAAGTCATCAAAACTTTTAGGGCTAGAAAATAAGTTATCTTCCTTCCCCCCCCCCTTTATCTTCTGTATTTGGAACAAAGAAATAGTCCTAATGAAAGTGCAAATGGAGCAAAAACAGTAATGAAAGGCTAACAAATAAAAGTAAAGGAAAGTGTAAACAAGAGTGTTAATAGTTATAAATCACAGCAATGGGTTATAGCATGTTGATTTGTGCAAATTTGTGTTGAGTTTTGGCTCTTTCAAAAGAACTATCATTGCATAATTATTTATTTATTTATTCATTGGATATGGAAGGCACCCAACTCCAAAGTAAGACATTTACAATTTAAATGAGAAAAAAATAGAATTAAATCTCACTTAGCAAACCTGATGGGACTCCACAGGGATCTTATTCAAAGGAAAGGCCTGAGAGGAAAGGCCAGTTTTAGAAAGACATCAATAGGGTAAATCCCAAACTACAATTTTTTATAACCTTTTGATAACAAATTAGAACAATAGTACTATTATTGACATCTTTTCTTTCTGTTATATTTAAAATTTTAACATTGCAGCAAACTAGTTCCCCAGAAAGAGAACACCTGCCCTGATGTTGAACTTGCTCAATATTATGATCACTTATCTCTGTTCTTTTTTTCCTCAGAGCCATAGTTTCTATCCCTTTAATATAACGAAACATGATGAAATATATTTCATCATTATATAATGAAATATTCATATAATGAAATAATTTTTAAGTGCTACCTACCTCCTGAGCAGTGGTGGGATTCAATTTTTTTTACTACCAGTTCTGTGGGCGTGGCTTGGTGGGCGTGGCAGGGGAAGGATACTGTAAAATCTCCATTCCCACCCCACTCCAGAAGAAGGATACTGCAAAATCCCCATTCTTTTCTGATCAGCTGGGACTTGGGAGGCAGAGAATAGATGGGGCGGGGCCAGTCAGAAGAGGTATTTACCGGTTCTCCAAACTACTCAAAATTGCCACTACCGGTTCTCCAGAACTGGTCAGAACCTGCTAAATACCACCTCTGCTCTTGAGTATCAACTTCATGAAGGAGATCATTACTCAGAATCAAACTTGCCTTTCTGTCAAATAATAATGTAGGGTTTCATTGAGATCCACCAGTGTTTCTCAACCTTGGCAACTTTCAGACATGTGGACTTCAACTCACAGAATTCCCTGCCAGCAGGGAAGGTGAAGTCCACACATCTGAAAAGCTGCCAAAGTTGAGAAACACTGAGATAAAGAATTCTTTCAAATGTCCAGGGAGACCAGGTCAGATTCCACAAGAATGCCTGCAACTCAACTTGATATCTCATGTGTTGAAAGCCTGACGGCATTTTCCTTCTCTTATACTCTTATACTTATTCTCTCATACTCAAGGGATTTAAATGCAACTTACCTCAATTTCCTTGTAATGGCTTTTCTCCCTATCCTCCACTTAAATCATGTTTTTCTAATTGTCATCATATTGTTTCTACAAGGTCATTTCTATCCTTTTCTACATTAGTGCCTAATATCTGTATAATGTGTACTATAAATCATTATAAACATATAATGTGAGGTTTGGAAGTGACCTTGGAGCTAATATAGATCAACCTTCTGTATTATTATATTCTCAATAGATAGCCATATGGCCTGCTTATATACCTCTAAAAAGAAGGAACTCTATCTCTTCCTAAAATAATGTTCTTTGTTAGTCAGCTCTTACCAATAAACAATAATCTAGTAAAACTGTGTGTGTGTGTGTGTGTGTATGTGTGTAAAATTATCTAAAACAATTAGTAATTCAAATCATTAAAAACTATAAAAGCAAAATGGAAAATAATAGGTGAAGGAGTAATGAGAATAATACAATAAGGGAGCAAGCTCAATTATTCACCCATTACCATTATATTCCTTCTTTCTTTTACTTCAGTGATGTTAAACTTGTGTTCCAAGAAGCTCATCCTTGAGTCCTGCCTTGTTTTCCAACTAGGAAATTATATGATAGACTTTCCATTTATTGGCTTTATTTCACTCAATGGATCTCTTTGCCTGCAGATTTTATAGGAGTTGCTGCCCATGAAATGCTACATTCCAGGTTTGCTGCTATGTGTGATGATTCCCCCAAACACTTCCCCAGATACCTCTCCAGATTTCAGCTTGGAGAAAGATGAACCAGTTCCAGGCACGTTAGGAAGAGAGTTTGTTACTTGCCCCAAGCAGCCATTTGAGAGTGATTTGGCTGAACCACAGTTGCTGTAGGACAGTCTTCAGGCTTTTGGTGGGGAAAGCATGTACTGCAGTTGGTTAGTGATGAGGAAGAGGAACTGCCTTCTGTACCTGATCCAAGAACAAATAGGGCAGAGAAAAGGCAGGAGCAGTGAAGGTCAACCAGATTACTCATGAGGAGGCAGCCTCGCCCTTCTTGATGGGCTGCACCAGAAGTTGGTTATTTAGGACAGCAGACAGATGGAGACGATGTTGGGGACAACATGTTCATTTTCTTGTTCTGTGTGTTCTTGCCTTGAACTTTAGATTGTGTCTCTTCAGCTGTTGCCTTTGCCTTTGCCTTTGCCTTTGCCTTTGCCTTTGCCTTTGCCTTTGCCTTTGCCTTTGCCTTTGCCTTTGCCTTTGCCTTTGCTGAAGTCCTAGCAACTGTTCAGACTGTTGTTTGTGGATCAGATTCAAGTTCTTAACCTAATTACAAAAGACATTTATGAAAGATGCAAAGATCTGGGGTGCAGATTTAATTTTTATCTTCTTACATTTTGCCAATATTTTCTATTTTAAAATAGATTTTACTCTTAGAACATAACAAAATATTTAAAAGTTCAAATCAAACTATGTACACTACTATTATTTGGGCCCAAAAATGTTCCATGGAAGATTTTTCACTTTTAAGTTTGGCAGTTTGTTTTTCAGGTGATTCCTTTAACAATGGGGAAGCTAGAAGTACATTGCAATTATTTATTATTTTATTACAAGTTTCAAATTGTTTCCAACATTTAAATAAACATTTTTACCACATTTAAACCTGCTAGTTCCTTTAAGTGCAAATTCAAATCTCAGGACATATGCTATAGTTATTTTTTCCATATCAATTAATATAACTCAAATACTCATATAGATAATCATATGAGACAAATACAGTAATTCAAATCAATTGCAAAACATCAAAAATTCCCAGAAAACCCACAACTCTATTGATTGCAGGTGTTGGCCGATCTTTGTGAAATATTCTTCTTACTTATAAATCTAAAATGGATGCACAATTATTTTCAGAAGTAAGGAATTGCTGGTTTCTTCTTGTGGAGGAGGCCCCAACCATGTACACTTGATATCTCTCATGAACAGATACAGTAATATTTTCATCTGTTAGAATATAATCCTCAAAGTTATTTCAGCACTTGGGATTCCATTTGCTGAAGCATTTATTTCAAAGAGTAAAAGAGTGAAAAATACATTATAATAGCTGTAAGAAAAAGAGGAGTCTTAAATTAATATTCTCTCCTGAGCTTTTTCTGACCTCTGAAGGAATAGTAGTTCCTTTTTCTGATATTATAAAATCAGGAAAAGGATAATTTTGAATTTTGGAAAGAGATAAAGATTAGTGTTAATTTCTAATGAAACCAGCTGTGTTTTAGGTAACATTCTGATTTATAGCCTGCCCAATACTCAAGAATGTGTACAGAGGTATGCTTCTGAGCATGCATGAGTAGATGGGACTTTCAATTTATAAAATAACCAAAGAGGCTTATTTCACATGTAGATTACCTTCTCCTGGCCCAAGGCAAACCTCTTTTTGTATTTTTTTTGTACTTTAGGAAGAATTACAATATTTTAGAACTTTAGAGTTAAGATATAAATTGTGCTTTTGTACTAAATTTATTTGTAGTTTTTAATGCCATAACCTATTGTACACAATTGAGAAATTGTCACTTGGCAGTATAAAAGTCCAATATTAAATAATAATAAAAGGAATATGTACATGTCTATTCTTTTTCCCATGTGAGACTGTTTAGATATATTGTTTTCTAATCAGAAAATGGACAAAAGAAGAAGGGGATGACAGAGAATAAGGTGGCTGGATGGAGTCACCGAAGCTGTAGGCGTGAGCTTAAATGTACTCCAGAGGATGACAGAGGACAGGAAGGCCTGGAGGAACATTGTCCATGGGGTTGCGATGGGCCGGACATGATTTCATAACAACAACAAAATCGGAAAATGTTAACTTAAAACAATGAGCAGAATTCCTGCAAAAGGGTTACAAGAAGATAATTTTACATGCTGACTAGCTTTGTGGAAGACACAGATTTAAAAAGAGAAAAATAAATGCCAACTCTTTGCAGTAGTAAATTCAATTTTTTTAAAAGAAAGATTTCAACAAGGCACCGAAACCAGTGGTGGGTTCCAGTCCCCGTTGCTATCAGTACTCTGTGCATGGGGCCAGGCATCCTAGTCATGCATGCGTGCTGCTCAGCGGAGGTAGTGCAGGTGCCATACTCTGTGTGTGAGTGTGCAATTGGCCAGTCGCATTATGAACAGGTATGGAACATGGGCGGGTGGGTGGGCCAAATGAGCCACCGTACCGGTACAGTAGCCACTGCTCCCAGGTACTACTGATACAGTTGTACCGGGCTGTATCGGCCACAACTTACCACTGACCGAAACCATTAAATTGATTATTTTCTTCCTTCTTTTTTAATACACTGTAATAGCAGCTTTTCAAATTGTTTTTAGTATTTTCTACTTTTTAGTTTTCATTTACAGAGAAGCTTCTAATGAGGAATGAGAATTGATATCTTACAATTAGTGGGAGATATCACAACTGAACATGCATCTGGATGCTAGATCTGGACCACAAAAAAAAAGTCTCTCTAGAGAAAAAAAACTTTGATTTGCTCATAAGTGCTCCAGACTGTTTTGTGTAAGTAGATGTTAGAAATAATATTTTGTGGTCTTTTGCAAACAGCTGAGAGTCATGAGATTCCACTGAGCTCAGAGACATTAATGTAGCTTTTATGGGCGTAAAGTTTGACCAAACCTTACTTTTTAAATCATTCTAGACAGTTTTTTTTCTTTTTAAAAACATACTGCTCATTAAAGATTGAAAACTTTCAGAAAGGCAAGGCAAGTTGTATTCACTTGGTGAATTTTGCTTCAACCCTTTAAGTAAGAAAATTACAAGTTTAAAGTTTTTCAAAGTTTTTTTTTCAGAATATACAACAAAAGGTGATTACAATGTAGATTTTAGAAAGTTTTAAATGGATTAAAGGTTTAGAAGGACTGAAATTAAAGAAGAACTTTGAAGTTAATTAAAAGAATCCTTTCCCCTGGGAAAGTCTGTGTTTATATTTGGAAACAACTGATAACACAACTTTGAAGGTTAGACACTAAAGGTCATTAGGAAGAAATAAATGTATCAATGACTACCTTAAGAGACATTTATGATGAATGGGCCAAATATGTAATTATAAAGTTATCTTTTATTTTGGAATTGGAAGAAGTGATTGAGAAGAAGCAAGTTACACTGAATAAAATTGAAATGTATTTGAATGTGAATTAAAAAATGATAGCCCATAAGAAAGAGATAGCGATAATAGATTTACAAATGAAACTGGATAACAACTTACTAATTACAAAAGACACATAAATATCAAACCAGAAGAATGATATGGATAATTTATGTACATTAGATTTACCACAAAGATGTCAAAGATTTTGTAAGAGTCAATGTAGAAATATGAACAGTGATGTGGATAATGTTCTTTTACTGGAATTACAAAAAAGGTTTGGTAAAATATCAATTCTGGTACAAGAGACAAAGAGTGTGAGGCAAATGTTAGGATTTTGAGGACTTGAGAAAGAAACCAGTTAACACAATTTAATTGCTATTTTTGGCAATGTTTAATGGATTTTTGTTGATTAGGATTGTATGACAATGTTTTTAAATTTTTACTTATTTGAAGAGAGGAAATAGAGGAGATATGTTTAAATAAATGGAGGGATATAAAGAGTTTAGCATTCAAATATAAAGGGAAGTATTCAAATAGAGTTTAATAGATATAGTTTGTAATAGTTATGCAGCCAACCCTTAATGCTCTCTTATGGAATGCTATGTTTAATTGTATGATGCTTTTTCTGGGCCCTAAGTACATTTCAGCTATTTAGAGAAAGGCTGAACACTATAAAAAGTTCAAAACAAATGTGTTTAATTGGAAAAACAGGCACTTTACTACCAGCTTACTTTATTTTCCTGCCAAGCTATTATCAATTTAAACCCCCAAAATTTGATTTAGCCATCAGAGATTACTCAAAGCTTTTATCTGCATATCATCCAACAATATTAAAATGTATATTGTTGAAAGTTCACCAAAATAATTTGTGCATGTGAGCGAGAAAAAAACCCAAAGGACCTCTCCTATACCATGATAATAAAATATAGTATATAACAATTTAAATGCCTAGCAATAAGCTACTCCTTTATAACAGCCACTTCACTCTGATGTGAAAGTGATGCCTCTTTAGAAGGAACTTCATCTGATGGACTCTCCTTTTGAATACTGATTTCTTTATTAATATTTTTCTATAGGTATATTTTTTCATCTTAAAATTCGCACTGTAGTCAGAAGTTGCTTTTATCTTATTTATCTTACAAAAGTATAAGGGATTTTTTGAGATGAACTTCAGGTTAAATATTTTTCAGCATCAATCATTTCCTTTGAATGCATTCAAATAGATTCATTTTTCCCATTAACACTACCTTCTTAATGTAATTGTATGTTCATGAACATTTGCGTCTGCATTTTCTGTTCTCGGCAAAATGATGGCCCTAATACTGATGACTAGGCAAACTTGTATAACTATATGCAGATTAGGCAAATGTATGTCAGCTTTCAACAATACTCAGCACCAATCATACAATTTTATATAATGATCATAGAGGAAGGTAAATATATAGTATATAATTTAGAAAATAGCTCATAAAGGGACTGTGACAATATGTCGTAGAGTATGTATACCAAAGGAATTAATATCTGAATATTTTAATGATAAGGATTGTAAATCTCAAAAGCTAAACATGAAACCTAGTTAAAGCTGAGAGCAAACACTTAGGAAATATTTAATGTCATGTCCTGAATATAAAGTTTTATTAATGGCTTCATTATTACCTGCATATGCTGGCACAGCAACAAGTCAATAACTATAATTGCAACTATTTAATGGGAGGCTTTATGATCTTAGCAGCTAGTTGTTTAGATTGTTAAACTGGTATTAATGCTTAAGAGGTTTGAGACAATTTTGTTACAATCTTTGCTTCCTCAGCAGAAGTCCATTTTGAAGAAGTATGCCAATTAAGAATTTGTTTCAGATAAAGGAAGAGATAAAAAAATCTAAATATAGTTGCATAATGAGTGGGAAAAACATTCCACTGCCCTGTCTTAATGATGAAAATATCAAACTGAGACTGCAGTTGTAAAAGTTTCCTTTGATATTTTTTTATTTGGTTTTCGCTTTCGTAGTGATAGGGGATCTTTCAGGCATAAAAATATAAAATCAAGTCAAAGTTACAAAGCTGAAGAAGAAAAGATATTTAGTGGAAAACAAAAAAAGAAACGTGCTTTCTGAACAATCCATTGCATACTGGAAGTTTCCCTGTCAGAAATTGCACAAAATTGTTTGATACTAACTAGCCATATTTTAGTGACAGGCAGCAATTGTTCCCATGTCTTCAGCAGAATTATCCATTTTTTAAACTTTAAAAGTATAAACCTTGAAGTTTTAATTTTGTATTTTCTGCACATAAAATACAATTTTTTTCCATTATGTCATGATCTTTTAAAACAGGGGTCCCCAAACTGTGGGCCATGGCCATGAGGGGATTGCTACCAGGCTGCAGAAATAGCCAGCAAGTGTGCAAGCAGGGACTGAGGGCATGCATGACTTCACACATGCTCAATTTGTGTGAGCAGCAGGTGCACATGCATCCGCTCGTGCAAATGGAGTTGCATGTATGTGAATTTGCTGGTCGCTCACACAGACTCATCCCCCCACTGGTCCACAAAGCCGGAAACATTGGGGAACTCTGTTTTAAAATAATGATTAATTATATTTCATTATTTCTGCTTCCATTTCTGACATTAAATGGGATTGGACCTTGTTCACAATGTCAGGACCTTCCTGAAGTAACAGCTCCTTCTAATGAGCAGATGGCCACAAAGGATTCTGCATAACCCCATGTG
This sequence comes from Thamnophis sirtalis, assembly GCF_051295495.1. Taxonomy (NCBI): domain Eukaryota; kingdom Metazoa; phylum Chordata; class Lepidosauria; order Squamata; family Natricidae; genus Thamnophis; species Thamnophis sirtalis. Next base: position 48,360,224 of record NW_028261388.1, read on the forward strand.
GTTCCTAGATTTGGGGGGGGGGCCTTCAAACAGTCACTCACATCCTGTTCACTTCATAGTTTAACTATGGCAATATCGTTTACATGGGACTGCCTTTGAAGACTACCCAAAACCTTTAGTTTGTCCAAAATGCAGAGGTATGGATAGTAACATCTTTGCTTCTTGACCTGCAATGATTGCCACTTTCTATCTCAGTGCAGTTTAAGGTCCTTGTTATCACTTATAAACCCCATCTGGCTAATCTGACAGGGTTGCATGTTCTGGGTTCCTTTGAGGAAACAATGGCATTTAATGGTTATAGAAGTGTTCACTACCATCTGTCTCTGGAATGAGGTTCTCTAAAGATTCAGATTGTCCCCATCTGCTGTTCAGTGACGTGCAGTCAGGGGAGGCAGGGGAGGCAGGGCCTCACCACTGTCATCATGAAAAGAAAAGAAAATGTAAAAGAAAAAAAGGCTGAGGTAGTTGCTGCCAGAGTCACAGTGGATGACTCTGCTTAGTGCTTAACTGTTTTAAAAAAACTTCTAAAAAAGTGCCCTCTACTGTAGCATTTAGGGTCCCGAGGCTGAAGATGAAAGAATAATCCAATCCACGGATAGCTGAACCAACCAAAGTTTATTGAGCAACCAGAATCAACAGCAAAATTATTAATCCTGAAACATCATGTTTTCAGCTTCTTTGAGCTCTACTTACTTTATGTGTTATATCATTATTGGCTAACAAGTCTCCAGGGCACAATAATTGATTAGTCCTTACAACAATGGTGTTCGTGAGAACTTTCACGTTATTATAGCTGAGTAAATCAAGTGTTATCAAATAAGTGAATAAATTGTTTCAGGTTATTACTTTGTTTCATCATCCCGTGTCCTTGAACATGCCTGGGAACACTGCAAGCAAAGAATAGCTGACAGGCAAATATTTTCTGCAGATTGCTGCAGTTTTTACTTACACATATAACCTCAGTTCCAAGGACCATTCAGATGATTCACTGTAAAAACCCTACACTCTATAGGAGGAGGCGGGAGAACCATGTTCCTCATTTAATCTATCTTTATGATCACTTGAGCAGAGTTAAGCAAGGGTTAAAAGCCGAAAAATTCTTTATGTAGATGAGGCATGTGGTTCTCTTGCCTCCTCCTGTAGAGGGCATTTTTTAAGAGGCTTTTTTAAACAGTTAAGCAGAGTCATCCATTGGAGACTCTGGCAGCAGCTAACCCAGCCTGACCTCAGCAGCTCTTGCCTTTTTCCTTTTACATTTTTACATTTTCATCATGGCAGACAAGAGCAGAGTTGAAATCCTCTATGAAACAGCTGGAAAAGGTATGTGGGTTGGAGGGAGGGGGAGGAATTCAAAATTAATGTAATTTGTAAGTAATTGTATTATTGTAAGTAATGTGTGTGTGTGTGTGTGTGTGTTTTACCCGCCTCTGCTGGCACGCGGGCTGGCACTTTTTATGTCAGACATAGCGGCAGGGCTTTTGGACAAAGCGGCAAGGCTTTTGGACATAGTGGCAGGGCTTTTGGACATAGCAGCAGGGCTTTTGGACATAGCGGGACGCCTCTATGTTGGACATAGCGGCAGGGCTTTTGGACAAAGCGGCAAGGCTTTTGGACATAGTGGCAGGGCTTTTGGACATAGCAGCAGGGCTTTTGGACATAGCGGGACGCCTCTATGTTGGACATAGCGGCAGGGCTTTTGGACATAGCGGCAGGCCTTTTGGACATAGCAGCAGGCCTTTTGGACATAGCGGGACGCCTCTATGTCGGACACAGCAGCAGGGCTTTTGGATGCCCCAGTACTGTGTCCACCATAGAGGCGGGACACCTCTATGTCGGACATAGCGGCAGGGCAGCTTTTGCCTCTAGCGCTGGGGCAGCAGGACGGCTTTTGCCCACTTTCAAGAAGATGTCTCTATGGCGGACATAGCATTGGGGTGGCAGGGCGGCTTTTGCCCACTTGCCTCACCAGCCATAAACCTCACCGCACAGCACTGCTGCTGTTTCTGGGAAGGGCTATAAAGACCTGTCTCTTCTCCTAGGCCTGTGATAGCAAACCTATGGCACGCGTGCCACAGGTGGCATGCAGAGCCATTTCTGAAGGCATGTGAGGCATTGTCCTGTCAACTGCAGCATGCATGCATGCACTGGCCAGTTGATTTTTGGCCTTGATTTTCAGCTGTTTTTTGCCCTCCATAGGGCCTCGGGGGTGGGGGGTGGGGAGGTCATATTCACCCTCCCCAGGCTCCTAGAAAGCCTCTCGAGACTGGGGAGGGTGAAAAAAGGACCTACCAGAAGTCGGAAAATGGGCCATTTCCAGCCTCTGGAGGGGCCGGGAAATCTGTTTTTGCCCTCCCCAGGCTCCAAGTAAGCCGTGCTGCACATGTGCGGTGAAGCAGGGTAGGGGGGTCTCATTCACATGCCCAGGGGGCACAACACAGGGGGACATTAAATTATGGGGTGGGCATGGGTGTGTGTGCGATAGCACTGCACATGCCTGCTTTTGGGTGATAAAGGTTTGCCATCACTGTCCTAGGCCTTTGGTAAAAGTGAGTGAAATCCTCTTTTGGGCTATGTGAGTTAATTTTCTAAAATTTCCATTCAGATTTTATTTTGCTACTCTTCACTTTTGTCTATTGCTATTGTCCCCTCTGAGTTTTAATATTTATATTTGTAACCATTCAGAATTGTTGGAAGTTGGACAGTAAATAAATCTAAGCAGGTTATTTGGACCTATTTTAGTTGGGATTCAGGCTCTGGCATAGTACAAAGATATCGTTGGTTGCACTAGTCAATGATCTTTGGTGGAGCCAGAATGGGGTGATGCATTCATTCTGTCCATCTTTATCTCTCAAAAAACTATGGATAGGATCAAGAGTATCCTTTCGCACTGTTGTGGGAGTGGGCGGTCCTGGATTATGGAAATTCTTTTTCTTCCTCTGAAACTGGTTACAGTTCTTACAGATATGAGGAGTTGGGTGGCTTCTAAATCTTCTAATTAATGAACAAATGAAATACGTACCAAAGGCCTTGACTGTTCTAATGTCTCAATTCCTATATCTTACATTCTAAGAAAAATTTGAAAGGACATGTAAACCTCCAGTTTTTCTTTCAACTATTATGCTAAAAATGCATGAAAAAAGGGTAGGGGAAGAGAGGATGTGAAAGATGGAGAGTTATCAGATGCAGCCCATTGTCACACACATAATACCTGGATGGGATTCGTTTGGACATTAATTCATCTCTAAGAACTTCAATATATCACTGAGGATATAACAATATTCTTGTTTACATTTCTGCTGAATCTGCTGTTCCAAAAGATCTTCCCTCTGATTATTTGGTAGCTCCTGACCTTTCTTTCTTTAGGAAAGCTTTTAAAAATGCAGTTATTTCTCTAAGCACTGTAGCCAGAATAGTAAATGCTTATTGGAAGAGGGTAAGAGTATTAGGCATGTCACACATTAGTGATTATTACTGTTATTGTTTATTATTTTTTCAATACAGAGTTATAATGCTGAATTGGGGCACCATCTAATTTTTAAAAAGTAAACAGTTGGCAATATTTTCCCTGGAACAAACCCAAACACTGTAACATTAACACTACTGAGTCAGTAAGGTATTCCAGCCCAGAAATGGCACCTTCATGCAAAGACTGTTGAGGCTTGTCATTATTGTTCAACATGTCCCTGTTGTTCACAATAAATGTACTTCTACAAAAGGTTTACCTAAAGCATTATTACATACAATGCTTACATAATCCCCTTTCACTTTCCACCCACACATCGATGTGGAAACAAATTACAATCAGAAATCAAGGACAAGGATAAAGTTAGAGATGGATGCTATAAATGTCAGCTTTTCAAACAAGTAATCCATTTTCCCCCCTTTCCACATCTGGAGCAGAAAAAGCCAAGAGGGAATCAAGCGGGGGGGGGGGGGAAGCCTGATAGGCTTCATTTAAAAAACAACCACATTTTTCAGTCGAAGTTAAGAAGTTTATATAATCCTGTAGTTCAGAAGAAACAGTCCCAAGGAGGACCTGCATTTGTGCACAGGTACCTTCCATACTAACAACAAGGACTTAGGAAACAGACGCAGCCAGGACCTTTTTCTGCCTAGGGCAGCATTCAGGTACACAATTCTTTTGGCAGATATTATCTTTAATAATAACTACTTGGATGATAGCTCATCTTCATAAAATTCAAAATATGTTATGTGATGCTAATGGTACAAGATCCAATCTGGGTCAGTCATCATGACAGAGATTTTGTCTTTGGAGGTTTGGGACTCATGCTGGAACTTCTTCAGGGAACTTCTCGCTAAGTGACCGACCAAGATTGGATCCTGCAACATTATCCTGGGACATGTATATTCACCTTCATTTGCTAATGGTACAACTAGCTACTGATGAAGGCATCAGCCCAAAAGCCATTTTTTCCATGGATCAAGTTTGGAGTTTGGACTCTCTTCTCAAAAGTGAAAAGCTCCCATCTTCTATTTCCCCTGAAGTCTCATTTCAGAATATTTGAGTTTTGGAAAGTCTGAAAAGGAGGAGTGGGAGAGGAAGAAGAGAAAAACTTAAGCAATGTGGTCCAAATTATTTTCTTCCATTGCTTCAGAATAGGACTCATTTAAAGGCACCACATTCCAATTTTCTTTCTTTCCTGCCAATTTGTTGCTGCAGGGCATTGAGTTTGCAAGATCATTCTATTGTCACAGTGACTGTTCCAATTCAGGGATTACACAGTAAGAAGCCAGCTGGGCACCTTTCAAAAGCTGAACTTTTTATCATCTTTATTTCAAAACTTTAGACTGAAATCCTTTAATTAGGAAAGAAATTTAAAAGAAGATACTTGGAGAAAACAGTCTTTGTCCTTTTTGCCACATGTGCAATGAGAATATTCTGTTATATTGAATGTATGTTTTTAATAAACTTCTAATGCAAAATTAATTAGAAGGTAATAAAGAAACGAAAGGCCATATGAAGGTTTCATTCACAATTGAGAGATTGCTTCTAAGTAAACAAATTGTGGTGCACAGGGCAAACCCAACTAGGCAATCTGTAATTACAGCTGCTCAGAAGAGTACTGTATTGTGGTTATTGTAGAAAGTCTCAAAGAGAGAGATATAGTGACACAATGATTATTACAGACACATTATTAAATCTCCCAGTTTCTCCTCTGCTATAAGTGGGTGCTAACTGCATTTTCCTTTCTCTGCTCTACCCACATTATGTGGAAATCCAAAAAAGCCTGCAATTGCAATATCCAGGTTTTATTTTAAAAAAAAAAGACGCAGCAAATTATTCTATGAATACAGAAATACTTTACCTAATATGCTTGGAAAAACAAAACTAACAATTTTTAATATAATTTCCTAATTTTTAACCTACCAACTTTTTTCAGAATACATTTTTTTGAGAAATTCCCTTCTTTCTTCATTGTTCGGTGCATATTTGCATAGAATAATTTCATTTATTACGATAATTTAATTTAATTTTAGTGCCTAAAATTAAGTGAAGGGAAATCAAATTACATAAGCATAATTAAGTAACAGAGCACATTATATATACATTTATTCACCCTAGCATTAGGACAGTTATTAGAACCTCCCTCCCCTATCTCAAAAAAAAAAAGTATGAATCATTCCTTTGTAGCAGATCATGGACTGTTCTAGGATGGAAGGCTCAAGATCTCAAAGTTTTCTCAGAAGCCTTTGGGCTTTTCATATTTTCATATCCTGTCTCTAATCTTATTTTAGATAGACATTAAATAATTTCTAATACTATCTATCTTCCAGAGAAGTCCTTGTGTGATATCTTAATTCTGGAGTGTAAAAGATATGGTTCTCATACTTTGTGCTGATTTTCTGACAACTATAAATAAATGAATAAATAATGGAATAATTCCTATAGTTGCCATTTTTTGGTCATATCACACTGAAGTATATCGCTAGAAATTTCAGTCCTTCCATAGGAGATATGTCAATCTTATTGAAAAGGAAATAACTAAAAGTGTAACAACTCTTTTAGACTTCATATGTTTAATATTGGAGGAAGTACTGTAAATATGAAGCTGTTGGAAATATAAGAGAATGGCAGTTTTCAAAAAAATATTTTTTAAAAAAGTTTTTTTAATCTAAACAGACACCAAAGAGTGCTGATAAATAAATATTTGCTGTAGGAATATGCAGCAAGATTTTAAATTCATATTTTGAATCACGAAAGACTTCAAAAGATTTCAGTCCATTTTGGAAGTGGTTGGAAAGTCAATGGGTATATAGCTTCCTCTTGGCAGTTCAATTTTTAAGCATGCCTCGGTTTAACTTCACTTTTTGAATCCTGTTTTACTTTGTTTTATCTTTAAAAGTTCACTGGTTGGTTGAATGCTGATTTATGTTAACTCCTGCTGGGGTCTTTTTTTCCCCTCTTTGAATTATGTTGTTGTTTTGAATAACTTTTGCTTTTCCATAAGGAATCATGATGTGTCTATGAATAGTAAAAGTGATTTTACTTGCTTTACATTTTTATTGGACATTTACCACAGGGATTTTGTATGTTATGAATTTGTCTTTATTTCAAAACTTTACATTGAAATCCTTTAATTAGGAAAGAAATTTAAACAAAGATACTTGGGGGAAAAAGGCTTTGTCACATGTGCAATGAGAATATTCTGTTATGTTGAAATGTATGTTTTTAAATAAACAAGAGTGTTTAGCAAAAAGAATGCAAACGTCTAGCTGTCTGTAAGGAATATAAATTCTTCCATTCCCCACCATCCAGTCAAAACTGAAGAACCTTCTTGGATGATAAGTGAAACGTCTTCAAAGAAAAATCAGATAGTCCAGTTGCCTCTTGAAAAAGCACCTTTCTTAACCTGAAAGTTTTTTTTAAAAAAAAAAATTGATGAACTCATAAAGGTTGTGGAAAACATTCAGAGGCAAGTGATTGTAAATCAGTTAAACCCACAAAAGGAATGTGATTCAAAACCAGTAGATTCACTGGGAAGAAATATGGACTTAGATTTCAAAATAACATAGTTGACTCCAAACATCTCTCTGAAGTTCAAACCTGCACTCTTATGCAATAGCCGAAAATTATCTGAGTGGATATGTGATAAACTAGACTTTTAAAAATGGACAGAAGGAGATTGGGAAATTAATTTATCACATTTAATTGGGGAACAATTTTATCTGGTTTTTTTTTTTTTTTGGAGAAGATAAGCCTTGGAGATCAGAGTTATTATAGGTAATCAGACAATTTATAAGAGATGGATATTTGATTCAGGACCAATCAGTGTTATTTCTTGGGACAATTTGAGATAGTTAAGAAGCTGTGGTAAATTTTCTACAAGTTGATTACAATAACAGTTTGTTAATAGAGGGTTTTGGAATTTTGTTGTTGTTGTTGTTGTTGTTGTTGTTGTTATTATTATTATTATTATTATTATTATTATTATTATTATTATTACACAATTGTATCACAGCGGCCAGTTGTTTCACCGGATTTGGCATTGGTTACTAGTCGGGCCCCACCCAGGGGCCTAGGACGTCGTAACGTATTTTCGTAATATGCGTGCAGATCCAAGCAGTGCGGCTTTTTGCATTTGACTGATGGTGATTTTGTCAATTTTTAACTGTTTTAAATGTAATTCCAGTGCTTTTGGAATAGCACCCAGTGTGCCAATTACCACTGGAATTACCACTGCTGGTTTGTGCCATAGTCGTTGAATTTCGATTTTTAAATCCTGGTATTTCGCGATTTTTTCATGTTCCTTCTCGGCGACCCTGCTATCACCTGGTATTGCGATGTCTATGATTGTGACCTTATTTTTCTCAACCAGTGTGATGTCTGGTGTATTATGCGCCAGTATTTTGTCCGTTTGTATACGGAAATCCCACAAGATCTTGACCATCTGATTTTCGGTGACTTTTTCAGGCTGATGTTCCCACCAGTTTTTTGCTGTTTTGATATTATAATTTTTGCACAAATTCCAATGGATCATTTGTGCTACTGAATTGTGCCGCAATTTATAATCAGTCTGCGCGATTTTTTTACAGCAGCTGAGTATGTGATCAACAGTTTCATCAGCTTCTTTGCAAAGTCTGCATTTGGCATCATCAGAGGATTTTTCGATTTTGGCCTTAATGGCATTTGTGCAGATAGCTTGTTCTTGCGCAGCCAGGATTAGTGACTCTGTTTCTTTCTTTAATGTACCTGTTGTTAACCATAACCAAGTTTGTTCACTGTCCACTTTATCTTTTATTTTTTCCAGAAATTGGCCATGCAGTGCTTTGTTCTGCCAACTCTCCATTCTTGATTTTATCACATCTTTTCTGTATTCTTGTTTCGTCTGTTGGGCCTTCAGGAGATTTTTGTTCTTTACTTCGATTAATAGATGTTCTTGATTTTCTTTTAAATAATCAGCCAGTGCATGTTTTTCTTCTTCAACTGTTTGCTTCACTTGTAATAATCCTCTGCCACCTGATTTTCGGGACAGATATAATATTATTATTATTATTATTATTATTATTATTATTATTATTATTATTATTATTATTATACAATTGTATCACAGCGACCAGTTGTTTTGCCGGATTTGGCATTGATTACTAGTCAGGCCCCACCGAGGGGCCTAGCACGTCGTAACGTATTTTCGTAATATGCGTGCAGATCCAAGCAGTGCAGCTTTTTGCATTTGACTGATGGTGATTTTGTCAATTTTTAACTGTTTTAAATGTAATTCCAGTGCTTTTGGAATAGCACTCAGTGTGCCAATTACCACTGGAATTACCACTGCTGGTTTGTGCCATTATTATTATTATTATTATTATTATTATTATTATTATTGTTATTGTTATTGTTATTGTTATTGTTATTGTTATTATTTTAACTATTTTATCATTAATATAGTACATAGATGACAGGTTAACAACTTGTGAATAGAATTAATAGTTTAGCAATTTAAAATTATTTGGGCCTGTTTTGCAAAGGCAAAACTAATATTGTTGTAATATATTAATCAGCATTCAGTTGGGGGGGACAATGTGTATATATGTATTAGTCTTTTTAATGCACTTTTTTCTTTTTAAATTTCTTGTTTGCTTTGTTTTTTTCCTTTGTTTCTTTAATTTTTTATGCTTTGTATTTTTTTCTTTTTTTGAAATAAAAAATAGATTTTAAAAAAAGAAATAAAAATAGGCCAGGAGATTTATACAACATTGAAAAATAAATGACAACATTCTAATGCAAATGCCTTCTTAAAAAAATTTTAATTTCAATTTTCCTGAGTTTTCCTTTTCCCTATTTCAACTTTTAATGCAAGATGGATGATGATGTCAATCTTCTCTTTTCTCAGCTTCAGTAACTTTTGTCTGATAATGATAAAAGCAAAGCTTTCTACTCCTGTATAGAAGAAAAGGCTGAATCTTCAATCTGTATTTGTGAGCTGGGCCTTCTAATTCAATGCTGCAGCTGATATTTAGCCTGTTTGATTCTCCCCATAAATGCTGCTGGCCAAAACAGTTGAAGGAGAATTGCTTACCTTAAAATAACTAGAGTATTAGGGTTCAATCAATTGGAACAGCTGATAGATTAAGATGCTTTTTATTATATTTTAAAAATTACCTTGAATAATAAAAGTCATTTATACAAGCAAAATATTACATGTGGCAGAAGCTGCACGGGTTGATGGATATTTTTATTCAACCTGTAGCCAACATCAAATTTCTTTTTGTACTAGAAGACAAAGGAAAAATAACAAGAATTAGAGGGAAAGATAAATGTAATATGTTCTGGTTGATGGCAATGCAATTTGCTTTTTTCCCCTATCCTTGAAAATTGTATCTTAGATGGTAAATATATTATATAACCAGAATCTAGATGCTAATAAAATTGATCTCGTTGATCTTAAGGCATTCTACTTCCAAGAACAAAGAGATGCTCATTAAGCTTGACTTTCAAGGAAATGAAAAACATAGAATGCTTTTAGAATAAGGACTAAAATCTTGCCTTTTATTGTGTATTTTTTTCTAATCTGATAATTACAAATTTGTTATCATACTACTGAACACAGCTACAGTTTATTTTATTATTCATGCACTTTTATTATATGGACTTTTTGTTTTAGTGCTTTTGGCAATATTATTTGGAAAAGCAACAAGCGATAGTGGATTAACTGGAAAAATTGCAGATGATGTGAGAATCAGTCTAATCTATATTGTTGGTACATGTGAATTTAATATTTCAAACTTCTATTTAATTGAAACAATCTCCTTGTGTTTAGATTTGGACTGATTAAACCTATGCTCAGATTTATGAAATTTTAGAACTAAGCCTATTATGCTGGGAATATCTGCATTATTGTCATCTGTAGAATGACCAAGTACATATTGTCAAACCAATACTGTGCTAATGTACTGTGGGCACATTTTTTTCCTACATCTGAGCATATCAGCAATTTCTGTATGCCAAATTTCAATTTTTCTCAGCCTAACCTTCCTAATAAATGTTTTGTGGAGAATAGGGAGAAAAAAGTACTTTCCCTTGGGTAATGAAAAATAGCAATAAATATCCAAAAAGTTCGGTAAAAAGACTTTTCCCCCATGCATTTTTCTCACTGCTTCTTGTTTGTTGTTTCTTTGCCAAATCTTTGGGGCTCATTTGCAAGAACCCTGAATGCATATGATCATGGACTCGTTAGGGATGACCTATTTGTAGCTAACACATTTGGGAAAGTTAAAAACACTGAAGGGGATGTTTCCGAGATGTTCTGTAATTGGTCCAGTACGGTAAATATTATATAGTATATATGTATTTAATTTTATATATGTTTAGGTTTATATATAAGAACCTCACCACATGATGTAGGGCTCAAAGATTTCTTAAAACATGATTTTTAAATCTCCCCTGGATTCATATAAGCACTGCTTCAACCCACCTTGGGACACATAACAAAAGGGTGTGTTTTCCTACTGAACTTCCCCTAATGAATAGGACTCATAAAAAGGAATTATGTTCATTATAAATTATTCATTCTCCAGAAACTAAATGATGCATCCTCAATTTATGGCTCCACTCCACAGTAGCCATAAAGAGCCATTTCAGTAAGACTGCAATGCATGTTTCTCACTGCCAATTAAAATATATATCATGCACAATGCAATACAGAGTGACAACTCAAAAGGGGAGATAAGACCATTGGGAGAATACAATGCCAAGCCAAGCCAAGCCAGATTTCTGTAGAACTCTTATCTACAAGCAGTTTGTTTTGAAACAATGACCTCGAGATTTAACAGAAAAATAAATCTGTTCTATCCCTTCTTGTTATATATTCTTTGGTATCTAGTTATAATTTATAGTTGAATATAGTAAAACCACAACCTTGTGCACAAAAAATGCCTTATGGAAAATTCCACTCTAGTTTGCATTATAAGAACAAATTTTTCTTTCCTTTTGACACACTTTTATCAAAGTACTTTGTAAGACAACCTTTATCTTATAAATGTATTCAGCTATGGTATCTCCACTGTACTCTGAGCTTTTCACAAGGTCATCCCAGCTGAATTTGTGACATGAAAGATTACCTTACTTTCATGGTGTTGATTTTCAGGTGTTAGAGGGGAAAGACATCCTCTAATGTTACTGGCAGCTATAAAGAAAAGATGTCAAGAGGAAGAGAGGTTACCAGTCAGTCAGCAGTTGGGCAATTGGCATGCATAGAGAATAAGTGAATTTCAGATTTCATATACCAAAAGGTAATCTTTTCAATTAACTGTCTATACTGGGGCATTACGAAACAAGCAGACAGACAAACACATCTTATTTCCAGATTCAGAGTGGTGACTCCTTTATTCTATTACAGCTAAAAATATATATTCAGCTTTGCTTATAATAAGTAGGATATTGTTCAGGTGTGATCTCCAAAGTTTTCAAGCCTTTGTGTATATTTGGACTTTTGGGAATCTGCTACATCAGCGGTGTCAAACTCGCGGTGTCATGTTGTCATCAGGTGACGTATTGTGACTTTCCCCACTTTGCTAAAACGGGGGTGGCCCTGGCCAGCACATGGCGCATCTGGCCTGCTACATAAATATTTTCATAGCAACAATTACCCATTCAGATAAAAGCTGTAGTTCTCTATCAGTTTTATTGTTGAGAAACATTTATGGGGTTCAAATATAAAGGCAATTTTAAAAATAAAATTATTCTGAAGGTTGCCACTTTGCTTTGCAGTAGCTCTCCTTTAAAAAAAAGTACAATATTTCTAATATTTTCAACAGGTAAAATGTCAGGGATGGTTTCAACATACTGGGCATCCTTGGATTAAGGTACAAGCCTGGCACAAAGGAAACCCAGATTCAAATTCCTACTTGACCAGAGTCCTGATTGAATAAATTTGTCAGTGCCTTTCATACTAGCCTATCTTATGAGTTACTGTGAGAGCCATACATGTTACTTTGAGAGAAAATATGATGTAGAAACAATAAAATAATATATCTGCATATTGTTCATTTATTAATTCATATATTTATCCCTCCTAACTTTGCCAAATTAACAATTGCTGTTAGCTATTATTATATATTATTAATTTATATAACATTTAGTTTGAGGATTTCTCTGATGAATGGTGATATTATGGTTGATATTGAGGTGTTTTGTACAACTTCCAATTTTTGATTATGATATGTACCTCTCTGGGGTAGTTGTCTCTCTCTCTCTCTCTCTCTGTGTGTGTGTGTGTGTGTGTGTGTTAAAAATTGCAAATAACACCAACAGGTCACCTGAAGCAGGATAGAGATTCCTTAACATCAGGACAAGAATGGTGTTAGAAAAAACAGAGCAAACAGTAACTTAATTTGCATTAGGTTTTGATATATATGGTATGCATCAGATAAATTTTCTTAAATTAAACTAAGAATAAAACAACTCTTTTAGTTCCTTTTCTGTTTTTTTTCCATATGGTGCTATACCTATTTTTCAAAGGAGCAAATGTTTTCTGGCAGAGTTGGATTGTTCAGCGTGGAAATCTTTGCAAAAGAGATATTTAAATTTGTATTGTCTGAGCAGGCTCCTTTTTACTGAATTCACATTGAAGTGGTTCTCTTTTTTTGTTCACTGTCTTCAAATCAGTGAAAAAAAGAATTTCACATTGCACAATGGGAGGAAGTTGTAAAAAAAGAGAGAATCAAATGGCTTTTAGCTGTTTTGAATAGCATTTAATAGCTTTGACTTTCTGGGAAAGCAAATTCTGAATTTTTCCTTTATCACTAGAAACTTAAAGATATTTCTATGTCACTTTGTGGAATGTTATCAATTTCCATAGCATTTTTGGTTGAGTTGATATCATCTACATTCCACACAGGTGTGGGTTTCAATTTTTTTTACTGCTGGTTCTGTGGGTGTGGCTTCTTTGGTGGGCATGGCTTGTTGGTCATGTGCTTGGGGGCCATGGCTTTTTGGTCAGGTGACTGGTTGATCATGTGACTGGATGAGCGTAGCTGGTTGGTCATATGACTGGGTGGGTGTGGCCAATTTAGCAGTCCATTTTGCCAGGGAGCAGGGGGTTAGACTAGATGACCTCTGAGGTCCCTTCCCGCCCAGGATTGCTGTGTTGTTTCAAAGCATCTTCTGAAGCTTGTCTAGTGCCAGCCAGGTTTGTGGTCCTTCCTTCCTTTCCTCCCTCCCTCCCTCCCTCCTACCCTCCTTCTTTCTTTCTCTCTTTCTTCTGTGGGAAGCACCCCCCACCCCAACAAAAATATTACTCATATGTCAAGAGGTGCTTCTTTTGTCCAGTTTCTATTTTGGAAAATAATCCTATCAGGGGCAGGGCAGCGAGTTCCTGTGAATACGTGATTTCTATTTTTTTGGAAATGGTCCCTTTAGGGACAAGGCAGGAGTTTTCTATCGGCTAGATCATCTTGAGTTTTCTCAATGGCTCCTTCCAGGCAGGCAGTGTGCCAGTTTGCTACACTTTTATTAGGTGTGAAATGCTTTTGACTGAATACCCAGGCAGCTCGTTAAGAGTCCCCCACTCCTGCAGCCACCTGGGGAAAGGAAAAAAATGGCAAAAGGTGTTGGTTTATTATTCTATTGTGTTTGTTACATACTGACAGACAGTATGGTAATTTCCACTAAGGTACTCTGATCTGGTGGGAAAATACTCAAAAGTGATTGGTTAAGACCTCTGACAGCTCCCTATAAAAGGGCTGCTGCCAGACAGAGTCTTTGCTGGATTGTACATAGTATTCATTAATAAAGAGCTGTTCTTACTGTTATCCTGAGTCTGCCTCTTCCATTCACCTGATCTAACACTGGCGATGAAAGTGGGATTGGCAGGCAACTAGACACAAAAAGAGCTGACTGACAATCCAGCAAACAATCCAGTGCAGCATCGAGTGGCCATCTGCCTTGACTGAATGAAGATGACAATGCACGCCCCACCTGCTCTGTACGACCCAGCTACCGAGCACTGGGACTCATATATGATGAGGTTCAAATGCTTCCTGGGAGCTAACGACCTCCTGGGCCTGTCTGAAGGCTGGAAAAAAGCCATGTTCCTGAGCTATTGTGGGTCAGAGGTATTCAAAACCGCCAAGGACCTATCCGAGTCGGTAAAGTCAGTCACTTGGTCAGTGCTTCAGCAAACATTGAGGACGCACTATGCTCCCAAGCCATCTGAATATGTGTGGAAGCACGAATTCAACCTCCGTAACCAAAAGGAAGGCGAACAATCAACCAATATGTTGCCACACTTCATAAAGCCACTGCATATTGCTAGTTTTGTGACTTAGATTAACTGTTGTTGGACAGAATTATTTGCAGCATTTGAGACATCAACCTGCAGCGAAGGTTGCTGGCAAAAACCAACCTCATGCTTTAAATCGCTTTAGATGAGGCCAGAGCAACAGAGTCCTTGACCAAGTCGACGGAAATGCTACAGAGACAGAACAGCCCCAAGAGCATGCGCAGAGCAACTGAAGTGCATCATGAGACTACCAAGCAAGACCTTTCTGACAGCAAGGATGAGGTTTGCCACTTGCACAAACAGAAGCGGAAAATGGTGCAAGAATTTGAATCCCATTTCCCACCTTGCGCCGGTTGTGGAGGAAACCACCAGCAATCTGCCTGCTATTTCTGAGAGGCAATCTGCCAATGCTGCGATCGCAAGGGGCACATCGGAAGAGTGCAGGAGCGAGTTTCCAGCCACAACACCACTGAAACCTTAAGCTTTGCAGATTGCAAGGCCATGTCCACCCCGGCAAGAGAAATGGAAGCCACGGCAGAGGGCAGAGAAAACAGATGCCAATGACATGTTCCAGACAATCATTGGGCAAGCAAGCATCACGTGGAACAAGAAGCTGCGGATCTCCATGCTCCGTGAATCAACTGCATTCAGCATGGAGATCGATACCAGCTCATCACTGACCATCATGTCCTGGGCCACACTGAAAAAGGCTGTCCCAAACTTATGGAAGCACAAGCTGCGGGTTCCAGATCTATGCCTAAGCAACTACCAGGGAACCAAATCCCTGTTCTGGGCCAAGGTACCTTCCAGGTGCAATTTAAACACTTTGACAGTTTGCTTTCTGTAACAGTGGTCAGCAGAGCCCTAGGCTTAGACCGTTTCAAATCCCTGGGCTTGGGGGTGACCGGCATCAACGCTGTTCATGATGACAGTACCAAAGAACTGATGAGAGAGTTTGCGGACGTCTTCGGCACCAGTCTAGGCATGTATGTGGGGACCCCAATTGCCTTAAATTTGGACCCCAACGTCTCCCCCATTAGATTAAAGCCCCGGAGGGTCCCTTTCGCCTTCTGTCCAAAAATTGACTTCGAATTGGACAAACTATTTCACCAGGGGATTCTGGAGCTGGTTGATCATGCACACTGGGAGACCCCTATAGTGACCCCAGTCAAGCCTGACAGGTCTGTCCACATCTGCTATCAATAAAGCCTTACAACAGAGTGCTTATCCGGTGCTCATTGTCCAGCATTTATTTCATTCCCTTGGCCCAGGAAAGGTATTTGCTAAATTAGATATGATGCAGGCATACCAGCAATTGCCTGTAGATGGCACCACAGTGGAGGCCCAAACCATTGTGATGCATAGGGGTGCATTTAAACGCACCCGATTGCAATTCGGAGTTAGTATCACCCCTGGATTGTTCCAAAGCATCATGGAATTGCTTTTGCAGGGGATACCAGGAGTTGTCCCCTATTTCAATGATGTCTTGGTATTGGCTACAAATAAGGAGCAACTTTTCAAAAGATTACGAACTGTTTTGACCAGAATTAGCGAAAAGGGTCTCCGTTTGGAAAAATGCCAAATTAATGTACCAAGGGTTGAATTCTTAGGGTATTTGCTTGACGGCTCCAGAATTCACCTAACAAATAAAAAAATCAAAGCAATCCAGGAAGCCCCCATACCTCGCAATCAGACCAAGCTGCAGGAGTTCCTTGGACTTCTCAAATTTTACAGTGTGTTTCTCAAGCAGAAATCTACTGTTGCTGAGCCTTCGCATTGGCTCCTTGGCAAGAACACCAGATGGACCTGGGGAAAAGCCAAGGCCACTGCTTTTTCCACGGTTAAAAGACTGCTGTCAGCAGACACGTTCCTGGTCCAATATAACCAGACTCTGCCATTGTCCTGACTTGTGACACCTCTCCTTTTGTGGTTGGTGCAGTCCTCAGCCACCACATGCCAACAGAACTGACACCCCCATTGCTTATTACTCAAAGACCCTGTCAGCTGCAGAGTGCAACTACAGCCAACTGGACCATGAGGCTTTGGCTGAAGTTGCTGGGGTCAAGAGGTTTCATGAGTACTTGTATGGCCGTAACTTTGAGGTCATCACAGACCATAAACAATTGCTGGGGCACTTGGCTGGGGACTGACTAACTCCTGCATCGCTGTCACCACAAATGACATGCTGGACTATTTTCCTTGTGGCCTACAACTACTATCTTATTTACAGGCCAGGGAAAACTCTGGGACATGCTGACGCTCTTAGCAGGTGCCCACTTCCTGAAATTTTGGAAGCTCCAACCTATGACACCCCAGTTTTGCTCATTGACTATTTGGAGGCCAGCCCAATGTCATCAAGTGAGGTCACCCGCCACTCTGTGAGAGACAAGACTATCTCTCAAATTTTGAACTGTGTATAGAGGGGGTGGCCCAAGGGGCTGATTGGGTCTCAGTTTAAAGCATTTATCATCAAAAAAGATGAATTATCTGTATTGCGTGGTTGTCTTCTGTGGGGGGACTGGGTCATTGTACCACCCAAACTGCGAGTTGCAGTATTAGAGGCCTTGCACATAGGGCATCCGGAAATTGTCCGGATGAAATCTTTGGCAAGTAGTTATTTGTGGTGGCCTAACATGGACAGGGAAATAGAAGAGTGGGTGGCTACCTGCACACCATGCCAGGAGTCCAGACCAGTTCCCCCAGAGGTGCCCACTAAGTAATGGGAAAGGCCTCAGTCACCCTGGTCGAGGGTGCACATTGACTTCATTGGCCCGGTTCATGGTCAGGTTTCTATGGTAGTTATGGATGCCTACTTGCAGTGGTTTGAGATAGTCCTCATGACCACCACCATGGCAGAGGCAGTCATCAAGGCACTAAGGAGAATTTTCTCCACTCACCGCTTGCCTGACATCCTAGTCTCAGACAACGAGCCCCAATTCACTGGATCGGGAGGCCCTTCAGACAGTCACTCACACCCTTGTGACCTCAAGACTGGATTACTGTAACACGCTCTACATGGGGCTGCCCTTGAAGAGTGTTTGAAGACTCCAGCTGGTCCAGAACGCAGCCGCGCGAGCGATCGTGGGTGCACCCAGGTACACCCACGTCACACCTATCCTCCGCGAGCTGCACTGGCTACCCATTAGTCTCCGGATCTGCTTCAAGGCGCTGGTCGTTACCTATAAAGCCCTTCATGGCATCGGACCTGGGTACCTGAGAGACCGCCTCCTGCCGATCACCTCCCATAGACTGATTAGGTTAGGTCTTTTCCGGATCCCATCTGCCAGCCAATGTCGGCTGGCGACTTCCTGGGGGAGAGCCTTCTCTGTCACAGCTCCAGCCCTCTGGAACAATCTCCCCGTGGAGATCCGGACCCTTACTACCCTCCCGACCTTCCGCAAAGCTGTTAAGTCCTGGCTGCTCCAGCAGGCCGGGGGGCTTTTGAAATATCCAGCCCCTCGGAAATTGTGACTGTTGTGTATTTTAATATGTTGTTTTGTGTATTATCCCCTTCCCTTGTTTTATTGTAAGCCGCCCGGAGTCCTTCGGGAGTGAGCGGCATACAAGATCAATAAAATTAAACTAAACTAAACTAAACCATGCAATTTGAGACTTATTTAGCTACTCAGGGAATCAGACATGCCCTGGTCGCTCCATTCCTTCAGCCAGTAATGGACAGGCGGAGAGAATGGTGCGATCTGCAAAATAAGCCCTATCCAGGATGGGGGCGGGAGATTGGCAAACATGGGTAGACCAATTCCTCCTTTACCAGCACATCACTGCAAGTACAACTACTGGCAGAAGCCCCGCCAAGCTTCTGATGGGTCACTGGCTAAGATCACCCTTAAACAGGCTGCACCCAAATTACTCTGCCAAATTGCCCCAGACATTTCCAGCAAGGAGCGAGTGGAGCGCAAGGGAGGCATCTCTTCCAGCTTCTCATTTCAGGACTTGGATGCCACCCTCTTCTGCTGCCGCTGCCCTCTCCAGCATGCTGATCCTGTCCCCACCACGGCTGCTAGGGCTAGGGGACATAGAACCAGTTTGGGGGCCTGGCAGGCCAAGTTACTAATTACTCAGCCGAACCGGTTCAAACCTGTAGGAATCCACCTCTGATTCCACATCAGCAAATCAATTAAACTCTCAAAGCAGGAAAAGTCTCATATTTTTATGTAGGTCTCTTAGAGGCAATGTATTGGGTTAGAGAACATATTAAACTTTGTATCCAGTTCCTCTTTGTGCTTTTCGGTAAGTATTTTCTTAACCTTAAGAGGTAGGAAGTTCAAAGTTTTATGAACAAGCAGAATGGTATGCATGGAGTCTGACATCTTCATCACTTCTACAGTGGAATTATTTTCTATCCAAGCTCTTCAGTTCATCAAAGGAATGCAATCATGAATAAATACATGCATAAGTGGACTAGCTCATTGAAATGATGCTTGGAAAAACTTTGAACAAAGAAAGGGGATTGCTGTAGGAGGAAAAAAACTCAGCTTCAAGACTTTGTATAATACATCTGAATGAATCTCATGATGTTAGAAAATAAAGGAAACTTTAGTCTTGCTGAGGAATTTGGACATGATGATCCCAAAGGCTCCTGTGAAATTGTTTGTATAATTTGTGATAATATATGTTGGCAGATATATTTTTCTATAATAGTTTCCAGAATACTAGCAAGTGCATCAATAGAAACAATGACTTAGATTATGCTTATAGAAAGTGTAATCTGCCTTAAAGTACTTTGATATCCTTATTTTGAATCAATGGTCCACCATTATTGCAAGAAGTCTTGTGATCCTAGTGATTAATCAGATCTTAGGGTGCCATCTATTTGGCATCTGAGATTACATTTTAACTTTTTGGGTCATTGATAATGCTGCAAAAGATTATGAATTTATGTCAATGTTTGTGTTTTAATTCTTAAATTTAAATGTTATAACAGGTAGCTTATAATGATAAGGAATCATTTATAAAGCTTATTGATAAAAGCTGAGACAAAATTTAGTATTTTATTAACAAATATTATGTTCAGATAATATAATAATCTGTCTTTTTGCTGTGTTTTTTCCAAAGAGCAACTTCAGAGGCAGCAGAATTTATATATGAGGCATGCAGTTCTACCTTCTATTGCTGAAGAATGTCCATTAGTACCAATTCCAGTCATCACTCTACATAATCACATAAGATAAATTCTATGATAAGCCTTGATAAATGAATCCCATACCGAGAAGGTTGAATATATGGAATTCAGCTTTTCTTTCCCTGAACAATTCTCCCATGCAATTTCATTTATACTAGGGCTGAAAGAGTGAAAAACAGGACTATGACTTTATAATTCTGTTATGGGTCATTGGAGTAGGAGCTCAATTAATAAATACTTTCTGATTCTCTGGCTACTTCAAACTCTTGACTGAACAAAGCAACCTTCAGATTCTAAATCCCATTTATCCTCCATGCTCTATAAAACAAGAGAAAAAGAAAGAAGAAAGTGTGAAAAAGGGCTTTCCTACAAACATCCAATCAAGGCTCTGATAATCTCCCTGAAACATTCTTCCTATAATGCATGAGAGAGGTTATTCAAGAGGTAAATGAGTAACTAAATTAGCTAGACTGTTTTGATTTTATCTGGAATGCTACATAAGAGATTGTTACCTTCCCATTGTTACCTTCTCCATAGAGTAATTTTTATACAAAAAGATTTTACTTCATTGGTTTTATAAGAGAATTTCTCCTAATTATCTTTTACTGGAAATCTCTGGGAAGAAAGAGGCTGTCAGAGAACTTTGAATTTATCTCTCTTCATAGCTCTTAACAAGTTTCTCAAACAGATTATTAGCTCTTTGGCAGATGCTTCTTATGTGCTTAGAGCATAAGAGATATATTAATAATTACAGATATTTGGTGAATAATAATTCAGCCTATGTGCATAAAACTTTTGAAAAAAAACTTGCAGAAAAATTACCTATTTCACTGTTATTAAAATATTCTGAAATAATATCTTCTGCATTTTGCTGAAAAAACATTTAATGCAACCTGATTATTGGGACGCCCTAAGATAAAGGGCAAACCCATACAGCAGATTTTCTTCCAATTTGTGACACAATTTAAAGTATGCCATTCAAAATATTTCTTCCAATCTGTGACACAATTTAAAGTATGCCAATATAAATTTGTTCTATCTACTTGTCTCATTAATAAAGCTGGAAATATAAAGACAAAGGTTGCCACTGAAGTGTCAGAAAACATGCATTTAGCAAACCTTGCATTCTGATAAGATGGGAACTCCCATTTTATTCCTTTGCAGCAAATAAATACAAGGTTTGGCTAACAGGGAGCTAAAAGGATAAGAGGATCATGTAGTACATAATATTATTAAAGAATGGTAAGCAAGGTATCTTTGAATCATAATTAAGGAGCCATGTGGGCATGTATACAAATTCAACCAGGATTCTTATAAAAATGTGATCAAGCCAAATCATCTCATTTTAAAATATTTCTTGAGCTTCTTGGATTTGTTTATTTACCTCTTCACCTCTTTTTTAAACAACAGTAACAAGATCTATACCTTCATTACAGATTCAGAATACCAAATTGGTCTCTAATAGCTCCTGTGTCAAGGAACAAGGAATTTCCTTTGACATATGATTGATGAAGTGTAAAGCATATTCATTCCCTAGCTTGAAAAAAGGGACAAAAATGAATGGAAAGTTTCCCATTAGTTAAAGAAGGCCCTATGTAAGGTAGTAGTATCATTTGACAACACTTATAATATGAAATCTGCAGATCAACAGTGAATTCATTGGTATTGTCTACCACTAGATTGAGTGGTTGTGTTACAAACCACAAGACTATATCATATTATACCTTAACACAATAAGATCTATGAGATAGTAAAATCAACATGTAGATGTTCTTAATCTTTGCCACAAACTGTTGGACAGCAGATTAGTTCAAATTTCTTATAAAGTATTTGTGACCAATATTTAGCAAGGATAGCAGGAGGTATATCATATTAATTTTCACTGTTTTCATTTTTTTCTTTATAGAGAAACCTATACATTTGTGTTGTGGCCCAGCAGGAGCCGTTGGAGCTGCCAATGGACTCCGATAGTGGGGGCCCCTATGAGTCTGCTATGGAAGATGTGGAGGACCCTGGGCAGGGTTCAGACTCAGAGCAGGGACCAGAGAGGCTGGTTAGCCACCAGGAGGCGCATGAGGCATGGAGCAGTGGGGAAGATCAAAAGGAGTTTGTCCCTGATGCCAGGCAACGGAGGGCGGAGAAACTGAGGCAGCAGTTATGGAGACAGACTCATAAGAGATAATCAAGCCCAGGTGATTGTGGCTTGGCCCCTCCCAAAAAAGTATATAAGAAGAGACTTTGTGAAGAGTCCTTTTGCAGGACACAACCGTTCGTACTAATCTGGAGAACTCCTTGTCTGGTCTGCCTTGTGTTCCCGTGTCTGTTGGAGTCTGGGTTGCTGCCAATGTCTTGCCGTGAGTTGTGTCTGGGCTTTCAGCCAACAGGATTATAATTGCTGTGAATAAAGAGTGGCAAACAGCTAAGCCTGTGTCTGTGTTCATTACCGGATGGAGGGGGGGCAGAACACATTTGTAAGAAGTATTTTCATGTACCATCAGGGAAAATAATAATACTAGTAGACAAAGCAATGAATAGATAATGTGTGGCTTTTGTGTCTGTATGCATTTTGAGTACAGAAGGTACTGAAACAACCACATAGTAATTTACAATAATTATGAAAAGATGGCAGATGAGAAAAAGATATGTGTTGATGTTAGCAAAATAGCTACTGTATCTTACCCATCCTGGACAGGAAAGGAGAAGAATATAAAATGAAGAATTAAATCTTAAAATGACATTAAAATAGCAACCTTGTTTCCTATATTTGTAAAAACTCTGCCATAGCACACTAATCAAAAACTATATTATCATCAGCTACTGACTAGATCACAAGGGGACCAGTGGGCTTTCTATGATATAGGAGATATCTCAGCCACATCCTGGTATAACACTGGTGGCACGCCGAAGGAGACCGACCAATCACCCAATCTATTATCTCAATGATACATCCTTGAGTTGTCACAAAATTCTTTTGAAAAATGTCAGGAAACAAATTCTGTTTTATTTGGATTTCTTTTACTCCTATATAGTAAGTAAATTCTTGAAGCAAAAAACAAACAAACCAAGATGGTATCAACAATAAAATATGTTTTGCCCCTAAATAAAACATTCCCTGTTGCCTTGCAAATGTGACTCCCCCCACCACTTTCTGCTTCTACAGACATAAAAACAATATAATGTAATTTTTATGTGAACTGCAGTTGACAGAAAATATAAAAAGATGCTTAATCACAGGAGCTTTATTAAATTAATAATTTGTTTATCTTCTGTAATAGTTTTTTCTAGTCACTTGCCAGAACATCTGACATACAAAGATGATGTCTGACATACATAGACAATTGGCACTTCTAGAATACCACACTCCAAAATTCTACCAATATTTTCTTTATTTATGAATGTAAAAAATATATATCATAGCAGCACTCTGCTCACAAACTTGTTTTCAGTAAGGTGTAATATTATTGTAACCCTGAAAAACAACTAAGAAATAAATTGTTCACAAGTTTATTTTGGGTTGCTTTTACTCAGTGGTGGGTTGCAAATCCCGTTCCAACTGGTATGGTTGGAATGGGGCCGGCAGCATCCTCATGGATGCGTGCAGTGTGCACACACATGTGTGCAGCACATGCATGTGTTCAAGGGCCTCTGTGATGCTCCACGACACTCCAGCTGTTCCGCGGAGCATCACACAGGCGCTATATGTGGCATGCGCCTGCACAGAAACGCAGACACTTTTAAACTCTGGTAAGGAGCTCAGGCAGGCAGGTGGGTCCTCTGAAGCACCGTACCAGAACGGTATCCGGTGCTCCGAGCTGGCTCCAGTACGTGCATACCGGGGCGTACTACCTGCAACCCACCACTGCTTTTACTTCACAATTATGCTTATAAAAAGTGATGGCAACTATTTTTTATGTTTTATCTCTAGAGATAGGGTGAAATCATTAAAATTTTAAGATGAAAATAAACTAGCAAAAATTAAAATTACATCCTTGTGGCAGAATTTTAGAGCTTGGATGTCTATCAAAATGTATGACTCAAATGTTCAAAATAAAAAGTATGATGATAAGTCTCACAGTTATGTTTCATTGCATTTTTTCTCCTTTTGGCCTTAAAGCTTTTAAAAAGTTTTATGCCTAGAGAGACAGGCATTGCCTTTTTTGTAATCAAGAGACAAGTTTTCTGAAATGAAAGACTCACTTTTCACCTAGGCACAGAGTCCCTGGGGTTTTAAGAAAACATAAGATATTGAATAGTTTGTAATAAACTCATAAGAATTGGCATCTCAGCATTTGCTATCAGACAGTATATGTTATTTTCTGTCAAATAACATTTTTTCATATTACTCTCTTATGCTGGGATTGTACTAAATCTTAAATGTAATTTACAATACTCATCCTCCAGGCCCTTTGTGTTCAGTATGAATGACACAAATCTATGGTGCATTAGATAAAAAATTATTAGGTCTTGACCACCAAAGCGACAAACAAAGTATATTATTTTTGGAATATTATATTGTCAATCGCTTTCATATTTTATTTTAATAAAATATGAAAAGAGGAGCCTAGGTAGTAAGGCAGTATACAGTATTTACAATTTCAGCTGCTGTTTCTTAAACACAACTACTGTGTTTCCCCAAAAATACAACCTACTCTGAAAGTAAGTCCTAGCTTAATTTGTACATGTTTGCCCAATATAAGCTCGACCTCAAAAATAAGCCCTAATTAAGACCCCATCCACTCCAGGGTACATGGGTAAAAATTAAGCTAGGGTGGGGATGGGTGTGTGTGGAGCTACCTTATTACTTACCTTTGGACAGTTGCAGCCAGGTCTCTCACTCTCCAAAACCTGCCTTGCTGGCCCATTTCCTCTGCAGCTGGCAAGGCTTTCCTGAAGGCCTCTGCAGCAGATAACAGAGATCTGGATCAATCACAGAAAAAGTTAATTAAGCCTCTGACAGAAAAAAGGAGGCCGGGGGTGACACATGCAAGTGAGGTCAGTCAGTGGAAGAACATCTCCCCCCCCCAGACCTGATGCCTTTTTTGGGGAAAAAATATAAGACAAGGTCTTATTTTGGGGGAAACACAGAATTATTATGTCATTATTATGAAAGTTTTTTTAAAAAAATGTTTGTGTTTTTTTATTCAGGAAAGTTATACATGCTCAATGTTTCAGATTGGCAGATGATTTGGATTTGTAATTGTAACTCTCAAAGCAATCATCAGTCTCTACAGACTGAAAGTGAGCAATGTGCTCTACATGGGGCTGCCCTTGAAGAGCATCCGGCGACTTCAGCTAGTCCAGAACGCGGCCGCGCAAGTGATTGTGGGTGCACCTCGGTTCGCCCACATAACACCTATCCTCCGCGAGCTGCGCTGGCTACCTGTTGATCTCCAGGTGCGCTTCAAGGTACTACTTGTCACTCATAAAGCCCTTCATGGTAGTGGATCTGCGTACTTGGGAGACCGCCTCCTGCCAATTACCTCCTTGCGACCAATTAGATCGCATAGATTAGGCCTCCTCCGAGTTCCATCTGCCAGTCAGTCCACACGGAGGAGAGCCTTTTCAGTAGTAGCTCCGACCCTTTGGAACGATCTCCCCGTGGAGATTCGTACCCTCACCACTGTCCAGACCTTCCGCACAGCCCTTAAGACCTGGCTAGCCCGTCAGGCCTGGGGATAAAGATAATCTGCCCCCACCCGAACGATGAATGAATGTTGTGTACTATTTTACTCTTATGTATTGTTTTGCGTTTATTGTCTTGTACCCTCCCTTCCCTATTTTGTGTAAGCCGCCCTGAGTCCCCTCAGGGAAAAGGGCGGCCTATAAATATTAATAAAATCTCTAAATCCACCAGATATAAGTATAACAGGAAAGAAATCCTCAGTACAGTAGTCACAAAATGAAGAGACTGATTCGGCCTTCAAAAACCTAGAATGTTGCAGTCTTTAAATGTAATGTTCCCAGTCAGGAAAAATATGACTGGTTATCTGACTTGCCATGAAGAGGAAGCAAATCATGTAAGAGCACTCTATAATGGAAAAAGCTTGAAGTGAAACTGCCATTTAAAGGCCATCCAAAAAGATAAGTATTAAGAGAAGATTGCACCATAGTCAGTTCACTGGCAAAATATTTTGAAAAGAATACCATCATTGCCCGACTCTTTAAATCTGCTGCACATGTGAAACAATGGACACGTTCTTAAAATTATGGAACAGCTGTTTTCTAGAAGCATCTAAGATAGTCACCTTACAAGAAATTACCTAAAACATTATCTAGGGGAAGACATAATAAATGAGGTAATACAGTTACTGGAATCAAATTAAAGATTGTGGCAGAACCAAAATCAACAAAATATTACTGGACTAAATACTTGACAGCCATCATGGAATCAAGGTAATTGCAAAATACCTCTGAATAACATAAATATATGTTATAAATATACACATATACCAAATTTGCCTCCCTAAGGTGATAAAACGATTAAATATCACTTTGATGAATTGCCCAAAGCACTGACAGTCCCTGATAGTACCAGGGATACTATAAAGCTC
The DNA here is from genome assembly GCF_051295495.1 of Thamnophis sirtalis. Classification (NCBI taxonomy): domain Eukaryota; kingdom Metazoa; phylum Chordata; class Lepidosauria; order Squamata; family Natricidae; genus Thamnophis; species Thamnophis sirtalis. The sequence goes on from NW_028261388.1 coordinate 48,386,656, forward strand.
ATAGAATTGCAAACTACATTGTCTAGCATTCTGCACTAGCTAAATTTATCATACTATACCCCCTCACAATTTCCCATGCATCTGGTTGATTGATGTCTGCATTCAAATCCTTCATTTTTTTGAGTATTACTCATGCTTCCACTTTTAGAATTATGTGTTGTAATTAAACCAGAAGTGAGGTTGCAATATGGGTAGACTATGATTGGACTTAATGCCTGTGTTGTCTTAATAATTCTAGATATTCTCAAGATTGATACATATTGCATATACCGTCATACACACACACACATATTTCTCAGTGTCATGTATGTGTGTGGGGGGTATGTGCATAATGGTTATTCTCTGAGAGCTGAATGCAATGAAATTTCATTTTAATGACAGTATGCTGAGTAGTGTACATTTAAAGTGACAATAAAATTCTATTCTATTCTATTCTATTCTATTCTATTCTATTCTATTCTATTCTATTCTATTCTATTCTATTCTATTCTATTCCATTCCATTCCATTCCATTCCATTCCATTCCATTCTTGTGCTTCCCTGTACCTAAACAATTAGAGAATTCCAGTATGTTGATTGGGATTATGATTTTTAAAGATAAAGTTTTAAAGTTAAAATTTGGCAGCCAATTTTAAAATTACCTTTAGATTCCAGGTTAATGAAAATTCATTACCATAAAAATCCCCCTCCCTCCCTCTCTCCTTCCCCCGTCTCTCTTTCTCTCTCTCTTTCTCTTTCTCTCTCTCTCTCTCTCTTACACACACACACACAGAGCTATATTAATAGTTGCCAATTTTAACATTAATCAGCATATAACCATTTTTCTCTTTCCTTTTATATGAAACAAACCTAAATTGATAATTAATTTGTTGCCTTTGTGCTTGGCTGCTTTTTTCCTGCAACATTTACATTTTTGTGCTGCAAGTTGGAGCAACTCATGTCCTAGCTATAGATTTTAGGATTGCAATACAGATATAAATTATTTAAAGTATTTTCAGGCAATATATATTTGGCCTCTGGGACCAAGAGCATTTGTCTAAAAAAAACCTCTAATCATAAGAAACTTTAAAATATATATATGGTTTTGGTCCCTATTATACTGCAATGATAACAAAACTACTAAAAGTTAGAATATTACGAATATGTAACCCAATTAATTGTAATTAATGTTATTATACAAATATATTTGCAAAAATACTGACCACAGATCAACGTTTACATAGTATTTTGTCTTTTCTGGAGAGTTCAAATAGCTTACTGATTCTTCTAGCCATATATGCACTGAACAACTCAGGCATGGGGATTAGACTTAAAAATGTTGACTAACTCTAAGTTACACTTATTCAAAGCAGGTATATTATAGGATTGCTCAAGACTGTAATCCTGAGGGATGGACAAAAAATGATTAAGGTAATTTACAAATATTTATTAGACTATAAAATAGAGGGAGAATCAGTTAAAGAGACTATGGTGGTATGGGCAAAAATCTTTGGGTATAACATTGAATTGGAAAACGAGCAAAAATTGTGGGATAAAAATAGAAAACTAACAGTGGCCACAGCATACAAGGAGAATCTATGCACAAATATTTTACAGATGGCACCATCCACCAGCAAAATTGGCCAAAATGTTCAGTAATGTATCCCCAAATTGCTGGAAATATAATCAAATACCAGGCACATACTACCACATGTGGTGGACATGCAAAAAAGCCAAAGAATTCTGGCGAGATATCCAGAGGTGGTTGGAAGAAATGATTGCCAAAGGTTAGAATTTAAACCAGAGTTATTCTTATTAGGAATAGCAATATCAATAGCAGTTAGACTTATATACCGCTTCATAGGGCTTTCAGCCCTCTCTAACCGGTTTACAGAGTCAGCATATCGCCCCCACAATCTGGGTCCTCATTTTACCCACCTCGGAAGGATGGAAGGCTGAGTCAACCCTGAGCCGGTGAGATTTGAACCGCTGAACTGCTGAACTAGCAGTCAGCTGAAGTGGCCTGCAGTACTGCACTCTACCCACTGCGCCACCTCGGCTCTGTAATCATAACAGAAAAATAGGGTCAGTATATTTAATATTGCATATCATAAAGGCAGCAAGAATGGTATACCCCCAACAATGGAAAAAAGGAAAATACACATTTAGAAAGGGAGATAATGAAAAAAAAAATTGTATGTGCAGAAATGGACAAATTGTTAAAATTAAAAAACAAAGGAGAATCATAATATCATGATACATGGAATAGATTTTATCAATGGTTGGAAACAAGAGGTGGAAGTTGTAACAAGAAATAATTAGGATTTATGAACTTGCAATGTTATGTAATATATGTATATATGTGTGTGTGTATGTGTGTATGTGTGTGTGTGTGTATTGTATTTGTGCTGATAAATAAATAAAGGGAGACTAGTATAGATCTATTTCACAGGCTCTTCTCCTTTTATCAGCTGACCTAGTGGTTAACACATCTGCCTAACATGTAATACAGCCCAGGTTCGAATCCCAGTAAGGGTATGGCTAGCTGATGAGAGCTAAATAGCTTGAAATAGATCTATACTAGTCTCCCTTTATTTATTTATCAGCACAAATACAAATACAACACAAATGTAACAAAAGGCAACATTAAAAATATTGGGTTTCTGTCTGGATGGTCTCTTGTGACGAGCCGATGGACAGAGAATGGAAGCAGTGAGCTTCCTCCCATATTTGGGCATACCAGGGGGTTGTGACACTAATTACACACACACACACACACACACACACGTACGTACATACATACATACATACATACATACATACATATATATAATGTATATATATGTGTGTGTGTGTCTGTGTGTATGTATTATTATATATATATATATATATGTTTATTGAATGTTTATATGTAACTAGCAATGTAAGGTAAGAAGACAATGTTATTTGTATATTATCTGTTTTTTTATGTTAGTATGTATGACGGAGATAACGTCAGGATGGTCGCACTGTGTCCAATATTTTAATAAGAAATTAATTTTAAAAAAGACTGTAAATCCAAAAACATTTAAGAAAAACTTATTGGACTAAATGGAATGTATTCCCATATAAATATGCTCTCGCAATAGTACTGCAATAGTTTATTGTGCTTCTTCAATTTTCTTTGCTTTCAAATAATTAGACACCTGAATCTATATACAGAAACTGAACAAAAGCTTTTTTTCAGAATCTTTACATGAAAAGGGGTATTAAATCATTTATTGATTTTATGTTTTTAAAGAAAAGTTTAATGTTTTTAAATTTAGAAAAGGTATTTTTTTCCCTTTAGGGTTAAATTTTAATGAATTTTATTAATATAAATTATGACAGTCTATAAAGTTTAATGAGCAAACTGAAACATATATTATTTCTCACAAGGAAAGAGATGGTTAAATCCATTCCTTTATTCAAAGAAGATAATACATTTAATTTTGTTTCCATTTGGAAATTGCTTTCAGATGTTATGCTTGTGAATTTTAAAAAAATGAAAATCTGTTTTTGTTGATTAGATAGGTTTGTTGTTATAGAAATGGTTAGTATATATTATTGTATAAAAGTAAAAAGTTGAGGTTGCAATGTTATTATCGTCTACTGTGCCAAAGAGAGTTGAAAGTCAATACATTTTTTTTCTTTTTCTCTCTCCACCCCACATTTTTTCTTCTTCCCTTTTTCTTTCCATGAGTTTTCCATTACTTTTTATTTTCCTTTGCATTTTATATTTTGATAAAATTAATAAAATTTGATGCACAAATGAAAAGGGATATTAAATCAGATCTGAGACAAACTGAGAATATCATTTCAGAATCTGGATTTATTACTGAATTTTGTAAGTGAAAAATACTTGGTGTAGGTACTTTAAATATGAATGTGCAATTTTCTCTTTGTAAAAAAACATACATGGTATAGGTTTACACTGCTTGACTTCAAACATAAGACATTATTTTCTTCAGGATTTGACCAGTGAAAAATGTACTGGTCATTTTAATTGGCACTTTTCAAAGTACAATCAATAATGTATACGCATTTATATTTATTTAAGTTAAATAAGTGTGACTTACCATAAGATATTTATTCCTACCTATCATATATATATTTTATTCTGGCCATTCATGAAAAGGAGGAATGTCAGAAATAAGGAACAACCTATGTACTAAATGCAATCATAGCTTGTCTTGAGAATCTTGTCTTGAGACCATAGTAGTACAGGTAGTCCTCAACTCAGAGGAGCCAATTTTTTTACTACCAGTTCGGGTGCGTGCATGATACTTCTGCACATGCGCAGAAGCATCCAGGCAGGTGGGCAGAGGCTCCCACTGCCATAACCTACCTCTGTCTCAACTTATAACAGTTCGTTTAGTGACTATTCAAAGTTATAACGGCATTGAAAAAAGTGTCTTATGACTGTTTTTCAAAGTGATGATTTTTGCAGCATCCCAATGATCATGGGATTAAAATTCAGATGCTTGGCAACTGGTTCGTACTTATGACCAATGCTATGTCCCAGGGTCATATGATCACCTTTTGCAACCTTCTGACAAGCAACGTCAATGGGAAAGCCAGATTCATTTAACAATTAGGTTGCTAACTTATCAACTACAGTGATTCACTTAACAATTGGGGCAAGAAAGGTTGTAAAATGGGGCAAAACTCACTTGAAAATGTCTCCCTTAACAACAGAAATTTTGGGCTCAATTGTGGTCATAAGTTGAGGACTACCTGAAGTGCAGTTGTGGGTTCTGGCCTTATTGCAGAAAAAAGGAGTAAAGCAATTGTCTTAAGACATCTCTATGTTTGGATGGCCTAGTTTCTTTAGTAGAACACACTACCTGTGAATCATACTGCTTTAAATTCCTTTCATTGGTGTATTTTACTGACATGCCACATTTTTTTGCATCCCAAGATCCAAAAATTTAAAAAACAGAAATGCCCAAGGGGTGGGAGGGGGGAAGGGGAGCCATAACTGATAGCATATCATACATACATGCACACATCATGCATCATCACACATCATGCACGATACCGCATACTCTTATCATCTATCATATATTTATGAAAAATAAAGGTCAAAATGGACCCAGTGGTGGTAGGAGCATTCAGGGCTGTGACTTCTATGTTGGGAGAATGGTTCCAACAGATCCCAAAATGAAATCAAAGCTCTCTACCCAATGCAATGCTAGGAACAGGTAAGATACTGTGCAGAATCCCCAAACTGCCAGACCTTCAGTGAAATATTTAAAATCGAGGAAGACACACCACCCATAAGGGTGAGATTTATACAATTTTGAGTGATTTTAAATATTTCCAGGTTCCATTGTCAAAAGTGAAATAACTAATTGTTGTGATGTTTTACAAATTAAGTCATAAATGACTAAATGTTATTGATGCTTTCTAATTGTATTTGCATAACCAAATGATCTCTGATTTGCCTTCTTACTAAGAAACTTTAAAACCTACTGAGTATATCTGAGACAGTGAAAATATGCTGTTTGCCTTTGCCACTAAAATAAATTTGTAGTAAATTAAAATGCAGTATACCTCCTATTCTGATTCATGCCATTTTGAGTAATCAGGCAAGAAAACTGTGATGGAATCCTTGGAGAAATATTACTGAATACCCTGAAGATTTACATATTTAAACAATTTATTCAGCTATCTACTGAATTCTTCATGACTTAGTGAAATGGAAACTATAAATCACAGAGAAGGTTAGTACAAATGGGCTTTCTGCACAAAGAAACTGAACTCAGCTGTGTATTTGTTCAGTTTGTTAAGCATATATTTTTTTAATTCCATTTTAAAGTTTAATGAAATTAGAAGTTAATTATTCTACTACTATTGTTGCAGGGCTCCGAAGATCATTGTCACGACTGCAACTGAATTAATTTAATACACTGGCACTTCTGCTGAAACACATTCCCTTACCAGTTCAAGTGGTAAATTGTTGGTTAAAGAGCTACGATTGCTTGATTTTTGTTATTTCCATCAAGGAGACATGACATGAAGTTTCTTTTGTTCAGAACTCTGTGGCAAATTTAGATGTCCCTTACAATCTGCAGAAAGCTGCAGTACCTGATCTAATAAATAGCTCTCATACACCACTCAAAAGAAAAAAAATTGCCACAGCTTTGAGATAGGTGCAGCTCTTTGTTCAAAGCACTCTTATTGTTTTTCAAAAGTCTTAAATTTTCTGAGTCGACAGGAAATTCTTCAGCTGGACAGACGTGGGAGGTGTGGGCTCTCAAGAACCTCACATGAACCCTGTCTGACAAACCAATTCCAAGGTCCGTTTGGACCAGAACCCCCCCATAGAGGGAGGCGCAAAGAGGACAGCGTCTCATCAGACCCAGGGGGAGGCAACAGATCCCTCGCAGGTCAGAGATTTGTCTTTTGAATCGGAGTCGGGGTGACAGCCTATAAATATGCCTGACAAGATGCTAAACTTCTTGTCAAAGCAAAAGGAACAGGAGAGTTTGGAAGAGAGGAAAGGCTGGTAAGATAATTTATCTAACCCACAGCCATAAATCAAACTTGGAAAAGGCAAAGAAATCTTGTGAACATAAATAATATTGATGGTCAGATCGGGATTTTTCCAAAAAGAAAGAAAGAAAGAAAGAAAGAAAGAAAGAAAGAAAGAAAGAAAGAAAGAAAGAAAGAAAGAAAATGGAGGGTTGAAGCAATACCCCAAAGTTATTTACTTGAAACAATTTTGGACAGAAAGGAGAAAGCAGAGAAATGACAAACCCACTCAAATGTAAACTTTAAACTGTGTTTTGGATATGAAAAAGAAATCAAATACTTTGAAAGATTTATTCTGTTTGAATTTTCTCCAATTGATAAATCTGCACTTCTTCTTACTGATAACCTTACTTTGACTGTGCGGGAAGTTTTAATTAACCAACTGTCATAAATCAGAACTTTGAAAAATAGAAGGCAAAGATGAATACCCAAATCTGGCTGATTTCAAGTGATATATTGTGAGCAGCTACAAGAGACTGGACCCAATAAGGGAAGAATAACAACAGAATAATAACAGAATCCAAACTGGGAAACACGAAAGTGGGTTTTTTTTTGCTTTCTCCTCCTCCTCCTCCTCCTCCTCCTCCTCCTCCTCCTCCTCCTCCTCCTCCTCCTCCTCCTCCTCCTTCTATTTCTTCTTCTTCTTTTTTCGCTTGGCAAAAGAGTAAGATGGCTCCATTTTCTCTTCCAGTTTGAATTTAAGGTGGTCCAGAATGTCGAAATAAGATTTGTATAACTAACTGCAATTTTGGATCTGGGCATTAAGGTAGAACAAAAGACTAAGATGGCCACCATCGTTTTTCCCCACAGCAACTGAAGCAGATAAACTTAACAACAGAACTCTGAAATAAGATCTGCATAACTGTATAATTAACTATAACTTTGGAACTAGACATCATGAAAAACTGGGAATTTGAAGAATTATGTGAAATTTTTAAAAATATACATAAATCAGTAAAAATCAAGTCTAAATAGAATTTTGAATCCAGAGAAGCAGATAGCTATAGAAGAACTCAAAGAAGAAGGGGGAGGAGTGTGAGATATTGAAGGGGTAGAAGTGGAAGGAAATAAAAAGCAGACAAAAAACTCCTTTGGTCCCAACAATGGTGTAGGGAAAATTGTGAAAAGGGGAGGTGTCCCAACAAAAGGGAAAAGAAAGCTGACAAAAGTGGTCTTGGAGGCTGTTAGTGGCATAAGGAAAATTGAAGCAGGAGGTTATGCCCCAACAAAGAGGAATATAAATTATTCTTTTGGTCACCTGGGGAAATTTGAAGGGAGTGATGTGTCAAAATAAAGAAAAGGGAAAAGACAGGAACAGAGAAGTGGGACAAAAGACTTACCAGGAAAAAACCAGATAATTAGAAACTACTATATGGGAAAATATAAAGTTAAGATAAAGGCTTTATTCCTAAATATGATAATAAAATGGAGTTGCTAACTGGTTGAACATGAGAAATAAGGAGTGGTAAGGGGAGGGAGAAGGAGAGAGGAAGGGGAAGTTGAGAAGAGAAGGATGACAGAGGGAAGAAAGAAGGTAGGGAGGAGGAGGAAAGAGGGAGAAGAAAGTGATGGACAAAGTACAAATATTATGTATGGAGAGCAGAAGAGCCAATATTTGGTTTTTGGAAGTTGTTGGTAAAATGAATTGATGTAAACATTTAATAATACAATATGATATTGGTTATACAATAGTATACATGTGATTATATGTTATGAAAATGGAAAAATAAAAAACTTCAATAAAAGAAGTCTTAAATTTTCTCATTTCTTTAAGTTAGTAAAACCTATCCAATGAAAAACCAACCCAATGGCCTTCAGTGAAACCCAAATTCCAGTTTCTGTCTGCCTTCTTACTGAATATTTTGGTTTAAAACAGCAACCCCCAACCTTTTGGGCACCAAGGACTGGTTCTGTGGAGAAAGGTTTTTCTGCGGACATGGTTTTGAGTGCATCCTGATGATGGGGCTTCACTTGTGTGCACAGACTGGCTGCTGGCATGCTGTGGGCCATTGTTGGTTCATGGACCAGGGATTAGGAACTCCTGGTTTAAAAGATTCAGCTCTCAATTCTCTGCTGCTTCTTTCTTTTCCAACTTTCACCTTTCTCCACAAAACTACCTTCTTTTCTTTCCTCCATAATGAATAACTTACTTTATTCACTGGTAAAACTCTTTCACTTAATCATCTACCCATCTAAGATTTTCATATGCATCATTTGGATACTCTTGTTATTCATGCCTATCAGTAAAGAGACAATATTTGGCAGCCGGCAATACCCTTGCAAAAAGGCAGCCTTGGGGCAAGCATTGATGCAGTGATTTCAAACTGATATAATTTTAGAGTGTGGAATATTTTTGTAATATATGGATAAGGTCTTTTTAAAGTCTGTATGGTATACTTTATAGACTTTCCTTTGATTTGTTTAGCATGAAAAACTTCTTCCCATCAAATATGAGCAGGTTGATAATTGGAAGCACTGGTACTGCAAAGAACAAGTTCTCATCTTCATGCAGGCTTTGTATTAACCATTCCTGACTATATGAAAGTTTCACCAAAGTATTTTGAAAACTCTCGTTCTTTTAGTGCATATTTGTAAAGATCACATGGATGATTCTCTAAGAAAATATTCTTGGCCCATTCCTATCAAATCTTTAATTTATCTCCAGTATAACAATTTAAAAATAATGATAATTTCAGTACTGAATATATTTATGTCAGGACTAGCCATTATATTTTATATCTTTTTAATTTCAAGAAGATGCCATACACTAATTAATTAATTAATTAAATCATTTTGATGTCTAAGAGTTATATGTTTTAATTGAGCAGAAGATTTTAAAAAATAAGCACCAGTAGTTTCTTTTAAAGAACTATAGGAGCCAAGCATTGCTTTTTTGTACGGAGGAACAATGAGATCTACAACATGTTCTACAATAATAACAATTTTTATGGCTTCTGAAACCATGATCATTATGCATACTCTAAATGCAACTTTATACTACAAGACAATATGCAGGCCAGTCTATAGGTCATCAGGAATACATAGATATGAGAAATAATATTTTTATATCAGAAAGAATATAGAATAAAGCGAATGAGCTTGAATTATGGGATGCTTTGCACAAATATGGAATTGAAGATTGGATGGTGAATATGCTAACAGCAGAGCATGATAAAAAGTAACAAATGTTTAGTAAATGGCTCATGGAAATTGGAGAAGAATGTGTGATGTTCTCACTTTTCTAAATGTGATTTTCAACAAATATATAAGGAATGGAGTGCTGTTTAAGGGATATAGATTAAACACATGACTCCAAGTATATTTTTGTATGAAAATGATAGTGTGGTCTTAGCTGAGAACACAAATGACTGTAGCAAATGTTTGATAGATGTTGTATTCATGCAGTATGAATCTGAAAATCAATAGATCAGTCACTACTGAAGCAATGTTTAATAAGGAAAACTGATCTAACATTTCCAATTACACACACAGCCACAGGTGGTTTAATTTTAATTGTCTAGGTAAAATGTTCCTTAAAGAAGGGAAAAGGGTTAAAGAAAAATTAAATTGTGGAGATGCCAGTACAAAGTTAGTGAATTATATTGCCTGTTGTAAGAATTCTTTTTAAGGAACAGAAGTGGATGTACATACTTTTGTTGCAAAAGTTTGATATATTATAAGGTACATAAAAGTAAGGTGAATGTTATTGGAGTGGGTAGCTAGAATATTGGAGTGGGTAGCTAGAATACTGGAGTGGATAGCTAGAATACTGGAGTGGGTAGCTAGTAAATCAAAACAAAATATGGTCAAATGAGTGGACCTTGAATGAATGTGGTTTGAAAAAAAAGTTAAATATGAATGAAATATGTTAGGTAACTTGATCATATAGAGAGAATGAATGAGAATTTAATTGCAAAACAATGCAATAAAATATGGATTAAAAATATAAGAATGAAGACGTGGCAAAAGAGACAGTTAGAAGCTTGCTTAAAGGGACATGGAAATGTCATCATCCTCTAACCACAAGATGTTCCAGCCAACGACCCTATTTCAAAAGTCCAAACCACAAGGTTCAATTAAAGTTCGCATAAAGGCACCTAATCAGTACCTATGGCTCAAGACAAAAGGAGAAGTAAGAACCCATCTCCTTATAAGGCATTTTCCTCAAGGTAACCAATAAGAAATGAGTTAAGTGTTTCCGTGTTACACTGCCTTTGAGAATGTATAAAAATCCGTGCTTCGATAATGAAGGTTGTTCACAATTTGCAATGTTAGCCATTTTGCTAACTTTCTGAACCTGGCTGCCAAATAAACTTTTCCTGTATCCTGAGAAGTCTAAAGCCTGTCATTTTCTGCAATAATACTGTTTTTCCACAGTATACAAGAATTTCAACTGCTAAAGAAATACTACAAGGAATATAATGGATAGTATTTTTATTTGTTTAAAATCAATCCTTTAAGTCATACTTAAGTTTCTTTCCAACAATTTATGAATCTGAAAATTCATGGTTTTAATTAAATTCAATCTGATTATTGCTTCAATCACAGCTCACAATAATCAACCATGGTTTCAGTGGTGGAAATTTGATGTAAACTAATGTTTAAGCTTCTCTTTTTAGAAGGTTATGGGTAATTATTATATTTTTTGCTCTAACAAAGTTATGACATTTTCAGTATAGTTTTATACCAGTTGACCTAAATTATTTTTACTGGAAGTAACTATGTGGAAAAGTTTTCAGAAAATATTGTATGGTCCGTATTCAGAAAAAGAAACTCATAAAAACATATAGTCTTTCAAAAAGTAGAATTTTATTTCATGGGTATTTGCAACTAGACACAAAACTTTAATAGGATAAAATACAATTAAATCAGGTGAATTATAGGGAAATTGACTAAAGGAAAATACAAAAACTAAGCAGATTAGAGAATTAAGTAAAGCTACTAAAACCTATAAAACTAATCTCTTTGTAATTATAATTTAACTGGAAAGGGAAGTAAAACAGCTATCAACAGAGACTGTGTCTCAGCTGAGGCTTTATCTCAGCCTAAAGTCAAGTGGCTTTGTGTGGCCAGTGAATAAGTTTACAAGTCTTTTATAGTTCAAATTTAATGTTATTTTATTTTGTATTCCTTTATTAATAATTTATTGTATTTTACATTATGTTATGTTATTATAATAACACTACAAGTACTACATTTAAAAAAAACAGATAGGTGGTAATGGGAACTTTTCTCACATCTCTTTTAACATTCAAAGGTTTCCATTAACCCAGGTTGACCACACAGGATTCCATCAAGCTCTTGTGTGTTAACATAGTTGCTTAAGTTACTTCAAAGAAATTGCTTTAGATGATTTATAAAGATAAACAGAAACCAGAAACAAACAGGGTTCAGTATATGAATAGTTAAGCCCTTAGTAATTAGTAGTATTTGACATCCTTCTGCCTGAATTGTACTTGGCCCAATGATAAGATACCTCTGCAACTGATATTGTTCAAAAGACTATTCTAACTTGCCCTTGATAATTCAATACCAGTGACGTGCAGTCACTAGAGGCAGGGGAGGCGGGGCCTCACCAGTCTCAGGAAGAAAAGGAAAGAATTTTTTAAAATAATTAAAAAGGCCAGGGTAGTTGCTCCCAGACTCCAAGTCACAGTGACTCTGAGTCGGCTTAGTGCTAACTGTAGGAGGAGGGCCTCCTTTGCATAAGGAATTTTTCGCCTTTTAAGAGTTAATCAAGGGTTAAAAAGCGAAAAATTCCTTATGGAAATGAGGCATGTGATTCTCCCACCTCCTCCTGCAGAGGGCACTTTGTTTAGAGGCTATTTTAAAACATTTTAGCAGAGTCATCTACGTGGTGACTCTTGCAGCAACTATCCTAGCCTGCCTGGCCCTGGTTAGACCAAATCTTGCATTTTTGACGCAGCTGGAAGGTAAGTGGGTCAGAGGGAGGGGGCAGGAATTCAATTTATTTGTAATGTAAGTAATTGTAATTTGTTTTCATTATGTGTATGTTTGTGTGTGTATGTGTTTTTTTATCGGCTTCTGCTGGCGCGTGGGCTGGCACATCTATTTTTATTTTTCATTTTTCATTATTTTTTATTTTTTTATTTTTTAAAGCCATGCCGCCTTGGCGCGCCATAGAGTGAAACATGTCCTGGTTTGTGGCCAGGTGGCATGCACTTTAAAATGCAAGCATGCCACCTGGCCACAAACCAGGACATGTTTCGCTGAATGGCGGCCGAGCCAGCCGGCACTCTAAAGTGCTGGCATGCCTTCCGGGCCGGCCATTCAGCGCTCGCACCCAGCACTCGCACGCCCACTGGATGGCACCGGGGAGGAGAGGAACAATGCAGGTCCTGCCGCTGATGGTACAGGCGAGGGTTGGCTGGCTGGGGGTGGGGGGCTGCTGCTGAGGCCTCCAGCCTTGCAATCCTGGGCGGGGAAGGCGAAGGTTCACTCCGGAGCTGCAGAAGACCATTGCACCAGGAGGCCTCCGCCCAGGGGATCCCCCGCTCCCCCCATTTGGATCACCCCCAAACCCAAAGGAGCCTGGGCAGGTTGCGTTGCATTGCATTGCATCGCTTGCATTGCACGGCATAGCATCGAGTTGCGTGGTTTGCTCGCCTTTCCAGCGTAGGGGTGCAGGCCAGGGAAGACAGGGTTTGGGGGCACAGAGGAGGAAGGGGCAATCTCCCCCTCCGTTCGTCTGTCCCACTGCAGAGCTCCTCCCGGGGGAGGGGGAGGTGGCGAGTGCGCTGATCCCCGTTTGCAAGACCAGCCCTCCACCTTCTTGTCCCATTGGGAAGGGGGGGAGAGAAGAAGGGGGCAGGCTGGCCTTGCCGCTTGCATTTCCCCTATTGCCCCCTCCCAATATAGGTGCAGAGAAAGAGCCAGGCTTCAGAAAGGAAAGGATATTTTTAATAATTTTCTTTGTCTGAATATGATTTCCCATTGAGGAAAAGGGGAGTTTTAATTCCCCACCAGTAAAAAAAAAAGTTTAGTCTTTGAAGGGCCCTTGTGTGACATCTGCCTGTGTGTTTTGTGTGTGTGTGTGTGACATCAGTGCCTCACCAGCCATAAACCTCACCGCACGTCACTGTTCAATACATATATTTTGAAACTGCAATTTGGAAATGGGCAGGCAACATTCTTATTCTCTATACATCACAATCTGCTTTCCCTGCCTTCAGCCTCAGAAGATATTGAGCAACATTTTCTGAAGAATTCAGATGCTGAAATATTCAACTTTCTCACTTTCATTAACTCTCTCCCAAAGCATTCTTTTCTTTTAAAATTGTGCCAAGCCTCAGGCTACCATTATTTATTTTCATCTGCAACATTTTCATTTCCCTCCTGTAACGTAGATCCTAATGATGTTGCCATCTTCTGAAGAACAATAGTATAAGTAATTCAGATAAAAGGTATGTTTTTGTGCATTTTTGATTCACTGTAATAACAGCACATTTTGTCTTTCAGCAATCTATCCATAAGCACTGTTATTTTCTCATATTTGCAGTTCTTTTGCAAGTTTAGAATGCTGCTAAATAAAGAAATAACCACTGTGGGTCTTCAACTAAAATATAAGTGTTCCCAATTTTATTATAAGTTTTGTCTGTCTTTAATTGGCAGCCATGCTGCAATCTTGTTTTGATGCAATTTTCAATGTTTGCTGCTTTTGTAATATAGATGCCAGGAAATGTATATGAATAAGCAGGTAGGTTGTAATGTTTAATTAGGTTGATTTGTTTAAATATCAAATAAAGGAAAGGACTCTATCGATAGATAAAAATGTGGAATCCAGTCTGGCTGGACTGTGTTTCATGAACCATAATTATATCTTTCTTATCTACAGTTGTCAGTTCTGGGGTGTTTGTGCAGCAGATCTTTGTCTGCCTTAAGAGTTTAAAATTCACATGTCGACAAAAATCACAAAGACTGCATATAGAAGTAGAACTGAGGCAAAATAAAGCAAAGATAGTACCTGTAGTAATAGGTGTCTTGGGTGCCATTCCAAAACTTGTGAAGCACTAGTTGAACACTATCAACATTGACAAACTCCCCATCAGTCAATTGCAAAAGGCAGCTTTAGTGCAACAGCTTACATACCGCAAGGACACCTTTAACACCATCAAACAACAATATCTACATCTCCCAGGTGCTTGTGAAGGACTCATGCCCAATCCAGTCTAAACATCTGTCTGATTGGGCAACCAACTATAATGATATTCTACATGATTCTCAGCGATTATGGGCAGTTTAAAAATTGTTCAAATCATTTAAAAACAAGGAACAATAGAAAACAACGCAAAACAAAAGACAGAATGTAGTAAAAATTAACCTGGATGAGAACAAGAAAAAAGAAGAAAAGAGGAATAGTAATCCATTCCTGGAACATAACAATAATTGGACTGGATGCAACTTCTTTGTATGGACAACAAACATTCCTTCATGGAGTTCTATTCAAAATTCTTTTTTTTTCTGATGGAGTTGAATTGCTATTCATACAATAAGGCAGATGCAAATTAATTGGACAATTCAGATGACTATGTAACTTTACATATGTTCAGTAGTTTTTTGTATATATCTTAGCACATTTTCTGGTGCTTATATAGCAGATAGTTTTCTACCAGGTGGTTTTCTATAATTTTCCACTATTTTACCCTGAGAAAGGTCACCATAATTTATTCTTGAATTGTAAGAAAGACGTATTGTGTTCTTCAATAATTTATAATAAATGAAGTATTATTATATTGTACTGCTATTGTAGAAATGTCAAGAGAAATCTCAATAGAGGTAAGGGAAAGTTACAATTGTATGATTCCCATTATACCAGCAGCTTGTTTTTTTGCACCATTTGTTTTATGGATTGACAATTTTGCACCCAAGAAATAAACTGGATAGCTGAATAAACTGTAATTTCCATTAGTCATATGTTGCATTTTTTAGCAGTTTAGATACTTCTTGTACTTTTAGCTTTGAGTTAAATTGCTTATTTATTTATTTTTACGTCAGCCAAAACATTTAAGTTTTATTACCAAAATAGGTAACATCATCAGCTCTAGCACTGAAGATGTTTCCTAGTTACCTAACAGTGGTGGGTTCTGGATCCTGGTGCAGCCGGTACAGTGCAATGGGGCTGGGCATCCACTACATGAACACATGCAGCACATGCGCACATGTGTACTTACCGCCCATGACGCTCCGTGACGTCTCTGTGATGCTCCAGCAGGTGCCGTACACCCGAAATACTCAAATACAGGTAAGGCATGTGGGTGGGTGGGCCCTCCAGAGCACCATATTGGAACAGTACCTGGAGCTCCCAGCAGGCACCGGTACACCCGTACCAGGGTGTACTGGTTGTATCCCACCACTGTTACCTAATGAAATGTATAGAGGAAAATAACCAAGCTCAGAATTCTATCCTAAAACATCTTTCTCTAAAAAGATAAGATTGAAGAATAGATGAAACATATGATGGGAAGATTCAATCTCTGGACGTCATCCCCACAAGGATACACAATTAAAAATACCCATATTGGTGATTGCTGTGATGTGTTTTCCTTCACAGTTTACATCTGCATGACTGCTGAATTCTACTTGTATTTGGAACAAGCCCTATGTTGCATTCAAGTAGCTTCTTTAATCAGATTACCTTTTGTGGACTGATGATTGGCAGCATTGGCTGTTGATTTCCTTTTATAGTAGTCCTTCTGTAGAAATATTGGCCAAAAAGTTTAATTCCTTAAACCAAATTCAATGGTTCTCTTTCTATTTATGGATAATTTTTCTTTGGAGTTGTCAACAAGATGTGAAAGGCATCAAGCATTCACATTTTCCATTTTACATGATTAACACAACTGCACCAAAGCTATATTATGAGCATCATAATCCAGTTTCACTGATAACTGTTGATTATAATATGTAATCAATATATCACTATTTTCTTCTGTTCTATGAAAGTGTGTTCCCATCAAAGCATTCAGTGATGGATCACAATGGTTAAATTGGCTGCAATCTAAATAATAAACAGACCCCAAAAAGGATCAAAGTAGGTCAAGGTAATCAAGGAATATTGTTGTAAAGCAGTATATGACACAAATTATGAATGAGATGAAACATCAACCACATAGTAAAGGAAATAACTTTAATTCAATGGACAGAATTTGCTTCTTCCTTGACTGAGATGCAGGCAGAACTGAACTGATGGTAGTTGCATCCTCTTTAGGTCTTCATTTTCCTTTCTAAAGGCCTCAAATCCATCAAACTTTATTATAACAAAAAGAATGAGAAATACTATTTCAATTGTATTTCTTCATTCCAGATGTGAATATCTTCGTCTACCTATGTAAATGGAACACACTTTCATTAACTGTTAATACAGTATTAAAACAAACTGAATTCCATCAAAAGCTTGCTCTACAGAAAAAAATTATTTGTAATTTACTGTAAAATGTATAGATCTGGCTTCACCAGGATGAAACTGTCTATATACAGAAGCAATAAATTCTTCTTTTAAAGGACTCTCTGTTCACACAACATACTTAATGAATTAGGTAACAATAATATGTCCCTTGGTTAGGTTTTTGTGTGGCTTAGTAAGTTACATAAACTCAGAAAATGGGTGGCTCAAATGTAGTCTGAGAGTAACTAGCAGCTTATTCACTTCCAGTTACAACACAGTGGAAAACTTAACTGAATGCTGTACTTCTGGCTAGTAGATCCTAAAATTGATAGTACTTCTGTTCTGATTCTTATGCTTAATCATTCTGACTGTGACAACTGACACTGAACCTTTTGAATTCATCTCACCGTGTCCTTAATTATGTTTCTGAAATCTAAAAATAAAGTTTTCTACTCTATAAATCTTTATGAATAGTTTGATAGAGATTTCTGACGGATCATTCACCTTAGCATTTGTAACTGTACAACAAAGTTGAAAGATGTCTAACTAAACAATGAAAACTGATTGCAGTATTTTTTGGTTCACAAATGGTTCATACAGAATTAACTAGCTTGAATTTAACTTGTTTTTCTCAAGCAGAACAGGTACATTGTGAAACAACTTTTTTATTCATCACAACTGACATTTTAACATTTACCTGAATTAGAAATGTTACTTGCAAACTATTTGTCTTATATTAATTTATATTAGTAACATTAATTTTCTTCAAATATTTGACTATCAATTTTAGCATTAAACAATTGTAAAAATTAGTCCTTTGAAATTGCTGATTTGTAACATACTTTTATATTACACTAGTATTTAAAATAGTCATTAATTGGATGTACTTCTTGGAATCTCATAGCAGACATTCTTCTTGCTGTTAATTTTTGATTATCTTACAAGGTACAATATATTTCACTAAGCCAAAATACAATTATAATTTTTTTCTCAACTGTAAATTGGAAAATTGTACTTCTTGTTGGAATAACACAGGTTGAACTTATAATTTATATATTATATCTATAATTATGCCTTATTTCAAAACATTCTAATAAAAATAAAAGTACTAAAAGAGCAAGATTTTAAAAATCTATATATTTTAATGCATTTACTTTACTGCATCTTTTTATTTCAAGAAAAACAAGTAAAAGTACTTGGACATGTGAGTAGATGTTTGTGTCAAATTTTGATTGAAACTATTAATATTCAGCATTGTCCATGAAGGAATAAAATTATATAATCTGGTTATATATGTCTTTAAATGGAAGTGGCTAACATTAAGTAAACATTAAAATCAAATATAAAATAAATTAGCAACAAATATACATATATAACCTGAAATAGGAAAGGAAAAAAATCCAATTGTGATTGCAATGCAGAAAAAAGAAAGAAAAACAAGAAGACATTGACATATATTCAAAGAAGACTGCCTATTTAATTTATGCTTCACTTTCTCTAGAATAGCCCATCTCTGTTTATTAAGACAACGTTGCACATCCTGCATCTTTGTAAATAAGCCTATAATAAGAAGTTTCTCTTTCAGAATCTGGCATTTGTGGGGGAAGATCCAAAGAAAGATTGTGAGGGAGAAATGAATTGTGAGACTGATTTTTTAATTTGTATAACTCCTAGAGACACCACCCATTATTTTCTGTATCCATATGACCTGACAACTACAATCACACTGAATTAGGTACATATTTACTCTACATGAACAGAAAGCTTCCATCCTCTGTGGAAGGCATTTTCATTAAACAGAGGGATTTTTCTGATTAAAAGACCCATGTACCTTTTGTGGATTTCTTCCTTTTACCCTAGAAAATCATATCCCTCTCTATTTCATATAGTATATGATATTATAGCAATAGCAATAGCAGTTAGACTTATATACCGCTTCATAGGGCTTTCAGCCCTCTCTAAGCGGTTTACAGAGTCAACATATTGCCCCCAACAACAATCTGGGTCCTCATTTTACCCACCTCAGAGTCAACCTCGAGCCGGTGAGATTTGAACAGCCGAACTGCAGAACTGCAGTCAGCTGAAGTAGCCTGCAGTGCTACATTTAACCACTGCGCCATATTCCAAGGAGTTGAAGGGCTGCATGGAGAAAAAAGAATTAAAAACAAACAAAAACTCTTTTCCTTTTAGTTTGCATAAAAGTCAGTAAGTCATGCTATTTATACCACAATGATATTGCCAGATTTAAAACAAAACAAAACCAATATTAATGCCATATCCACTTGGGCAGTTTTCTAAGCTAATTTTCTTTAGGATAGCATCTCTTCCAAAGTATTTTGCAAAGGTTATATAAGTCATGGAAAAATGAAACAGTTTTCCATCTTCACTTACAGTAATGCTAACTGTGCAGTCTTATGCATCTTTATTTTGAAGTACAACTACTATATTTCACAGGAATGAATTTGCATTTTTAGGAATAATTCATTTTGAACAATATATTATAATATAGCAATCGCTGAAATTGTATTTAGTGTTATCTTATAATTGGAGCTAGTACGATTATATCTTACCTTGTGAAGAGCATCATGAGAATTGAATTGCTTAAAACAGAATGATGCACATCATTCTTATCAATTCCTTGGCCAGGAGGCTAGATAAATATACCAAAAAACAAACAAACAAAAACCCAGGAGAAATTCAATTTAGCATTCTTGTAGTATAATGTAGCAGCTTTTTGTCCCAAAAGAAAAATCAGTATTTGTATTACAAATGCCATAGAATAATAGAATGAAAGGCTTTATTTCAGGTTGGTCTGCACACCCTGCAGTAATGTGGGGGCTGCACCAGACTTTCCATGGCAAATTGGGTGCCACATTCCAAAAATGGTTGAGATCAAAAGACATTTGAGGGAAGGGTTTGGTGGTTTAATGCTGAAAGTATCCTTGTTTCTCTTTAATCATCTCACAACTCTAACAAATATAAAAAAGCCCAAAATGTATCAGTTACTTGGAGGGGGATGACCTCTAAGTGTCCTAGACCAAAAGTAATTACTGGGATATAGTTTTGCATCCCCAACTAACCCCAAAGTTGCTATTCAAATGGCAATTGGCAGGTTCTTCAAAACTGAAGAACATACTAGGATGAGAATTGAAACATTGTCAAGAAAAAGCCAATTAAGTCAATTGTCTTTTGAAAAGCATCTTTGGGACAACCATGACCTGGATGATTGAGAATCTCCTTAGACATCCCCAATTAAGGAATCAAATCCAACTTCCTCTACTAAATCTAATGGAGTATATTCAAAAGTTGCGATAAAAGTATGATGGTGGTCACATTATGTTGACTCCTGGCAACTGAAAGGATTATTCTCTGTACTTTTCTTGACAAGATCCCAGATGTGGTTGACCATTGACTCCTTCCTAGAGCTGAGAAAAAGTGACTGGCCTAAGGTCATTCTGCAGGTTTAGTGCTTAAGGCAGGACTAGAACACAGTCTTCCATTGTCTAGTCTGAAAGAACCTACTTGCTTCATTGAAATATTTGTATTCATACTTACTGGTATGCTACTAAAACAAATAAGGTGATAGAGTAAATATATTCATAAAGTATAATAAAAGTTACTTTATTTCTGAAAGATCCAGCCTTAGGACTATCGGATTCCACATTGTAATTGGTATGTTTGCAAAGAGAGAAAAGAACTTCACTTTTCTTTCTGCTCTGTAGTTGTGGTGAAATCACTTCCTTGCTCCAGGTGAGAGACAGGTTTATTAGGATGACATTTCATGGCAAATGCTTATCTCTCTTCCTCACACACTGTTCTTATTTTTAAATTAAAATAACTAAAACCATATCATTTTAATGTGTCATCCAATCTGACTCAAAGGAAGTTTGCCCATCAATACCCTAAAGCTAATTGCTACAGTCCCAATCAATGTTACACTTTTAGGACAAACCTCATGTTCAATTACACAGCCAGCATTTCCACTTTTCATCTCACTGCAGATTCTTGCATATATGCCTTATTTTTTTCCCTCTTCTAATTTTACATTGACACTCCAATAGACCTGGTTATAATTATTCACAATGTAGGAACATTTTTTTGTCCAATTGAAATGAACACTAAAGAGAGGCATCATTAGGATTTACAACCATAAAATTGCTGAAGAAGCCTCTTTAGTATCAAAAAAATCACCAGTAGTGAGCACTGAAGAATAAAACAGGGATTCTGGGGAAAAAACCCAGGGAGATAAACTTTAGAGAAAGAAGTCTTTCCTCTCTGTATAGATTCTAGGACAAAATACTAGGATATTTTAAGCTTAGAGCACCTCACAACCCTTCTACAACATTTGGACCCTTGTATTTCACTTGATCATACTGGTATTTGGTGTTTTGGTTTTGCAGGTCTCTCAAGGCAAGCTTGCTGAACTTTGGGAGACTTGATTTCTCTAGTATTTGCCTCTATACATTTGCATTTAAGTTTACTTTTCCCCTTGTTCATTTGCATCACAAACTTCTCAGTAAAGTTTGCAATCACCTATTTGTGTGTTTGTGGTTGGATGGGCTAAGGCAGGACAGTGTAGATCTAATAGCTATAGTTGTAATAGTGTATATGACCTTGGGTGACAGGAGGAAGAGCTAGAAGGAAGAGGGGTGGCAAAAGCTTCTCTAGTTTTGGGCACACACCCCCCCGCAAGTGATATACAGAAGGGGTACTTGCAGACTTGCAAGATTCTGTTTATGTAATTTTACAATGAAGACAGAGCTAGTATTCCCAGTTCTGTTTCTTGTATGGACTACCTCACAAGACTAACAGTGAATAATTATTTTTTAAAAAGATTTTTATTAACAAACATGTAAAATACACATACACAAAATTTAGACATACACCACATTTATACAATACAATATGAACAGGAACTTCCTGTTCTTTATAATAGCAATTATCAATCAATACCGTTCACCTTATATTATTTCCCCTTCTATTGTATTTCATATGGATTTCACCATTCTTAACCATGAATAATTATTTTATATATTCTTTTAAATTCAGTTTTCTTTAATATACCATATCAGATAACAACATATTCCAAACATGACTGAATTCAGTAACAGAATTATTGTCTATTATCTATGTTATAGTCTAGAGAAAGAAATGTGAAGCACTCAGATAGATAGATAGATAGATAGATAGATAGATAGATAGATAGATAGATAGATAGATAGATAGATAGATAGATAGATGATAGACTGACTAAGTGAAATTCAAGCAATATGAATCATACTAGGTGGAGGTCAGGTGTTTCAGTGATAAATGCTTTTGTCTAGGTTCATTCAACAGCTGCATCATTTCATAACCTGGAATTGTTTCTTGATTACAAACTTGCTATGGGCTTTTAGCAAAGACTTTTAACTGCATCTGGCAAGCTTTTATTGCTCACACTGGACTTGCCTCTCTGAGTTCCAAGTTGAATACTGCCATTGTGAAGATTCTGTTGATTGTTTTTCCAGATTGTTTAATTATGTCTCTTGTGCTATTGTACATTAACAATATGTTTTGTCTTTATGTTTTTAGTTCCCTAAATGTAACCAGAGAAAGAGGAGAAGGAAAGATAACCTTGTAACTGGATCTTTAAACGCTTTGTAAAACATAGAAATATTTAATTAGAAAGTGATTTGTGAGAATACATTTTATGATAAGCAGCGTTATGCAGAGTGCAGGAAAGGAATAAGAAGTCAAAGAAATTTAAAGCATTAGATAAAGAAAACAAAACAAAATATAGCTAAACTAGTTTATATCCATATCATTCTCTATAGCTTTTAAACTTGTCTATTTCTGCAAACCATCCTTCATTTTATCATATTTATTCACTTTTATATCCATTGCCTTTGTTCTTATCTCTGTATTTTTAAATATCATCAACTGTATCTAATCATAGATTTCTTGGTCTTTTGTTTCCTTAAAACCTATTTACCTTCCTTAAATATTTGCTTGACAATTTCAGTTCTTATTTGTCTTTTGTATATAAATACAGTATACCCCTTCCAAGTAACTTCCTTTATACTAATACTAATCACTTTGGTACTCAATTCATATTCATTTAGCTTTTTAAAATGTGTGTCTGTTTAATTTATTACACATGCTTCTTAAAGAATTCAATCCATTGTAATCAATTTACATTTATGTCTTGCTGATATATTCTAATCATATTTTCATAGAACAAAGTGGGGAGAAACACATTTTAAAAACAGCCAGTCTGGTTTCTTTCAAGAAGTGTTCATTTCTCATAATATACCATGTCATAACCACAACCTTTTTACAGTAATGTGGACATTTAAAAATTCATCCATTCTTCCATCTTAAGTTGGCTACTTTCTAGCACAATATACAAGTTAAAAGGTGTTTCTTGCTACTAATTAATACATTATTCACTCCTTTTTCTCAGACAAACACAAATAACTTGGTATTTGATTAATGAATTTTTAGATCCATACCCTTCACTGATTCATACAGTCTGTCTAATATTCCTTGCAAATCATTTGGGTTCTCAGCCAATAACATGACATCATGCACATAAAATTGTATATACAAATTTATAACTCCAATCAACACATTTCTGGTGTCACCACAAGCATTCATTTTACATTTATCCATAAATACATTAAATAAACAAAATGGATGTTACACATATTAGTCTTATTCCTTGCTCACTGTTGGACAATTAACTGAACAATTTCTGTATTCTTATGCATTCATTATGTATGCAAATTGGAACAGATCCTTGAGGGAAGTTTTAATTTTGTTTGTTAACTGAATAATTGCTTAACCATATCAATTTGAAAAGAGCACTGACAGTGCATAAAATGTTATGTTGTATTAAAGTTTACGTCAATTAGGGCTTGGTATTATTTGTCTTAAAGAAGGGGGTATGGCTTAGTGAAGAAACTATCTTTGGGTGCCTTCCTTTTGGGCAACCCTACACTGGCTTTGAGGATATTACTCTTGATCAAAATGGTTTGAGTAGGTATAGGTGTGTGAAAACTTTATTTTCATTATTTGTTTCATTCTCATTTCAGACTATCTCACTACTAAGATAATATTTGTCCTGGATGCTTTAAGGAGTTGGCAGTTAAAGACACACCTTTGTTGTGGTTCTACTTCTACCTTGAAAATTGATTCCAAATAGCAATAGCAGTTAGACATATATACCGCTTCACAGTGCTTTAGAGCCTTCTCTAAGCAGTTTTACAGAGTCAGCATATTGTCCCCAACAGCGTAGGTCCTCATTTTACCAACCTCAGAGGAATGGAAGGCTGAGTCAACTGTGAGCCTGGTGAGGTTTGAACTGCCAAATTGCAGGCAGCCAGCAGTCAGCAGAAGTAGCCTACAGTACTGCACTCTAACAACTGTGCCACCCTGGCTCTTATTAGATCAGTGACCAGACAGTGAATTATGGCCTGGGAAATGAAGAGATTATAAGATCATCTACTTACAGTACAGATAGCTATTTCCCATGAGTAAATTGCAGGGACTGAAATTTTACAAGTTAAATGGCTGGGAGTTGGACAGCTGAGAGTCAAGGAATTATATAAATACTCAATAGAGATATGAAAAGATGGGAGGATTGTGGGAGTAAATATTTTAAAAAGTTATTTATAAGTTAAAACCTTTTGCAGATAGTTGCAGATCCCTTAAAGAAAATTGAAATATTAATGGGAAAATTAATTTTTTGTTGCATTAGCAGACTTCAAGATTAATACACAGAAGATGAAGATGTTAACACAAATATGGAAATAGAAGATCAAACTATACAATAATATGGGTTTTAAGACTGAAAGAAAGTAAAATATCTGTCTACCACTATGACAAACATGAACTCTATGCTATTTCAAAGTAATGTTAAGACATGGGATGAAGTTATAAAGACATGTTATGATGAAAGAAACTGCAACTGTCATTACTGGGAAGAATTTTTGTGATAAAAAATGAATGTCTTGCCTAGAACAATGTTTTTGTTTTGAACAATATCTGTTTTGATAAATGGTGCATTATTTAAATAGTGGTAGAAGGATATATCTAAATTTGCATAGCAGTGGAAAAACATGAGTTAAATATAAGGTTTTTCAAGATGCAAAAGAAAGAGGAGACTTGACTTGAATGAAAGAGGGGGAGAGAAATAGAAGGCTCTCAGAGTTAGAAGGACATGATCTGAGATTTGGGTGCTATGAATATTTATGGCACAACAACATTAAGGTTATGTGGATTTTTAAATTAACTTGGTTAGATGTGCCATATTGTGAAGTTAAATAATAATAATAGTAATAGTAATAGTAGTAATAATAACGATGATGATGATGATGATGATGATTCATAAGATATTAAAGTCTGATGATGCCAAATGCAGACTTTGCAAAGAAGCTGATGAAACTGTTGATCACATACTCAGCTGCTGTAAAAAAAATCACGCAGACTGATTATAAATTGCGGCACAATTCAGTAGCACAAATGATCCATTGGAATTTGTGCAAAAATTATAATATTAAAACAGCAACTAACTGGTGGGAACATCAGCCTGAAAAAGTCACCGAAAATCAGATGGTCAAGATCTTGTGGGATTTCCGTATACAAACGGACAAAATACTGGCGCATAATACACCAGACATCACACTGGTTGAGAAAAATAAGGTCACAATCATAGACATCGCAATACCAGGTGATAGCAGGGTCGCCGAGAAGGAACATGAAAAAATAGCAAAATACCAGGACTTAAAAATTGAAATTCAACGACTATGGCACAAACCAGCAGTGGTAATTCCAGTGGTAATTGGCACACTGGTTGCTATTCCAAAAGCACTGGAATTACATTTAAAACAGTTAAAAATTGACAAAATCACCATCAGTCAAATGCAAAAAGCCGCACTGCTTGGATCTGCATGCATATTATGAAAATACGTTACGACGTCCTAGGCCCCTGGGTGGGGCCCGACTAGTAACCAATGCCAAATCCGGCAAAACAACTGGCCACTGTGATGCAATTGTATAATAATAATAATAATAATGATTCATAAGATATTAAAGTCCAAACTGAGTGGAGGAAACATCATAAAAGCCATAAATACCTGGGCTATACCTGTAATTCGATACTCTGCAGGGATAATTGACTGGACCCAGATGGAGTATGACAATTTGGACAGAAAAACAAGGAAGCTTATGACAATGAATCATACTTTGCACCCTAAAAGTGATGTTGACCAATTATATCTACCAAGAGCAGAGGGTGGTCCAGGACTCCTACAAGTAAAACAGACTGTGGAAGAAAAAAAATACAGCTTGAATGATTACATCCAGAAAAGTGAAGAACCAATGATTAAGGAAGTAAATAAAGGAGGCCTTTTAAAGACAACTAAGTCAAAAGCTGAATATAAGAAAGAAGTAATTGAGAAGCGAGCTGAAAATTGGAAAAACAAAGCTATGCATAGCCAATACTTGAAAAGTATTGAAGGCAAAGCTGACCAAAAGCTAACTTGGAACTGGTTAAGATCAGGAGCACTGAAAAAAGAAACAGAAGGCTTTTATTTTGGCAGCTCAAGAACAAGCCTTAGCCACAAACTACATGAAGACAAAAATTCAACATGTTACCACCAACAGCAAATGTCGCCTCTGTAATGAGAAAGATGAGACAGTCAACCACTTGATCAGTGGATGCAGCAAAATTTCACAAACTGACTACATACAATGTCATGACCATATTGCTAAGATCATTCACTGGAAATTGTGCCAAAGGTGGGATTTGAGTACAGCAAAAACCACTGGGACCATCAGGTTGAGAAGGTTTTAGAGAATGAGAAAGTCAAGATCTTGTGGGACTTCAGAATCCAGACTGACAGGCACTTGGCCCATAACACACCTCACATAACAATAGTTGAAAAGAAAAAAAGTATGGTTCATTGACATTTCAATACCTGGAGATGCATGAATTTAAGATAAACAGCAAGAAAAAATCACAAAGTACTGGGACTTGAAGTTAAGCGACTGTGGAAAAAGAAATAGTTTGTTGTTCCGATTGTAATTGGAGCCCTTGGAGCAATACCTAAAGGGCTATCTCGCTATTTGGAAATTTTAAATTTATCAGACTTTAACATTCTGATTCTACAAAAAACCACCCTACATGGAACAGCTTATATCCTCCGACGCTACCTTAACAATAATAATAGCAGCAACCTGGCCATTGAGACTACGTGATTACGGATGAAACGTAACAATGATACCCATTGTCATCAGGGCACTTGGTACCATGTCCAAGAATTTTATAAGATACATCAAAAAATTGCAGCTTCTTGCAATAACACCAGTGGAACTGCAAAAAACTCTGCTACTCGGAACATCGTATATATCAGGTTTCTGAAAGATGCCCAAATGAACTAACGAGCCTCAAGCCAAGTTTCAAAAGAAATCTAGTCATTTATTAGGAACAACATTTTGGCAATACCTGCACGCAGTCAGATCTGACCTCAGTTAAATTATGGTGGAACTTTACCCTTGTTTCTCCCCTCCCCTCAGTCTGTGTCCTAAATCACATTCACCAATGAGGTGCTGCAGAAGGTTGTAAAATTCCATGCCTCACAAGGCTGTTGTAGTAATCTGAGATCTGACTCTAGCTGAAGGTATGCATGGAATGCTCTCCCCCCTTTCCCCCAATGTCAACTCAATAATAGACATAGAAATGCATTATGAGTTGACATTTGGCTCCCCTCATTTCCCGAAGATGGCCTGTGCAAAACAAAAACAATTTGAGTACAGGTATAGAATTTAGGGATGCGCCTCCAGTTTGCTTGGCTATTCTGTAGGGAATTTTGCTATAAGGTGATCAGCCTGGAAATTTTTACTTTTTACCCAAGATGCCTCTAATAAGGGGTAGCCCTTGATTAAGTATTGGAATTGTCCTTGTGCCACTTCAAATCAAGGATTCGTTGCACCTCATAATGGGTTTGGTCCCCTATGACTGCAGGGTCCGGGGGCTCCTAGGGTAGTGGTCTCAGGGTCGATCCACCCCGGGTTTTAAGAGGCTACTATGGAATGGTGTATCTTCCCTAGCAGTCGGGGAAGTTTCAATTGCACTGTGACTGGGTTAATGATCTTTACTATGGGAAATGGTCACATAAACTTTGGTCCCAGTTTCTTGCTAGGGCGTTTTAGCCTCAAATATTTTGTGGAGAGGTAGACCTTCTCTCCCACCTGGAATGGCTATTGGGAGCTCAGTGTTTATCTGCCTGTTTCTTACAGGTCTGTGCTGCTTTAGCTAGCACTTTTTGACATTCTCCCAGGTTGCTTTCAGCATTAACATCCAATCAGTCAAGCTGACTAAGGAGGGGGGATCCCTTGGATACTCTGGCATTGAAGAATTATCTCAGACAGAGGGGTCCAGTTCACGGCTAAGTTCTGGAGTGAGTTACTACAGTCCATTGGGTCATCCCAGGGCCTTAGCTCAGGTTTTTACCTGAGCACCAATGGGGGGGGGCAGAGAGACTGAATGCCATGGTAGAGCAGTACCTGAGGTGTTACATCATGGGTTTGGCAATCTTTGCAAAGGAGGGGATGAATTGCCTGTAGAAGTTCGCGAACCCTAGGAAGTTTTGTAGCTGTAAGGGAGTTGCCAGCCTAGGACAGCTTGTATTTTGGCTGGGTCCATCTCTATTCCATCATTTGACACTCAGTAGCCCAGGTAGTCCAGCTGTGAGTGGTAGAATTCACATTTTGATAGCTTGACATACAGGTTGGCTGCCAGAAGTTTTTCCAGTACCTGGTGGACCAGGGGTATTTCCAGTACCTGGCGGATCAGGGTTACGACCATTCATGGTCTCTGTGTATATGAGGATGTCGTTCAGGTAGACATGGACTCCATTGTAGAGGTGCTCATGCATGGAATACTGCCCCCCACCCTTTCCTCCAATGTCAACTCAATAACAGACATGGAAATGCTTTATGAGTTGACAGTATATTTTAAGAAGGTACTTGGTTGATACCTAGGATGCTGGCAGCAATCTGTATCAACCATTAGCACCAGTCAATGGTACTTGAGATGCATTTTCGAATGTTCTGTTGACTGAGTTTCATGTTTAATTAATAAAGTATATAACAACAATAACAACAACAACAACAATAACGATAACAATAACAACAATAACAAAAATAACTACAATAATTACAAAAATAATAACAATGACAATAATCTTAACAACAACAACAACAACAATAATAGGCAAAACAAAAGTATCTCTTATTGTGAGATACTAGAATTTTGTCAAGGGGAATATTAAATAATTATTTATCAAATATTAAATAAAACCAAGAGAAGAACTAGTTGCAGAGGGATATAGTTTTGGAAGAATTTAAAATAGAGAAAAGAATTTATAAATTTGAACATTTTAAATCTAACTTGGAAATATAATAATGCGCTTCATATTTATGTTGGAATAAGCAACAAGATGGGATATTTAATCAGGTTTAAAGGATGTGTTACAAAGCTACAAAATTCTGGATTCAAATATAACCCAGATTCGGGGGATTTTTAAAATTAATATATAATTGATAACAGAAGTTTTTCTTTTGCAATTGGGTTTTTTCCCAACAATTGGAAAAAAATATGTAACCTTGTTTTGTACAGGTTAACTGAGCTGAGATTATTGTATGCACAAAGATGGAAAGATTTAACACTACATATGATGGAAGATTGATGGATGAAGAGGTTCAAATTTGCTGAGATGGCTAAATTAATTTCTTTAATTAGAGAAAAGACAATATCTCATTGTTGACTAGAAAGCCCTTATGAAATTTTTGTGCAAAACAAAAAAATGAACTTATGATTTATGGTTTTCATGATGAAATAAGATATATTACAGATAAAAGAGAGCTATGCTGTACTCATTGAGTATGAAATTCATATCTAATTTTACTTATAATTTCTGTAAAGACAATTGAAAATTACTTTTTTGCATTGTTTCTTTTTTCTTTACTTTTTTTCTTCATTTACTTTTAGTTTTCTCTTTTCTTTCTTTCTTTTATTCCTTTTTATTATTTTGGATTAGTTTTTATCTTTCTTTTAAAAAATCTTTAATAATAATTATACAGAGAAAATCCATGTGGTCACTAGGAGATGGAAAGAAAGAGAAGAAGGGGATGACCATCAGCAAGACTTACATTGGTGACAAATGCCCTCATTGAGATACTTGAAATAATAGGTTACGACTAGATCATCATGGAGAACATCTCTTTATGTGGTTACTAGAAATCAGTAATTATTTGATGACACATAATAAAAAGAGATACAGTACTTCATGTGGAACCTCATTTGGTTTTAGAATATATTAATTTATTCAAATTATATTCCACATTTCTTAAAGTTCAGGGCGAGGTACAATTCTTTTATTTAATTTATATGCTATCTATGTATCTGGGTCTCCATTTTTTCTTCAATACAATCTTATGAAGCAGGTGAGGTCATAGCGAATTACTGGGCCAAAGTCACTTGGTGAAATTTCCATAACTGAGGGGAAGATTAGTTTGACTCTTCCAACTAACTTATTTAACACAATAATAAGGTATTACTTAACTTCTTTAACACTGCAGTAATAAGGGATAAGAACTTACAGTAGTTTGCTGTAAAGATTTTGTGGGCAATTAATATCCCATATTCCAATAAGAACCCACTGGTGAAGCAATGAACCTACTTGTCTACACACTTTGTTGTACTTTACCTACTTTTATGACTGTCTTATTTTCATAAGGCTTTCTGAAGACACTCTGTACAGTGCTTTGCAGACTGAGGTAGACAGCAATATCCTTTCTTGTCTGTGAATACAATTGCTGGTGCCTGAATTAGAAAATACTGCAGCCTATTTATCCTATTTTACAAATAAACAACAATAACACTTAAAGATTCACAATTTGCAGCTACATACTTCTTTCTAAACATTTAAACTCTATTGTTTGAGAGCAAGAGCATACATGAAACAGAATTAAAAAGTATAAAAATAGTTCCAGTAGAATTATTTACATTGTCTGAGTCTTTAATAATCTTTTTAAAAAAGGCACAGGAAAAAAGAGTAGGTTTTTGTTTTGACTTCTAATTCTCCACAACCCACACATACCAGTAACAATAATAATCACAAAGACTTCTTGATCTATTGAGGATTGTAAAGCAATATTGCATGTAGGTGGATATTCTGTCGAAAACAGCATTGTGCTTAAGGTCTCATTTCTTTGCTATGTGCTATGATGTTGTACCCAAGTCTAAAGTATAGAATTTGTAATGGCACATCATAAGGGTTCAAGTTCTTTCCTTTAGAAAATTCATGCAACATTATGAACCTGAGGATGATGATGATAATGATAATGATGATGACGATGATGATAATGATAAATGCACCACTGTATGCATAAAAAGGGGCAAAATCACTGCATGTTAGGGAATTGAAATGCCCAATGGCCAACTAATTAAATGCAACGAAAATGAAGCCTACAAATACTTAGGCATTCTGCAGTTGGAAAACATCAAACATGGAAAAGTAAAAACTATTGTCAGGAGAGAGTACACCAACAGAGTTAGGAAAATTTTGAAATCAATCAAGGCCATAAATACCTGGGCAATACCAGTTATAAGATACACAGCTGGTATACTTAACTGGACACAAGCTGATTTGGACATTTTGGACTGAAAAACCAGGAAACTAATGACAATGCACTACATTTTACATCCCCGTGGTGACACTGATAGATTATACCTGCCCCGAAAATTGGGTGGCGGAGGATTATTACAAGTGAAGCAAATAGTTGAAGAAGAAAAACATGCACTGGCTGATTATTTAAAAGAAAGCCAATAACATCTATTAATTGAAGTAAAGAATGAAAATCTACTGAAGGCCCAACAGAAGAAACAAGAATACAGAAAAGATGTGATAAAATCAAGAATGGAGAGTTGGCAGAACAAAGCATTGCATGGCCAATTTCTGGGGGGAAAAAGATAAAGTGGACAGTGAACAAACTTGGTTATGGTTAACAACAGGTACATTAAAGAAAGAAACAGAGTCACTAATCCTGGCTACGCAAGAACAAGCTATCCACACAAATGCCATTAAGGCCAAAGTCGAAAAATCCTCTGATGATGCCAAATGCAGACTTTGCAAAGAAGCTGATGAAACTGTGGATCACATACTCAGCTGCTGTAAAAAAATCATGCAGACTGATTATAAATTGCGGCACAATTCAGTAGCACAAATGACCCACTGGAATTTGTGCAAAAATTATAATATTTAAACAACAACAAACTGGTGGGAACATAAGCTGAAAAAATCACCGAAAATCAGATGGTCAAGATCTTATGGGATGTCCGTATACAAACAGACAAAATACTGGCGCATAATACACCAGACATCACACTGGTTGAGAAAAATAAGGTTACAATCATAGACATCACAATACCAGGTGCAGGGTCGACGAGAAGGAACATGAAAAAATTGTGAAATACCAGGATTTAAAAACTGAAATTCAACGACTATGGCACAAACCAGCAGTGGTAATTCCAGTGGTAATTGGCACACTGTGTGCTATTCCAAAAACACTGGAATTATATTTTAAACAGTTAAAAATTGACAAAATCACCACCAGTCAAATGCAAAAGGCCGCACTGCTTGGATCTGCACGCATATTATGAAAATATGTTATGATGTCCTAGGCCCCTGGGTGGGGCCCGACTAGTAATCAATGCCAAATCTGGCGAAACAACTGGCCGTTGTGATACAATTGTGTTGTTGTGATGATAATAATAAAAATAATAATACAATGGATCATGCCCTTCATCCTCACAGGAATGCTGACGGACTCTACTTACCAAAGAAAATAGGTGTGGGTGGAATGCAAGTACAACAGACAATTGAAGAAGAAAAACTGGAAAAATATCTGAAGCAATGAAGAGGATTCCCTGAAGCTCTACCAGAAAGGCTAACTGAATTCTGGGGAAACCAAACTGGCTTAAAAGAAAGATCAGATGAAGAACAGAAAAGAGACATGGGAAGACAAATTATTACATGGCCAATATATTGAAAAAAATATCAGTCAAAACAGATGACAATATTTAGCCAAGATCCAGAAAACTGAAGGAGACAGAGAGGCTAATTGTGCTGCAGAAGACCAAGCTTGAATAATAAAAGCATACAAAGCCAGAATTGAGAAGACACTAACAGACAGTAAATGCCACCTCTGTAAAGAAGCTGAAGAACCAGTGGACCACCTGGCTAGTTGCTGCAAGAGGTTCAGACAGACTAACTAGAAATAACGGCATGACAAAATAGCAACAATGGTTTATTGGGAGATCTTTCAGGAAATACTATTTGCCTGCAAGCAAGAATGGATGAGACTACAAAACAGAGAAAATAGTAGAAAATGAAGAAGTTAAAGTGCTCTGATACTAGCCTTCAGAAAGGCATCTGCCACATAACACTTAACAATTGCTGATAGGAAAGACAAAAAAGTGGATGTGGCAGTACCTGGAGGCAGCAGAATAGAACAAAAAGAATTGGAGAAAATCAGAAATTACAAAGGTCTGCAAATAGAAATAGAATGATTGCTCTAAAAGAAAGCAAAGGTAATACTAATGGTAATAGGTACCTTGTGTATAATCCCAAAACAACTGGAGCACCACTTAAACACCATCAGCATTGACAAAATCACCACCAGTCAATTTTATAAGGCAGAACAGTTTACTCTCTGCTAAAGTAAATTTAATATCTTGAAACGTCAATATCTGCTTATACCAAGTCCTTGGGAAAGATTTAACAGATAGCCGCTGTCAAATCCTATCTAAACATGTAGATGACTGTGGAGCAATCATCATCATCATCATAATCCAGGCTAAATATCTGACTATGTGAAAAAAGTTTATTAACCGTGTACAGTCTGATGCTCAATGACTACAGCTCACAACAATCAAACAAGAAAAATAATAAAATCTATAAAACATAAAATAAAGTATGACAAGTACAATGACATGGAGTTTCCCTCTTGATTGCCAAAGACCTGGGTGAAGACCCATATCTTCACAGCTTTTCTAAAAAACTGGGAGTGGAGGCCACCTTTCTTAGGAGAAGACTCATTCCAGAGGGCAGGCACTTCTACAGTGAAGGTATGTTTCTAGGATCCTGAAATACTGTATACTGTATACAGTATAATGCATACTGTAACTGAAGTAACCTGGAATGTACTAATCCTGCAATATTGAATCTGGCCAGATATTAAGTAACAAACCTAGGCCATGTAGGATGTTATAGGTAAGAACCAGCACCTTGAATAGCACCCAACAACAAATCTGCAGCCAGAGCAGTTTATGAAGCAGAGGTGTTATATGGCATGCTAAGACATGCCTATTACTGCTTGTTCACCAGATCCTGAAGCAATTGAATATCCTGTGTGTTCTTCAGGGGCTGCCCCATGTACAGTAGGCTTCATTACAGTAATCAAGCTGTGAGATGACCAGGGGATGAGTGTCCCTGGTCTAGTGTTCTTGGCACACATGATTGAGTTGTGCAAAGACATACTTGGCCACAACTGACATATATTCTTCAAGCAATAGTCATGAGTCCAGGAAGATTCCTTGTGTGTTTAGGAAGAACAGCTTGCATACCAACCTTGAAGTGGAAAGTAAGGTAAAAGGTACCTTGTTTTATCAAGATAAAAACAAAATGGAATATCCCCAATTCTTAATGGCTAAACACATATACTCCCTTGGTCTTGGTAGTATTGAGTTAAAGATGAATCCTGCCCATTGAAACCCACACACTATCCAGGCAGTAGGACAGAATCTTGACCACCTCCCTTGCCTAGCCTGGATTTGAAAGGTATAATTGAACTGAACCCCAAATTGACAGATAACCTTACCAGCAATTTCATGTAGATGTTAAAAAAAATGATTTAATTAAAAATGACTGGTGCAATAGGGTATATACATCAGGAAATGGATGTAGTGGTCAGTATAGTAGCACCTAATGTGTCAGAGTGTGTTTAATTTATTCCCAGACTTTCTGCATATATAATCACAAAAGGGAGAATAGAATAAACACAATATAAATTATAAAGTATTGCAAAATACAATTAATTTTAATTTTAAAATAAGAATTAATTTAATGAAATATTAATTTAAAATTATAAAATCAATATAGTTAAAATCAAAATTAAGATCATTTTTACTAAAAATCAATTAATAGTTAAAAGCTTGACTAAGGAGATGATTTTTTGCATTTTTCTAAATACTAGTTGAATAAAAGCCAAACACAAAACATCTATCTCCCTGTAGGAGGTACAACTTGGACCCACAATAGGCAAGATCCTCTCTCAGTTATGATATAAAAGAAGTTGCTGTCATATACCTTGCATTGATAATGCAAGACAACCCTCCACATTATGAACCATTTGCCCTGCAATACTTTCAAAGGTTAACCAATTCAGAGCTCATTATTGTTGTCAATGAACTGTAACTAAGGCATAGATAACTATGTTCCAGTTCTAATTTATTAAGGAATGGTTACAGGTGGTATATACTAGCACGGTTATGCAGATCCTCACCATAGTCATCTTCTGTGAATCTAATTACAGCTTGGGAACAAGAAATAATACTGCACACCTTCTTTTTCTTGGGAACTGCAGATCTACCCAAACAATTTCTGAGTCCAGGTATCTCATTAATGACAGACTTTGTCTGGCATAATTTCACTTTCTTTTCCTTCTTTCAGCCAATTACTGAAATTAGGTAGCATGCAAAGGTGGCTATTGCTTCCTTTAATTGACGTGATAAGGATGCATTTTGCTGGTTATTTACTGTATTTTATCACAGGGAGCGTCATTTTGAAATATGTTGAATGAATGCTAGAAATTTTAGCTTAGCTATTATGAAATGAAAGAATATGACTTGCTACCCTCTTTAGAACAGCATAAATGTAATTTATGGTTACTTTCAACATAGAAAGGAAAATGGAAAATTCAGTTTGGGGGTTATCTTGTCTGATTTTTAAAATAAGTTCTGTGTGCTAACTGACAATGGAGTTGCTATGGAGATCATTCGCTCTTGGATTCTGCTCTATTTGAGAAGAATTTGGGTTGTGAACATTTAATAGCCTTTTATGTTGTTAAAAAAAGTAAACATTTTTATATTAGGAGGCAAGATATTTGGAAACAGTTAATTGTAGCACTAATGTGTAAGAATGATGCAATCTTTATCTTACCCTGTATTCCACACACCCAATATTTTATCATATAATTGAAATAGAATTACCTATGCATACTACTTTGTAATTTCCTATAATTAATTTCTCTGGTTTTGTTGGACAATTGTTTCATTGGATAAACTATTTCTCTTGATTTGAATCAAAGATAGAATATATGGAAACATGAATTATTTTCTTTACCTGTGCAGGCTAATCTGTTATATGACACAGCCAATTTCTGTTTCTAGTCTCAGAAAGACTAGTTGGTAGTTTTAAATATAAAGCAGAAAATAATTATAGAGACCTTGATGTTCCATAATTCAGCAGAGCTCAAGGACTTGATAGTTCAACCCTGAGTTATACTTACACTCTTTTGTTAGAAAATAATTAATCTGTTTCCTTAAACTTTCTCAATAATACCAAGTGAAATGAATATCCAATTCCAGCTATTGAAATGTTATTGGTTTTCCATCTAGAAGTTTTGATCAGATATCTTTCAAAATAGCAAATTTTAGTTGAAGTTTGTTCAATATCAACTTTAAAAAAAATTCCCAAAGAAAGATGATAAACAATGTGTGCCATCTAATTTACATAAGTAATAAATAGTTAGAATTGGTAAGCTATGCAAATTCACTGAGAAGTGATATGATAAATGCTTGAAAAGGATGCCACATAAGTTATCAACTCAAGGCCTGTTCACCATCATTCCAGAGAATAACACATAGAATAGTAAATGGCAGTTATAGGAGGTCAGGTTCTGACTGAATGGCAGTAAAAACAGCTTGGTAGTGGTACCAATTATGTGGATGAATAGAGGACTTCTTTTTTCTGGAAGCATTCAGATACTAGAGAGCCATCTGGTGGCAGTGCTTTATTTTGGACTCCTGATTAGAATCTGGATTAATTTGTATAAATGGTCCTTTGCAACTCTATAATTCTAAGTATTGGCTAACAGTTGTATTTTTTCATGATGCTAATACAATACTTCAGAAGTATTATTTATCCATGAATATAATGTATTGTAGAAGATTGGAGTAATTAGTGTGGTATCCACAACAATAACTGATCTGTAGAAGGCAGAAAAAAATGCACCATATAGAGTTAACAGAGATAAATGAGATTGGAAGAAGGAAAATGTGAACACATGAACATTGTGTATTAGGAATTAAATGTGGAAGATTTTATAGCCAAGGAGGTTGTGGAACTGTTTTGGGTATCATAAAAATGGCAAAAATAGAAATTGCCAGAAGAAAGAAAATAACAGATGGCCTTACAAAAATAGACATTTTATGGAGAGTAAGGACTGTGTCAAACAGAACAAAAACAACAAAATTGACTTGGTCAGAAATGAAAGAAAAACGAATAACAAAGATATGAGCCATTCATCCATTTGTCCATCATATGAAGGTTATATGAACTGTTTTGTATTTCCTTTTATAGCACAAATTAAACATTTGGATTCATCCATTAAAAAATGCTTTCTGAATATATTTCATACTTGTTATAATATAAAGTACTGTCAATGTGACAAGTACATTCTAACAACAAAACATTTTGAAAAGAAGAACTGGGAATGGCAGAAAATCCTTACAGAAAGTAGAGAAGGAAGGGGTAAAGGATTTGTGAAACATAACCCCTTTCTTACCCTTTTTTTAACCTTATCTCAATATTTTGTATTTATTATCCATTGAGAATTTTTTCACTTGCTTTGAACAAAGCAATAAGTTTTTTTTTTTTGCATAATGTAACTATTGATATCATTTATATTATTCAGACACAATTCACAGATTTTTCATAATGAATAACAATGAGCCATAATCATGAATGGAAAATTATACCATATTCTGACTGTCTGGGCTCTATAGAAGTGAAAGTCATTATTTTTATGCCGAAAGACAAAGTAATTAGGAACAGCCAATCAAAGTTTGGTAGTGAAAGTAAGTAAACCAGATATGACAGACAAATTCAAAGAAAGCCTAATAGGAAAGAAACAGCAAGAACTCTATGTAACCCCATTAAGCCAGTCTTGACAATTGTGATTCTTCTCTATTTTCTCCAGCTGAAATCTTTATATAGATAGTCAAGATTATAATGTATCAGCTCATCTGGAGGAACTACCTGAACTTTTAAAGGGCAAACTGTCTTATTTTGCAGTTTCAGTTTTGGGCAGATAGACGTTCTGGCCAGGACATCACCATGTGATTCAGCGAGTGATGATAATAAAGCCATATACAATAATTGAGAAGATCCAGCAGGATATTTTAACAAATCCATTTTCTGCAGCTTTATGAAAAGGGATGATGCAAATATTTCAAAACTGCTAAATCTCACTTAAGAAACTCCATATGAAGAATCACTCATATGCCCCCGTGTGCATGCACATATACACATGATTTCATATGAATTCTGTTCCAATTTCCAATTAAATAATACAAACAGAGAAAAAAAATTACCTTAAAAGAGTGAAAGTTAATATTTCCCTCAAGTTTGAATCTCACTGGTGATCCCTAGACAAAACTTTGGTTTTGGGGAAAGCAACAATATAAAAGTTACGATCACTGCTTTTTTCTGGAAAAATTTTTTTTTCATTCTCAGTCTAGTCAACAGGCAGAAAATTCCCTAGTGCCCTCCAAGTATTAGCCAAATTTAATTCATGTTAACAGTTTTTGAGATTAGCCAAGGTTAATGATGCCAGAATGATACAGTGCTATTTTGACTGGCTTCTCAAAACACATCATTATTTGGAGTGTCTGCAGTGGATGAATTACCTAAAAAAGGGGTGGATGATTACAATTGCATTGTTGACATTTTAACTCCTGCCCATATATTGCTTCAGTGCAGTCAAATAGCCAACATTAATTAAACTATGCATATGTTCTACAAATTGTTTTTTAGTCACATTTAATTATTTGGATCATTCCTCCATATATTTATTGGATATAAACAAAAACATATATGCTGCAGTCCTATTCTTTCTCGTAAGTGGAAGCTTTCTATAGGCTGGATCCAAAGGCAGACAACTTCTGTGATAATGTAGTCATCACCCCGCCTCTCAAATTGTTTCTTGTGTCAGCAAAACCCCTTTCCTTCACAGATGGTAGAGTTTGGAATCAGCTGATTGATGTCTATTCAAGTGGACACTTAAGCAATTTGGTTTTTGAACAGTTAGTAA
Source organism: Thamnophis sirtalis (assembly GCF_051295495.1). Classification (NCBI taxonomy): domain Eukaryota; kingdom Metazoa; phylum Chordata; class Lepidosauria; order Squamata; family Natricidae; genus Thamnophis; species Thamnophis sirtalis. The sequence continues at coordinate 48,426,014 of NW_028261388.1, forward strand.
ATGCAAAACACTACTAATGAACAAACCAATAAGCAGATGTTGCTGCTGAATGTATTTTATGGTCTTGTATTCTTTCGTGTTTCAAATTTGTATTAATGCAAGTTGCTCAGTGCTCTTAAGATTGTTCCAGCTTATCTGCAGAATGCAGAAAGAGTGAAGCTCGATATTTAATTTCAACAGAATAAAGAATGGCTTTACTTCTTTGCTTTTTCCTGTTAATCTATGTATTGATAATTATGCTTTTTAAATTGTATATTTGGCTGCTTTTTAAAAAAAAACATTTGAATATTAATTTGAATATTATATTGTTATGTTTCCCCAGACCTTATATTTTAAATTTTTATGAGCTAGAGAGAATTTTAAAAAGAAAATATCACATATAAATTGTTCTGATTAACATAATCAGCTTATTATACCATAACATTCTTGGAGCCTGGGGTTAATGTATGGGTTACATAAGCTTAATATAAATGATAGTCTTTCAAATATTAATATGCTGTTCAAGCTGTATGAAATGATAACTCTTGAAATTTTGGAGAACTGGAGTAAATAACAGAAAATATTAAAACTACCATTTCCTTAGTTTTATACAGTTGCTATTATCCAAATATTATTTTGCCAATACAGTATATATCTTTATTTTCTTTTATCATTTTCAATCCTTTATTGAGTTTGGTGTAGTGTTAAAAGCATCAAGTTAGCAACTGGGTGAATGGGAGTTCTAGTCTTACCTTATGCATAAAAGCCAATTGGGTAACTTGGGCCAGTCATTCCCTCTCAGCCCTAGGAAGTAAGCAATGGCAAATCACTTTTTAAAAACTTTGCCAAAAAACCTGCCGTTACAAGTTCGGACAGTTGCCAGGAGTCAGAAACTGATAAAAGATGTTGTAATGTAATATATGAATAATGTTGAAACAGGGAGAGGAGATGCTGCCTAAGAAAACTTCAGTCAGGAGAATGAAGACCTTCAGTGGTTTAACATCAGAAAAAGAAACTGAGAAAGGATCCACCCAATGCAACGAGCAGTTAAAAGTGGCAGTGAGAAATATGTACTTTCAAACTAGCAAGATTCTATTAATGTAGCATTACTATAAAGTAGATTTAGATAATCTTGTCACATTTCCCATCTGGTTTACCCTGGAAAGCCAACAAATGCACACATACAAACCTTTTAGTTGTAAAGTTATAATAAACTAAGATAAAATAATCTTAGTTTATTATAGCTTTTTCAGAGTTTTAAAAAAGAGGGGAATATACAATTTCATAAATCCATATAATAGAAAACAATTCTATTACATTGTGGTACAGTATGTGACTGGATTTTGTCTTATTTTCCAGTTTGTCATAATGGGAGTTCTATACATCTGCCTTTAAATTTTTTAAGTAATCAGGATATGAGATATCTATAACTTGCTACCAGCTTAGCAGTATTATTGTCCTGTTCCCAACTCCAATCAGCTGTAACAAATTGGATCTGAAGCAATGGTGGGATTCAACTGGTATGCAAGTACCGGTAGTGGAAATCAGGCATCCGTTTGCGTACCAGGGAAGCTGAAAGCCTGGAAATGCCTCCGTACCGGTACGGCCTGGACATGTCCGAGGCTGGAACAGGCTTCAACACTGTTCTGGTCTGGGCTTATCTGAAAAAGCTCTCCCCTGCTGCTTCCTTCTCTTTGAAAAGGGGCTAGCAAAACAGGGACTTTGCAAACCACTTCTCAAAGAGAAGGAAGTGGGGGCATGGAACTTCAGATGAACCCAGGCTGGATCGGGCTTCAATGCTGCTCTGGCCTGGGCTCATTTGAAAAAGCCCTCCCCCACCACTTTGTTCTCTTTGACAAGTGGCTTGCAAAACAGGGACTTTGCAAACCACTTCTCAAAGAGAAGGAAGCCTGGGGTGGGGGACTTATTCAGATGGGCTCAGGCTGGAGAACTGGCAGACTGCTTCTCCTCTTGCTTCAGAAAGGCCGCTTTGCCTCCCTTGCCCTCCTTCCCACTCTGCAAGTGCAGCCTCAAGGGGAAAATGTCCTACCAAGGCAAGAAGAACATCCCTCAGATTATGGTGAGGTGAAGCGCCCTCAGGCATATTCTCCTGATCTTGGTTGGCCGAGGCGAGGGAAGCAGGTGAGTGGGAAACTCCAAAAGTCTGGCTTCCATGAGACCCTGAGGGCGCAAGGTAAATAGGAGAGGGGGCTTGGGACAAAGCCTCTTTGTGCCACTTGAGAGGTGAAGATGGTATGGTGCCGGGGAAGGGGGAGTTGGTTTCATCTCCCAGAGATGGGGGTGGCTTGGGCTGGGGGAGCGGCTGTTATTAATATTAATTGGCTGTTAAGTCACCCTATCTAACCTGAGAATATGGAAATAATAATGGAAGGGGATGACAAAATACTTCCTATGGGGAGTGAGTTATGTTTTTCTAATGAAAGTAGCACACATCTGGAGTCTTAATTTGCTTGTTTGTTGGGCGTAATTCCCCCTGTAATCCAAACTTCAGAAGGACTCAATGGTGTTTTTACCTTCAGTTGACTTACCTATGTTCTGAGCTTTGTTGATCATGAGATAACTCTCTGGTTGAATCAGACTCCTTTTATTTATCTAGATATCTGTATTTTCCAATCTATTGTATTGGATCTCTATATAGCACAGGGTAGTGTAATCCTGTGCATGAGTGTAGGTTTATGAAATTTCTTGACAGAACAATTAGAGAAATGGGATGCTTTCAGAAATAGTGGGTGTACCATCACTGGAAGTTTTTAAGAAGAAATTTGTCCATAATAGTATAGGGTCTCATCTCATGCTTCAGTAGGGGTTGGACTAGAAAACCTCCAAGGTCCCTTCCAATTCTGTTATTCTTTATAAATCTCTCTACTCAGTCTTACCAAGAGAATGGTGATAAACAATATTTGGAAATTTGGTATATCAGGCAGTCTTTTGACAGCAAAATCTGATCTTATTGACTAGTATCAAGGGGAAGATGACTTTGAAAATGCTTCCTCTCCCACCATAACATGCAAGACAAGGTGAGAACTAGCTGGGACGGGAGAGGCAAGGAGAAGCCAGGCAAGGTGCCCCTCCATGTGAGTGATATCGAGTTGGCCATGCCCACCCAATCACACGACCACACCCACCTAGCCACACAACTGCCAAGCCACTCCCACCCAGTCACATGACTGCCAAGCTACACCCAGAAAATAGGCCACACCCACATAATAGGCAGTAAAAAATTTTGAAACCCACCACTGATCTGAAGTACATATAACAGCTGGAAAGCTGTGTGAATAAGACCATTGAATGAACAGGCATCATACCATCTCAGTGCCTTAGAGATTTTCTTTATATTTAATTTATTTTTGGTTTCTATTTTGTAACTCTGCAGATATTTTTTAATCAGGTGCATTATACAGAATTGGTGACAATAATCACAGGGCTGACTGATGAAGAATATCTAAAGTAAAGACATGGCTCTTTTTATTTATCTTGCTCTTATGTGGTAATGCTGTTTCCAAATTCCTACCTCCAACCAACAATAATATCACTCCTTTATCATTCTTCGGCCTTTTAATAAAGTTATCTCAGAGAGCAAACTTTAGTTTTGGGAACTTCCAGATTACCCCAATTGCAGTGCCAGAATGTAACAGAATGATCAATAGATTTTTGAAATAGATAAAAAGGTTCCCATCTTTAAAATGCAACATGTTCCTTAAGTTTTGTCTGGATTATTCTGGGTGGTTCAATGGTTCTAGATTTTTGGATCATGTTTTAACAGGCCTTGCTTTTGTTTTATGTTTTTAATTGCTATAATAGGCTAAGAGTTCTTTAAATTGATGTGTTTTACAGTATTTAAATACAGGTAGACTGTGACTTATGATTATGTAACAAAGATTCAGAGTTATTCTGGTGCTGAAAAAACAGCTTACAATCTGCTCTATGACACACACACACCCTAGTCACATGATTGTGATTTGGGTGCTTGGAAAACTGGCTTGCATTTACAATTGGCTGCAGCATCCTGCAGTCTTGTGATCACCCTATGTGACCTTACCAGCTGGCTTCCATCAAGAAAAATCAATTGGGGAAGCTGGATTTACTTAACAGCCATGTGATTGCGATCACTGCATGATTCACTTAAGATTAGGGTAAAAATGGTGATAAGATTGGGTCTGGTCACATGACTCACTTAATGACTGCATCACTTAGGGACCAAAATTCCATTTCCAACTTTGGTAGTAAGTTGAGTACTACTCATCAACAAAAACAAATTTTAAAAATGACCTCCTTGACCCACACAAATCACATGTGTATCATTCTAAAGCCTTAGGAATCGTCAAACTAGTAAAACAAACCTAGTTTAAAAAAAAAAGTAAAGGTGTCCCCACAGGTTTTACCTTGCTAGTCATGACCAACTATAGGGGTACTCAATAGCTATTATGCTATTACCTTCTCACATTATACATGCAATACATATTCATCTACTTTTTTTGTTTGCTTTTGAACTGCTAGATTGCCAGCAGCTGGGACAAGTAATGGGAGCTCACTCCACCTTGTGGCACTCAGTTCTCAAACTGCCAAGCTGTAGACCTTTAATATTCTAAGACTCAGTGTCCTAATCACTGAGCCACTGCCTCCCCTTTTACCTTATAATCTTTACATTCATAACATTAACTTTTGGGTCCCACTCCCTGGTAATCCATTTGTTGAGCAGCCAAGTCTTAAAAAGATCTATTAACTTTTGTTTCAAAAGGAACTTGGCATACAAAATTGTAGTTCACTCAAAGACTCTTACTCGGCTTTACAGTATGTACAGTATATTCAGGTGGGGAATGTGTAAAGGAGAGTGTGTTTCTATAGATTCATATATTTTTTTCTGCTCAGTATGGTGAAATCAGAAATGGGCAGATCAGAGTTGGGAAATGCAATCTTGTCCCTCATACACACAGGTAAGTAGATTGTTATTGTTTAACAACTAACCAGGGCTGATTTGACTCAGTAAAATATTTGCTTTTCAATCATGTTTTCTCTGGTTCTTCCTTTAGATTCTACAATTTGTATTTATTACACATCATAATGAAGAGTAGACACCACAGTGCTTTGACATCTTTATTTAGTTTTCTATGAAATAGACCATTTCTTGTTCCTATTCAAGGATATACCTGAGGCAGTAAGGGGAAATAAGTGATATAAGAAAGCAGAAGGTGAATTGCTTACTCTCAAGCTAGAAATAAAAATAAAATAAATAAATGAAACTGCAAAAAATACTTTTCAGTGCATGATCCAATTTTATTGCAAGAAATATGCACACTTCAGTGAGAATTAGCAATAATAATAATTGGAATCTAGAATTTATCTTGAAAATGAAATGTAACATCAAACTTTATTCCAGGTCAAGTAAACAAGCACAGTTTAGTTGTGTTATTTATTAGACCTGCAATATAATTCAACAAGGAAATATGGCAGTATAGTAATATGAATGTGCTTCTTCTTCAGACTTTGCAACCAGGTGTGCATTAGGAATGCCACTAGAAAATGAAAATAGACCCTCTACTGAAGGAAGATTATGGCAACATTTAAAATTCAAAACTAAGTGGTGAGAAGTAAAGTAAACAACATCTGGAAAGCTACTTGACCTTGATTTTATCTTAGTAGGTGATTTGGATGCTGGGAAATACTTACTGAGTTTTTTGAAGATTCAGAAGGCAAATTAAATTAAACACTAAAACTCTATTGGAACTGTACACTGAAAAGCAGATTTGAAAGACTTGAAGGAACAAAAGAAGAAAAGATCAATAAGACTTTAAAACCTGGACAATTGGGAAGGTGTAAATTGGAAAAGCACAAACTAATAGAAAATCTGGGGACTTGGAGGAATAATTTTGGGATTGACTGAATCTTATTAATAAGTGATTTTTTGATGTATTCAAATATTGGGATATTGGGACAGTAGAGGTATATTAACTTGTTACGAAATGACCCAGCGGGAGACAATAAAGTTCTATGAAGAAATGCTAGAAATAGCGACAAAGAATTATAAGAAGTTGATGGGAATATTTAAAGATAAAAATGTGAAAGTAGAATACTCTCAACAAATGGTGGGAAAAGATGAATATAACATACAGAAGTCAACTAAGAAATTAGAGGGAGTGGTGGAAGGGACAAAGCAAAATAAAATACAAAAAGATAAAAATAAGTTAAAAGCAGATAAAAATACTGAAAAGATAGCACTAATAAATACTAAAAATCAAATAAACAATACTCTAAGATCTTATACCAGAATAGAGAAGGAAAAAGAAAGATCTTTCAAAAATAATGAAAGGGTCATGAATTGATATTCAAAAGATGCAGCAGAAGGAGATAAAGGGTAAGAACAATTAGTCTGTGCAAAAATATTAGAAAGATATATAGGATTCCAAGAGAGGAACATAAAAGAATCACTAAAAAAACCCAATAAATGATGAAATTCTAAAAAGGCTGAGAGATGATGGATAGAGATATAAAATTTTGCAATTTAGTAACAATAGAAATAAGTGGAAAGTTTAAACTGGGAAAACAGTAGTGTGTGTGTGTGTCTGTGTGTGTGTGCTACACACACACAAACATATACACACACACAAACAAACACACACACACATAATGGAATTTATTATAAACATTAAGATTAGGAGGTGCAATTAGGTATATCTAAAGGTATTATTATGATCAACAGGATGTAAAAAATATATTGGAAAATATAGTTTTCAAGGACTGTAAATTCAGGGGATTTAGAGATATAATCTTCGGACTGATTAAATTTTATTAATAACTGGTTTTATTGGTATTTATAGAAAGTTGATATATTGAAAATGTGGTGGAACTGAGTGATAAATTGGGAAAATATTAGTGTAATATACATTGATACATAAAAGAATATATTATAATTCTAATGAGCACATTAAGGCTAGAAGTTGGAAGTTAAAAATTCTGTACATATAATTGTATTATTACTGTGAGCTCTGTGTGAAAAATATATCAATCCAGTCATTACACTGTCCACAAAAAATATTGGTTGTTAAAGAAAAACTGTAAATAAAACATACAGTAAATAAAAAAGGGGGTGGAATGAAAATAGAAAACATTAATAAATGGCAGTTCAGTAGATCTTATAATACTTTATTTGTTAACTTTGGAATGCCCAGATTGCAGAAAAAGATAACAAAGATTGATTGCACTATTCCAGTTGTGGATCTATTTCATATTTTTGTAACAACCCATTTGGATCTCAGGGTGGGGAGCTGGGGACATCAGCAATCTAAATTTTAATATGCTTTAAAATGCTTCATAACTAAATTCAGATCTCAGCAAAAATTGCAACTGATATTTTTTTCTGCAGATATGAGTGCTTTGATTCTAGCTTGTGATGCTCAAATGCTCAGTACAATTACATGTAGCACAATAATGTTTGTGTCATCATTTTTTACCATTCTGTTGCCACCATCTGCTGTCAAAAATCATCAAGACATCCAACATGTCACACATGAGTAATCAGGGATTGACGGTACATCATTCCCAAAAATTAGAGTATGTCAGAGAAAAAAGCACTCTATTCACCAAAAACCGAGACGGTATTCCAGTTTAATGTTTTTTTTAATGGACAATTGCTACTTTATAGCTGCACCAGAAGCAAACAATAGAACCTTTCAAAGACATCCACAAATTCAACCGTTTCATCAAAATGACAAAGTGATGCAAATTCCACTTCTTTTGTATGTATTCATGATGTTATGATAAATACACAAAAAGTGCTGAGTTTGTGTTGGGTTAACATGACACACCTTTTGGCATTTGTCACCACCTCCCACTGCTGAAACCTCTGCGATCATTTATCATGAGGAACAGCCTAACTGTGAAACCGTGAGTTATAACCATGCAAGATTCTTATAATTAAATAACTTCTGTTCCTGTTTTAAGAGTGCCTTTAAACTTCCACCTGCCATAGAGGCATAGTCCTCAACTCAACATTTATACATATAAAATATTCATAATAAATTGCAATATTGTAAGCCTATCATTAATGTTGCTGAAGCCTTGCTGTAGAACTTTATCATAACTCTTTTAAACTTTGAAGGGAATTTTGTGTTTTGTTCAAATTATACCTTTGTTTTGAAACTTGTCAACAGCATATTTTAGAGTGAAGTCCTTTGAAAACTTTCAGTAAGAGGTACCATTAATCAATTATGAATCCAAATGCCAACCAGCTTCCAAATACAAATCTAATCAAGATGTGAATAAAGAATCTACTATTAGCCTATGGGCAAGAGTTCTTTTTGGTCCTTTGCCTCAGGCAATAAATTGTCTTGAGTGGTTGGGCATGGAAGATTTTCTTCTCCTCCAGGAATCCAAAAATGCATTTGAAGGGAAAATAGATTTACTCAACATATGAGTATGTAGGTTAGCAGTCCCCAATAAGGTGAGATTTTAACAGGGGATTTCTTAGCTTAGGGACTGAGAGAACATTGTACCAGCACAGTCCCACTTAGAACTTAAGGAGAAAAGTAATAGAAATGAGATCTTGATTAAAGTCATTCATATACAAAGCTAGATTACACTTTGTAGAATGAGAATTAGGTCCTTGTACAAAGTTTGGTGTTTCCTAATTTTTGGGGGAACTTATTTTCTCCTGATAGTAATTCAGACCATTCAGCACAAAGCTGGTATAATTTTGTGTTCCATAGCAAATAGCTGAGTTTAATCCCATTGGTTTCACAAATACAGATGTTTCTGTGGTGATTTTATTATCAGTGATTTATATTTGTACATTTGTTCATTCATTCATGCATTCATTTGAAAGAACTATATTTCTCTCTGTGTATATACACCTTTCAGTGGCTTACAAATATACAATAAAAGCACCCATAAAAGCATTGTTAAAAGTAGCAGATACATAGTTACATGTGTAAGATGTACAACTATGTAAATTGGTTAAATAAATAAATATCAAAAAATCAAAGATTAAAAGACCTATACATTAAATATTGTGTGGTTTGAACTCCTCCTGAACTGAAAGAAGCAACTTGTTTCAGTTCATTTCATTTCATTTATTGGGTTTGTATGCCCCCCACTCTCAAAGAGACTCAGGGCAGCTTACAGATAAAAAAGGAAGGGGGATACAAAAAAAATTAAAAACAACATTTGTTTTTTTTTAATTCCACAATTTTTTATTTTCATTTTCATTTTCATACACTCACATGTATACTGTACATAGCCAATGCCATACAGCATTAAATAATTGCATCAATTCCTCTTGTCAACAATGCCCCAGAAAATAGAAACCCAATATAACTCTTCCGCTCTCCATACACCTCTTTCTTCCACCACCCTCCAACTTTCTATCTTCCCTCCATCATCCCCCTCTACCCTACTTCCCCTCCCCCTCTACCACTCCTCTCTCCACATCCACTCCCCCCCTTCCTTCTCACCTTTCCCTCCCACCCTCTCTCCCATCCCTCTCTGCCCATCTTTCTTCTTTCCTACTCCTCCGCTCCTTGGTGTATTTCCGCTACATGTCAATATACTTGGCCTATCCTATTTTTAAAGAAAAGTTAAAAAAAGAACAGTATATATGTGAAGTCACATTACATTGAGATCTAACACATCTTGTCTAACCTAATATATATACGTCCCTCCCCCCACCCTCCCCCTGACCCCACACATCCTTCCCCCCCCCCCGACTTCCCAGAACCCGTACACGGTATAGATTTTTAACAAACACAGTCTAAAATATATTGAGAAGAAAAGAATAAGAAATTAATAACATCTCTACATTGAGCTTAGCTAAGCTAGCTTTAAACAACTTAAATCATTCCTGGTCTTAAGCATAGGCTATCTGGAATTTCTTAGTCCCGTATTTATTTTGTATATAATCAATCCATTTTTTCCAGTCTCGTTTATATCTCTCATTTGAATGGTCTTTAAGATATGCAGATATTTTAGCCATCTCGGCTAAATTTGTGACTTTCAATGTCCATTCTTGAATTGTAGGCAAATCTTCCTTCTTCCAGTATTGCGCCACCAACAGTCTTGCTGCCATTATTAAGTGCAAATCAAGTTAATCTCTACCGCTGTAAAGTCAGTACTTATACCTAACAAAAATAACTGAGGAGTAAACTTTATCCTTCTTTTAAAAATATTTTGCATAATCCACCATATTTTTATCCAAAATGCCTTAACCTTTTGGCAAGTCCACCATATATGGAAATATGTAGCATCGAGAGAACCACATCTCCAACATTTGGGTTGTAAATTCGGATACATAGAAGCCAACTTTTTAGGATCTAAATGCCATCTATAGAACATTTTGTAAAAATTTTCTCTCAGGTTTTGAGCTTGTGTAAATTTCACATTTTTTACCCAAATTCTTTCCCATGTATCCAACATTATCGGTTCTTCAATATTTTGAGCCCACTTTACCATACAATCTTTAACTAATTCTGTTTCCGAATCCATCTGTATTAATACATTATATATCCTCTTTATATGCATTAAACTTTGGTCTCTTATTTGTTTAAATAGATTATCCTCAACTTGGATAAAACCAATTTTTTGATCTATTTTCCACCTGGCCTGTAATTGCCCATAGTGGAACCATGTTTGAACTGCCTTCTCCTCTTTCAATACCTCTAAGGATTTTAGTTGTAGTGCCTCCCTTTCCAAGATGAGGAGCTGTCTATAAGTAGTTCTATCCTGTTTTTGTGCTATATTCATATTTTCAATTGCATGTCTAGGGATTGCCCACATGGGTATCTTGTCATTTAGTTTATGTTGATATTTTTTCCAGACCCGCAGTAAAGCATTTCTTAAAATATGACTTTTAAAGTTTTTGTCCAGTTTTTTGTTGAATAACAGGTAAGCATGCCAACCATATACCAGATCATATCCCTCAATATTCAATAACCTATCATTGGTTAAATCGATCCAATCACTAATTACGGATAATACCACTACATTGTAATATAGTTTTAGGTTGGGTAGTTTCAAGCCTCCTCTCTCGCGTGCATCTTGCATTATTTTCAGCTTTACACTCTGCTTCTTTCCTGCCCATACAAATTTATTGATACCCTTCTGCCATTCTAAAAGATCACAACTCCACTGCTCCGAGAGAAATACGAGGTCGAGTGTGTGACCCGCTGAGTGGGTCGGGCCCTGGATTACTTGGGTCAAGCCCATGGCTGTCATGGAAGCCATGAACTCCTGTGCTCCATCAAAGTGTTCGCCGAGCGAAGGCAAGTTAAAGTCCCCCAGTATCATAAGTCTGGGGAACTCAACCGCCAGCTCGGCTACTGACTCGAGGAGCAAGGGGAGGGATGTTGTCACGCTGTTGGGAGGCAGGTACGTCAACAACAAGCCCACTTGACCCGCAATGTCCAGTTCCTCGCGGACAAAGTTGCTCGGCTTCGGATGGACCTGGACTCCAATTGCGCAGAGCCAGCTGGGGTACTGGGGGAAGGTCTTGAACACCACCTCTGGACTAACTTTCAACCTGTTGCTCCTGATGAAGTGGACAAGGCCATGGGAGCAGTGAGTGCTGCCACATGTGTACTGGACCCGTGCCCCTCCTGGCTGGTCGCGAACAGCAAGGAGGTGACGCGGAGCTGGGTCCAGGCGATGGTGGATGCTTCTTTTCGGGAGGGCTTCTTCCCACCGGCATTAAAGATAGCGGTGGTGAGACCCCTCCTGAAGAAGCCATCGTTGGACCCAGCTAGTTTGAACAACTACCATCCAGTCTCCAACCTTCCCTTCATTGGGAAGGTTGTTGAGAAAGTGGTAGCCTCTCAACTCCGACGGTCCTTGGATGAAGCCGATTATCTGGACGCCTTTCAGTCGGGATTCAGGCCTGGCTACAGCACGGAAACCGCTTTGGTCGCACTGACCGATGATCTCTGGAGAGCCAGGGATGGAGGTCATTCCTCCATCCTGGTGCTCCTTGACCTCTCAGCGGCTTCGATACCATCGACCATGGTATCCTTCTGCGATGGTTACGAGATGTGGGAGTGGGCGGCACCGTTTTCCGGTGGTTCTCCTCCTACCTCTCGGACAGGTTGCAGTCGGTGTTAGTTGGGGGAGAGAGGTCGACCCCTAGGCCCCTGAAATATAGGGTTCCTCAGGGTTCGGTCCTATCCCCCCTTCTGTTTAATATCTACATGAAGCCACTGGGTGAGATCATTCGACGGCACGGGATCAAATACCATCAATATGCGGACGATACTCAGCTGTATCTGTCCACCCCGTGCCAACTCAGTGAGGCGGTTGACATGATGTGCCAGTGCCTGGAGGCTGTCAGGGTCTGGATGGGGGTTAAAAAGCTTGTACTCAATCCAGACAAGACCGAGTGGCTGTTGTGTTTTCCTCCCAAGAATTTGGCTATTATTCCATCACTCAGGCTGGGGGGTGAAAATTTACGCCCCTCAGACAGGGCACGCAACTTGGGAGTCCTCCTGGATCCACAGCTGACTTTAGAACATCACCTGTCGGCTGTGACCAGGGGGACATTTGCCCAGGTTCGCCTGGTGCACCAGTTGCGCCCCTACCTGAACCGGGAGGCACTCGCAACAGTCACTCACGCCCTTGTGACCTCAAGACTGGACTACTGCAATGCGCTCTACATGGGGCAGCCTTTGAAGAGTATTCGGAGACTTCAACTCGTCCAGAATGCAGCCGCGCGAGCGATTGTGGGTGCACCTCGGTACACCCACGTTACACCTATCCTCCGCGAGCTGCACTGGCTACCGATCAGTCTCCGGATACGCTTCAAAGTGCTAGTCGTAACTTATAAAGCCCTTCATGGTATTGGACCTGGGTACTTGAGAGACTGCCTTCTGCCAATTACCTCCCAAAGACCCGTTAGATCACACAGGGTTGGCCTCCTCCGGGTTCCGTCTGCCAGCCAATGCCATCTGGCTACTACCCGGGGGAGGGTCTTCTCTGTAGCAGCTCCGGCCCTTTGGAATGAACTCCCCGTGGAGATCCGGACCCTCACCTCTCTCCAGGCCTTCCGGAAAGCCGTCAAAACCTGGCTGTGCCGGCAGGCCTGGGGTTGATGAGTTCCCCTCCCCTCTCGACTGGTATGGCTGTGTAATTTTCGTGTATTTTAATTATGTGTACTGTTGTTTATGTTCCCTTTCCCCTTTGAGTTGTTCGCCGCCCTGAGTCCCTCCTGGAGAAGGGCGGCATACAAATAAACCAAAACTGAAACTGAAACTGAGTATAGGTAACATTTGGAAAAGAAATAAAATTTTTGGTAAGATGTTCATTTTCACTGCCGCTATTCTTCCCAGCAAAGATAAGTGCAATTTCTCCCATTTTTTCATCTCTATCTGTATGCTATGCCAGAGTGGTTCATAATTATACTTATATAATTTCTCATTTGAGATTGAAATATTAACTCCAAGATATTTGACCTTTTTGACTATCTCATATCCTAACATTCCTCCTAATTCTTCCTTTTGTTTAGTATTCATATTTATAGCTAATATTTTTGTTTTCCCTAAGTTTATTTTAAAACCAGACACTTGACCATATTGATTAATCGTATTCATTAAAACCATACGGGATTCCTGCGGTTGTTCCAATATTATGACCAAATCATCCGCAAAAGCACACACTCTGTATTCTTGCTGCCTAATCTTAATTCCTTTTAAACCATCCAAGCACCGTATTTTATTCAACAATACTTCCAAAGTTATAATAAACAATAGTGGGGACAAAGGACAGCCCTGTCTTGTACCTTTTCCAATTTGAAAAGAGTCTGTTAAACTTCCATTGACTATGATTTGTGCTGTTTGCTGTTGGTATATTGCTTTAATTGACTGTAAAAAACTGTCTCCTATCTGCATTTTTTGCAATATCTTCAACAGAAATTGCCAATTAACTCGATCAAAGGCTTTCTCAGCATCCAAAAATATGAACGCAGCAGGAATTTGATTGTTCTTTCCCAAGTATTCTAATGCATTAATAACTAATCTAACATTACTTTTCATTTGTCTCCCTTGTATAAAACCTGTTTGGTCAGCATGTATCAATTGTTAAATAACCAGCATTAACCTATTTGCTAAAAATTTTATAATCTACATTAAGTAATGAGATAGGTCTATAGTTTTTGGGTTGAGTAGTATCTTGATCTTCTTTAGGTATCAAAGATATAAAAGCTGTCTTCCAAGATGGAGGCACCTTACCTTCCGTTTGAATCTTATTAAATAATTCTCTAAGAGGTTCTACCATTTCTAACTGTAAATTTTTATAGTAAGCCGCTGTCAAGCCATCCGTGCCTGGTGCCTTCCCTGACTTTAATTGCTTAATTACCTGTAAAATTTCCCCTGAGGCTATTGGTTGATTCAATTTTTGGCTGTGCTCTTCTTTAACTAAGGGTATTTTCTCTTTATCTAAATATTTGTCTATATCTAAACCATTAATTTTATCCCCCTTATACAACTCTGTAAAAAATTCCCGAAATGCCTTTTGAATCTCATCCTGTTGAAACACCTCCTTCCCTCTATAGGTCAATTTAGATATATTTCGAGATTTCCTTTTTTTTCTAATCTGATAAGCTAACCATCTGCCAGGTTTATTTGCATTGCAGAAAGTATTGTGTTTTGCATATAACAAACTAGTAGCTACCTGGTCAGAGATCAACATGTCAAATTGAGATTTTAATATGGCAATTGCTTCCTTGACCTTTGTATCGCCTGGATTCAATGTTAACTCCAGCTCTTTCCTCTTAATTTCCTCTTCCAATTCTATTTGTTTTACCCCTTGTTTAATGTCTATGTGCTTTATTTATATTTATCAGTACTCCTCTCATATACGCTTTGCTTGCATCCCATACGAATTCCATAGGTGTACCCTTATTCATATTAAAAACAAAGTATTCGGTTAGCAATTTTTTACAATCATTGATATACTTTTCGTATCTAAATAAGTTTTCATTCAATCTCCAAGACCTTCTTGCGTGTTCCACCCCTCCCAATTCCATCCAAACTGGGTTATGATCTGAAAGGACCCTAGCCACAATCTTTGTCTTCTTCACCCTAGAAAGCAAATCATTAGTGATTAGTATGAAATCAATCCTAGAAAAGGATTGATGTCTATCAGAAAAGAAGGTAAAATCATATTCCTCTGCATTTCTTTCTCGCCAGATATCTCTCAGTTCAAAGTCATCCATCATGTCAAAAAAGGATTTAGGTAGCTTTGCTCGCATCTTAGTATTTGCGCGAGAAATCTTCTTATCTCTCTTGGTATCTATAACGCCATTCCAGTCACCCAATAGTATACAAGACCTATAATCCCACTGTACTAATTTAGCATGAAGATTTCTATAGAATCTGTCTTTCTGTTGATTAGGAGCATAAATTCCCAAAAGCAATGTCTTTTTCCCTTCTAGGATTAGATCTAACGTGATGTATCATCCA
Organism: Thamnophis sirtalis; assembly: GCF_051295495.1. NCBI lineage: Eukaryota > Metazoa > Chordata > Lepidosauria > Squamata > Natricidae > Thamnophis > Thamnophis sirtalis. Next base: position 48,441,445 of record NW_028261388.1, read on the forward strand.
TAGGGATCTGCTTCAATTAATTCAGCTTTTATATCTTTTCTTAAGTATACAACTATACCATTTTTCTTTTCCATAGCAGAAGCTACAAAATGTTGACCAAGTCTTGGGTTAATCAGATATTTTTGATCGGTTGATTTAATATGAGTTTCTTGCAAACAAATTATGTCATTCTTTTTTTTTTAATTATTAAATGTTTTTTAGTTTTAGTTTAAAACTGGTACAACATCTTTCTTAATATATCAATCAATTACAGATGATACAGAAAAAGACAAAAACAACAATCAGAAAAACAAAACAAAACACAGGTGTCTATTATGAAAAAATAAGAAGTATATCAACTGGTTACAACATGTTTTGGTGCTTCTCTTCCGTTGACTCCTATTAATTCAAATATCTTAACTCGAATATTTACCATATCAACATCATTATACCTCCGGTTTTAATTATTATAGTTATTTAAACATCCTTCATCCTTAGTTATGCTAAGGAATTAGTCCATAACACATGCTGGCAGTTCATTTACTTATTTGTAAAATCCTCTATTATCATCAAATCCTCATATTCTATTTTAACTAAACATCCATAATATTCAATTATATCATATATCCTAACATTTTCCAAATATTGATTAACATTTAATTATATGGATTTTATTTAGTTTTTTAATAGTGCTAATTATTATAGTTAATACTCTTTATGTATAACCTAAAGGTATTTTCTCATATCCAATTGTTAGTTATCATATCAACTCCACATTATATACATTACTATCAATATCAATTATTATTCAGCAATATCTGTTACACAAAAAAGCAATTAGGTTTAGCTAGTTTTCAGTTGTATTCATCAATCTATCAACCAATTCCAAATTATATATATTGCTATCTATATCAGTCATTATTCAGCTATATCTATTACAAATTGAAGTAATCCGATCTAGATTCTGTTTTAGCTAAACAACCATAATATTCAATTATATCATATATCATAACATTTTCCCAGTATTGGTTAACATTTGATTGTATGGATTTTATTTAGTTTTTTAACAGTGCTAATTATTATAGTTAATACTCTTTATATATAATCTAAAGGCATTTTCTCATATCCAATTGTTAGTTATCATATCAACTCCACATTATATACATTGCTATCAATAACAATTATTATTCAGCAATATTTGTTACACAAAAAAGCAATTAGGTTTAACTAGTTTTCAATTGTATTCATCAATCTATCAGCCAGTTCCAAATTATATATATTGCTATCCATATCAGTCATTATTCAGCTATATCTATTACAAATTGAAGTAATCCGATCTAGCTAATTTTAAATTGTATTGTCCCATCTGTCAGCCTGTGTCCCTCCAACAGCAAAATTTCCTCCGTCCAGTAGCCATTCGTTGGATACATTTACCAAATGTTTCCATAAGCAAGTCCAAACAAAAACATTTCGGCACCTTTGGATTCTGAATGTCGGTGATGAAATAATAAAGTTGTCCTAAGCTTATAAAGCTTCCCAATTTAACTTTAATTCTCAAGGGTGGATTCTCCATTCCTTCTGCACACTGTCTCTTTAAATGAGTCGTCTTTATGGCTTCCCCCCTCCTCTCTTCCTCTGAGATAGACCAGACACCATTTCTCACATTTTCCGTTTGTGTTTCAGGAACATTTAAGCATTCAACGATCTCAGTTTTAACTTCATATTTTAGAATCAATTGATCCAGTTTTCTTTCCAATTTTTGGTAAGAATGAAAGAGTCCTCTACACGCAGAGAAAAGAGTCTGAAATGAAATCTTAGAGGTATCTTGGGACGCCATGATGTGTCGTAGTTAAAATAGAAGCTCTCTTTTTTTTCCCCACAGGCTTCGAAGCACTTTTTACTTTTTTTTTTTTAGTCTCTTACCGGCTGTCAATCTTATCTAGTTGTAGACAGAACTAGATAGTAAAGTAATAAAAATGTCGAATCGTGACGGGCTAATTAGTAGGAGATAAGTTTTACGATCCACTTAGGGAGATTCAGAGGGGGGAGGGTGTCGCGGAGTTTCTTGAAGCATTTAAGAGGTAAAGTAACCACCAGTCATAAATCCATTAGAAAAGCTAATTCGCCGCTAAATCTTCTTGTTGTTTGGTTTTCAATTATCTTAATTTTTAACACGAACAGTGTCTCTTAGGTAATAAAATCAGCTTACCAGATGACATCACTTCTTCCATTCTTAGGGGAAACCTGCAGTTTCAGTTAGCACGCAGCTAATCCAAAAAGGAATTGGCACGGGGAGTTAATACCCTCCCCCAGAGATTTGCGAATATCTCTGGGGTCCTGGGTCCCTCCCCACCTTCACTGTCGTCTCCGGGACAGCTGGGGTTCAAAGAACCCGTCCAAAAATCCTTTGGTATAGAGGAATTTCAGGAGTAGCCTAAAACTCCATCTTCTCACTGCTAAGCCCCGCCTTCTTCCCCCAAATTATGTCATTCTTAAACTGTTTAAGATAGTGAAATATTTTCTTTCTCTTCTGTGGAGAATTCAATCCACTGACATTCCATGTTAAAATCTTAGTTGTCATCTTTGGTTACCTGAAGCTTTTTTAGAGCCTCCTGCATGACCTGTTTAACCTTTGGCCTAGCTCCTCCCACTGCTTCTGGACTTGTTGCTGTAACTCCTTGATCAATGGCCGGTGATTGTTGAGGTTGTTGCCTTTTAGCTTGTTTCGCCATTCATCTAGTAATCATACAACTAGGTCTTTGTTCCATAACACCTTGCGCTTCTAGGAGAGAGAGATGATCCATCTTATCTGGTAGTTGTGTGGTTTGCTGTCTGTTTTGTTCTTCTTGTGATCTTTCTCCAGGTCCAGATGGTGCAGGATGTCCAGCCTTCAAAATATTATAGTAAAAATCTCGGGCTTTCCATACGGAGTTGAGATGATATCTTTATAATGCCGAATGGTGCGTCCCATCTGTACTGTATCTGACGGTTTCTAAGTTCTTCAACTAAAAAAGCATAATCTCTCCTGGCTCTTAGCATTTGAGGTGGTATCTCTTTCAAAACAGTCAGGTCTTGACCCCCAATTTGGAGCTTAGTGTTATAAGACTCTTGTAATATCGTGTTTCTGAGCTCTCTTGTAGTGAAATATATAACAATGTCTCGAGGGAGCTGCTTCTGCTTTGCAACCCAAGAGTTAACGCAGTAAACTTTATCGATTTGCCAGTCAAATTTAGCCCCTGGTCTTCCCACCAGACTATCAAAAGCTTCTGAAAGAATCTGTTTCAGGTTCTCCTGTTTTTCTTCACGCAACCCCCTTACTCTTAATGCCAGTTCCATTTGCCTGTACTGTATCATAATAATTTCTTTTTCAGCATTTTCAACTTTTTGTTGCACCACCTCTGTTTTCGATGTCAAGTTGATATTAGCTTCATTAAGATCCTCTAGACTATCTTCAATTCCGGAAACATGTTCTGTCAGTACAGTTACAAGCCCCAGCATATCATCATTAAAGTACCACAACATTCATAACTTAGGATGGGGCTGGATAAATCAACAGCCCCAGGCCTGCCGGAACAGCCAGGTCTTGGTTGCTTTGCGGAAGGCTGGAAGGGTAGTAAGGGTCCGGATCTCCATGGGAAGATCGTTCCATAGGGCCAGAGCACCTACAGAGAAGACCCTCCCCCAGGGGGTCACCAGCCGACATTGACCAGCGGATGGAATCCAGAGGAGGCCTAGTCTGTGAGATTTTATGGGTCTCTGGGAGGTAAATGGCAGGAGGTGGTCTCTCAGGTAGCCAGGTCCTATACCATGTAGGGCTTTAAAAGTAACAACTAGCACCTTGAAGCGTGTCCGGAGACCAATGGGAAGCCAGTGCAGCTCGCGGAGGATAGGTGTAACGTGAGTGTACCTAGGTACGCCCACAATTGCTCGCGCGGATGCATTCTGGACTAACTGAAGTCTTCGAACACTCTTCAAGGGCAGCCCCATGTAGCCCCATGTAGAGTTCAAGGAGTAGCTTCTTCCATAATACCCTGTAAATTCCATATTCCCTATTTTTATATAACACTAGTCTAATTTTACTCCATTATTAATATTTTAAGTTTTATGACAAATCTTTGAATTCCTGAGAATAATGTGTTCCTGCTTGCAGCACTGCATAACAGTAATGTATATACTTGGTTCTGATCAATCTTGCTGAGGCATTAGTGATTTCTTGAAATATGCCTGCATCTTGAAGGGGAGAACAGCATAAATATTCTGTCTCTCTCATTCATATATATATATAAGGCAACAGTAAAAATATTGGGTTTCTGTCTGGATGGTCTCTTGTGATGAGCCGATGGACAGAGAGTGGAAGCAGTGAGCTTCCTCCCATATTTGGGCATACCAGGGGTTGTAACACTTAATACATACCTATCTCCCTGGCTCAGCTGATAACGGAGAAGGACCTTGTGGCTTAGTGGTTAACACATCTGCCTAAGATGTAATACAGCACAGGTTCTAATCCCAGTAAAGGTACGGCTAGCTGATGAGAGCTAAATAGCTTGAAATAGATCTATACTAGTCTCCTTTTATTTATTTATCAGCACAAATACAGCATATATATATATGTATGTATGTATGTATGTATGTATGTATGTATGTATGTATGTGGGTGGGTGGGTGGGTGGGTGAGTGAGTGAGTGAGTGAGTGAGTGAGTGAGTGAGTGAGTGAAAGAGAGAGGGAGAGGGAATATGAAGACATTTGTGTTTGGTAGGTGAGACAGAAAAACTCAGATAGGCTTACAAGATTTATATTGGTTTTTTAGGAAGTCAGGTCAAGAAACAAATACCACAAGAATTCCGTCAATGTTTCTTTATTGTTGTTGGGTATATTAACAGAATTGTGAAATTTTGCCAGAGTTGCTCTCTGCCTTTTCTCATAGTTAACAGAATCAAGGCAAGGCTATATTTCAAGTTTCCAATGCTTTCTTCTATCTTTGGACACACACCCCCCCCGCAAATCCTTCCTTAATGTCTTGTTGTTTCCTTTCTTTCTCCCTCAATTTCTGTCTAATACCCTCTCAAGGTTATCTCTAAAGTTATTTACAGTCAGAAGAGGCAACCAGAGTAAGAACCATTATTTCAATATGGCAAGGATATTTTGTGAGCAGATACCTTGGAAATGAATTTAAAAGAATATATCAAATCATACTGAGTAGGTTTTATTACAAATTCTTAAAAAGAAAGAGGTCCCTTCTGCCTGGGTGCAAAAAGATTGATAACTGTTTGATACAATCAAAGATTTGGTGCTTTATGTGTCTATTTATAGTCCATTTAATTTAGAATTATGATAATGAACATAATCCTAATATCCTGGTGCTTCCAGCTATAGGAAGCAAGGAATGTCTGTTTTGTAATTTTTAATGCTTGAGCTCCAGGGGACTAGTAGGACAACTGTTTTCTAATTTGCAGGGTAGCATTCATTTGTTTTGAATCTTACTATGTATTTTTCTTTTTTTAAAAAAATGAAATAGCAAAGAAACAGGGGACTTGTTTTGAATTACATGCCACCACACCTTCTCCTGACACTTTTGTCCTTAGCTCTAAAACAGTGGATACAGGAACTGAGAAAGTTTCAGCAAAATACAGATAACCTAGTTCGCAAGTTAAAAAGCCACAAATTAATAACAAGACCATATTTAGAGACACAGAGCAAAGATATGAAGATGATACTAACCTATTCTAAATTTAGAATAGCTATAAATCATGTCTGTATCTATTGCCTGCAGAAGAGACTTTATGATTCATTCCGAAGCTGTGTAGTGACCTTCCCTATAGAGGTGTAATGAGGAATCATATAAACATCATGAAAAGTGATCAGCAGGAGTCTGAGTTCATAAGCATTTACAAGGAAACAAAATTGTGTCTCTTGATATCTATGCTTCGGCAGGAGGAGTAATTGCATTGCAGTGAATAGAATGTTGGTATCTCAAGGAGAAGAAAGCTAAGTGTTACAAATGGAGAATTTTCAGTACTGTATAGATTTTTTACCAATTTCTTAGTAGGCTGATTTTGTTTAAATGAATTATAAGTAGTCCTCACTTAATGATGTTAATTGAGAATGGAATTTCTGGCACTACATGATGTGGTCATGGAATGTGATGTCATGTGACCATGTTGCTTAGCAGCAGCTGTTCTGGCAGTCCCTGGTTACTTTAATTAAGTGAATCACTGCAAGTCTTTAAGTGAGAACCTCACACACAATTGTGACTATGACTTTCTGCTGGCTTTACCTTCACCTTTGCTTGTGGGAAGCAGGCAAGGAAGGTCACAAATGGTGATCACATCACTGCATGATGCTACAACATTAGAAATGTGGTCTGGTTGCTAAATGCGCAAATTGTGATCACATGACAGCAGAAGCTCAGTTATGGTTTCAGGGATAGCTTTACTGAATGAGTTAACTAAAGACTACTTTTACAGTTGTGAAAGCTGAATGGATTATCATTGCAACAATTGCTTGGAGGAAGAATTAAATAACTGTTCTAGAAAGGAGAAAGCAATAAAAAGATTTCTGTGAGTGGTGAGTTGTTGCTGCAGGAATAATAAGCTTTATGGATGTAGTCATTAACATGTAAAATCTTTTTCCCCAAACATAGAAAGAGTAAAAGTTTGATCTAGGTTGACTGTTTGATATGATTATTCTGAAGCATAAATAATGAGGTACAAGGTATAAATATGTTTTTAGAACACACTCCTTTCATTTAAGCACTATAACTGCACATTTATTCATCCAGAAGGTAAGCTTTGTTTGCTGTACATTTCATACCTCTTTTGACAATAGACAGTTCTTATTTACTTCCTTCCTTTTCCTTTTTTTGCCTGTCAAGGAGGACAAGTGACCATACTATATCACTGAATGGGTATAGCTTATTTAAGATAAATGAATGACAAATTTACATGTATGCAATAATACATTAATCAATTATTTTCATGCCTAAAGATGAGAAGAAAGTTAAATGGTACACAGATATTTGAAAAATTAAGCCAAAGGATCACCTGACCCAATGATCAATACAGAATTCCATTTCCTGAGTTGAATGTCATTTTTGACACACATACTTTCAATGTGGAATGGGACAACTTAGTGTGGCCAATATGCGGTGGCCAGTTCACCACTACCAACTTGCTATGGCCAACTCACCACTGAACTTACTCCAGGAGAACTCGTTGCATGACAATTCAACAATTCAATTTAAAATTTACAATAATTAAAAAAATATTTTAATTTTTGTCATGTTGTACCTTCTTTTACATTTTTTATTTCATTATTCTATGCCACAATTTATTTGATATTAGTGTGACTCTTGTCCTGCAGCAAGTTGTCCCATGGTAAGTTGGCCTGGCCAAGTAGTCTGTGATGAATTGTCCATGCCAAATTGGCTGTCCCAGTTGTTGTAGACCAGTTTCAGTGACTTGCATATACACTCTAAGTAAAGATAAAGGTAAAGGTTTGTCATGTCCAGTTGTGTCTGACTCAAAGAGGCAGTGCTCATCTCGGTTTCTTAGCTGAGGGAGCCAGAATTGTCTGAAGACACTTCTGTGAACAGGTGGACAACATGACTATATGCCTAGGTGCATGGAACACTGTTCTCTTCTGATCAAAGCAGTACCTATTTATCTACTGACATTTGCATGCTTTCAAACTGGTAGGTGGACAAGATCTGGGGCAAATAACAGGAGTTCACATTGTTGTGCAGTGCTTGGGTTTTGAACCTGGGCTGTCAGTCTTTAAACACTGAGTCATCAACATTTAAAAACTTTCATTGAGTGCCTAACATTGCTGTAGTATTTTTATAAAAAGGAATCTTGGCCTTTTTATTCTTTGTCAGAGATACTTTAATAGTGTAGATTTAGATATAGATGAAGGAAAGCATAATTATTCACTTTCTTGCTGTTCATTTCATTTCATTTCTGAATATAGTAATTAAGAACTACAGTTAAGATATTTAGTCATTATCCAGTCAAGATTTTTTAAAAAAAATTAAATAATTCCCTCATTTGCTGTAAATCTTTGAAAAATTATTTTGTATGTCCCATCCATCTGTCACCATCCTTCATATCTCCAATTAGATCTGTTTACCCCATAAGATCCAGCAGGTTAAGGAATGTTTCAGATCCTTTCTATGAAACAAGGTGAGACCTGAGATGTGCCTTTGTTGTTACAATGCCTACCTAAAGGAACAGCATCTTCCCCAAGGTTCCAATAGTCATTGCTGTGTTGACTTTCCTTAAGGCCTCCAAAATTTGACCTTCCTTCCGTTCCCTCAGTTAAGCTAGAGCAGGGGTGTCAAACTTGTGGCCCGCGGGATGGATGTGTCACATGCTGACCATGCATATGCCCGGTTTAGTGAAGGGGGAAAAGTCATGCTATATCACATGACGATGCCGTGATGATGCGAGTTTGACACCCCTGAGCTAGAGTATGGCATAAACCCATTCTGAGCTGAAAGATCTTGAATTTGCTGTAGTTGGCCTCATTTATTCTATTTCAATATGAAATATGTTGCAGTTGGCATTGTTCATTCCATTTTGGATGTTTGTTAGGTTTTATTTTGAGATTCTTTTTATTTATTTTTATAGCTCTAACCATGTGAAAGCCATTTAAAGACACTTTTGAAATATAAATCATATAAAATCAAACCACTCAATCAATAAAATCTATAATTTGTTCCCAACTGTAGTAAATGTCCAAAAATGCCTACATTTCAGAAACAGTTATTTGAGTAAGTGCTTTTAGTCATTATTGAAAACATATGCTAAGATTTTGAAATGGAAAAATGTTATTTTTCTCCCTATATTCATGAAACTGAGGTTTGTTTGTCATCAGCACAAATTAACATGGTAATACCAGTATAAATGTGCAGTATTTGTTTTTGCAAAAGAAAAGAACCAAGCATCCATTTTTATGTATTTTTCAGTGTTTTGTGTACTTTAGCCATAGAGAATTAATGAGAACTTAAAGTTCTGCTGAGAACACCATCATAAACCTTAGCCTTCCAACACAGAGGGATGGCAAAATTATGATACTTCTATTCATATTGGGCTTATCTTTTCAACATTTAATAACCATCAGTCTTTCCCAAAATTAATCTGAACCCCAGTCAAACCACTGCTGAGCTTGCAGTTGATTTTAATTTTATTTTTCTATTTATAGAGAAATATATTCCACAGTTTGGCTTACATAAACAAGCATAAATTAAACAAAGGAAGTAATTCTGTATTTGTCAGCATAGAACCAGTTCAGCCATTTCAGAAGGATGCATTACGAATTCTCCTATTATGAATATTCACAAGGGAACCATATATCCACAGGTACCATAATATATGATATATTAGGCTCATTGAAATCTCAGCTGGTATTACTATAAGAGAGATACCCCTCTAATGTTTATGGAAATAAATAAACCACAGACAAGGCAAAATAGGCAAAGCATCAGCAGATCGCAAGAGAATGGTTTCTGGGCTCCTATTTACAAAAACAGCTATGGGGTGCAAAGGTTTTATGCAGGGGTGGGTTCCAGTAGGCATTACTGTTGGTTTGCTTGTGTGCGCATTGTGCGCGCATGCACAGTGCAATTAAAATTGTTCTGCACATGCACAGAGTTGAAAAACAAGATGTTTGCAAAGTGGCTCTCAAAGAGAGTGAAGCGGGTGCAGCACACCCAGAGCCACCACTTCTTCACAACAGCCAAGGATGGAAGAGGAGCTGAGGAACTGCAGGGAGTCTCCCACATGTTGCACCCCCTCCCAGCCTTCTCCCGTGCTTCTGTGCTGTTTTCTGGCACCCAGCTTGCTGGTCTGCCCTCATCCCCACTGCAGCTGCAATGTCCCAATTACCACTACCAGTTCACTCTAACTGGTCCGAACTGGTCCGAACATTTACTCTTCCAAGCTTTCGGACTCATGCTGGAGTCCATCTTCAGGGAATTTCTTTCTATTGGAATACATCTTCGGGCTGTTCCGTGAGTTGTGTTTATATGGTGCCTTCCTATTGGCTGATTGGTGTGTTACTGGCTGGTGATTGGCTGTCATTCTGTCATTTCTTTGTGCTGCCAAGTGCACGGCTTCTAAGTATTTGATAAGCTGGAGGTAATTCAGCATGCCTATTGACTGATGAGGGGCCAACTACTTTGGATAGTAACATGAAATATCTACATGATTAAAGGAATACAGGGGTAATTTCCACAAATTCATGAAGACTTGGATAATCTAAAATCAGTAAAATCAGTACTTTGCGGCAAGTATTCTAAGTGCAATGGAGGGGGGGGAGTCACAGGTGTTACATGATGCTACAGAGAAGGACCCAAATATACCATAAAAGAAGAGTCCCCAATTTAAATTATAGAACACAAGAATGAAACCTGAGAAAATACATAAATACATTTGAAACTGTTAAGTTTTCTTCAATTTACTTGCCTTTCCATTCATTCATTCATTCATTCATTCATTCATTTATTCATTTATTGAATTTATAGGCCGCCCAATCCCGGAGGACTCTGGGCAGCTTACAGAAATGAAAAATATTAAAAAAGGATTAAAACAATAAGATAAACAAGATTAAGAAGAAAACACAACATGCACCCAATCAAAGGGGGACTGGACCTCAATCAAGAGGTCAACAGCCCCAGGCCTGCTGGAAAAGCCAGGTTTTAATAGCTTTACGGAAGGCCATGAGAGTGGGTAGGGTCTGGATCTCTGGGGGTAGCTCATTCCATAGGGCCGGAGCGGTAACATAGAAGGCCCTGCTCCGAGGCATCGCCAACCGGCATTGTCCAACTGAAGGCACCCGGAGAAGGCCCACTCTGTGCGATCTTATTGGTCTTAGGGAGGTATGCGGCAGGAGACGGTCTTGTAGGTATCTGGGTCCTAGGCCATGTAGGGCTTTAAAGGTGATAACCAGCACCTTGAATCGCACTCGGAGACCAATGGGAAGCCAGTGCAGCTCGCGGAGGATAGATGTAGTATGGGTGTACCTTGGTACACCCAATATCACTCGCGCGGCTGCATTCTGGACTAATTGTAGTCTCCGAACACTTTTCAGGGGCAGCCCCAAGTAGAGCGTATTACAGTAATCCAGTCTTGAGGTGACGAGGGCGTGAGTGACTGATTGAAGTGCCCTCCGGTCCAAATAGGGTCGCAACTGGTGCAGCAGGCAAAGGCCCCCCTGGTCACAGCCGACAGGTGATGTTCCAAAGTCAGCTGCGGATCCAGGAGGACCCCCAAGTTGTGGACCCTCTGTGAGGGGAGCAAATTTTCTCCTCCCAGGCTTAAGGATGGACTAGCTGGACTGTCCTTGGGGGGCAACATCCACAGCCATTTGGTCTTGTCAGGATTGAGTGTGAGTTTGTTCGCTCCCATCCAGACCCTAACAGCTTCCAGGCACTGGCACATCACTTCCACCCCTACCCTAAGTTGGCATGGGGCAGACAGATACAACTGAGTGTCGTCCGCATACTGGTGGTATTTAATCTTGTGCCGGCGAATGATCTCACCCAGTGGCTCCATGTAGATATTAAATAGGAGGGGGGACAAGACCGACCCCTGCGGCACCCCATAATTGAGGGGCCTAGGAGTCGACCTCTGTCCACCGACCAACACTGACTGCGACCTGTCAGAGAAGTAAGAGGAGAACCACTGTAAAACGTGTCTCCTACTCCCACCCCTTCCAGCCGTCGCAGAAGGATACCATGGTCGATGGTATCGAAGGCTGCAGAGAGGTCAAGGAGCACAACGATAGAGGAATGCCCTCTATCCCTGGCCCACCAGAGATCATCAGTCAGTGCGACCAAAGCGGTTTCGGTGCAGTAACCAGGCCTGAAACCAGACTGAAAAGGGTTTAGATAATCTGCTTCATCCAAGGACCATCAGAGTTGGAGGGCCACCACCTTCTCAACAACCTTCCCTTCAAGGCTGATGGGACACTTCAAGGCAGAGTGATTTTGCTGCCTCAAAGCAACTTGTTGGCTTGCAAATGCTTTTCATGCTGAAAGTGAAAGGTTCTGGGGCTGTGATCTCACACAACTTCAGTCACCCATCTGCTTTTGCAGAGAATGGGTGCTCAAAGTTGTGCAACATCATGGCCCCCAGAAGCATTCACTATCACCATGAAAACTATTTGCAAGCTGGTCTGACACTGGAAGCGAAATTATCTCACTCTCAAAGAAATTGTGGCAGAAAGGAAACAGATATTTGCAAAGTAAGTAGGTTCTCTGTGGCAGCAGTGGGGTATTCATCATTAAGCAGACTAAGCATATGCTTAGGGCACCAGGCCCAGGGGGGCACCACAGAGTTGAGAAAGAAGAAAACCAATGAAGATTTGTACAGTATGTACAAAGGAGGGGCACCAAGATTTGTCAGTACTTAGGGCACCAGTGACATTAATCTGCCACTGCGTGGCAGAATGGAAGAGGGGAAGCAATTGCAGGGAGCCAGGGTGGAGAATAGGCAGGATGAATGTTGCAGGGCCTCTTCAGTCATTCATGAAGCTGCCATAGTGCTGCAATATTCATAATTTTGGGACTGCATTATAAATACTTGGGGGAGGGGGTATTTATCAGCTAATTGGTGGTTGGATCTGCCTCCTGGAATACCTCCTGTCAGCTGTTCCAGGCTGCGGGGATCACCACTGCCTATCGGTGCTAGTGCAGCCCATCACCGCTGCCACCTCTCGCTGCCTCCGTGCACCCCATTTTGGCCTCTGCACATCCCATTTTGTGACTCATTCGAGGCAGCAGGGATAAGTGGCAGAGGTGATGGGCTGCGCCGGCAATGATAGGCAGCACCAATCCCCGCAGCCTGGAACAGCTACCAATCAGCTGCTCATGCTAAATCAGGCTGTGCTGAAATTGACCAGGCTGTTTGCTCTTTGCTACAAGGAGGCAAATTGCTAGAAGGCAGAAGCATTTTTTTTCCTCTCCAAAAGCTAGGTACATCTTATACTTTGGAGTGTCTTATAATCCCAAAAATATGGTACTTTACATTTTTGTCCTGTCTAAGTCAGAGGTTAATTAGACTCCAGATAGCAATTTATAGCAGCTGTGGCATAACATGCCCTCAAAAAAATTATTCCTCTTCATGCTGTTTGTTCTGTCTCCCAGAAATAGATTCATAATTACTTTTATATCATTCTCTTAACTTTGTATTTGACTACATTCTCACTATGAGAATTTAAAACAATTTTTCAAATGTATCAGGGCAATCATTGTGAAGGATCTTCTGCTAATAAAGAATCTGCTTTATTCACATTTGGCGTTTGTGTAGAATTTTCTGCAGCTGAAAATAGTGGTAGGATGGGGTAGAAAAGGGAAGGCTACTTTTCTTTGCATATGCTTAAATCCATGTCTGGTCCGAAAGCATTTCAATTTTAATTTTAAAATAGTTTTTATTAAACATTTTTTACCTTTAAAAACAGAAAAAAGCAACAACAACAAAAAGAAAAAAAAAGACAAACATAACAATATACAAAATAGTTATACCAGGTATCCTTATATGCCTAAAATTGGATCTAATCCTTTCCTTGTAATTACTGCTAACATTTCTCCAAATGTGAAAGCATTTTTTTAACTTTTCAAAATTCCATCTGGTATGGTTGATCAGATAATAAGCAACGCTTATTGTCTATATATGTGTGTTATGTAAAATTGTGTTTACATAATCCTTGTTTGTGCCAATTACAAAAAAACTAGTCTTAATATTAGTTATAATTGCTAAAACATTTAGTCCTACATTCTACATTTATTCATTCAGATTATATAGCTTTTAGGCATGTTCAGGCAGGTTTGAGTGCAACAGACATCACTTGTATTATGACCAGCTGCCCTGCTTCTTTATAACAAGAAAGGCTTATCAAGTTTCTCCTTAGGAAGCCAGGTCGCTTCCTATTTCCCTTTAGGTTTCTAGTCTTACAGCATTTCCTGCAGAAAACAAAGTCAGCTGCCAGACTTTGTTTCAGATCCAGTTTTAACCCTGATCTCTCTTTTCTTGTCTGGTAAATCTAAGAAAAAAATAAAGGTAAAGGTTCCCCTCGCACATTTGTGCTAGTTGTTCTCGACTCTAGGGGGTGTTGCTCATCTCCATTTCTAAGCCAGAGCCAGTGCTGTCCAAAGATGTCTCTGTGGTCATGTGGCCAGCATGACTAAACTCCAAAGGTGCACGGAATGTTGTTTATCTTCCCACAAAAGGTGGTCCCTATTTTTCTTGCATGCCGGCCACATGACTTTCATTTTTACACTGCTAGGTTGGCAAAAGCTGGGACAAGTAACGGAAGCTCACTTCGTTACATGGCGCTAGGGATTCAAACTGCCAAACTGCCAACCTTTCTGATCGACAAGCTCAGCATCTTAGCCACTGAGCCACCACGTCCCCGATAAGAAAAAAATAGGTATAATTATCACTATTTTTCTACAACTTAGCGATTTTTCTTTTTCTTGGGCTCTTCAAATCCAGTCACAACTATCAACTGACTTTTTCATATCTCAACAAGGATGGTTAAGGAAGATTCATGAATCCCAAATCTACAGAATCCAAGTTTAACCTTGTTCTGTTTTGCTAATGAACTAATTCTTCAAATAGGAAGAATTTACTTCTGAAAAGTACTTCTGAAATCTAGATATTATTTGAGATGCCAACAGAACACATTAACTCCATTTGTTTAAAATAGTGACATTCATTAATTATTGTTTAAACATTAACAGAATATTATGTCAATATACTGTATGTGGCTCTTTGTATTTAATACATGGTATTCTTGAGACCATGGTTGCTATCATTTAACATCATCTCCATGCAAATATCCAGTATACACATAATCAAGCCCATTTGTAATGTTATCATAACTAATCTTTATTTATTTATTCATAAATATATTAAAAATCAAGATTACCTGAATGCTCATATGACATTCAGAATAACCAACTTCATATCTGCGTAAAATATTCTTTAATTTAAGCCTATTGATATTTCATATGTGTTATCTAAAGCAACAAACTTTCTTTCTCGCATCAATATATTTCTTGCTAGAGAGCAAAAATCTGTTCTGCACATTTCTTATTGGGCATAGAGGCATATTGTATATTCCAAATATTGTTTGATGATATTTTTCATAACCTTTCAGAATTCTCTAACTTTCTGGGCACAATTAACACCTCCTCCCCCCACTTCCAGCTTGCTATCCTCTTATTTCTTTATACTGGAACTATAATACCATTCTTCTAAGTGTCATATATTCTTAATCCTCATGTTAAATGTGGATCCACAGCTGTCATTTGACCACCACTTAACGGCTGTGACCAGGGGGGCATTCGCCCAGGTTCGCCTGGTGCGCCAGTTGCGACCCTACCTGAATCGGGAGGCTCTCACAAGAGTCACTCGGGCCCTTGTGACCTCTAGGCTGGAATACTGCAATGTGCTCTACATGGGGCTGCCCTTGAGGAGCATCCGGCGACTTCAGCTAGTGCAGAACGCAGCCGCGCGAGTGATTGCGGGTGCACCCCGATTCACCCGCATAACACCTATCCTCCGCGAGCTGCGCTGGCTACCTGTCGATCTCCGGATGCGCTTCAAGGTGCTATTAGTCACCCATAAAGCCCTACATGGCAGTGGATCTGGATACTTGAGAGACCGCCTTCTGCCAATTACATCCCTGCGACCAATAAGATCCCATAGATTAGGCCTCCTCCGTATCCCATCGGCCAGCCAGTGTCGGCTGGCAACTACAAGGAGGAGGGCCTTCTCAGCAGTAGCCCCGACCCTTTGGAACGAGCTCCCCGTGGAGATTCGTACCCTCTCCACCGTCCAAGCCTTCCGCATAGCCTTGAAGAACTGGCTCACCCGTCAGGCCTGGGGATAAGGATAGTTACCCCTCCCGAATGATGAATGTATGTTGCTTACTATTTTATTATATGTTTCTATCTTAATGTCTGTATTCCCCCTTCCCGGTTTTGTGTGAGCCGCCCTGAGTCCCCTCAGGGAAAAGGGCGGCCTACAAATACTAATAAAACTACAAAACTACAAACTACAAACTAAATAAGTTGTATAGTCACTAGAAAAGCAAGCCACATGCTATTGTAGTATACATACCTGGAACCTTTCCATTTTTAAAACATTTCCACAGCTTTCATGATGTCCTTTTATCTTTTTTTTTTTTAAAAAACTTGGCCATGAACAATTACAGCATTTGTTTCAATTCCTTTTTTGACATCTCAATGTCATTCCCATGGAGTGCTCTAAAAATATTCCTTGCAGCTTTCCTTTATTTAGGTTTCATCTCAAATAATTTCATTAATTTTATTTTTAATTTTATCACTTTATTGGAGACTCAATTTCATCCATTTTCAAAACAACTGTTAATCAAAATGACTCTTCATTTCCACTGCCCATTTTAAACTTAACCCATCCTTTCTCTGCCTTATTACATTATTTGCTATGAATTATTTTTCCTTTCTCTTATTTCACAGACAGATGAAACAAATAGTTTTCTTTAATTCGTTACATTTGTGAGTTTATATTCCCAGTCAGTTAATGTGGCATGTAAGGTCTTCTAAGGGCTTTGGTCATTACCAGATGGAGTCATTGATATTGATCTCCACCACCTATCATAGCTTTGGCCAATCAAAAATTTTATGCAATTATTTTTAGTAGAATATGTGTTGATACAGTTACTAACCTTAACTGAACCTGTTTCATTTACAGCATCCCTGCTAATGGTAAAGACATTTTGATATATTTGGCTAGTGTGCAACAAGACGACCAAAGCTCATTTTTGTCTCAAGCATGTACATTCTATTCTTTGCAGACTAGGATCTCTGATCTAGAGCCTACCTTGCAATCAAACATATTATTGTGCTAATTCCATTATCTATGAGCTGTGTGAAGTGCATTGAGGATGCATGTACCATCTATATTTTATTAATGTATGAAAATATAAACTCAATATACACATTTTAAACTGATTTTTAAAATTAAATAGTGAAACAAAATAAGAGAATTTCTCTGTTTCTTAGATATGAAATACATTTTACATATTTTCTGTGAGCAATGTGAATCATGCAGATTTAATTAGAAAATGTAAAAGACTATATAATACTCCTTCCTTTATAACTGCAGTCTCATCCCTGTTGTAGTCATTGCATATTTTTAAAAAATTACAGATAGATAATTACATAATGCATCTTAGAATATTTGCCAAATTGCTCCCTAACCTCAGTTGTTATCTGAAATTTACTGGCGATACTGAACGCTCTATTGATTACTAATAGAGTAAAAATACATTTTTCACTTCAGAGATTCCTGCAATTTTGAATCCTTTTACCTTTAAGTGGAAAATGATTCATCATTTTGTACATGAATAAGGCATGAATATTTTTTTCAGTGGAATAATTGAATAAATAAACTTAGGAAAACTATCATACATAGAGGGGATCTTGTAGACAATAACATCTGAGATTGTATCCCTGGTTAATCCAAATTTGTATATTGCTTGAGATAAATAGCATTCTGTGTACAAATCTTCTGTCTCCCATTCTGCCTAAGAGAGCAGATTGCCCTAGGAGGTGTAGGTTTTAACTGGGTATACAGCACTATCATACACATAGTGTTCACACATATTTTTGCATATTGCCTTAATTTAGACAGCAAAACAGTGTAGTTCACCATTAGTAAAGGAGGCTGACTGGTGTCCATAGAGCTGTCCAGAAACTAACTGTTACATGGTACTTCCTTGCCATTCTTCTGCCCTCTTACATTTCTTGGTCTTGAATTTGGATAGCAGAGGCTGCTTAAAATAAGAGAACTATACCCAGACAGCTTTCTAATATTTCTTTCCAAAGGAAGTAGGAATGAGAATAAACTCTCTGGGGAGATTGGACAGCAATATGAGTTACAGCTGGGAAGAAAAAGGCAAAGAGGTTAACAGAATAACAGAATAACAAAGTTGGAAGGGATCTTGGGGGTTTTCTAGTCCAACCCCTTGATCAAGCAGGAGACTCTATACCATTTCAGATAAATGTCTGTCCAATCCCTTTTTAAAAGCCTCCAGCAATGGAGCACCCACAACTTCTGGAAGTAAGCCATTCCACTGATTTATTGTTCTCACTGTCAGAAAATTTATCCTTTGTTCTAGGTGGGATCTTTCTTTAATGATCTTCCATCCGTTACTTCTTGTCCTGCCCTGAGCAGCTTTAGAGAATTCTATGGAATTCCATTTTTGTAAATTAGAATTTTATTTGAAACTACATTTATGCCTTCATTATATTCATAACCCCTCTTCTACTCAAATGTAGCAAGTATATTTCTGAGGTGAAAAACAAAATTCTGGAGATAGTGAAATACCCTTTTATTTATTTACTTCAGCCCCCACTCATAGATTTCATATTATATCCGGTGACCACTCCAAGCTTAAAAAACAACTTTTTCTGAGATGAAATGGCTGCAAGAAATGTATAAAAACCATTCACATGATTGGTCACAGCTTCAGCGTACCTTGGAGGAAGCTAACTATCTTGACCCCTTCCAGTCTGGCTTCAGGCCCGGTTACAGCACTGAAACCGCTTTGGTCGCATTGACCGATGATCTCTGGAGAGCCAGAGATGGAGGCCACGCGTCCATCCTGGTTCTCCTCGACCTCTCAGCGGCTTTCGATACCATCGACCATGGTATCCTTCTGCGACGACTGCGGGAGGTGGGGGTGGGCGGCACTGTTTTACAGTGGTTCTCCTCCTACCTCTCGGACAGGTCGCAGTCGGTGTTAGTGGGGAGAGAGAGATCGTCCCCGAGGCCCCTAACCTATGGGGTGCCGCAGGGCTCGGTTCTGTCCCCCCTGCTATTTAACATATACATGAAACCGCTGGGCGAGATCATTCGGAGGCACGGGATTAAGTACCACCAATATGCGGACGATACGCAGTTGTATCTGTCCGCCCCGTGCCAACTCAATGAAGCGGTGGACGTGATGAACCGGGGCCTTGAGGCTGTTAAAGACTGGATGAGAGCTAACAAACTGGTACTCAACCCGGAAAAGACCGAGTGGCTGTTGTGTTTTCCTCCCAAAAATTTGGCTAACGTTCCATCAATCAGGCTGGGGGGGCAAAATTTATACCCCTCAGACAGGGTCCGCAACTTGGGAGTCCTCCTGGATCCACAGCTGAGTTTTGACCACCACTTGTCGGCTGTGACCAGGGGGGCATTTGCCCAGGTTCGCCTGGTGCGCCAGTTGCGGCCCTACCTGAACCGGGAGGCTCTCACAACAGTCACTCGAGCCCTTGTGATCTCTAGGCTGGAATACTGCAATGTGCTCTACATGGGGCTGCCCTTGAAGAGCATCCGGCGACTTCAGCTAGTTCAGAACGCGGCCGCGCGAGTGATCATGGGCGCACCACGGTTCGCCCATATAACACCAATCCTCCGTGAGCTGCGCTGGCTACCTGTTGATCGTCGGGTGCACTTCAAGGTCCTACTTACCACCTATAAAGCGCTCCATGGTAGTGGATCTGACTATTTGAGAGACCGCCTCCTGCCAATTAGCTCCCTGCGTCCCATCAGATCGCACAGAGTAGGCCTCCTCCGAATTCCATCTGCCAGTCAGTGCCAACTGGCGACTACGCGGAGGAGAGCCTTCTCAGTTGCAGCTCCGACATTATGGAACAACCTCCCCGTGGAGATCCGTACCCTCACCACAGTCCAGGCCTTCCGCACAGCCCTTAAGATCTGGCTATCCCGTCAGGCCTGGGGATAGGATTACTCTCACCCCGCCCGAATGTTGAGTGAATGTTGTGTTTTTATGGATAATTTTCTTTTATTCACGATTTTTTTTTCCTTTTAAGTCTTGTCTTGCACTCCCTTCCCCTCATTGTTGTAAGCCGCCCTGAGTCCCCTCAGGGAAAAGGGCGGCATATAAATCCTTAATAAAATCCTAAAAAAAAAATCCTAAATTGATTTTTTTGAAAAAAATATTTCTACTAGCAGTACTCTAGCATATTACATTATGAATACTAGGAGACAGAGTGTGATAGAGCTCTAGCTCTGAGAAGCTAAAAACATATAGCAAGTTTCCCAATAATTATCTTATGATGGCTAGACAGAATGATTTGCAGATGGGCACAAAGACCAGTTTATGCTCAATGTAACAATATCATGGGAAATGGCATCTTGTTGAGCAGTCTTCCCTTTGCCCTGGTAATGCACTTATATCTTGAATTGTAGGTAACATGTGAAATGGGATTTCTTTTTTGACAGGATTCAGTTTAAAATTAAATGCAGCATTCATTAAATATGTTCTAATGTGCTATACAAATGTCTTTAAAAAGTTAATATTCATCATTGTTAGCTATGATTAGTGACAGGAGTCTGAAGATAGACTGCCACCTAATGGAAAGTATAGGCAGTGTAGCTTTAAGTAAGTCGAGAATATATCAATATATGGAAGCTGCTTTTTTATCACATAACATACCCTAAATATATAATATTAATATAATATATCATATGTCATCTGTAACATAATCTTTGATAGTGCCTTAATCTGGATCTCAAATATTTGATTTCTACTGGGTCTTGAAATAATATTTTATGTTATTCCCAATACTTCATAATTTTTAAATTAAAGATATGCCTCTGGAAAGGAGATGAAATATTTTAAAAAACACCTCCTACTTGTAGATGATTTAGGGCTGCTTGTTGCTTTAGAAAACCAATCTTATTTATATTGTAGTGATTAAACTAGACAATAAAGTACAAAAGTTCAGCATTTAGAATATAATGGGTGTTGAGCATCTGCCTTATTCATTATATATATATTTATTTAAAAAGAATCATAGTTATAACCAACTTCTCAGATACCTGTATACGCAACCAAATATTTTTCAGCTTCATTGAATTGAACCATTTTCTTGTACCATTTTTAAAAACCTAAAATGGTTCGTTTCACTGAAACAATGATGAATTTTGAGGCTGAATGGCCATGGATTAGTTTTCTTTTGTCCTGATGCTGAAAGCCTACATCAGTATAATCCATTCCACTTTTTGGAGTGGAGATGAGACATTAATGTAGCAGCCATTTCTTACTTTAAGTAGATATATATATAATGGTATTCTTTGTAAAATAGGGAATCAGATAAAAGAGACATGATTTTTAATGGATCTTCAAGCATTTTGATATTCTAGACAATGGATTAAACTCCTTTATCATATGCTGAATCTTTAGAAGGTATTTTTAGTTATTGGAATTGGAAATTGGAATTGGAAAAGTTTATTTATAGGCCGCCCTTTTCCCTGGGGGGACTCAGGGCGGCTTACAACTCATAGGGAAAGGGGATACAAACTAGCTTCTTATGTTGTGTACTTGATGGATTTATACATATATATCTGCTACTGTTTTCTTTGCTTCTTTTCTAACATTTTTAACATTTAGAAGCAACATTACATTTACATTGTACAAAACAAAGCAATCAGTTTTGAAAAATTCATATACATGCTCAAATACTATATGTGCATAGTATGTTCATTTCAGCAAATAATGGAATTGAAGATGAATTATGTGGGTTCTGTTTCTGTAACTCATTAAAATTGGTCTATTCAAGTAAAGATAAGACAGATCACTGATCTGATTTAGTACAGTAAATTTGTATTGTACGGTTGGTGGGTTGGTGTGTATATCACATACAATTTACCTCAGAGCTAGGCAATCGGATGCCTTCCAGATACTTGAACTTTAACTCCCATTAATTTCAACCAGCAGCTTTCTTATTACCGTGCAAAACATGTGGTTGATTTTTTTTTAAAAAAAATGTTTAGTAGCACCCAAACTGTACCTCTTCTGCATTTAACAAGAGACACAAGTCACTTGCTTTAAAAATACCTTGACTATATTTCCAGGTCTTTTTTTAATAGTATGTTGAGGAGTCAATGTAAGAAACAATTTATCATACAAGAACTGCTGTCAAATTTGAGTTATTATGCAAATGATAATGTTTCCTTACTCATATAATCTTTGTGAAAGAGCTAGTTGGCAAATAGAGTAGAATTGAATGTTTGGGTGAGATTCTTATATTCTATTTGTGTTAAATTAAACAAAAGAACCTGATGGGTTGGGTTGCTATCATAAGTATTCAGTTTGAACTGCAATCAAGCTGTTTTGAGATAAGTTGTACATTATACAGAATGCATTATGGAAAACATCCTCAAATCAGAGTGTTCATTAAATGTGATCTACTAATATCTATTAATATCTAACTACCCAGAATGCAACATTCTTTCATTTAAAGTGTATGTTTTCTGAACTAGCCCATCACTAACACCATTTTCTCTGGGTATATATGCCAGATAACTTTAAGACCTTTTAAGACCGGCCTATAAAATCTGCTTTTCTTTGCAAAGAGCTTTTGACATTATCAAGATTATTATCTTGTCAGGTTTAAATTTTTCAGTACAAGCTTGGCTCAAGAAAGAAATACATTCAGATCCCTTCTCTGAAAGTTGGGACAAACTGCTACATTACCATGACACCTCCATCTCAACAAAGCATCACAAATGGTATGCATGACAGAAAATCTTCCCTTGCTAGTTCTTCTTGATCCCATTGTGCAATACAATAATAATCTGTTCAGATGGAAAACCTTGATTTGACTTTTTCCTCATGAGAGAAATGTATGCTATGCCTTCCTTCCTGATTGTATTGTAACAACATTGATTTTTTTAAGATTAGGAATGTTAGAAGAAACAGTGTGAATGCGAGGGCAAACATCGTAAAAGGAAAAGGGGTGACTCATTTCTTACTAAATGCCAGGTGCGTTTTTGACTGTCATCTGGCTTTTTAATAAACGATGAGATATTGGAGCAATAGTTATTTACAAAGCTGAACCACCTAAACCAGTACAGTTGAAAAGTGAGTTTTTTCCAAAATAAAATTCCTAGGATGCCTGCCATTCTGTAGCATCAAGAAATGACTGGCCTAAAGAAAAGAAAAGAAAAACAGTCACCTGTTTCAAGAAGGCAAACAATATGGGATGTGCTGGTACAGTCCTCTAGCAAAATGAGAAATGGGAACAGCTGGAGATTGTTTACAGACTTGTAGGATTTTTTTAAAGGGTAAAAGCTTAGCCTCTTGTCTTAAGCACAAAGTTTGATGAATCTTATGTCAGAAGGAGCCAAGATAAATAGAATACTCAGCAACTTCAGAAACCACATTTTCTCTTTATCAAATTGCATCTTTTTAAAGAACTCATTTGACCCTAACTTTTTTTTCCTTCTTAAGTTCATAGAAGGAACTGTAAGGGCACTATAAAATAAAGAATGAGATAACATAATGAATATGCATTATTTCCTTAGTTCCACACTAAAAAATTTCACTTTTTCTTTGGTCTTCTTTCTTTACAGATGATTTATTACTAAATTAAAATGGTCTTTTAGTCTAAGATGTTCTTTAATTTTCTTTTAATTTTAAAATATCCTTGGCTAACTAGCTACTTGAAAAATATAGATTAGAATATACCCAAAATATGCCATTTTTGTTTTGGTGAAATGATTAGTTGAATGACTTTGTCAGTATATTTCAGCAATTAATAAGTATGAGCAATTAACAAGCATAATTAATAATGATAGAATAAGCTTCTGAGTTTGGGTGTTAAGGTATCAGAACTTGAGTTCTATTTCTACTTTAGCTATGAAATCTAGTAGACAAAATGGAGCAGTCATTCAGCCCTATGAAGAAAGCAGTGGCAAAGCACTTTTGAAAATCTGGCCAAAATAAGAGTATGGACTTGTTCAGTCACCAGAACATATGACTGACTACACGCATATATAGACAGAAAACATTCTAAATTACTTTTGGATAACAAACTTCAGCACAGGCCAAAGTCTTTTTGGAAGGTGCTACAGAGGATGCTCCAAAGATCCACCTGCTATCATATCTCAGGATTCATGGCTACTCGGAAGGATTTAACCTAGCATTTGCATCCTAAATTTGATTCTCAAATATTTAATATTTTTTATCATTTGTCCTAGTTGTATATGCTTTAATTCTGAATATGAGTCAATCTTTCCAACTATTGCTGCTTTATCAACACTGTCCTTGTTAAACTGAGTTACATTATGATGGGGACTGGCCCAAGAAACACCAGATTCCAGTCTACCTAAATAACAAAAAAGTTACTGGTTGATTTTGGCCAATCACTCTCTTGCAGACCAACTAATTTCTTAGGAATTTTGCTGTGGGGAAAAATGGGATCAGGGAGTACTACTTATGTTAAGTTTCTTCATATAAACCAGAATAGAAATCTAACAGTGGTTAGCCATCTCTCTAGAAATCTTATTCCCCAGGCAACTAGCAAGGATAGTTCTTCAGCCATATTCAGGCCTGTCCACTATGTGTGCCTGTGTCCAAGAGGAAGGAAGGAATTTAGCAGGAGGTAACAAAGATAGTTCCTTGCAAATGCCAAAAGAATAGTGGCATGTAACATTTTGACAACAGTATTTACAATCATAGCACTATCCATTTACAGGGGCCGCCACTTGAGTGGTTTTACTCCAGGGAAGCCTTTTCTCTTCAGGAGGGGGTGGGGGGAATTTCTTTGCTAATACATGGGCTTTCTTATATTAAAAAGGGGGCAAATTCTCTCTGCAGTAACTTTGAATGGTTGCTAAACAAACTGTCATAAGTCGAGGACTACCTATAAATTATTTCATTATTTTGTCCGGATGCTAAATCAGAATTTAAGCATTTGCAATACCATCTGAGTTATGGGTTTGTTTTATACATTTCTGTTGCCTAGCAAATAGGGCGGCACTGATTATAATAGTATTATACTTTTTGTATTTATATTATATTTATTTATTTAGAAATACTACAGGTAGTCCTCATTTACCATCAACAGTGGGAACCAACAACTGCATTGCCAAGTGATGTGATTATTAGGTGAAATGTCATGTGACTGCACCAGACAGTTCCTCTGTAACCATTAAGTGAAACACTGTAGGTCATTAAACAAACCAACATATGACCACAACTTGAGACCTTCTGCTGTCTTCCCCATTGACTCTGCTTGTTGGAGGCCATCTGGAAAATTTGCAAATGACAATTACGTTACTGTGGATTGGTGCAACAGCTGCAAATTTGAGGACCTGTTGTAAATCTACTTTTTCAGTGCCCTTAAAACTTTGAAGTATCCCTGAATGAGGCAGTTGGTAAGTGAGAACTATTTTATTTATTTATTTCTTATTTATATTACATTTACTTATAAACTCCGTAATCCAAGGTTAGCATGTCTGAAAATCAGCAGCAGGGTTTTTAGCTGCTTGGCAGAGACTGAAAAATGGAAATAGTGCCATGTGGAAGTGCCCTGTGATTCAGAAAAACGACAACCCTATATTCTATAATCTAAGGTTATAGACTGAACAAGATATTGCTCTATTGTACTAGCCAAACATTAGCAAACAATATCCTTGGTATTTCCAGATTTCATCTCATATCTCTTAATAATATTGTATTGTATTGTATTTGGTTTATTTATATGCCGCCCTTCTCCAGGAGGGACTCAGGGCGGCGAACAACTCAGGGGGGAAAGGGAACATAAACACAGTACACATAATTAAAATACACAAAAATCACACAGCCATAGCTGAGATATGCTGAGAAGCTTCTTCTTCCTAAGTAGGCTATCATTTTCATAGGCTTATTTTTCTTTGTAATAATTCTCAGTAACATTTCAGTACATGATCTTGGGATTATAGATAATTGCTTGAAATACCATATGTTTATCTGGCTAATGAAACACACTGTTTACAGAACCTCCAATATATGAACAGTCAGATTGGGGCTTTGCAGCTTTGAATGTACGTTATGTAATGCAATCCATGATGATGATGATGCTTAGTGCATACAATTGTTTCTCTCATTTGTAATTAAGTACTGTTTCTGTGAATAATTGATTAAATAATCTGGGCAGATTTGTTTCTGCAAAGTTGTTTTCCTCTCCAATCATGTTTACTATATTCTTGAACAAGTGTAGGTACATATTAGTTGCCTGTTGATTATTACTGCTCAATTGAATATACGGGTGCCATGGTTATTTTCCAGTTATTCAGTTGCTTTTGTGACCTGGTGAAAATTATATCCCAGAATCGTCTGCCCGTTTCTTTGTTTGTTTCATCATATTTAGATAGGTTCCCACCTCATGAAATGTGACTCTGGGCATTGTACAATAACAGCAACAACAACAAAACCAGACCATAAAATAAGCTTATTCTTATGTCGTTAATGATTCTTGCATCTTTGTCTTCTGCTGGCCTCTTTCGATTGTTTTTTATTTTTCCAGACATCAAGCTCCAAAATGGACATTTACATCTTGAACAATATTGGGACCTACTGTAGACTAAAATGTTTTTTTTTCTTTTGCAGAATATAAAATGAAGTGTATTGTGATACCATAGTGTCTTATAAGAAGTATAACATTTATATGCAGGATGTCCAGAGAAACATAAGGATCTATTTTGGTCAGTAGTTTCCGTCCTTCTGACAAGCACAGTTGGATATATCCCAGAATTAGGCTCATGTAGACTTTAAAAAGACAATTAGAATGTATTATTGGTAACAGGATAATACGCCTGAGTGTGTGGGAAAACAGAAAGAGATTTGTGCATGAAGAGGAAATGGGTGTTACAATATCCTCTTTAAAAAAAGGAATCTTTATTTTGTATCACAAGATCAAGGCGACTTTCATTGTGATAATTATTACTAATTTTGATTTTCTTTTTTATACTGGGATAGTTTATCCTGTCATCAAATTCTACACCCATCCTTTGAGGTAACTGCTATTCTGGATTTTACAGATAAGGAAGTGAGGCAGAGATACTTGTGCACTCAAGGGCAGCTGTTGAAACTTGGCTGACTATGCTGCATTTGTGTAACCTAATATAGGCCCTGAAATGAACTCTATAAATGTTGAAACATCCACCACTTGCCTTAACATGTTATTACTTAAGGCTATGATGAAAGCATTAAAAAAGCAAAACGTTTTGAAATACAATCTTCTTTCTTAAACACTTCCTATCCCTTTGGATGATAATACTTTCCAGAAATAGCTTGTGGAATAATTGATAGCAACAATATCCTTCCTTTTTACCTTTTTAGTGTACTTATAGCTTTAGAATACCAGTTTAGTTATAAAGTCAAAAGTGCTGGATCAAAAGTGATTCCTCAGCCTTGACCTCCCACACAATGTGTTCAGAATAGCTTAGGCAACTTCCTCTGAGTTTTATTTAGCAATGATTAGGCCAGCCTTGGAAAAAGCCTTTCCCACCAATGTTGAGTATAAAAGAAGCTATTTATGAGTGGAAGTTACCCATGCAGATTATGATCAGAATACAACAGGCTTATTTTTGCAGCATGTAACACAGGAATTGTTCTGCTAAAGCTCTGAATACTGATAGCTAAACTGAAGATACTTTACATCCAAAGATTATATTCTTCAGTTTCACCTGCCAGTCCTTATCAATGATTCAATGCTTGAAACGACTCCAGTTGTGAGACTCCATATATCTATGCACTTAAAGAGATTGCTGGTTTAATAGACAAATGCCAACAATAATTTTGTATTAACATACTGATGTTAATTATTGTCACTTATTACCAACTTGCCTAAGGAAAAATTTGGAGAACTTGTAATTGTTCTTTCTAACACTAATTGCAAAATCCCGATAATGTAATTTTCTCCCATGATGGCCAGTTCATATCTAACTATTTTTGATTCACAATTAACACAGTGTACACTGCTATGTTTCAATAGCCTTTTGAAACTGCATCATCATAGTGCTTTTCAGCAAATTATATTTAAATATTGTATGTTCAGTATTCAGTGGTATGGATGTAAGCTTTGATCAAGGCTATTTCTGAACTGTAGTGCTTGTGGAATAAGAATTCTATACCAATTAATACTGAGGCCAACAAAGAAGTTTATTCTATTTTGATAGATGGATCTATCCCCCCTGATGGTCATTATACCTATAAGCATGCATAACACAATTTGTCCATTTCTCATTGATTTAATGTGTGGCTTTGTCTTATATAGATTGATTTTACATTTTTGGACATATAAAGGCACTTTGTTCCCTACATAGTGTGTTAAAATGCTGCCTAGTCAGTTCCACATCTTAAAATATCCTGGTATGCATACTAATGTATTACTTTGGTTTCATTAAACACTGCTTATCTGTTTAGGGATCATAAAGAAGGGACTTTATTTGTCCCTAAAGTACTTTATATTTGACTGTTCTATTTTTAAAGCAAGATATACTGTATATTATAAAATAAATGCATAACATGTAGAAGATAACTGATACCTAGGATAGAAGGTTAATGTTGCCTTCCTCTTTGCTTTGGTTACTTCCAGGACTTCAGACCTTGACTCCCCTTCCTTTTTTTAGTGTAGTGGCTTAGAACTCCAGCCATTATCACCTATCATAATCTGACATGGACCTTTGTACAGAGATACAGCTTTCACAAGATGCATTACCTTTCTGGGATTAATCAATCAAAATACAAAAGACACATTACTTCTACATGGGACTTTCTGTCCAAATATTATACAAGTATGTGACTCACCCTTCCTCCATGCATAGGGGAGAGGGGACTTTCCAATCTCATAAGAAATAAACAGTATCACATTTTAATTAAATACAGATAAAATCTAAAAATGTTTTAATTAAGCATTAAAATGCACTGAAGGCTCAAGAAGATAAATATAAAGCAGCCCATTTTTAAATATAAAACAGAAACTTAAAAGAAAATTACAAAACAAAAGAAAATGCTCTGGGGAAGCCATAAGATGGTGCTGGTCTGCTACAAATGGCATTATCATACTAGTATCTCAGAGAAGATACTTCAGGATTTCAGATCAAATTCCAAATTTACAAGGAATTTGTAAAGAAAAAAAACCTCATTTTTTCATGCAAATAACCTGAAATGTGTAAGCTGATATCAATCACAATAGAAAAATGTATAGAGTGTTGGAGATTTTAATACTACACTGAAACAAAAACCAAGGATCTAGTCCAAATTTCTGGCTAGAACAATTTTACATATTTTATAAAGAAATAGAAGCTTCACAAGATGGACTGTCTGGATGGACTCTTGTGACGAGCCTAATGACAGAGAGTGGAAGTGTGACCTTCCTCCCACACTTGGGCATACCAGGGGTTGTGACTTTAAGTATATACCTCCCACCCTGGCTGGCTGATAAAAGGAGTCGTTCTCTGTAGCTCAAATGGTTAACTCCCTGCCTGGGAGGCAATAGAGCACAGGTTCGAATCCCAGTAAGGATATGGCTAGCTGATGAGAGCTAAATAGCTTGAAATAGATCTATACTAGTCTTCCTTTATTTATTTATTTATCAGCACAAATAAAAACACAAATATAACAAAGGCAACAGTAAAAATATTGGGTTTCTGTCTGGATGGACTCTTGTGACGAGCCTAATGACAGAGAGTGGAAGTGTGACCTTCCTCCCACACTTGGGCATACCAGGGGTTGTGACTTTAAGTATATACCTCCCACCCTGGCTGGCTGATAAAAGGAGTCGTTCTCTGTAGCTCAAATGGTTAACTCCCTGCCTGGGAGGCAATAGAGCACAGGTTCGAATCCCAGTAAGGATATGGCTAGCTGATGAGAGCTAAATAGCTTGAAATAGATCTATACTAGTCTTCCTTTATTTATTTATTTATCAGCACAAATAAAAACACACACACACACACACACACATATATATATATATATATATATATATATATATATATATATATATATATATATATATATATATATATATATACACATACATACATACATACATACATACATACACATACACATACACATACACATACACATACACACACACATATATGTGTGTGTGTGTGTGTGTATAAAGTTGTTCCAAAGGGCCAGAGTCATGCCAGAGAAGCCTCTTCTCCAAGCCAGATGGGATCTGCCACACGCTTCCTCTGATGCACAGATAGGATGGGCTTGTCCCATTGAGATGAAATGATTCCTCAAGTAATCTGAATCTATGCCCTGCAGGGCTTTATAGGTGATAACCAATACCTTGAATTACACTCAGAAACAAACAATTGCCAGTGCAGTTTTCAGAACAGTGGTGTGCCGTGAGCCATTCTAGGGACTCCCAAGACTGCCCAGGCCACCACAATCTGTGGTGAAGCCTCCAAACAGTTGAAGCCTCCAAATAGTCTTCAAGGGTAGCCTTATGCAGAGCACATTGCAATAGTCCAAGTGTGAGATAACTAGGACTTGATTTCTGATCCAGGAAAGATAGCAACTTACACATAATCCGAAGTTGTCAAAGAGTCTCCTAGGTGTGACTGCAGATGCTCTTTGACCATGATTAGCAAGTCCAGGAGAAACCCCCCTCCCCCATAGCATTATGGGTCTGTCAGGAATAGTGCCACACCATCCACAGCTGTCAACACCCAGATCTTGAAGCACCATGCACTCAAAGCCATTCAGTCTTTCCATAGTTCAGCCAGAGCCTGTTGTCCCCACCCAGGCCCCCACAGACTCCAGGCACCATGAGAGGGCAGCAACAGCAACACTTAGGTCACCTGAGGTAAAGAAATTAAGTTGAGTATCATTCATATAATGATGATACCTCAACCCATGGTGATGAATTATCTCAGTATGAAATAACATTAACTGGAAAACTGTGAACATCTTAGACCAAGCTAAATCTAAAAATGCTAGGAAATTTCAGGAAGTCTGGCATTCAGACAAATCAGACATAAATAGGTGTGTATAGATAAAACACACATTTACATATCATTCAAAAGACAATAAAAAGCTAAATATGAAACTAAAAGCCCAAATGTCTTTTTGCCAGCAATCAACATCCAGATAAGAAGGAAATACACCAGGATTTACACCAGAAAAACAATCAAGCAGTAAACAATGGCCTAATCAAGTACTACCAAAAAGGAAAAAAAACACTCTCACCAACACTGACAGGGCAAGTTACTATATATAAACAGAAAGCTAATCCCACTCCCTTCCAGCAGCGAAAATGTTGCCTAATTGGGTAACAAAATGTCTGCAGGCAAATAACCAAGCTGAGAGAATACCAAGAACTCTACAGTTCGGCCTTGAGCTATACATACTCTCTTCTATTGATATATTGTCCATTCTTTTCCAAACATTGCATTGATCCAGTAAATCTTAGGTTGCAATATACAGAGTGTTTAGCATATCTCAGGCAACCTCTACACAAAACTGGCTATTTTTTATGTTCAAGTTAGCATAACTTACTGACTTTAAGAAGTCAAATGAACTTTGAGTATTCATGTGTCTTTCTAAATTAATATTACCGTGCTTCCTCCCTTCCTGATTATACTTAAAATAAAAAGCAGATGTATCAAAATACTGGGAGCAAAGGAAGGGGTTTTTTTTTCTTCTGAAATTTTTAACTTGGCCATATTCATGAAATGCTGCGAAAAAGTCTGAGTTATCATCTCTGCTGTACACATAGTCTGGAAAATATTGTAGGCTTCCAAACTTTTAAACCTGAACTCAGTCGAACTTTGGAAGAAAACAGTTACCCGTCAGAATTTAATATCTCATTTAGCAGAAAGATGCATCTCTGCATCCAGAACACCAGCTAAAATTTAAAATGGAATCTATGTACAATTAATTACTTTCTATGAACCATAAAAGATTCTACCATTTTTATTATCCTTCTTTCCATCATCATGTGCTGAGTGGATATTGGCAAGTCCTATATTTTTAAAAAACAGTATATGAAACGTGCAGTTCCTGAAGTTCTATCGTTAACCAGATTTAAGACATTTTAAGCAATCTGCTTGAGAAGAATATCACAAATACCAATTAACTCATTGCAATAAAATCTGTTACATCTGTTTTGAATTGTATTCAGAATTATTCAGAAAGCAATCAATTTATGCTACATTTTAGAGAAGAAACAGAGAACCACTAACAAAAAACTGCAAGTGAACTATCTGGTGGTAGAGCATATAAACATTACCTGTGTATAGAATTGTTAGGGCCACATTAGATCAGCATTTACACTTACAAAAGAGCAGTGTTTAGGAAGAGAAATCAGAAAAGGAAAGACATATATTTTTAAAAGTGTGCTTATATCCTATTAATGGCTTTGGATTCCATTTCTTATGGAACAAAATAGAAAGTTGCTACTACACTGTTTCAAGTTGCTCCCTTTTGAGAAGTGGAAATAATATTATTACTACTAACTTCTGAATTAAGATGAGCATCAAAAAATACTTCCTATTCTCCAAGCTTGCTGTTCTAGTTAATTTACAGATTTCACTGGGCTTTATTTTCCTGTATAAATGATATCTGCCAGTGATGTGCAGTCAGGGGAGGTAGGGGAGGCAGGGCCTCACCACTGTCATCATGAAAAGAAAAATAAATTAAAAGGAAAAAGGCTGAGGTAGTTGCTGCCAGAGTCACAGTGGATGACTCTGCTTAGTGCTTAACTGTTTAAAAAAGCCTCTTAAAAAAGTGCCCTCTGCAGGAGGAGGCGAGAGAACCACGTGCCTCATTTAGTCTATCTTTATGATCATTTGAGCAGAGTTAAGCAAAGGTTAAAAGGCGAAAAATTCCTTATGTAGATGAGGCACGTGGTTCTCTCGCCGCCTCCTGTAGAGGGCACTTTTTTTAGAGGCTTTTTTTAAACAGTTAAGCAGAGTAATCCATTGGAGGCTCTGGCAGCTAACCCAACCTTACTTCAGCAGCTCTTGCCTTTTTCTTTTTACATTTTTTACATTTTCATCATGGCAGACAAGAGAGTTGAAATCCTCTGTGAAACAGCTGGAAAAGATATGTGGGTTGGAGGGAGGGGGGAGAAATTCAAAATTATTGTAATTTGTAAGTAATTGTAATTTGTATTATAATAAGTAATGTGTGTGTGTGTGTGTGTGTGTGTGTTTTACCCGCCTCTGCTGGCGTGCGGGCTGGCACTTTATTTTTTATTTTTTAAAGCCATGCTGCCACGCCCACCATAGAGCGGGACGTGTCCCGCTCTATGGTTGGCATGGTGCCGGGACTTTAAAGCCATGCCGCCACACCCGCCATAGAGGGGGACGCGTCGTACTCTATAGCCGACGTGGCGCCGGGTCTTTAAAGCCATGCCGCGGTGCCCACCATAGAGTGGGATCCATCCCACTCTATGGCTGGCACGGCGCCGGGACTTTAAAGCCAAGCTGCCATGCCCACCATAGAGGGCTTTTGCTCCAGGGCTTTGGGGCTCCGGCGTGGCTTTCCGAAAGCCCCGCCAAAGCCCCGCCGCTGGCAGACATAGGCTGGCTTTTGCCCGCTTGCCTCACCAGCGATAAACCTCACCGCACATCACTGATATCTGCCTATAACTGTTCTAGCTGTAGAAAATTTGCACCTGAAAGTTCATATGGAGGTTTTCAAGTCCTGAAGATTAGAGTGAAAAAAGCATGTTCAGAATCTCAATATAATTGTAGTTCGCTACCTAGGAACTTCCATTGTCATACTGAATAGTCTATGGGTTTGGCACTTACTGTTTTCTGTAGAGCTTATTTTAGTGAAAAATTAAATAATAATGTTAATAATTTAGATCAAGGAACTGTAATGTATAACACTTTTTGCTGATAGTTAAGGTTAAACACACTAATTTATCAAATAGGATCCCCCCTTTTTTCTCCACTAAACCCCCAACAATTTTCAGTTGATCAGACAATAACAATTTTCTTCCATTCTTTTAATTTTTAAATTAATTTTTTTAAAATTTATTTCAGGAAGCCAAATATAACCAATATGTTTTCATTTAAGAAGTACAACAGACATAATAAATATAGATATAAATTGTAAGGAACTGGAATGATATCTTAAATATGATTAGGATGAAACATTACCTAATTTGCCATATTACAACTATATCACCAATTGTGCTTAAATAATTTACAGGCTATTTTAAAGTCTCTTTTAATTATTGCTGTATAATACCACAAACTATAAATAGTTATAGATGAACTGAAACATTTATGTCTTTTTTATATGCAGTATATTTATATCTTGTCTAACATTTCTTTCATTTTATTTTCCTTAGCTTTTATTATTAGTTCAATTGAGATGCAGCTTAAATGTGTAAGTTACATTACTGATTTAAATTAAATTATTCACTATGCCTTAAAGGCTTATCAAAAAGTAATCATGATATGTAACAGATTTTAAAACAAAAGGAAAACGCAGCCTTAATTAGAAGTATTTTTTAACATTTGTCATAGCTCCTCTTGTTTTCAGTTCAAATTATATTCTTTTGCATCTTAGTTACTGCTGCTTAGAATCACCATCATAAAAATAGATGATTAAAAACCATAGCCTATTGATTCCAATAATATCAGTATTATTTTCCTGCAACAAATTGACTTTGAAAAATACGATAATTTTTTCCAAGAATACTTATTTTGCAATACCTTCCCTGAGATTCATTTAAGTGCTCATGGACTGAAGCTGCTTTAACTTTTTTTTTTTTTTTTGCTCAACTGGTCTCTTTGCCTCTTTTTTTTTTTTTTTAAAGAATGAAGGTTCAGGCTCTAAAGATAATCAAATTCTGGTCACTAAGACCCAGAGCTGCATAATAGCTTTGCAAGCTATTTTCCATATCTCAAAAACATTTGGTATGATTCAAATCTAGGATTAGTAGTTCTAATATTTGTTCTAGTTATAGATTTCTATTGTAGTTAAGGACGATGTTAGCCCTGAATAATGCAACCCAAGTTTTAGGGTTTCAGCCAGAAAACTGATGAGTAAGAAGTACTGTCCAGAATTTTCTTGTTCCTTGATGAATAATTTCCATTTGGCTTTTGCCCATGGATTTGTCTCTATCAAGAATTTTGTTTATGGTTTTGTTTCCAGGGCACCACTTCTGTTTTAAAATATCTTTTTTTATTCTGTGAAGAACAGGGAGTCAGGGGCAAGTGGAAAGAGGAAAGACACATTTGAGTTCATCTATATATGTTTAAAAGATCTTCCTTAGCAAGAGACCAATATTTTCCATATAACATACATAGAATTTCCATTGGTACTTTGAAAAACATTTTTGATGTTCCAGTTCCATTTTATGTACTTTATTTTTTTTTATCCTCATCACAGATTCTGCTGATGCTATTGAATAAACTAGTGAGAATCAGGGGTAAAGTAAAATGATTCTTTTTAATTTTCATAGTGAGATAATCTGAGTAATAAATTTGATTATGTGTCAGGGGAAGCCAAGAATAATGGCAATCATAGGTACCACTATGACAAAGGAGATTCACAATAGAATTCCCTATGCCACCAGGCTTGAAATTTTGGGCTTGGTCAATCTGGAACTGGACCGTCTGCAGTTTGATCTAAGCATAGTACACAAAATTGCCTGCTACAATTTCTTATCTTATCTTATCTTTTTTTCTTCAGCTTCAACCTCTATAATACACAGGCAAACAATCAATACAAACCCAAGGTAAACCACTCCAAACTTAATTGCAGAAAATACAACTTCAGCAACAGAGTGGTCAATGGCTGGAATGCTCTACCCGACTCCGTTGTTACAGCCTCAAACTCTCTCAGCTTCAATCGCAAACTGTGGACCTCACCCCATTCTTAAGAAGTTCGTAAAAGGGGCGTGCATAAGCACACCAGCATGCCTATTATTCCTGTCTTATTGTCCCCATTTATCTGTATTTACTTCCTTTGTTCATATTTGTGTTCTTGTACATACTTGTTATCTTGTACATGTTTGACAAACAAATAACAAATAAATAATGGAGAAAAGGATACTGAAGAGAGTTTCTCAGAGCTTTACCTGATAGAAATATAATATACTATGGAGTTAATATCACAGAATTCCTTCAGTTCCATAATTATGACACTTCCTAGCTAGGGAGAATGATAAGCAGATACTTCAAGAACAGAGAACTCAGAATATCATACAAGTTACAAGGGTTGCAGAGTATTTATAAAAGAAAATAATTATTGTCTTAATATTGCTTTAACACTAGGTAGATATTTTCTCCAGAGAATTAAAGCTCAACCCACCAATCTGTTATTATATCATTTGGCTCTGATCTACATGCTCCAGCATTGTCATGAAAGCTCCATTGCTAAACATGGATATGGCATTATTATGAAGATGGAATAATTTAAGGATTTTGTAAAGCAAAATAGCACTGGCAATAGCACGTAGACGTATATACCACTTCACAGTGTTTTTCAGCCCTCTCTAAGCAGTTTACAGTGTCAGCCTATTGCCCTCAACAATCTGGGTCCTCATTTTACCCACCTCAGAAGGCTAGAAGGCTGAGTCAACCTTGTGCCTGGTGAGATTTGATCAGCCAAATTGCAGGCAGCCGGCAGTAAGCAGAAGTAGCCTGCAGTACTGCATTCTAACCACTGCACTACCATGACTCTTTGTTATCATTGTTATGTGACAACGCTAGAAAAAACATTTAGTGGTGCTGGCAGGTAATGTACAAGGGAGGGAGGGATGGAGGGAGGGATGGAGGGAGGGAGGGAGGAAAGAAGGAAGGAAGGAAGGAAGGAAGGAAATTTCTTAACACAAGGAAAGACTTGTCTGAACAATTTTATTTTTATCATATTGCTATCTGGAAATGTTGTCTTACATCTCTTGGGCTTCCTGCTTCTGGTATTCTGGTGCCATAAGAATTCTTTCCTCATGGATTTGTTTCATGTAAAATATTTTTTACATGGATAAAGGAAACAATATTCAGTAACCTTTAGTCAGGAGGCACATTACACAACTCTGGTACATCATAATAGACACATGACTATGCATCAATATAATAGACAATACAAAGGAAACAAAACCGATATCTTCACTGTTGATTCAGCAAGTTTCTTTATTTATTTATTTTTACTTTTTTCTACTCATACAGTTTTTCCGAAAGTGGGAATACTGGTAGTTCTTGAGTTATGCCCACAATTGGGACTGGAAGGTCTGTCATTAAGTGATGTAGTCATTAAGTGAGGCACACCCAATTTTATGACATTTTTGCCTTTGTTAAGCAAATCACATGGTTGAGAGGTCCCTGGTGCTATTCTTGCAGATATTTCATTACCAAAGCAGGTAACATCATCAGTCTTAGATCTTTATCTAAGATAAAGAAATGAGAAAACCAAGAAAGTAGTTTTCCAAATAACCAAGCTATATTGTCTAATTTAGGGATGTGGCTCAATCAAAATTTGGTTCAAAAGTACTTATTAATCTAGTATAATATTTTTTGTGAATGCAACTATTATTTGAATTGCTTTCATAGACAAGATTTTAATTGATGTGTCCTGCAGAATAATAATAGTAAATTTTTTCTTAAATTACTGCTTTGAGTAGTAAAACCAACTCTTGATTAAATTCTTGTAGTTCCTACTTGAATTGGTAACCAAATATCTCTATGTGACATCTCTGTCTGTATGCCAGCACATTTTTAAGGGAGTTTGAATGTTTCTGTAGCAGAACAGAAAACAGACATTTTTTGAGGTAAGTTTCAGGAAAGAAGAGGTGAAATAGCAGTTGATAAGGGCAATGATTGTTATTACTTTGTGATGCTGAGATTTAATGTATTTTTCTTGTCAAATATTCTCCAAACATTCAAGAAAAGAATTATGAAGTCTTTTAGATTGTGTGCCTTGGACCATATGGTTGAAAAAGATATTTGGGATAGATTCAGGAAAGTGACAACATCCTTTTTCCTAATCAATTCATAGCTGTCTTCAGTGAAACACAAAAATACAATTTTGCAAAATTCATAATAGGTCTTCTATAATAATGTACCTTAGTTTTGAATCTAAACATACATGATATTCTGAGCAAAACTTTAATACATACACAAATATGAAGATTCCATTTCTCTTCTTTCTTCTGCTTCTAAGAATCAGTTTAATATGTTGAAATGTAAAAGAATTTAATCTCAATGCACTGGTATATTAGAGAATATAGAATGTAGTGAAAACAATTGTAATGTCTCATAGGTACCAGCATGCGGGAAATTATGCAATTGTCATGATACCAATGTTTGCTGTTGCAACTTCTGCTACCCTTAAGAAATATTAAAAAGGGGACACTCTGTTTCTTCAGTTTATGATATCGGCTATGAAACTAAAATTACATTCCTATGACAAGGAAAATGTATAAATCAAGGAATAACATTCTCTAAAGCAGGGGTATCAAACTCAAGGCTCGCAGGCTAGATCCGGCCCACGAGGTGCTTAAATCCGGCCCATAGGGCTAGATTGAAAATATAACAGGACCTGCCGACGGTGCCTCTGCTGGCTAAAAAGGGGCTGCATGTGGGACCCCCATGGCCCATTTTCTTTCTCCATGGTCTCCTGCAGCACTCTGCCAGCTAAAACGGACAACACAGCCCATTTTTGGCCCATTTTCAGCCCATTTTTGGCCAGCAGAATGCTGCAGGAGGCCATGGAAGGCAAAAAGGAGACACTGCCCCCCCCCCACACACCATGCCCCGTTTTGGCCAGTAAAGTGCTGCAGAAGGCATCTGTCCCAACTCCCCTCAGCTCCCCACCATCTCCCCTGTTGGCCTGCAGAGGAGAACTACAATGCTGATCCAGCCTTTGAACAAATCCAGTTTGACACCCCTGCTCTAAGGTCAAAATGAATTATGTGTAGATATATGTATTAGGAGGATTACTAACAAAAGAAACAGTGAAGGTAAACATAAAGCAAGTTCTAATTTGAACACTGACTAACTATTCTGCACTTAACTGCCCTTAAGATAGTTTTACATCAGTCCAACAATAGGCCAATCCTTCCTTTCAGTATCTGCTTGCAAAATTGTGAGTGGATATTTGATAGGCTGAGAACCATTCCAAAAGTTGTTGCAGAATTACAATGTTGAGATGGGAAAGTTATACTTATTGCAGCATAGCCAAGTAACTAAGCTCAGTTGATTTAATTTTAATTATTACCTCAATATTTTTTGATCCACTTTTGGTTGTCCCACTCTGTTTTATATACCGTGCCTTCTGATCTGTTCTTCTTGTGATAAAGTAGTTTAATAATCTTTTAACTTCTCTATTTTTTTTAGTGTTCTCAACTACATCAATAATTTACAATCCTGCCACTATCCTGTCAAGTCTTTTTGCCACATAGTTGTATTTTAATAACTATTTAGAGAGAGGCTCTTTCTAGTAAAAGGAAGATTCTTTCAACCCTTTTCCTCTAGATGGAGCAAAAAATGATACCATTCTCTGCCTCCCGAGTCCCAGTTGGTTGGGAGGAAATGGAGATTTTGCAGTAACCTTCCCTTGGAGTGAGGAGGGAATGGAGATTTTACAGTATCCTTCCGCTGCCACACCCACCATGCCACGCCCACCAAGTCATGCCACACCCACCATGCCACGCCTATAGAACCGGTAGTAAAAAAAATTGAACTCCACCACTGGTTGTATTATCTCCCAACATCTTTGAAGAATGTCTGGGTAAAAGCCAAGGAGAAAGGAGCAAAAGACTTTGCTCAATATTCAGGTTATTAAAATAGGTAACAAGTTTAGTCAAACATTGTGTTAGGTGTTAATTTTTGTCTGTATGCAATAGAAGTCTTATTTGATCATTTGCTTTTTTTTCTCTGCACAAGTAGAACATTTTGTGCAATTTCAGGGTAAGTTGAACATTTACTGTTCTTAGTAAAGAGATAATATTTCTCCTTACTAAGAGATAATATTAAACTTGAAAGCCATCTGCCATGAGCCCTTAATGCATTTTTTCTACAGCAGGCTTTGTATATATCTATATATCTTTGTATATTGTATCTGTTTTTGCAAAATTAGTTTATTGCCTAAAGGAAGAAGTGCTAAGACCTCTAGCCATAAGCCTTTATGCCACAAGATCAAGAGGTTACATTATAGAAGTTGTGGAAGTCAATTCTCTCTCACAGACTGGCATAAAGAACAAGATGCTAAGTAAGATCCAGTTGTTAAATTACAGTTATCAAATCTATTCTTAAGGTTAAAAAAAGTTCAAAACACATGGTTATGGAATGCATACAATGGTTGCAAAAATGTGTGCATCTAGGTTTATTGTAAGCTAGTCATATTTCTAGAAATGATTCTTTGTGGATAAAACTTATTTGTGAAATACTGTATTGCTACAATAACACCTGGTTTTAAGGTATATTATATAAGCAACATAACTTTAACCTTTTTAAACCTTATTTATGGACGTAGGATATGTAATCTGCTTAGAGCTGTCAAACTCCCAGCCCAGGGGCCAGATGCATCACATGATGGCCATGCCCATGCCTGGTTTAGCGAAGGGGGAGAAAGTCCCAATACATCACATGATGCCACTGTGACGATGTGAGTTTGACACCCCTGGCTTATAGTCAATAATTATTGGAATAGAAGGCTCCTGGAAGAGACTGCCTGTAAGTCCTTGCAGTTTTTTCAGCAAGGTTTTTCAGAAGTGGTTTGCCATTGCCTCTTTCCCAGGGCTGAGAGAAAATAGCCCAACTGGTTTTGTGCCTAAGGCAGGATGAGAACTAATAGTCCCAGGTCTGTAGTCTGATACCTTAACCACTATATCAAATTGACT
Source organism: Thamnophis sirtalis (assembly GCF_051295495.1). NCBI lineage: Eukaryota > Metazoa > Chordata > Lepidosauria > Squamata > Natricidae > Thamnophis > Thamnophis sirtalis. The sequence goes on from NW_028261388.1 coordinate 48,482,067, forward strand.
TTCAGGAGTAGAACATAAACCAGATTAAATTAGCCAAACATTTTTATTATACATGGAGATAATATGCTATTTGCCTACAGTCTCAAATTTTGTGCCATATTTTGCAACTTTTCAGGTGACAGTCTACAAAGGGGTTATGTGAGAGCACAAATGTGATGAAGAAGAGCCAATAAACTATCTAGGCTATAGAAAGAGGAATCAGACAAAAGAGGAAGTGGGAAGAAGAAATCAGGGACACCATATCTTATTTTTATTCTCTAATGTGATAGGATAGGGGGAATTGTTGGATTTTCCAGGAAGCCTGGACAATAGACAAGCTAAAATCTAAGTGTTGATGGCTTCCTCTGAAATTACATCCCAGGAAACGTTATTTGAAATTTACAAATGTGTTTCTTTTCCTTTCATTCTAATTTTACAGATACACCAATCATTAATATAGTATATGAAAGCATAAGTTTCAGTATTAGCAAGTTGTCGTTACAAATGTGGATTATGTAATTTATCAAACCAAGTCTGCTTTACTACCATTGACCTTTTCTGGAAATAGCTACAAAAACATAACTTGGAATCTAAAAATAGGTGTTCTATAACAGAATGAATGATGCTTGCTAAAAGATTACACAGGGTTCAATAGCTTGTGGGAATGAATGTACAGGATGGGATTTTAACTACAAGAAAAAGAGGATTGTGTTGCACTTTGCGAAGGTTATAAGTGTATGTATTATATGCATTCTCAAAGCACTGGGCTTTTGTTTGTGGCTATTGCCTGAACCATGATTCCATCTTGTATTTACTAAAGAAGTATACTTCTTATAAGGTTAGGTGTGAAAATAAATCACATATATTGTATAAAACCTTACAGTCTGAAAAATTTGCAATTTTGTAGATTTTGTCTTCTTCATAACCACCCTTCAGTTATTTGAGGACAGTTATGTCTTCCTATTTTAAGCATTTTATTTTTCAAACCCTTATCTAAACATACCCAACACCTCCAACAGGTCCCTACATATATTTTCAGGCACTTTTTTTATATTGGTTGCTCTCCTCTGGAGACACTAGTTTGTCATTTATATTCCTAAAGTGAAATGTCTAAAACTATACACAATATTCTAGTTGCAGTTTGACCTACATAGAAGAGGAAGTATTTATCTTGATTTTGACACTATACTTCTTTGGATGCTTGTAGATAGTATGGAAGATTACATTTCTAAATTTATTTTATCTATTTATTTAATTCATCAAGCATGAATTAGAATATTAGATAACAGATATTAAGTATAAACATGATTATGTATATATGAAATGAATACGAATACAAGGGAATATTAGGACATGGACGGTAGGCACACGGGTGTGCTTATGCACATCCTTTAAAGATCTCATAGGAAGGGAAAAGATATTGATAAAGATATTGATAAAGAAATTGATAAATTTCTTTATCAAGAGCCAAGGTGGCGCAGTGGTTAAAATGCAGCACTGCAGGCTACTGCTAGATCAGCAGGTCAGCGGTTCAAATCTCACCGGCTCAGGGTTGACTCAGCCTTCCATCCTTCCGAGGTGGGTAAAATGAGGACCCAGATTGTTGGGGGCAATATGCTGACTCTCTGTAAACCGCTTAGAGAGGCCTGGAAGGCCTATGAAGCGGTATATAAGTCTACTGCTATTAAAGATATTGATAAAGATATTGATAAAGACATTGATAAAGACATTGATAAAGATATGCAGAAACTATTACTTAGGAAAAGGGGACTGAAGTATTTTTAATGTCAGAACTTTCAAAATCCAGATTTCCACATGTATTGCTGCTCAATACTGTCCTGCCATTCTACATTCACATATTAGCTTTTGTCCAAATAAACAAAGAATTTTATATTTTGCCTCAAGGAATTCATCTTGCTGACTTATGACTTTATGTATTTATATACCATCCATCTCACTGTTGAGTGACTCTGGGAAGCTTGCAACATCATAAAACAATATAAAACAAGCATATTAAAAACATTAAAACATTAAGAATTAACAAAAAAATAGATAAGAAAGGAATCAGTGCATATACAACATGGAAAAGTGAGAGTCTTCTGAGTGTATGAACTGTTTCTGTTGGGGCACTAAGCCAATTGGCAGAGCCATGTTTTCAAGTCATTTCAGAAAGTCAAAGATATGGTGGAAGGTCTCACATTGAGGACACAATGTTCCAAAGGGTGGGTGTCACGGCAGAAAAACTTTTTCTCCTGGACTGAAATTTCTCTTGAAATTCCTTGGCCAATTAGGTCTGCAGCATATACCTCCTGCTGGAGTAAATGGGGCTAGCCAATTCCATTGGGGGAGATGGTTCCTCAGGTAACCTGATCTCATGCTATAAAGGAATTTAAAGGTAACCTTGAATTGGACCTGGTAGTAAATCAGAAATTGCTGCAGCTCCTCAAGGTCCACCTGAATTTTGATCCTACAGTATAAAATGCTCAGTACCTTAGCACTCAGTACTTCCACATCCATAGTTTCTGTCTTTTCTTCACATTTGAAAACCTGTAATGCAAATCATTTATGGGTGCATTGAACAGTAAAGACCCAGACTGGAGTCTGGTCACTCAGCACTTCTTTCACTAGATTTATTCATTGATATATATTCACTGATTCCATTTGTTCAAAGAGTTTTGTATCCAACTAATGATATCATAGTTCAGCCCACATGTTGCTATTTTTTTCTGACAGAATGTCATGAGAAGATTTGAAAAATCTTTTTTGAAGTCAAGGTACACCATTTTCACAGCATTTTTGTGGTTAACTAAACTGATTATTCTATCAAAAAAAGAGATCAATTTGGTTTGGCATGCTTTATTCTTGATAAACTCTTGGAATATCCTGCCAAACAATACATTCTTTTCTAAATGCTTATAAATTATTTTATAAAATATTCCAGAGTTTTGACCAGTACTAAAGTCAAGCTGACCAGTCTGTAGTTATCAAATCATATTTTTACTATTCTTGAAAATGTTAACAGTAATTTGTCCTTCTCCAATCTTCTGGCACTACTCTTATCCTCCATAATTTCTCAAAAATTATGAAGGATAAGGGATACCAGAATGTTTTCCAGACTCTCTTTCCAGATTCTCAGATGTAATTGATCTGGTTGTGGAGATTAAACTTGTTTAGAGTAAGCATATATTTCCAAATCATTTTTTTTACTTCTTTGGATTGCCTCTTTTTCTTCTTCCTTTTTTTCTGGATGAATTTGAAGATGAATAAAAATTATGTTTGTTTTGCCTTTCTGTTCTTTTTTCTTTCTTTGAAATATTGAACTGAAGATGAGTTTGAAAATAAAGTCAATTGAAAGTCAATTGAAAGGTTGACTTAAGTGGAGATTGATACAAATGAAAAAGAACCAATGAGCAAATACCATTATTATCTGAAATTGAAAAGATTCAATTTCGTACTACATGTCCACTACACAATGGAGAAGAGTGCCCATTTCTTTTGGCTAGAAAAATATAACACACAAAGCTGCTTATCCTTGCTTATTGTTTAATCTATCTTTTTAAAAACTTTTTCAGATAACTTGAAATGATTTAGAAGGCATAAGTCTAACATTGCTAAACTCTTTGTATTGAAATAGTGGAATAATAGAGAGAAAAATAGGAAACTGTGTGTAGACTTTAAAAAAAAACAAGGGAGACAGAATTAATGCTTTTATTTTATGTATATATATAATTTTTCTGGGTCAAAATGCATTTGTTGTAAAAGGACTCTTACTGACATACTTTCCTTACTAATAAATATATTGAAATAATAATGGACTTCATTTCTAATTCAAATGACAGTGAAGAATTGTCCTCCATTTTTTTTCTTTTATATTACATTTCTCTCATACTCATTCTATAAATAGGTAATCAGCAAATATTAACAGAAGTGGGGTAATAAAGTGTAAATTTATGTAATAACTTTGGACTCTTGTGTCCTTTGATTTTTTTTATTATATTTTCCCTGCCATTAGAAACACAAGCTGTAGAACCACACCATCTCACATTTAATAAGAGTTAAAGCCAGTGGTTGGATTCAAAAATTTTTACTGCCAGTTCTGTGAGCACGGCTTGGTGTGTGTGGCATGGCTTGGTGGGCATGGCAGGGGAAGGATATTGTAAAACCTCCATTTCCTCCCCACTCCAGGAGAAGGTTACTACAAAATCCTCATTTCCTCCCAATCAGCTGGGACTCAGGAGGCAGAGAATAGATGGGGGTGGGGCCAGTCAGAGGTGGTATTTATTGGTTCTCCAAACTACTCAAAATTTCTGCTACCAGTTTTCCAGAACTGGTCAGAAGCTGCCGAATACCACTTCTGTTTAGGGGTGAGGGCATTATGTAAAGTGGAAGTGATGTTAATATTAACTACCACAGTGCCTACTAAGATAGAAGCCAGAACTATCTTGTATCCCCAGAGAACTTTTGGGTAAAAGGATAGATCTCAAGTTTTTTTCCTTATCGTCAGAGTATTACCACTGCATGTATACGGAAAATATCTAGAGAACTTTACATTTTCAAAAACAAAAATGTCAGGCACAGGACACTGTATGAGGGAACTTTATCCAAATCAGATGGTAGCAATCAGTGATTCTTGCAGCTTCCATCTTTCCATCATGTGTTCACTTAGCATTTTGCTTAACGACCAAGACAATGAAAGAGAATATAGTCACTAAACTAGGAGAAGGGTGTATGGAGAAAACAGCATTACATGAATGTTATCAGAAAGAGCCTAAGCATATGCACTATTCATCTTCTGTCCTCATTTCCTTTGTACTCCAGACTTATGATAATGTTTAGCAGCAAACCATAGTTTTCTAATTCCTCTAAATAGACTCACTATGAGAATAAGACTTAAGTGCCATCTGTGCTTGCAGTAAAATAAAATAAAATAGTAGACTGGAAATTTAAATTATATGATTGGTGATTCTGTATTATATGTGGTCCTTAAGATTTCTGTTGAAAAAGGTTGAATATTATCACAAAGCAAATTAATACTTATTCTGATTTTTTTTGGCTAGTTTGATACAGGACAAATTCTCGGAATTGTGGGTGCTCCATCACTGGGGTTTTTAAAGAAAAGATTGGACATTCATTTGTCCAGGATGGTATAAGGACTCCTGACTTGGGTAGCAAGTTGGACTAGAACAGTAGTGGCCAGTGAGCAGTTTGCAACCGGGCTGAGGAAACGGTGGGTGAGTGTGTACATGCGTGAGCAGCAGGCAAGTGCATGCACATGTGCTTAATTTGCACAAGCACTCACACAAAGGAGCTGCATGCATGCACACTTGCTTTCTGCTCTAACAGAACAAACCCCTCTCCCCACCCCTGCCAGTCCACAAATCCAGAAAGTTTGGGGAACTCTGGACTAGAAAACCTCCAAGGTCCCTTGAAGTCCAATGATTCTAACATTCAATGCCAGAAGTAACAGAATGGAGGCTAGCAGATCAAGGTCGATTTACAGTATAAAATAAAGTATTCACAGAATCGGAATCAAAAGAACTGCAAAGATCAACCCAGGGAAAAGAAATTGAAGCCTTGCCAGAAGTAGTTCAGACTGTAGAGGCAAACCAGAAACAGTCAGCAGTAGAGGGAGCCAACATAGATATTGAAGCATCATCATCCCTCTTAGAAAGAACAAAGCTCTCTAGCTAAAAAATGAACGGAAACAAAGCTGAGTATCTAGAACAGCACAAAAACAACAGAATAAGACTGCCTGCAATGAAGTTTGCTTCAAAGAAACAGCTAACACAAATATTAAAAGATAATAATATTGTAATATAAAATATAAAAACCAGTTCACTGCAAGAAACAAACCAACTAATGTGCAATACAGTTTTAGTTATAACTGAATTTTGGAATGCAAAATCAACAAAGAAGAAAAAAGTCAACCAGTGCATCGATGAAATGGAAAATAAGATCAGCATGTTAAGTCAGATGCAAGCAAACTACAACAGATGAAAGACAAGAAGCTGAAGAACAAAAAGAATACCTGAAGGATAAGAAGGTGAAGAAGAAGAATACCTTGTCAAGAAATATCACCTAGAAACAAGGAAGATCAAGGAAGCATTGGAAATAATAAAGCAGCAGATAACAGGAATACCCAAGAAAAGTGACAGATTTGAAGCTCAAATTGCACATTATAGGAAAAATCTCCAATTTCAGTCAAACTACAAACATTTCTACCAAATTCATCACTGTAGAGACTATAGTGAACCAGTCAATAGAATAAAACTTTGTAATTCTGGATACAACTGTGGGAAAACCCAAAGAAATACAACATGAATGCAGCTTATAAAAGAGGTGGATAAGAATAAAAAAAAGAAGCTGAAATGAAATAAGTTCTAAGAACAGCAAGCATGCTGGGAAAAAGAGCAAAGGAGCTGAATAATTGGTCAATACCAGGTGAAGATAAAATGCATGATTTTTGGTCAAAACATGTGACTGGTCTAACCCATTCCTTTCCAAGCATTATAACAGCTTATTTCAAGGAGATGAAATAGAAGATTGTTTAACATTTGGCAAAATCTACCTGGTAATGAAAGATCTAACAAAAGAGACAGCACCAGGGAACTACAGGCCAATTAATTGTTTAACAATAACTTTCAAATTTCTAACTGGTATGGTTGCTGATAAGGTCCAACAACATCTAGTTGAAAACAAGTTCTTTTCCTCTGTGCAAAAAGGAAACTGTCTAAATAGCAGAGGACAGCAGAGGAACAAAATATCATCTCCTAATTGACAAGATGATTCAGAAATCTGCAAGAGAAGGAAGATCAACTTGCATGTAGCTTGGGTTTATTACAAGAAGGCATTCAACTCACTGCCCAGAAATAACAGGAATCAGTAGAAACATCAGCAGCTTTAATAAAAGATTGATGGCACCATAGAAAATCACAGAACACAAAGACCTACAAATAAAAGTAGAATGACTGTGGTAAAAGAAAGCAAAGATAGTGCCAATAGTAATACGCACCTTGGGTGTAATCCCAAAACATCTGGTGCATCCCTGGAATACCATTGGCATTTGCAATATCCCCATCAGTCAATTGTAAAAAAACAGCTTTGCTTGGATTAACTTACTTCAATGATACCTTTAATATTATTGTATTACTGGTACCCAACAACATCCCAGGAGTTTGGGAAAGACTCAATAGTAGGACAAAAATGTCAATTCCAGTCTAAACATCAGGCTGACTATATAACCAACTACAATAATATATTTGAGTTAGAGGTCACCTGAGTGCAGTGGTGAGTTTCAAATTTTTTTAGAACCTCTTCTGTAGGTGTGGCCTGCTTTGTGGGAGTGGCTTGCTGGCCATGTGGCCAAGTGGGAGTGGCTTGGCAGTCATGTGACTGTGTGTGTGTGGCCAACTTGTAAAATGTGGTAAAACTCACTTAACAATGCTCTTGCTTAGCAACCAAAATGTTGGCTCACAAACTCTGGCATTTGAAGCACGCAAGTCTTAAAGCTGTCAAGTTACAAGACCCTTGCATCCCTAACCCTTTAGAAAAAAACCCAGGGGTGTTCCAACTTGACAGCTTTAAGATTTGTTGACTTCAACTCCCAGAATTTCTCCTCCAGTCATGTTGGCTCAGGAACTCTGGCATTGAAATGTGCAAGTCTTAAAGCTGTCAAGTTATAAGACCCTTGCACTCCTAACCCTTTAGAAAAAAAACCCAGGGATGTTCAAACTTGACAGCTTTAAAGTTTAGATAGGACTCTTAGAGGTGGGCAGGGTGATTGGTGAGCCAGCCAATCAGTGAGTGGCAGGCGGGGCAAGCATGCTGTGGATTGGCAGGGGAGGGAGCTGGAACCGGTTCTAAATGGCACAGTAGATTTGTGGAACCTCTTCTATAGAAGAGGTTAGAACTGGCAAGAACCCACCCCTGCCGGAGTGTGAAAATCTTCAAATATATTGGTTTCTAAATTATATCCCATCAATAGAAGGTAGTGCCACAGCTGAAAAGACATTTTGGGTGGGGGAATATATTATAAATAGTTTTTGTCTTTGAAGATTAGTGAATATTTAGTAAAAATAGCAATGGGAATTATAGACAATATGTTTTCAGAAAAGATGAACTGGTGTCTTTCGATCATGGTCAGAGCATATAAGGTAAAGGTAAAGATTCTGCTCACACATATGCCCTAGTTGTTCCCATCTCTAGAGGGCAGTGCTCATTTCCATTTCAAAGCCGAAGAGCCAGTGTTGTACAAAGACGTCTCCGTGGTTATGTGGCCAGCATGACTAAATGCCCAAGGTGCACGGAACACTGTTACCTTCCCACCAAAGTGGTCCCTATTTTTCTACTTGCATTTTTACATGCTTTCGAACTGCTAGGTTGGCAGAAGCTGGGACAAGTAACAGGAGCTCACTCTGTTATGCGGCACTAGGGATTCAAACCACCGAACTGCCAGCCTTTCTGACAGACAAGCTCAGTGTTTTAGCCACTGAGCCACCACATCCCTTGTTTCATAGCATATAGGCTTGCCTTAACTATGTATTTTACTTTTCGCATTCCTATCAGCTACTTTTTTCATCAATTAACAAAATATTTCATGTGTTGGGTTTTTTAAACAGCATAAATGTATTGCTGTTAAAAGATAAGTATATTCCAGATTTAATTTCCGAAATAAGAACTTTCTAGAAAAGCGGCAAAAGAAATATAGCAATAAAATAATTTTTCACAAGGATCAAAATCATTAATTAGATATAGATACAATAACCCAGTTCAACTGCAGGTATCTTTCTTTGCCCATGAAAAACTGTATGCAACATATAAAACTGTAACATCCTGGACAATTGTTAGAAAACAGGGTTGCTTTTAGGTTTGAAAGAAACAGGTTTCTTTCATACAAACCCAGGTTTTTGCTTTTGCTTTGAAGCTGTTGTGTTCTAAAAAAAAGAGTCTATGTGCAAGTCTATGAGATGTTATTTAGAATAAAGGAGAAGAAAAGTCAATAACTTATTTTCTGCAAGAAAACAACTTCCTTCTCATATGTTTCCCAAAGATTTACTGTTGTCTGAAGTAGCATGGAACAGTTTATTATCTAAGCCGCCCTCTTAAAATACAATCTTGTTTGACTGAGCTGATGTCTCTTATTTAAGTTTCATCACCCTTTCCATCATAAATTCTATTATGGAAGAAAGAAGTGGGTGTGCTATTTATGGCTTCACCCAACTGAATCCATCACATGAAGTTTTAGGAAAGTTTTTTTTAATATATAAACTATTGGGGGAGGCAAAGGGAGAAAAATCAATATGGAACTATTTTATTATTTCCAGGTGAGAAAAAAAATGAGACAGCATAGTGATGTCCTCCAATTTTTCCCATCTGTAATTAGGAGTGAAAATATTTTCCCCCATCTATAATTTCAATGTAAATGGGATTGATTTCAGTTCTGACACTGGAAGGATTGTTGAAAATGCTCTATTATCCAGGCTTCAGCAGATGCCTCTCTTGATGACTGAAATACAAAACACCAGCTTCAGAAATCTTATTTATTAATGTCAGTCCACAAAAAGGCCCCAATACATTTCTTTTAAAAATTGCAAGCAAATATCCAGCTCTTTGCTTGCCCCTCTTCCCCCCCCCCCAAAAAAAAGAGAAAGGCAAACTGAAGTGGTATAAATAACTCAGAACAGCTGGTTTAAACAAAGGCTTTTGGGGGAGCAGCCAGCATTTGAAAACCCAAAGGTGCATTTTTTTTTTCTCAAGAGGCAACTGGACTTTCTGGTTTTTCTTGGAAGACATTTTGCTTCTCACCCAAGAAGCTTCTTCAGCTCTGACTGGATGGTGGGAAATGGAAGGATTTGTATTTCTTGCAGGTCATTTGCATTCTTTTAGAGAGTCATTGAGGCCACTTAGAGGTTTATCTGTATCCTCAGGGACACCTGAGTAGTGCAAATGGTTTTGGAACCTTCTTGGCTGCAGGATATTTTCTGTCCTGTGTTCCTTAAGTGTTGAAGTCAGGTGCAGACTGTTGTGGGTGAGTCTGTGTTATCTGCATCTCAAACTGAAGTACAAATGGTTCCTATAGTCTGCAATTTTTCTGGAAATACACTCATACCCCCACACGATTTGAAGGATGTTCATCCCAAAGTGAATAGCTAAAAGTCTATTGAGTTTCTCAGTCATTCAGGTCATGGTTGTCCCAAAGCTGTTTTTTCAGGAGGCAGCTGGACTTTCTTGTTTTTTGCTTTGAATCACAACCATAATCCAGTTACAGTAAACAGAGAATAAGATAAAATTCTATCAGACAGCAAGTGCATGTTGCTTTTGATCTCCTGGACGTCAATTCTGTCTTCCAGATGCTGGGAATTAATAGCATTAGATGAACACTGCAATCCTGACCTGATTGTGAACTTTCCCTGTAACATTTGGCAGAGTGCCTTGAAAAATATTAAGCTGAGTTGAATAAACCGAAGAATGAATCTCTATTCTAATTCTCTTATTCTTGTTATGAATTTCCTGTTAAATTTTTGCCAATATTGGTTAGCCTCAGGCAATACCTACTTTTTTTTTTCAAATCTACAAAAGTGTTGTCCCACCTGGTGATAGTCTTCATGAGAGCCGAGGCACTTTTACATAAAAATTCAGCTGCACCAGAGGTGGGTTGCTGCTGGTTCAGCCCGGATTGGGCGAACCAGTAGTAGCAGTGGCAGGAGGCTCTGCCCACCCGCTCGGATGCACAGAACTGCCACATGCACACACAAGCATGCATGGAAGCACGCCCAAACCACTAGTAAACAAATTAGCAACCCACTTCTGAGCTGCACTATAAGGAATTCAATCTTATGCATAGGGAAAGTTTTCCTTCTAATGGCAGAGAAACAGATCTACAGGCAGGGATCTAGTCAATTACATAGGCCTGTTCATTTTGGTGGGGAAAAAATTCTAATGTTATCTACTCAGTACAGTTCTCCAAGAAGTGGTCAGGGTGTGCCAGCTGGAGCTGGCTTATAGTTTTCTTTTTGCTGTCTCCTACCTTTTGGTACAGTCCATAATCCCAATTGGATTTAAAAAATAATCTTTCCTCTGCTTTGAGTTCCTTCTTGACATAAAGAATGTGTTTATTATAATGCAAGCTGTCTTATCTGAACATTTATCTAAGATAACTAGCGTGCCTTCTCTAGTAGGCTCAATCTATATGTGTGTATACTTGTGTCTGATATTGGTGTCTCATTGTAGTTAGAGAATTTTGAATAATAATATTGATGGTTTAGTGTAGTTAAGAAATTTTGAATTATTTAGGGATAAGGGCAATTGAGGAGAAAGAAATGTACAGTGAGGAAGAAGTTGTGTAGATAGAGGATTAAGATCAAAGGGCAATTCACTTAGATGGGATTAGACAAGGATGAGTCCTAGCTGAAAAAGAAGATGTGGGAAATTGAATAGAGAAGTATGGAATTCATATTGTATTGGCAATTCTGTAATATGGTATGTAAGGTGATGTCTGCTTATGTGGTCGGAAATAGCAAGGACTGTTCTTTGTACTTTTTGAAGTTTGATAGTTTTTCATAGTATTTGAAGTTTTTTTTTTAATTTGCTTATCTGGTTTTTTAGTTTGGTTTATGGGTAGATGGATGTTTGTATACTCATTAGGCCCTGCAACTTGTCAGAGGTTTTTTTTGTATGTGTGTGTTGAGTCATGTGGAATGTTCCACATGGAGAAATAGTGACATTTTCCTGGTGCTATTCACCCTTGCAGAGAAAGGGCCTGTTTGATATGTCTACTTTGACTGATTGATGGGTTCCTGAGGTTTAAGGTTGCCCCTGAGAATCTAGATGGCGGTTTAGCAAAGACCTTATTTCAAGCCTGGAATAGATGGGTGAGTGAGATCCTGGACTGGATTGCTGCTCTTTTCCATAAACTATAGGGTTTACCTTGATTTATTTGATGAGCTTTGAGAGATAACATGTTAGAAATAATGCTTAGAATGCTATGGAATGAATCCAACGAGATTGAACAGCTATCATCTAGTCTCTAGACTACCATTTTGGGCAAAGATAGTAGACAAAGTTACAGGGCAGCAGATACAAAATATTATCAAGCTTTGTATCAGAATCTTTTTAACCAGCCTGAGTATAGGATGAAAATTGCACTGATTGTTCCCATCAAAGCTTAGAGGTAGGGGAAAGCACAACTCTACTTGTTCTGTTAGTGACTTTTAATACCAACACCCAGGGTATCCTTCTGGTTTGTCTTTGAGAGTTTGGAATCAAAGGAATCATTTTTACATGGTTCTGCTCATTTCTGAGTGAAAAGTGAGTGTCTATGGAGTATGGCAGGGTGAGATACCATGATATGGAAGAACACAAGGAAGGGAAAGAGGGCCACAATTTGTTGCACCTCTTAAATACTACATGAAGCAGATGTGAGAGATCACTTGATTTGAAAAATGGCATCATCAATATCCAGACAATACCAAATTGTATATATTTATGCACAAATGAAAGCTGTGATGGAGATTTTAATTTGATGTCTGTAAAATATAAGGGTCTGGATTTGGAGAACCATGCCAAGACTCAACCAAGATGTAATGGCTGTTGATTTAGAAGTCAATAGTCTAAGACAGTATCAACAGCTTTAAATAGGCTGTTATTCCCCAGAAAGAGCTGGGCTCCTCATGTTCTGTTTCTGCTGAAACAACTAGTGGAAGCTATATCCAGGAGACTCTTTGACACACTCCTGATGTCCCAAAGGTGCTTTTTCAAGGGGAAACCGGATTTTCTTGTTTTCTAAAAGACATTTTGCTTCTCATCCAAAAAGCTTCTTCAGGTTCTTGGATGAGAAGCAAAATGTCTTCAAAGAAAAACAAGGAAGTCCAGTTGCCTCTTGAAAAAGCATTTTGGGGACAACTATGACCTGCTTGACTGGGAATCTCCACAGACACACTTCTGATGGTACATCACTTATGGCCTCTTTTTGAAACAGAAGGCATTAGCAATGGCCACTCATGGCCTTACCATCTCATTCTGAGATGACTGATTTACTCTGCACTATTGCCCAGAACTGCAGCTGCTACAAAGTTCAAGTTCCTGCATGCCTACAAGAGCAATCCAATGTTGTCATATTATATAAGATCTGCTGAAGTGGAATTGTTTGTTGGTGTTACCCAAGGTCATCTTTTTAACCCACAAAACCTTTCATGTCTTGAATCCTGGTTATTTCCATAACCACTTATTCTAAATGGAACCTGTTCCCCCTCCCCCCCAACAAAAACCTGCCACTTGATTAAAGGTGTACTTTAATATTTTTGTTTTAGCTTATATTCAAAAATAGATAGGTATGATTCATTTATTACACTAAGATATGGTTTATTTAATATTGAATTACTGAATAAAATATAGTAATTAGGGTGGATTCTTGCATCATGCAATGCCAAAAATCATGGTTTACAAACTTCAGTAATTTGATTTATGATCTTCACAAAATTAAAACAAGCCATCTTATAGGTTAGCCTAATGTGTGAACTCAACCATAATGTGAAAGAAGGATTTGGGGCAGAAGAAAAAGCAATCAAAGGATTTTCCATTTGTCTGACATATAATTTTTTTTTTTAAAGGAAGAGATATCCTTGGGAAGTAACAAAATGTCCTCAATACTATGGAGCATAACTTAAAATGTTTAAATTTAGGGGAATGATCATAGCAAGTGTTCATTTTCAAGCAGCACGGAAAAATAGTGTACCTTTTGAGTTTTTTTAAATTTTTTATTTTTTTATTTTAAACACATAAGCACATCAACAAAAACAAACACATAACTTAAAAATAACATAGGAACAATAAGTTCCATCGTATATCATATCGCAGTTCCGAATCAGTTTCTTTTCAGTTAGTGTTTTTCCTACTATACATTTCTATCTTTCATTCATAATCTCCTTATTCATTATCCATTTTTATGTACATTTCTTTATTTATTTAAACTTAGCTACTTATGACCAAATATTATTTACCTATATTATGCTTTATATTTTTACTGTCATTTATTCTCTTACATACAGATTATAGATATACATTCACATAATTATTCTTTTTCTTTGCCATTCTTATATTATTATTATTCCATTTGGAAGGTTATAAGGTATAGTTTAAAATGCTTTGTTTACCATCCTTCGCACCTGCTAAGACACCACCTCGTTTTCTCTTTCTTTTCTTTTCTCCCTCCTTTCCTTCTTTACTTCCTTCCTTCCTCGTCTCCGTCCCCTTCTTCCTTCCCTTACCTCTTCCCTACTCCTACCCTTTTTCTTCTCCTTCCTACCTTCTCTCCTTCTCTTTCTTTCTCTTCCTCCCTCCTCTTCTTCTTTTTCTCTCCCTTCTACCCACCTTCCGTTACCTCTTTCTTCTTCCCTTACCTCTCCATCACACTTCTTCTTCCTCTCCTACTTCCTCTCCTTCTCTTCCTCTCTCTTCTACCCTCCACTCCTTTCCTTTCCTTCGTCCCTCCATTCTCTACTTCCTTCCTCCCCTCCTTTCCTTTCTTCTTCCCTTCCTTTATTTTTCTATTGTTATAGGTGTCTCTTTCAGATCCCAGTTCATGTTTTCTTGGGGATGGTATTTCCATACACCCAACTTTGTTTCATATCCTTTCCTTTTTTTCTTTAGGATTCTACAGTCTATTTTCCAGCTATCATCCTGATTTGAATTCACAAATCTTGGCCCCCTTGTTTTACTCATAATTATTATTTTTGAGTGTTATTCTATTTTTTCATTTTATTCCTTTGTTCCACCCAACTATACCAATTATCCCATATCCGATAAAATTCTGATTCTTCTTTTCCCTGTATTTCTTTCGTTAATTTATCCATTTCGGCACAGTCCATAATTTTTCTTATTATTTCATCTTCATTTGGGGTTAGTTTATTTTTCCACTTCTGGGCGAAAGCGATCCTTGCTGCTGTAAGTATATGTAATATTAGATATTGTATTTCTTTTTTGTATTTTGTCGGTATAATTCCTAATAGAAAGAGTTCAGGTTTCCAATCTAACTTAACCTTTGTTATTTCTTCCAACCAATTTTTGATCCTTTTCCAGAATTTTTTTGCCTCTTCACAAGTCCACCATAAATGATAATATGTGCCATGTACCGAATCACATTTCCAGCAATTTGGAGAGGTATTTGTTGAAATTTTGGCCAACCTTGATGGTGCCAGATGCCATCTATAAAGCATTTTGTACTGGTTTCCCTTGTATGGGATTGATAGTGTCATTCTTAAATTTATTCCCCCAAATTTTTCCCATTTGTCTAGTTCAATGTTATAGCCAAAGTTCTGTGCCCATTTTATCATTGGTTTTACAATTTCCTCTTCCATTTGATACTTCAAGAGGAATTTGTATATTTTTCCTATCATCTTTCTGTCCGGACTTTGAATAATTTTATCCAATTCGTGTGGTTCTGTTTCAATACCATATATTTTAGTGTCTTTATTGTATTTAGTTTTAATTTGGAGGTAAGTTAGCCAATCAACTTTCATATTCTGATCTGCCAATTCTTCATTTGTTTTTAAATTTCCCTGTCAATTAGATCTCTGTATTTTAGGATTTTATTCCAATCTGTAAAATTTGGGTTTGTCGTTCTTTCTGTTGGTGATAGCCAATTTGGGGTTTTCACATAGTGGATTTTTTTGATTTTGAGCCATTGTTGCAGTAAAGTTCTTCTAATTAAATGATTTTGAAAGTATTTGTGCGTTTTATGTTTGTCTTCCCATAAGAAATTATGCCAGCCTGCCTGGAGGTCATGGCCTTCTAAGATCAGAATTCTTTTATTCTTTAACTCAATCCAATCCTTCATCAGTCATTGTTATTGCAGTTGCATTGCATATAGATCCCAATTTGGTAGTGTTAAGCCTCCCCTCTCCTTGCTGTCTTGCATTGACTTTAATTTGATCCTTGATTTGCGTCCCTGCCAAATAAATCTGGTAGTTAATTTCTTTAAATCTTGAAGGAATTTTTTACCTGGACTAATAGGAGCGGTTTGCAACAGGAAAAGTATTCTTGGTAAGATATTCATTTTAATTGTTGCTATATGTCCCATAAGTGATAATTGAATATTCTTCCAATTTTCTAAATCTTTCTTTATTTGTATCACTAATTTATTGTAATTATCCTCTTTGATTGTGGAACATTTTGCTGACAACCAGATCCCCAAATATTTTACTTTCTTAGTTAACTGCAATCCGGTTGCTGCTTCCAGTTCCTCTTCTTGCTTTTTTGTCATATTCTTAGTTATCATTTCTGTTTTGTCCTTATTAATCTTTAGTCCTGCCACTTCACCATATTCTACTAATTTTTGAATTAGTTCCAAACTAGATTCTAATGGGTCCTCTAAGGCAAATACTAAGTCATCGGCATAGGCTTGGACTTTATATTCTTCATTTTTAAGTCTTAAGCCTTTTATTCCCTGGTCATTCCGAATTTCATTTAATAAAGTACCTTTTGAGTTTTGTATGCACCCTAGTAATGTTTAGCCAGAAATTCTTTTATATTTTTAGGGAAATTTGATTTCTAGTGTATGTAATTCTGTACAATCATCTATCATATCTTTTCCAATTTTATTTCTCAACAACAAGGAAACACTTTTTACAGCATCAGTCAAATGAACTATTTCAGAGTTCCAATAATGTTCACAATTCACAGCAAGAATTTGAGACTTCAGGATATGAGGTAAACAGATGCGCTTTCATTATAAAATGACCAAAAAAAATGGTTTACCACACAATTTAATTTCAAATGGTTGCCTTGTATGATATAACATGAAATTCAATGGAACATAAATGTGATTAGGACTAGTTTACTTAACTTCAATTTGAATTATATTAAATCCAGATAAGCATGAAAGGTAGATCGTAACATTAATTCCTATTAATGGTGAATTGATATACAATGTGCATTCCAGTGGGATATCATCTAGATCTTAATTTACTCTAACCCTACTCTGCTGCTTGGTGCTAGCAACTGCGAAGTATATCTTAACATACGCCTTGTGATAAAATAAAACTAGCTATTTTTATGAAGATGTGATATAAATTTATATAAAATAAAAACTCTCAATTTCAAAAAATCATAGTTTATTATCTCTAGTAACATATTATATTGCATAAATACTCTGTCTTGTTATATGTCTTTTTTAAAAAGGTGATAACTTAAGAAATTGTTTTAGACAACAAATATAAAAATAAATACATTCATTACAGTATATGCATTTGTTATCAATTATAATCCTTCTCAGAAGGGAAATTTTTTAAAGTACTTATAAAGTATGTATCATTTCTAATACATTTTACTATATACATATGAAGAGACATATTCTCTCATAGTCTATAGCCTAGCAAATAACTTTAAATATGCAGATACTGGAAAATTGCTGTGGATGGACCTGCTATCCTGCAGCTTAATTTTCCCCGCTTTACAAGTGATTTCAGCAGTGTAAAGTTGTTGGATGCAGTGAGACAACGTAAGGGTCTTCCAGATATCTTGTGACTGTTAACTCTTGTATTTCCCAACCAGCATAGTATTTGGCTATATTGTCTGAGCACATCTGGAATTCATTTGGATATGAAAAGCTGTAATAAGAGATGTTCCATTTATAGTGGAATTTTATGTTTGCAAAAGGTCGTATGTAAGCATGTTACTGCTGACCACCATGGCAACTGTTAGTGTATGTGAAATGGCAGCTTCTCAGGATTATTTCTTCATGAAGAAGCCAGATTTCATATAAAAATTATGCATGTGTTCCAAAGGTCTGTTAGATTTTGGAACAAATATGATAAAGGAAAGGGAAGAGAATTAAATTTTGAATATTTCTTTTTCTTTCCCTCCCTTCCTTCCTTCGTGGCTTTGAACTGCAAGGTATCTCTTAAAAAGATTAAATACATTCTAATGTTTGGAATTTTAAGCATCCAGGACTACTTGTTTTGCCTCTCCATGAAAAATGTAATTGAAAAGTCTCTTTAAATGATGTGGGTTTTGTTACATGTGAGGTAGGCAAGACCTGACCAAAAATTAAACTGCCTTTTTTCTTCCCCACTTTGATCAGGAAAGGTATTTTATCAGTACCACAATAAAATTTCCAGAAGTGAAAAAAATGCTATTCCTGCTAGAATGCAAACGTTTCCTTAAATTTGTTTTGGCCATGGCATACTTTGTTTAACTTGTAAAAAAACTAAGATTAAGAGATGTGTGTTTCTGAGTTTGCTAGCAACTAAACTGGCATTTTTATCTACTGTTCATACTGACGGGATTCCTTCCCACTCCACCAAGATTTAACACCATCTCATAATATTTGCACTGTCCCATCTGAGTGACTCTACTCTGAATTTCCATGCACAAATTATAGTTGCTACCTCTCACTTCAATTTCAGTGCTTTGGTCTGAATATACATACATACGTACATACCTATATATATATATATATTTATATCTGTAGATTTCTATTATAGTTTAGCTGCAAAGTGTAACATTACAAAAGTCCTTTAAATGTTTTGGCTTTTTTGAAAGGTCACAGCTTTCATGTGTCAAAATTGTACCATCAAAAGAAATGCACTTTAATAACCTCTGTTTGAAACCCTTCCCACATGTCTTGGAACACAATGACCAGTTTCCTAGCTGCCATCGTGGGCATGGTGTGTCTGCACATGGTCGTACATCACTTGGCTTGAGTTCTTTTGCACAGTCTGAGGCAGGTCGTCCAGTGAGGTCTCTGCATTGTACAGATCTCTTCTGCAAGCCAGTACCACATGACTTAGAACATTCTCCCCATTCTTCAATAATCCATTCAGATAAAACTGTCTCCTTGATTGCATTGAAAGATTCAGTCTTACTGAAAGGCTCCTCAGCACCCAACTGTGTTGATTTCTTCATAAAATAGGTATATTTGATTTTAGATCGAAATGAATTGCCCACAGTAAGGACCTGTATCGTTAATGGTTCCTTCAGTGGGCTGAAGCTACGAATTCTTTCCAGAGAAGCAGATGAACCACTATATCTAAAAACATTTCCTTTATAAGTAATATCTTGCTCCATTGTTGTTAGTGTATAGTCACCATTGAGAATATAAGTATCATCGGCTACTTTGATTGCAAGGAAGCTTCCATCTTGCCGCGTACCCCTATGATTTCGTTGCTTAACTTCTATGTTTGTTGCCCCAACAGGAATCACAGCAACATCATGGTAACCAGGTCTACAGGAAAGAAGAGGAGTTATTGTTGAATACCAGCACCTCTTAATTATGAAGGACTCCTATCACGTGCAATAACTTAGGTTGAATCTTATAAAGCAGTAATGCATCTTGATAACTTTGTAACTAAAATAATATACTAACATAAAACCTGCAGTTGATTTACAATATGAAACATTGCTTCCTATACCAATTTCATTAAACAATTCAAATGAAAAAAATGTCTTTCATGTTAATGAGTAGGGTAACAACTCCTAAAGTATGAAAACACACCTGACATTAGAAAACATTCGAGATACTTTCTTGCAGGTAGATCCGTTGCCTCCACAGATGCCACATTTATCAAACTTCTTACTGGATCCTATAACACGATCACAACCTGCTTTTATACATTGCCCTTGGACACAGATTGAAGTGGAATCTGGACTACATAAAGTTCCATCTACCACCTTTAAAGCAAGGAAGAATTGATTAGAAGTTATACAAAGTTTATCATTAAATTTTTAAAGTACTGAACAAAACCCAGGCAGTTAATCCATTTTAAGTTTTATTTTAAAATCAAAGTGTCCTTGGGGTTTATATATTATGTTAATATGGGCTATGATATAGTGCCATTATGATTTCATTATAATTTATGAATCACAGTTTATAGCTTATCTATAAACTATACTTATAAACTATTTATAAAGTTTAATTTTTATGAAAAGACCAAAAAATGCCATGTTTTAGCTGAATTATAAACAAAGATAAAAAGTGAAAAACTGTAGTACATTTTGACAATCTAACACTATTTCTGAAATTATCTTGTTTTGGAAATGCAAATAAAATCAAAATAAGATGTCCAGGAGACATCAATTAAGAAGAAACACACTTCTGAAACATGTTAGACAACCCAGCATGATAGATATGTATTATCAATATACAAATTATACACCCAACTCCTAAAGAAAATTAATTATGGAAAATATTTCTGAAATTGGAGTAGGAATAGATTGATTGCACAACTTGAGAAAACAATTCTGAAATAAAAATTCTGTGTGAACTTGTTGGGAAGGGAGGAAGAAGAATTTTCCGCCCAAATTTATAGTTCTCCATACTACTGAACAAGTATTGTGAGAAGCAGCAAAATTCCTGCTTTGATCAGCTAGATGCAGGTAGTTGCATGTAAAGTGTCTAAAAGGTGATTAAAAAATAATTAACAATTATCTTGTTAGAGTCAATCTTTTCCAGACTGACAAGAAATGGGAATTATACTAGGTTGGGGTATACAACTCTCAGTAGCTGTCTTATATCCCCCATGACCAAAACAAGCTCTGGATGTTTTAGCTTTTCTATCACCAAAAACATAATATTTATACTGATTGATTTGGCTATCTTGCAACAGCAACTCCTGGTGGCTTAAAATTGTGTGGAAGCATTTTAAAAAAAAGAACTAAAAATACAACTCTTGAATAAAACAAACAGTAATCTGTTTTTTATTAATATCTTAAGGGTATTTTAACCACCAACCTAATTATGTTAATATTGCTAATGCCCAATTTGCATTTTGGCAGAAAGACAACTCATTTAGCATCTAAAATGGACTGTCTTAATTACTTCAGAAGTGCTTCAAGCTTGAAACACTTGATCATGAAACAATGATTTGGAACGTAAAATAGGATATTTTAATATTCAAAACAATTTGAATTAGAAGCATTTTGCACCACCACCTCAGTGATTATCATACCAATTGATATTTTGTGTGATGAAAAATATCTCTTTAGGTTTTTAAGCTTTTTATACTTGTTTTGTTAGTTAACTTCATAATAGAAACCAAATCAAAAGTGTTTGAGTGTTTTTTGGAAGTAAAATGTTTAGTAATTATACTATACATTGCTAGAATACTAAGAATGATCACAGCTGATGGCAGCAAGTGTCCAACTTTGTCCGGATATAAAATGTTACTTTGCTTATTACATTCATCAATTCTACAAGCAGTCAAAGTTAACAAATACATATAAAAGTGTTTGATGTATATGACATGCACTTGTACCCACCTTTGGTTGAAGAACAAAAAAATATCCAGTGCCTTTGGCAAGGCAAACCAGCTTGCATCTATCTTTGGGAGAGACTCCAGCAAACTTAGGTATCCATTCCACTGCAAGGCTAGTTCCAAAAGATTTGGAAATATCATTGTGAGCCTCACATTGTTCTTCCCTGAAAGTTTTGTCTGTAAATTACGAAGACATTGATCAGGCTTAGCAGACTCGTGTTTTATTTTATAATTGCATTTATAAAATAATGTAAAACTTACTATTCTCTGGACAATCTTCAATATTACAGGATCTGTACTGCACACGCTTGCCTTCACAATACTTTCCTCCATTCTTTGGAACTGGGCTATCACATTCTCGCACAGAATATTGCACTCCTCCACCACATGTTCTTGAACACTCTCCCCATGGTTCCCATGAGCCCCAGCCTCCATGAACAGGGATCTACAATTCAAAACAGTGAAACAAATGTGCATATTAAAACAACTTGAAAAAGCATTTTATAAGAGGAGGGTGGCATAAAATTTAGAAATAGTTATGATCCTATTATTTACCTAACATGTATTATGGCTGTGGTGTTTTAGGCCTTCAAGGTAAAGCAACACCCTTTCATGCTATTCAAAATTAGCTAAAAACTAAAAATAAACCCTATGCACTTTTGCTCATAAGTAATGCATATTGAATCTAATGAAAGTTCTTTTCAATACTTATATACTGGGTATTTCTGATAAATATGAGGTACAGAATATTTTCTCATTTATAGATCATTCCAGGGTAGATCATCAAAACAGAAACAATAACGGTTTATTATAACTTATTTGTTATTTTTATACATTATTGTTAATTACTGAATGGCAAATTAATTTTAAACACTGTTTTGATAACATTTTTCTGCAACAGTCATCAAATGGTACTTCAAAATTTTATTCACTTTATATTTATTAAATAAAAGTTTAAAAGGAAAATTAAAAAAATACATTTTTAAATTAAAAATTAAACCTGAGTAATTCAGAATATTTTATCTTACTCAACTACAAGGACATGACTTACATCATATAGCTTCTTGTCTGTTTTATTAATGCACTTGCCATTCATGCACCATTTTCCCTCTGCACAACTGGTACCATCTGCCCAAGGAAAATGTTTGGTTTGGCACATAAGCACTCCACCAGAAGTACCAGTACACCACAAAGTTGTACAAATGCTAGCAGAATCAGGACAATGTCTGGATTCCTCCCCAAATGTAAATTGGCACTGTCTATTAGCATCATACATTGTGCCAGGAAGATCAGAAGGAAATTGCAATGGCCTGTGAGGTTTGTCCAACAGACACTCACCTGGAAATAAAGAAAAACCATATTGTGACCTTTGACTATTTTTCTTTTAAATATTGTGGTGTCACTCTTTGAAAAATGACAGAAATTAGAATATATCTATTCAAATGCCTGACTCATGACTTCAGAAGATAAATTTTAGTCTGTTAACTTTTCTGGTTTAAATTTAAAGAATGTTTACAAATATAAAGTTACTGTATTTTTCGGAGTATAAGACACACCTTTTTCCCTCAAAAAAGCGGCTGAAAATCTGGGTGCATCTTATACACTGAATACAGCATTTTTTTGTCTCCAGAAACCCCGTCCCCTTCACCAAAGTGGCCGTGCATAGCTTTAAGAGAGCTCTTGGAAGCTGGGGAGGGCAGAAATGAGCCATTTTTTGCTCAGCCGCCAGGAGTATTCTATAAGCCTCCTAAAGGCTATATATGCCATCTTTTGGAAGGAGTGGGGGAAAGGGCGTGTTTTTTCAAATGGGTGTGGTTTCTGCTTGTTTTTGGGGTCCACATCCCCCCAGGAGCACTCTACAAGCCTCCTAAAGGCTATTCATGCCCTTTAAAAAAAAATGGGCCAGTTTTTGTGAAAAACAGGCCATTTTTGGGAGGTCTACAGAGTGCAAAAACTTTTTTTTTAATTTGCCTCTTCAAAATCTTGGTGCGTCTTATACTCCGAAAAATACATGTGAAGTACATTTGGAAGATTTTGATAGTTCATTACAAACATTAAATTGCTACTTGTTTGAACATAAGCAAGTGGCAAACTTTATCACCCAGGCATTTCCTTTCCTTTCGGTTAGACCAATGCTTCCAGAAAACACATCATTATGGCATTTGGGAAAGATATGGAAAAGAGTTGAACAGTCATTTGTCTAGGATCCAATAAGTTCTCCTGGTTAGGCTAGGTTGGACTGGAAGACTTCCAAGGTACCTTCCAATCATGATTCTAAGTTAGAGCCTGCTAATATTTAGTAATCCAGCCATTTATATGCAAATTATTATTATGCTATCACCTTGATGGCAAACCTATGGCACGTGTGACACAGGTGGCACACGGAGCCATATCTGTCGGCATGCACACCAGCCAGCTGATTTTTGGGCTTCCGGAAGACCGGGGGAGGCCGTTTTTGCCCTCCCAGGCTTCAGAAAAGACTCCAGAGCCTGGGGAGGGTGAAAAATGGGCTCAACAAGCCTAATGGAAGTTCGGAAATGATCTGTTTCCAGCTTCTGGAGGGCGGGGGAGGCCATTTTTGCCCTCCCCAGGCTCCAGGAAAGCCTTCAAACTTCCAGTTCCTACCCACCCCCCAGAGGAAATACCAAGCTCAGCTTGGAGGTGATTTGATTTGATTTATTGCATTTCTATGCCGCCCTATTCCCAGAGGGACTCAGGGCGGCTCACAAACCAAAGCAAGGGGAGGGGGGATACAAACAGGAGGAAAACAACGGACAAACAACTACAACAATTTAAAAACAATCAACAACCACACAATTCGAGCGGGGACGGGAACTCGTCAGCCCCAGGCCTGTCAGAACAGCCAGGTTTTAAGGGCTTTGCGGAAAGCCTGAAGGGTGGTGAGGGTCCGAATCTCTACGGGGAGCTCGTTCCAGAGGGCCGGAGCAGCCACAGAGAAGGCCCTCCTCCGGGTGGTAGCCAATCGGCATTGGCCGGTAGATGGAATTCGGAGGAGGCCTAGTCTGTGGGATCTAATAGGTCTGTTGGAGGTAATTGGCAGCAGGCGGTCTCTCAAGTACCCAGGTCCCATACCATGAAGGGCTTTATAAGTGACGACTAGCACCTTGAAGCGTATCCGAAGACCAAGAGGCAGCCAGTGCAGCTCGCGGAGGATAGGTGTGACATGGGTGTACTGGGGTGCACCCACAATCGTTCGCGCAGCTGCATTCTGGACAAGCTGAAGTCTCCGAATGCTCTTCAAGGTGAGCAGTGCCATGCATGTGGTGTGTGTATGTGTGCACGCATGCACATATGGTGGCGCGCTTTGCATTATGGGTGTCATCACTGGTCTATCAGTTGTATTACTCTTTTCCATGAAGTTATGATTCACTTCTTCTGGACTAAAATAAATTTCTTGGGACAGAGCCACATGGTTCACTGACAAAAGCACGCCAACAAAATCGCGGGGAGAAAAGCGCGAGTTCGAAATCGCGCCGACGAATGAGCACAGAAGCGCACCGACAACAGCGAGCCAACAGAAGCACGCTCTAAACCTAACCCTTAAGGTAACCCTAAAGATAACCCTAACCTAACCCCTAACCCTGAACCTAATCCTAAACCTAACCCTGTATGTAACCCTAACCCTTACGCTAACCCTTACCTTAACCATAATGGTGCTTCTGTCGGCGCTCTTTTGTCGGCGCGCCTTTGTGGGCGCGCTGTCAATGTCGCGGTTTTATCACCGCGCTATTGTCGGGCGTGCATTTGTCACGGAGCCACATATCTTATTTGTGTGGCTGCAATTTAATGTTATTTTAACTGATTTGAAAATATTTAAAACATTTTAATGCAATTAATTCTAATATTAAAATCCAGCATTTTGAATGGAATTGTTAGAAATATAAGCAGCATGTTTAAAACTTACCATGACCATTATCCAAAAAGGTAGTTATCATGTATGCACTGCATGGAGACCACGGATGGCTTCGATCCAAGTTGGAAAGCATAGATGCCATCATATGAGAATCCCTATTTATACCATTAATACTGGAACACTGCTTTGCATCATCATGTGGCATATTAAACACATGGCCTTTAAAAAGAAGAAAAAATAGTGATGAACTCATCACACATTAAAACATACATGGGAACTTACTAGTTGGACTTATCATTGCTATGTGACACCACCATTAGTTAATATTTTATTCCGAGTTCTATTCAAGCCATTGATTGTCATCTATTTATATGGTTTCGAGGCCTTTGTACCTTTGATACCTTCTATCTCGGATAGATTAAGCTGAAGTCCCTCAATCATCATGCTGAAGATCTCATTTCTGGATGATAGCTTTCCATGGAATAGTTGGTCCATGTGGCCCTTACTTTCATGGAGTTTTGGAAATTTGTCAAGAGTGTTTTTTTTGGAGGACTGTGAGACTAATTCTGGTTTGAGTGTGACATGACAATATGAATTTTGTTTGAAGCTATTATTGTCCTACTGTTGATTGTTATATAGAATAATAGAGCTGGAAGGGATCTTGGAGGTCTTCTAGTCCAACCCCGATTAGGCAGGAATTATTATGTAATACATTGTGTAATATGATGTAATTACACTGTAAACTACTAAATAATTTACTGCATTACCATGCATTTTTTTAATTCTATATTGCTTGGAGTCTGATGGATCAGAGTAGTATTGAAATCTTATAGACACACTTTAATATTATATTGTATATTTAATTTTATTTTAAGCACTGAGTTTTTATGCTCGCTTGTAAGAACTGATATCAAAACCTAAAGCCAATGTTCACCTCCTCTTTTACTCCATATGATAATTTAAAGACTTCAATTTTTTTATAAATCAACTATGATTTATAAATCATATACACAGTTTTCAATTTAACACACAAGATTTGTGTGGGTGTACTTTAAAAGTATCAGCCACTTCTTTCCCTCTGAAACTTAAATGAATTTACTTTTTGCCACTGAAAAATATCACTTTACAATATTCAGTAGTCCTTTTCACATATACTGAAAAAAATTAGCTCATAGTTTTTTCCCAATGTTGGTAAAACCTGGACTTCTGATGGTTTATACTACAAGTGGAATATACCTGAATGACGCATTAAAAAAAGAACAACCTCTGGGACATTCTGAGATAGTGTTTCTCAACTTCAAAATTTTTAAGATATGTGGACTTTAACTTCCAGAATTCCCCAGCCAGCTTTGGGAATTGAAATTGACACAGCTTGATGTCGCTGAGATTGAGAATCACTGTTTAGGAGAAAGGTTATGGTCTAACCTTTTGTCTCAATCTAGATTTTGTACACAATGACTGAAGCCAATACTTTTGTCTGACATGGCAGAGTCTAGGCACCATGGTGAGAACTAGACCACAGTAACTGCAAGAAACAACTGATTTAAAGCCTTAACTGCAGACCAATATGATAAGGCATGTTTTTAAAACAAATAAGCTTGCCACAAATTTCCCCTGAATTTCAATTACCTAATTCATGAGTGGTTGTAAAAGCAGCTTGCAAGCCATCATCTTCTATGACAGAGCAACTGCGGTTTGGATCACAAGCAGTTCCCACATCAGCCATCCCAAGAGTGTCACATGTTTTGGCACCACAGAGATCCTATAAAAAGAAAATATGTACTTTCATTATTAATTGGGTCAGGAGCTTGTCTGACAGAATGAAATTATTTTGGCAATATTCCTTTCATAATGGAAAGAACAGTCTTCAAAAATAAAAAATGTCATTCAATATGGAAGGAGTATTAGGAACAGATGATAATGACTGCAGTATCATTACAACCTTGCTGCAACAGATGTTTAGTGTACTATTTCGATGAATTAGTTAAGTGAACTATTTCATTATCTCACATTTTACATGATAATAGTCTCTCCTCAATTTTTACAGCTATTTGTCAAGGGAGAGACTTGAAACGTCTTCTTAATGCTTGAAAGAAACTGGATGTTCATGGTCATGTAACAATAAAGTTTCCTAATCAAACACTCAACAAATATTTTGTTCACTATTTAATAACACTATTAAAGGTGTAACAAATTAAATTTATGGTACCAGCTCATTCCAAGAAACCACACTTTTGACATACTCTTTGAAATATTTCAAATTAAAACATGTAAAAGTAAAAGAAGTATTTTTGAATCTACTGATTGAAGAAAGTTCAAATTACATTAACTGGATCCTATAAATATCCAATCTTTCCCATATTTCACCTTACCTGTCTGGTAAAAAGAATTGCAGTATCATAGTGTTCTGCGTGCCGGTCACTGGGAGGATTATGTTGCTTCTGCCAGTTACAAAAATTCCTTAAAGTGAGAGCAGCATTTGAAGATACATCAGGCCCCTTCTGCTCATCATAGATGACTATTATTTTCACTACTACCAAATTAATAGGGTTTCGGATACTGGGATGCTTGTACATTCTACTAGCCACAGACAGGAGTGTGAGAAGGTAGTGCTTCAGTCCACTGCCATGGAACTCTGCCATCGATTGGTCTGCTACAAGCAAAGTTTCCACATAACGGGGGCTTGACACAAATCTTTTCTTCCTTATACGTCTATTTTCTATATTAAAAAAAGCAAAATGTAAGAAATATATATTACCAATATTTCCCAACAGTATTTATGCAACTGGCAAATTATAATCATCAACCACTGCCAAGCCAGAATGGGAATCACAAAGATTATCTAAACAGCCCATTTTTTTAATTCATTTTAAATAAAACTTTTTAAAAAGTTTTTAAAGAATATTAATGAATGTTAATCCTACTAGAAAGGGTTAAATCCTCAGACTGCGTATTAAGAAATATTTCCATTAAGGATTTTCAACATGAATCATTGCTGCTGTCAATACATTTTAATAGTGATCCTCCTTAAATATTAACATTACTGAAATGAAAGACTTTGCCTGGATCTGATCCAAAATTTCCCAAGGGCATGGAAAGGGAAATACTCCCACTTTGTTTCTCCAGTTTCCAGTTCCTGTTTAGTAATCAAATAGAAAGGAGTTTCAACTTGCTACAACTAAATGTACTTCAGTTATGAGGGCCTGGCAAGGTTTATGCCCAGCCTGAAGTTGGATGGGAGTTACTCCGGGACATCAATTGATTGGGAACTAAAAAAATAACCATGCTGGAAGAATGGGAGTAGTAAACCACTTCTATTTGGCTGTTGAGGTAACTACACAAATGTGTTGATGAATTAATCAAGAATTCAGTTCAACTTGAAAGAGACTTCTCTGTTAAAAAGCAATTACAGTACTTGAAAGATATGCCTTCCCATAAAAAACATGTTTGTTGTCACATAAAAATCCTACGTATTAATATCTTATGTTTGTGGCTTTCTGCATGGGAAGCCAGTACAATAATAAACAGTTGAGTTCAAGAGGATCTGAGAGTGGACTGTCCTTGAATCAGCACCAAACAGCATCCCAAAACAGCGTAATGTAGATGGGGTTTAGCATAAAGCTCTTCAGAATCGTCTGTTCCAAAATTGGTAAATATTGCACATTTTTAATTCCAAGTATTCTGCAAGCTAGTATCCTACAAATATTTATTGCAATTCCAACAAGGCGGAAGGGCCAATGGCTATCAATTCTGGAAATTGGAATCCAATATGTATAGAAGGAATCAGATTAAAGAAACTTTATGATACCTTTATATGAATAGAACTGAAAGCTTTAAAGTCCTCTTTGAACTGAACTTGTCTTCAAATGACTAAATGAACACATTTGTCTAGTTTTCTTGCCAAAAATATGGGAGTACTTTGTCATTGCCTTCTAGGATTTTTTATGGCAAAGTACTCCCATATTACTACCTCTAGTGATTATTATGCTAGGTAGGTCTAAAACAGAACATTGTAGAAATTACAATGTAAAATAATAGAGAAATAATCCCCTTAGGATATTCAACTAGGGCCTAGATTCTAGGTATTGATACTTACCAATGGACCTGAAAGTAATTAGAGCAGAAAAACTCCAAATTTCCCAATTAAGAGTGAGTAGAGCATTGTAAACCGAGACATGCAAACCAGTTTTAACTGAATTGCGCTTTGACTGACAATGTTATAACAGTAGAATCTTATGTATTCTTTCTTTTGCTGCATTTAACTCAGTGGAATTCTAAGTAAGGCATTACATTATGTTCAGCAAGAAAATATATCCCTTTGATTGCAAGGGTATTTCATATTATCTTTAAACAGCTATACACTACAGTATTCACACTATCAAAGTATGATTTGCAAACTAAACCATAAACCAGCTAATATTTCAGTTTACCATGAATGTACAGACCATATATATGAAACATATATGCACTGCACCAGATAACTAGCTGAATTCAGTAAGCCATATGATGGAAATTCAGGCACACATTTTCCATGTAGGGCATTCTTGTTTTGTGACTGCATTTTCCTTATTGCATTGTATTATAATCTCATTTATTAGGTGCATCTCACAAAATACAGGTTCAGAAGGACCACTTTGGAGTAGATATGCGCAAGCTGTCATCAATCAGTAACGTCTGAAATGTTTGTTACAAAATGTCTTTCACTAATCGTTATGTCAAACATTATTTAGCCTAAGGCACACGAGACTTCTCCATTTTTAAGTATCTTCCCCTGTGTTTATAGAGAAACGTTAATCCCACGTGTCTCAAATGTGCTTTTTCTTCAGCTCTGAAGCTTCTTGGATGAGAAGCGAAACGTCTTCAAAGGAAAACAAGAAAGTCCAGCTGCCTCTTGAAAAAGCACCTTTTGGGACAACTATGACCTGGATGGCTGAGAAGCTCGTTAATCCCACGTATTTAACCAGATTTGCTCCCATTCGTAAATCTTTACCCTGAGACTATTGGGAAATTCTGTCTATTGCAATCAAAATATTCGACTTCCCTCCAAATATCTGGATTCAAGAAGTCGCTAATTTAACGTCGATACCCCGAATCAACAACAACTTCCCTAATCCCACCACTTTCCAACATGAAAAGCCATGAAATTCAGATCAATATAGTACTTTTTAACGCCTCCATTTATGACCTCATCTTTTAGAGTGACCAATAGCAGCACGTCGAAACGTGATTTTTGGACCATTCCGATCACATCGAAAACTCTGCGTCTGGGGCGCATGCGTGCCCCGCAGCATCGTCACTGCTTCTCCCAAGAGCTACGCTCCTTGCTCGGACAAGGGCGACGAAGAGAGGAGCGGTGCAGGGAGAGTAATACCTGCGCGGGTCGCGTAGTCCGCCTGCTGCTTTTCCCCTCGGTGCCGCCGCCCTTTGGAGGCCGAAGTTTCGTCGGAGTCGGGCACCTCGCACTTAGCACCACTGCCACGGGGGACGGGGCTCTGCCGAGAACGGCTCAGGAGGTGGAGCTGAGACTGCTCCCCTCCTGCAGCCTGGGAGACGTTGGCCGGCTGAATGAGATATTCTGAGCCGCGCAGGTAGAAGGCGCCGCGGATCCCGCCGCAGAGGCTGAGCGCTGCGGCCGAGGCCGGATCCCCATTGACCGTGCCGGAATAGAAGCAGCTGGCTAAGTTCGCGCCGAGCGTTTGGTGGGCTTCCTCCTCTTCTTCCCTCCGGCCTCGGGGGCGGCTGCCAACATACTGGAACGTCAGAGCCGGAGCTAAGAAGCTGTCGTCGGGCTTCAGCTCCAAACTGAAGCGTTCGCCAAAGGCGTCCAAGCGGTAGAGCTGCTCGCCAGCCGCTCGCTGGGAATCCACTTTTACGGGCACCACCAGCTCCTCCTCCCGGGGCGAAGAAGGGCCGCCTCGAGCACCCAGCGAGAGCAACAGCGTGCTCAGCGCCAGGCATGCCTTAGCTCCCTTCATGCTGCACCACAGCGCGCGAGGCGACAGGAGGGGAAAATAAAGAACGAATTAACGACGAGGAGTTTTGAAAACGTTGAAAATGGCAAGCAAATGGCGCCTTAGCAGCACCGGGCAGAACGTCTGTCGAACCCTTTAGAGCCCGAACTAAATGCGCTGCTTGTAACGGCCTAGGCGGAGAAGAGCGCTGTAGGGGCTCCTTCCGCGCCCTGAGTTCACTGGCAAAGTCCTAAAGGAGAAATAGAGATAAGCGAGCCTCGGCTCTTCGCCTCGAGTATGGGAGCGAAGGCAACGCGCGCTTGCACTTATAAGGAAAAGGTCCGCCCCCCGCTTACCCCCCTCTGTCGTGGAGGCGGGAATCGGCTTGAGCTCATTTGTGCGTAAAGTCAGCGCGGCAACGGTACCCCTGGCTATCAGCCGTAGATTTCCCGAAGAGAGAGAACACATAAGCTGAGGAGGGGGGAAAATAGCTGCTTCTCTTTACCCGCTCACGCTACTATTCTCCCAAAGCTACCCTGCCTGGCAATCCTTTTACTCTTCCCCCAGCACAGCTTACGCTCCTCTGCAACTCAAGTTTTCCGCGTAGGAGCTGCTGCGGTTTCTTTTTCCAGGAGGGGGAGATTTGCTTGAATCCCTTCCATTCTAGTTCTGTGCCAGATCCTTTTTCCTTCCACCGCCCTGGCTATTCCAAGCCCTTTTGAGAGCCAAGGTTTTTAGGACAGCAGAGCACGAATGAAAGGGTACGAGATATTTTACACGTTTAGATGGATGTACGTTTCGGAAAAGTTTTCTAAAACTTTTCTAAAAGTTTTACTAAAACATAGTAGCACAATTGCTCAATATACATCAATGATAGAACAGGTGAATATGAGGGCACTGCCTGTCCTGCATTCATAGGTATCCACCACATGAAGTGACTTTCTATTGTGTTCATCTCACCTAGTGAAACATGGGGTAATATTTCAAAGAAGAAAGCACGGGGAACCAAGGCACAATATTTACACCTTTATGTTTTGGACCTAAAACAAAGCTCTTATTATTTGGTTCCAAGAAACTTACTTAAACAAATAGCATGTATTCAAGGGACCTTGATTAGTTGTAAGCAGAATGTTACTTCTAGGTTTTCCCCCCCTTTATAATTCTAATTGTACCTACTGTACTATTATAGCCTGCATGTATAGACTGTAACATACCCATAGATTGGAAGCACATATTCTTTTTAGGTAACAAGCAGAAACACTTATGCAGGTACAGTTTTCCAAACTCTAGCAGTACAGCTAATCCACTTAATTCTTTGTATGCATCAGGCTTGGGATTTCTGTTTTGATTGCATGGTTTCTGCATTCCCCCATCCCAGTTAAGATAGGCTTCTAGAGACTTAGGATAAAGACTCTTCCCCGAGACACGTCTGGAATAAGTAATGCTTTGGTTCCAAAGTTTTCTATTGCATCATCTGTACGTGAGAGTAATATTCATAGTGGTTTGTTTTTTTTCATTTGGCCTTTGTACAAAGACCACGTTTCACTGTTGCCATCTGCCTGTAGGGATTTGCTCCCTAGATCCAAAGGCCATGGCTATTCTTGCATCACAGTTGAATACATACATACATACATACATACATACATACATACATACATACATACATACATACATGGGTTATTGTTGTATAATTAGTATTTCCTGTATGGGTATTTTTGTTGTAAACCATGCAATAATTTATTTTCCTTTTTCATGCAATAATTTATCTTCCATTCTTTCATTATAATTCTTTTTCCATCACTTTAACAGTGTTTTCCTTCCTCCCAAAAGTCTGCACTATATTAAAAACCCTTTGAACATCTCAATTGTCAAGTTTTTCTTTCAGCGTTTTATTTCATTAGATACGTTTTGTTCATCTGTTATTTTTGCTTTTTGTTGGACAAGGATAATATATTTAAACAAGATCTAGAGGATTATTAGCTTTTTTGTCCACTGAGCCACACAGCATTAGTGAGATAAACTATAATTATTTCATAAGATATATTTGTAACAGCACAAACATTTAGAATACGCTGGATTTATCCCTTCTAAAAATGTTACTATAGAGTGTTAAAAAACAGACTAAAAATTCTGTGTAATATCTAAGAAAAGAGAAATAGTATTTAATTTCAAATTTGATTGTCTCATTTTGATTTTCCTGGAGCCACCTATAAAATTGTGAGTTTTGATTAGAACAATTTTTTGTGTTAATTTATTAATTTGGAAAAATGATGAAATCCACTCCTGTTATTTTTGCTTCAAGGCAAGTACCTTGAATTCTGTAGGATATAATCCAAAATGAATAAAGATTGTTTTCACTGTTTTCATAAGCATACTTAATATGAAGCAAATCTTTTCAAGCTTAGTGCCCAGTTCCTAGCAAATATCTTACAAATTGAACCAATGTGTATAGATTTCCTTAAAAAGGTATTTTACAACTTAAAATTACTAGCATTAGTATATCTTTGGTTTCAATCTAATTATCTCCCTATTGAAAATTCAGCAAACTAGCTACTTATCAAATACTTTATGATCACATGTACTCAGTACTATATTGATAAGTTTAAAAACTGCAGACCACCTTAAAACTATTTTGAAATTAAAATATTTTTTTCCACCAGATGGCACTCTAAGCATTAAAAATCAGTTTCGTAATGTTTTACAACTTTATGAATTTAGTTTCTTTGGGAAGCATTAATATTTTTCTTATCTGTAAACTGCTTAGAGAGGGCTGTAAAGCACTGAAGTGGTATGTAAGTCTAAGTGCTATTGCTATCAGTATTTTGCAAAACAAACCTGTAAATATATGTATGTTATATAAGAAACTATCAAATGAATGAAAATACTGATACATTTTTGTATTAAAATACTAAATGTTATGTAAACATGAATTTAAGATTAAATCAGAATGTATTTATAATACATATATAGGTAACGTAACAGCATTCAGTGCGCCTTTGGCATTTAGTCATGCTGGCCACATGACCATGGAGACGTCTTTGGACAGCACTGGCTTTTGGCTTTGAAACAGAGATGAGCACCGCCCCCTAAAGTCGGGAATGATTAGTCCACATGTGCAAGGCGAATCTTTACCTTAGGTAAGAATTACACTATAAATTACCTTGTACATGAGGCATATTTTACATGTGGTATAGATTTGATAATCAGCCTATGGTTGAAGTGCCTAATAAACTGAGATTGTGCTGTTAAAGGAACTTCTTTTATAATTAAACTAATTACAAATGAAGACATGCTTAAGCTTCATTGAAAGCTATGGAATTTAATTTAAGATTTAAAAACATTTGGTTATGGTAGGAATAATAGACAACTAACAGAGTACATAATATTGTTATGTCACTGCCCCAAAGCAAGTCCTGTTGAATTCCAGTACATTTACTTCCAGGAGGTAATTCAGCGTATCTTACTTTTTTAAATAGAAAATAGTGACAAATCTTATACCATAACTTATGTTTAACATATTGCATTCAAACATTATGCTAAGTGAGAGTTAAGGAGTCATATTAATTAGTACAATCTGTGAACCCACTATTGTTTGGACTGAGAATGTTGCTGATTGAGTCAGTCACATCCAAGATGAAAGAATTTGTACACATTTCTTGTAGTTGTTCATTTAGTTGTAATGTAATGGTGTAAATAAACTTTTGAAACTATTGTTCAGTCAAACCATCTCATGGAGAGTTTTGAAGGAAATAAGAATATTTTCCCCACATTAAGTGGCTTTATAAATTAACCCCATAACTCTGAGTTCCTGAGGGATGTCTAACACATTGGAAAGTTTATGAAATAATTTGCATGCAGCTGGACTGCCCTATGTTCTTCCTATGCTATTAATTAGTGCTTGCTAGTTCTAGAATTGTATACACAATTCTAATTCTGTTGATAAAATTCAGACTATCATGAAGAAATGTGTAGACAATGAAAAAAATTATTGTAGCACTCTCACTTTTTAAGTTGTTACCTATTTCAAAACGTGCTGAACATGCCAGTAATTGGGAAAAAACCTTAAAAATAGAAAAGTAAGAAGTGAAGTTTATGATCTAAACCACCAGATGGCTCACTAACTTCAGGAAAATAATCACTAATGAATTAATGTTTTTAAATATTCATACGAATTGTACTACCACAGTAATGTGGAATTTTGCCAAATTCATATTGATATGTTGCGTGGGTTTACAAATCTGGATTGTCGTGAGAAGATGCTGTTTATTGAATGGTAATAGTTGTTTATTGCTGCATAAATGAAGTATTAATATGTTCCATGAAATCAGAAAGTAAAAGTAAATTATCAATATCTGTAAATAATGCTTGAAATTGATAGATAATATTATAGTCCAGTTCAAAGATTCATACAATACAGAATAATGTTATGATTTTTACATTTTGTCTAGGTTACATTAGATCAGTGTTTTTCAACCTTTTTTGTGCAAAGGCACACTTTTTTTCATGAAAAAAATCACGAGGCACACCACCATTAGAAAATGTTAAAAAAATTTAACTCTGTGCCTATATTGACTATATATAAAGTAATTTTCCCACGGCACACCTTACACTATGTCACGGCACACTAGTGTGCCGTGGCACAGTGGTTGAAAAACACTGCATTAGATAATGAAACATTTATAGACCACTAAGGCTCTGAGTGTCATCTGGAGTTGCACTGCTGCTTTATCAGATTCATGATCCTCAAGTGCCTTTTCTGGTCAAATGCATGGGCTACAGCTCATACATGATTGCAATCCCCTAAAGATTCAGCTTCACCTCAAGCATTTTGTTTCTTGTGATAAATAAGTGGAACATCTCTCCATTTCATATAAAAAATTCATATACAATCCTATCAGTGATAATATCCTACTTTGGCATTCATGACTGCACATTGATGATGCGAAATGCCTTGTAGCTTACCTTATCTTTATTTATTGATTAAAGTTACAGGCTACCCACAGTTGCCATTGAACTGCAAGATGGATGGCATATAAATTTAATAAATAAATAAATAAATGTAAGCTACAAGCACTTCACAGCTCAACCTTCCAAACTTTAGGACAGCTTGGCAGTCCTACAACGTACTGGCCAAATGTCCACCTAGCTCTACCTAATGATAAGGCAGACTAATAATTAGCCCAGTCACATGAAAAGCATGTTGTCATACAGGACTGTAAATTGTTTTCCTGACTCAAGTTTGCCAACATAATTTCAACATGAATAAGATAAAGAGTATGGTAATACTAGATAATGATCAAATTTGGAGTCTGTTTGTTACACATGTACAATAAGAACACACGTATTTGTAATTTACAATTACTTAACTGCATAGATTTAGGTTGTTTAATTTATTACACTGTTTCTTATTAAAGTAGCGGGCTGTTGGTCAGCTATCTGTTTCAGGGAAGTCATTAGTAGGCGACTTGTCTGAAAGCTATGACAATTATGTACAGCTCAGGGTTGTGTTTAACCTAAACTAAAAACTTCTGGAAGTCAGTTGGAAAAAGAAATGTTCAATTCTTTTGGATTTTTCATGGCATTTTCTCTACTAGAAAGAAATAAGTTGTCATCTTTGGAATGCAGTCTAACTGGTTTCTCTTGTCTTCCTTTCCTAGTACAATCTAATTGCAAATAATCTGACCATTGCAAATGAAACATTCCCTTTCTTTTTTCCTGGTCATACAAGCTGATTCTTGACTGAGAACTTCATCTTCAGAGTTTTCAGATTTATTTATTTGCTTGTGTAATTTCTATGGCTTCCCATTTCATTTCTATGATTCCAGGCAGCTTAGAAACAAAAGCAATACAAAAAAAAAAAAAAAAACAAGATAAATCGTTAAAACATTAAAAGCAATACAAACTATTAAAATATAATAAGCACCATAAATTCCCCTAGCAATACAAGCACTTTTTAAAAATCTTGCAAGCAATGTATCACAAAATATCTTCTTTTACTTTAATTTTTTGAGCATGCCACATAGATAACAAATTTAAAAAATGCTACTATGTCTTGTTCACTTATGTCATGATCACTTACAACATTTGATTCGATTTCTATGTAGATTTAGATTATCTCTTTCCTTCTAACACTTGTCACATAGTTTTTTGAAACATGCGCTTTGGAAACTAGATCTTTGATACATCTGAAAGGGTTTTTGGCTTAGACAAAATTTTTGAATTTACAATGGCGTTATCCACTACCAGAAAGATCCCAATTGGTCTATCATTTGCTGTATTCTGGGCTCTTTGCTCTTAGCCGTTGAGTCTCTCCTTGTCTAGTATAAAGAGAATTCCTTGAGACTTCAGGAGCATTTTCATTTTGAATTATGAGTGGGAGAATTCCCATCCTTCCAGCTTCTCCACAGTCGGAAACTTTCCTTGAGCTATATCTGAAAATCTTTTGCCCCCCCCCCCCTTAATCCAATGGTGCTCAACCTTTTCTTCACCATGGACCCCCTTTAAATAGATTTGGTGGCCACAGACCATGGCCATGGACCCCCAAGATTTAAGTCATAACCTTTCTTCGAGCCTTTGCAGACACCCTATGATGACATCGTGGCCCTCCAGGGTCCGCAGACTGCAGGTTGAAAACCACTGCTCTAATCTTTATTTAGCTGATCAGTTTGCCTCAGCCTTTGCATTATGGAACTTCTTCATATCATACTTAATTCTGTTGGAATGTTTGAAGCAGTATCCCTCTGTAAGAACATTTATAAGAATGGCAATCTAACCTGACCAAGGATTAGTCAGGCACATTTTATAATGGAAACAGGAAGATGTTTATTTACAGGACATTTTAGGGATTAGGTCAACCTAGCACCTAGTTAATTACATCCTAGCAAAACGGGCAAAAAAGGAAGTGTTCTTGGAATAAAGGCAGAAGGAACAATCCTTCCTAAATGAATATAGGAACAATAATAGACAGATATATATTATTAATATCTTCACCATAGTGTCCTTAGAGCAATAGGTCATGAAGAACTGAAGAGTGAATGCAATTGAATTTAGACTGCCAAAATTTCAAAGGTCACCTATCCTTTTGAAATTGCATTCTGATTACTTGACGATTCTGCTTCTGCCATTGTGGGCCATTTATTAACAGTAATAACGCCATTAACTGCCTATTTTCTAAGATTACTTGCCACCGTTCCTAAAATCTAATGATTCTCTAATGTAGAATATTACCTAGATTTGTAATGGCAAAATGAGAAATTGCAATTCATGTTTCAAGCCAGTAGGAAAATTTAGGAAAACAAGTACTGAAAGCAAGTACTTCCTTCACAACTTGCTTTAAAAGAGAATAACAGTAGTCCTTGGTTAGGGATTGCCTCATTTAGTGACCATTCTAAATTATGATGGTGATGAAAAGATAATTTTGTGACTAATCCCTGCATTTATGACTTTCCATGTCTGAAAAGCAAGATTGTAAGCACCGTGAAAGCTTCACTTAGCGACTGCTTCTCTAAAAAACCAAGTTGCTGGTCCAAATTATAGTAAGGTAAATGAGGAATACTAGTACCAGATCTTGATGATGCTTCCGAAGTGTCTTTCTTAGTATACGTTTCTAATTAATTATTCAAGTTGTTTTTTATTTAGTAGCATAATTGTTATAGCATTGTGAAAGCATAGCAAGTTTGGAAAATCATTCAAGAAATCATTCTCTATGGCCATTTCAGCAGTTCCTTTTGCTGAATAGTATATTGAACACTGAATATTATATTGAATAAATAGCAAATTAAAATACCAAAATAAGTTTTAGAATTTTTTTTTATTCTTTCAGGCTTTTATTCTATGTAGTAAATTATGGAATCAGTATCCCACTTGAAGTATTAAGTCTAAATAAAATTTCAACTGAAAAAGAGGACTTTAGTATTACTTAAATGTTAATCCTCAAACAAATGGTATAGCTAAGAATATGATACAAAGCAGTGGGTGGGGGAACACCAAGTTGGAATTATTTTTGTTTTACAGAATCTGAATCCCTGTTGATGAGTTTGAGTCAATATAAAATAGAAGAACAGCTGCATTGGACCACCAAAATTGTTCAAAGCAGTTGTTGAAAGTGTACATTGACACTCTTAAAATAATGTTGCATGGTTCTGTCTTTAAGTTATAGTATTTTATTTCTATGATTTTTTTAAATATCTGGGCGACTATTTAGTCTAAGGTGTAACTGATTTAAAGGAATAAATTTGAGTGTATTGGACTTCAAAAAGCTGACTTTAGTAAGTTCAGTGGGATGAGTTTTTTTAAAGGAGATACTAAATGTATATTTGCGTATAATTCCAATAAAGAAAAAATCTGGGAAAATATGGCTAATTTGATATTCTACAAGCAAAGAAGATATAGAAAGAAGTCCAGAACACTAAGAAAGCAATATGCATATAGGATAGGACTAAGAGCATCAATGTTCAAAATGAGCTGAAGTTAATAAGTATAATTATAATCTTTATTGTCATTGTACTTAAATACAATGAAATTGGTTGTTAATGAAGGATACTAAAAATAAACTTTTTCAAAATTAAAGAAAAGATATGTAATATGGCTAGCAACTGCAGGTAATAAAGATTTGAATTTGTCAAGAAAAAGTCTTGCCAAAGTAAACCTATTTTTTTTTAATTTAGTCAAATATTTGATAAAACACCCAATGATATTCCAATTAAATTTTGTGTGTTGAATTCATGGAAATTGAATGGATAGACATCTAGCTTGAAAATAATACTTAAAGAGTGCTTATCAATATTTTCACATTACACTGCTGTGAAATAGTGAGAGCCACAAGTTCCTGCCTGGGTCCTGTACTTGTTAGAATTTTTATTAATAACTTGAATGGAGAGGTGGAGAATATGAAATTTGCAGCTGGCACGCAATTAGGACTCCTAGCAGAATCTAAATGAATTTCAAAGCAATTTTATAAGGTAAATACACTTGAAAAAATATGAAATTTAAAAGTACAAACTTCTGTTAAAAAATGACACAAAAAAACAATTCTGTTGAGGGATACTTATCAATATATGTGAAAAAAAACTTGGTTGATTGCAACTGAATATGTCAATAACATCACAGGGGCTGTAAAAGAAGCAAAAGTAATTTTAGACTGTATCAACAGTAATAGTTTCCAAACCATAAGAAGTAAATATTTCCCTTTATTTTGTTTTGGTCAGACTCAAACCCAGTTTGAATACTGTGTCTAATTCTCACCACCACATTTGAAGAAGAATTCAGAGAAACTGGAATTGGTTCATGCAAAAGGTGATCAGGGGACTATAATGTGAATCTCTTGAAGAGAAATTGAAGGATATGGACATATTTATTTTGAGAAGTGAAGATGTGGAATATCATAGCTGAAACAATTCACACAGGAAAAAAATATGTTCTTTTTGTTACAGAGCCCAGAACACAAAATAATGGATGTCATTTAAAAGAAACAGATACCAGCTCAATGTTAGAAAACAAAAAATATCCTAACAATAAGAACATTTTGATAATAGAATCAGATACCAGAAATTGTGAGCTCCCCTTCATTTGGTGTGTTCAGGTGGAAACAGAATACTTATTGTTAGAGATGCTTTGATTCAAATAAAGAACATAGTGTTTTCTGTGTGTTACGTGAAACTGAGCTAAGAAGAATGTGACATTGGCTGACAAAATAGCAATGGCCTAAATTAGAAGTGAAGTCCATAATGATCGATAATGTTTGTGATAAAATATTTTTCAAGAATTAAGTTCAGTTTGTTGTCCTTTGTTTAGAAAGAATTTTAGAATGCAAACTTGTAACACATTCTTCCTAATGCTCACAGTAAAAAAAACAATTTAAGGTGAATTTTATATTTGAAGATAGATGTCCAGAAACAAAATATATTTGAATTGTTAAAAAGGTTGGGTGTGGGGTATTGATATTTTTCTGTATTAAGAATATGTACCAATAATAAAATACTAGAGACTTCTGGAACACATCAATATTACTATACTACATTTTTTCTCCTGCTTCCTTTCCTTTTCTCCATTTCTACCATATTTACCCAGAAAGAATATGACTATGAATTTAAGATTATCTGTATCTAACACCTCCCCCCCCCAAAAAAAACCAACAATAGACAGAACAAAGAATGTGTCTTCCTCTTTTATCTTATTCATGATGACTGAAGGTCAGCTGAGGTGGGCTTGGCTGGGAAAAATAGCCCCAAAACAGCCCCAGAGATCTGGCACATGACAAAACACCCCTTTGCCAAAAGTTCCTGGGCAAATAAACAATAAAAGCTGAAAGCAGACCCAGAAACATAGTGTGTCAGAAACACTTTCTCTTTGTTGCTCTTGGCTTTTTATTTTTATTTTTTTGAATATGAAGTCTCATCCTACCTAGGAACTCTTTGCAAAAGGGCTGCTTTTGGCTGCTGTTTCTCCTCCTTGTGGAACACAAAGCCCTGCCCAGGGGTGGATTTCAATTTTTTTTACCACCTTTTCTTTCTTTCTTTCTTTCTTTCTTTCTTTCTTTCTTTCTTTCTTTCTTTCTTTCTTTCTTTCTCTTTTTTCTCCCTTCCTTCCTTTCTATTTCTTTTTCTCTTACTCTTTCTTCCCCCCTCACTCTCTCACACACATCCCTTCCAGTTATATTTGTAGATATATTCTATGAACTAAAACCAATGCCCAACAAATCCTATGATCACAGCCATCTGTGTCCTACAAACCAACTCATAGAGCCCCCAGTTCAGCCTCTTCCCACTCTGTGGGTTAACTGAATATGGCTAGTTGTCCTGTTATCTCCTGACCATTCCCGCCTTTTTATTAGAGTGACAGAGAGGGATAATTTCAAAAAGCTACTTTTTTCCTTTTGCCAAAGCGCGATTTTTCTGCCGCTCAGCGGGTGACCTGGTTGGTGTGTTGGGCACACCACAGAAGGCACGCGTGATGTTGCAGCCAGTGAGTGAAGTTCTTCAGTCCGATTTCACCAGACTTGCCCCTGACAGTGTGCGCAATTTGTCACGTCTCTTTCCAGGCTCACAGACTTTGCCAGCTTGCAAGAGGCACGCACAAGCAGGCGTGGGCATTTAATTGATTGTGACAGCTTGGCTTCATGGAGAGGCTCTAGCAACTGGCGGGCAGTGCACACGAGTTGCCTGCTTCCAGGCTCACAAACTTTGCCAGCTTGTGGGAGACACGCGTGAGCAAGTGTGGCCATTCCTGGCCTCAGTGGCAACAGTGGTGGCCGGTGGTTGAGAGCTTGCCTTGGTTCTCTGCCATCCTGGAACTGTGCTGCATTGGGGAGTTATCCTAACAGCAGCAGCGACAGCAGAGCACACCCTGCCTTCGAGGGCTGTTCCCCCAGTCAAATCAACCATGGTGGCACCAATGGACAGTGGGAGTTTCTTTTGCTGGCAGGAGAAGGAAGAAAGTGTCCCAGGAGGGCAGGCACCAGGTGGATGTCCTGGGCTTCTGCACATGTGCACCATCTGCCTTCTGGAGCACTTTCTTCCTTCTCCTGTTGCCTGTTGGTGCTGCAGCGGTTGATTCGGCTGAGGGAACTGGGCCCCAAAGGCAGGGTGTGCTCTGCCACTGCTGTTGCCGCTGCTTCTGTCAGGCACGTCCATGCAGGAGAACTCCCCAGTGCAGTGCAGTTCTGGGACAGTGGGATATTCTTTCTTTTGCCGGTACGGGGACATGGCCAGGCCACCATTGCATCCGGGGCGGTCCAGTATGCCAGATTTTCACTAACTCTTCTGGCGAACCTTACCATACCAGGAGGAACCCATCTCTGGCCCTGACCCACTCTACTCAGGAGCTTTTGATAAAGGAGCTTTTTGGTACTGGGGCTACTTTTTTCAAAATAGTTGCTAATTATGCAAGATGTCTACTGGAGTGAAATGTATCTAAATATTCATTATTATATTTGGTGTAGCAAGAAGGAGAAATAGGATTTATCTATCATGATGAACCACACCTGCTGGCAAAGCCTTTCCCTAAAAACTGTACTTTTCACTTCCTCTACTTGAAATCAGGTATATCAGGTTATACTGTAGCTATGCCCCAAAGTGAAAGAGTTTTATTCAGGCATATTACAGCTTGTTATTGAATACAAAAATTCCTCCCTTATTTGATGGAGCTTAATCCCCGCCTCTTTATTTCTTACACTAGGATATATTAGTCAAATGGTTTTGAAACATGATCCTATACTGTAACCTACCAGAGTAATCCAGTAAATATTTTTTTTCTTTTATAAGCAACAAAGAAAATACCTTAACTGCAACAAGCTACATGATGTCAATGTCTGCATTCTAAAGATTTCCCTCAGTAATCTGACCATCTGGGCATATAAAAAATGGAGAATTGGACCAGATTAAAATTTTGCATCACTAAGCATCACTTAAATATATGGCCATCATGCAAAAGAATAACATTCCCAGCCAAATTTACCTTATTTGTTCCAGTTCTTCCTGGACTTTTCATGGACTTGGACTTGAATTTTGTCCAAGATCTTGCTTCCTGAACTTGTTTAAGTCAAGAATGCTTAAGTCAAGAATGACCCAAACAAAACACCCTCCCAACTTTTTTTTCATAACACTCTGCTTGCTGCTCATTGCTCATTTAATATACCTCTCATTGCTCATTTAATATACCTGCTATTACACATTATGCACTGACATACTGGTATCTATATTATGCTACAAAAAATGAAAAATTGGAATAAATCTTTATTGTATAATCTTAAAATGCATTAGTTAGCTAGCATGTTTGAATTCTCTTAATCTATTACATACATATCCTTGCTGCTTTGTTATTAATGGAAGGAGAGCATAAAACAGCATGTAAGTATAATGATTTTCTGTTTTTATTCCAATCTTTCATTTTTTGTAGTATAATATAGATGTTAGTGCATAATGACAGGTATATTAAAATCCTATATTTTGAAGTTATTTTCTGTAAAGCACTTTCATATTTCCAACAAAGAGGGCTTCAGCCTTGCTTTGCTTATGGTTTCTTCTTGACTGAAAGTAAAACTTTGCAGAAGAGGCCTCCATATGTGGACGCCTCTTTTATACTTAGTGATCATTCCTATTTAACTGAACAGGAAAAGCACACCTAGCATATTTTGTACAATTATTTCAAAACCCTTTACAAGAAGTGATTATAACAAGTATCTATATTGTTGTGAGAATAAGAAAGATGACCTTGATGGAAATATGCAAGAACTGTAATCTAGGACAGGGTCCTCAATTCCTGGTCCATGAACCACTACTGGTTCGCTACCTGTTGATATCTGGTCCATGCAAGTGGCAGGAGAATGTGCAAAGCTCCATTTTTCACATGTGCAGGATCAAGTTGCATGCATATCCCCTTGCCACCCGTTGCTTCTGCCATTGCTGGTGTACAGGGCTGGAAAGGTTGGGGATCACTTATCTAGGTGGAAACATTTTTTTGAAAAAATTCAGAGCAATGAAATAACATTTGGAAGTAGATCAGGCAGA
The DNA here is from genome assembly GCF_051295495.1 of Thamnophis sirtalis. Classification (NCBI taxonomy): domain Eukaryota; kingdom Metazoa; phylum Chordata; class Lepidosauria; order Squamata; family Natricidae; genus Thamnophis; species Thamnophis sirtalis. The sequence goes on from NW_028261388.1 coordinate 48,526,624, forward strand.
TGCCTCCCTAATTCACTGGAGTATAAGAAGCGGAAGGAGTATAGCACAATCAGATTTGTAAGATTTTATTATTATAGCCAATCTCAATAAAAGGAGTTTTAGCCTTCCTAAGGAATTGATTTCTGGTTTGATTTAAATAATGCTGCTGACAATTGTCTTCTTGGCAATAAACAAACTTCTTTCTATGCATATACAGTATGAGATGAAGCGCCAAAAGAGACACCTAGAGCGCCGCTGGAGGACCAGTAAATCCGAGTCAGACCGAGCACTTTTGAAAACCTGCATCGGAGCATATCTATCGGCAATACGGACAGCTAAGAACAATCACATTGCCGCTCTGATAGCGTCCGCTGAGTCACGCCCTGCCGCCTTGTTTAGGGTGACCCGCTCCCTCCTAAATACGAGGGTTGCGGATAACCCCTTACAAGGTAGAGCAGAGGAATATGTCCAGTTCCTTGCGGACAAAGTTGCTCGGCTTCGGATGGACCTGGACTCCAATTGTGCAGAGCCAGCTGGGGTACCGGGGGAAGGTCTTGAACAACATCTCTGGACTGACTTTCAACCTGTTGCTCCTGATGAAGTGGACAAGGCCATCGGAGCGGTGAATACTGCCACTTGTGTACTGGACCCGTGTCCCTCCTGGCTGGTCGCGAACAGCAAGGAGGTGACGCGGAGCTGGATCCAGGCGATGGTGAATGCTTCTCTTCGGGAGGGCTTCTTCCCACCGGCACTGAAGATAGCGGTGGTGAGACCCCTCCTGAAGAAGCCATCGTTGGACCCAGCCAGTTTGAACAACTACTGGCCAGTCTCCAACCTCCCTTTCACTGGGAAGGTTGTTGAGAAAGTGGTAGCCTCTCAACTCCGACGGTCCTTGGAGGAAACCGATTATCTGGACGCCTTTCAGTCGGGATTCAGGCCTGGCTACAGCACGGAAACCGCTTTGGTCACACTGACCGAGATCTCTGGAGAGCCAGAGATGGAGGTTATTCCTCCATCCTAGTGCTCCTTGACCTCTCAGCGGCCTTCGATACCATCGACCATGGTATCCTTCTGTGACGGTTACGAGAGGTGGGAGTGGGCGGCACCGTTTTTCGGTGGTTCTCCTCCTACCTCTCGGACAGGTCGCAGTCGGTGTTAGTTGGGGGAGAGAGGTCGACCCCTAGGCCCCTGATATATGGGGTCCCTCAGGGTTCGGTCCTATCCCCCCTTCTGTTCAATATCTACATGAAGCCACTGGGTGAGATCATTCGACGGCACGGGATAAAATACCATCAATATGCGGACGATACTCAGTTGTATCTGTCCGCCCCGTGCCAACTCAGTGAAGCGGTTGACATGATGTGCCAGTGCCTGGAGGCTGTCAGGGTCTGGATGGGAGTTAACAAGCTTGTACTCAATCCAGACAAGACCGAGTGGCTGTTGTGTTTCCCTCCCAAGAATTTGGCCAGTATTCCATCACTCAGGCTGGGGGGTGAAAATTTACGCCCCTCAGACAGGGCGCGCAACTTGGGAGTCCTCCTGGACCCACAGCTGACCTTAGAACATCACCTGTCAGCTGTGACCAGGGGGGCATTTGCCCAGGTTCGCCTGGTGCACCAGTTGCGCCCCTACCTGAACCGGGAGGCACTCGCGACAGTCACTCATGCCCTCGTGACCTCAAGACTGGACTACTGCAATGCGCTCTACATGGGGCAGCCTTTGAAGAGTATTCTGAGACTACAACTCATCCAGAATGCAGCCGCGCGAGCGATTGTGGGCGCACCTCGGTACACCCACGTTACACCTATCCTCCATGAGCTGCACTGGTTACCGATCGGTCTCCGGATACGCTTCAAAGTGCTAGTCGTAACTTATAAAGCCCTTCATGGTATTGGACCTGGGTACTTGAGAGACCGCCTTCTGCCAATTACCTCCCACAGACCCGTTAGATCGCACAGGGTCGGCCTCCTCCGGGTTCCGTCTATCAGCCAATGCCATCTGGCTACTACCCGGGGGAGGGCCTTCTCTGTTGCAGCTCCAGCCCTTTGGAATGAACTCCCCGCAGAGATTCGGACCCTCACCCCTCTCCAGGCCTTCCGGAAAGCCGTCAAAACCTGGCTGTGCCGGCAGGCCTGGGGTTGATGAGTTCCCCTCCCCTCTCGACTTGTATGGCCGTATGACTCTTGTGTATTTTAATTATATGTATTGTGTTTGTATCCCCTTTCCCCTTTTGAGTTGTTCACCGCCCTGAGTCCCTCCCGGAGAAGGGCGGCATACAAATAAATTTTAAAAAAAATTTCTGTTCTTCTTATATGCTGTAACTGTGAATATAAGTAGTACTCAATTTACAACCACAACTGAGCCAAAAATTAATATTGCTAAGTTTGTTAAGTGAGTTTTGCCCCATTTTATGACTTTTCTTGTCATCTTTGTTAAGTGAATCATTGCAGTCGTTAACTCAGTAACACGATTAAATGAATCTGGCTTCCCCATTGACTTTGTTTGTCAGAAAGTCACAGAAGATAAGCACATGACCCAGGATACTGCAACTATCATAAATATGAACCAACTGTCAAGCATCCAAATGTAAATCACGTGATCATGAGGATGCTGCAACGATCATGTCACTTTTTCCAGTGCCATTGTAATTTCAAATAGTTACTAAACAAATTGTTGTAAGTCAAGAACTAGTTTGCAAGTTTAATAACATTTATATGCCACCCAATCCCGTAGGACTCTGGGCAGCTTACAGTACAGAAATAAATAAAAAAAATACAGAGGAAAAAAAAAGATAGATTTTAAAACAGCACACCATGCACTCCGTTCTAAATGGGGCTGGACCGTATTTTGGGATCAACAGCCCCAGGCCTGCCGGAACAACCAGGTTTTAATGGCTTTCCGGAAGACCGAGAGAGTGGGAAGGGTCCGGATCTCTGCGGGTAGATCATTCCACAGGGCTGGGGCAGCTACAGAGAAAGACTTCCCCCGAGTAGTCACCAACCCTCCTGGCCCGCACCCCGATCATCGACCTTGGAGGAGGTGGAGGACCCTGGACAGGGTGTTAAGGCTCGTACGAAGCTGGTAGAGCGGCCGTCAACCTCCGACAGTATGGGGGCTGGTGGGTCAGCCTTGCAGAGGGTGAAGGACCCTGGACAGGGTGTTAAGGCTCGGCCGAAGCTGGTAGAGCGGCCGTCAACCTCCAACGGTAGGGGGGCTGGTGGGTCGGCATTGCAGAGGGTGAAGGACCCTGGACAGGGTGTTCAGGCTCAGGTTACATAAGGTTTGCTTTGATCTAATATCTAAAGTGGTAGTTTAGAATGAAACAGTCATCAACATTCTGAGCACCCTGCCCAATTGCAGAAATAGAAATCCAATGGGAGGATTCTTTTTAGAGATTCTTCCTTCCCCCTCCAGCTCCCATTGAACTTTGATATAATGTGGTCCATCTTGGAATTCTTTCTTGAGCAGTTTATCCCTCCATATTTGATCCCAATGTTTTTATGATCTGTGACTTTCATCAAATATTGGGATCTGAAAGTGACAGAAAATAGATAACCTATGGGAATTACATAAATGTATGATCCAGATTATGATTGGAATTGCCAGGACAAAGTTAATACTGAAATAGGCCTTGTACAGTGATACCTGGGTAATCATTGTTAATTAGTTACGGGAGTGCGATGAGTATCAAAAATGATGAGTACCAAAGAAATTTGTCACATAAGGCATAGTGTAGTGAGTCACAAGGCAGCCAACACTGAGTAATTTTAGTGTGTGCATTAAGTATCACACAAACAATGAGAACCGGGACAAAATTTTCACATCAAAATGTGTTGAGTACCAAATTTGAATTTCAAAATAGTACCACTGTATATATTAGACATCATTATTTTATAGAACTATTAGCCATTAGTGTTTAATATTGCAAAACAAATACTATTTAATAGACACCGCACAATTTTCTATTAATATTAATAAAAGTTGGTATGCGCTGCTCAAGAAAAAAAAACACAACCCTAATTTCTGGCTTCTTAGTCAATACAGTTCATATTAAAATGAAATTTGCTTCAATTTCCATATTACATTAATTTGGGGATATTCTGCTAATCAAATTAGCTATTTAATTTGTAATTACCACAGGTTATTCTGCTGTTAACATCTTTAGCTTTTTTCTATTTGTCACTTAAACTAGTCACTCTGACTGCTGGAATGTAAATTTAGGTAAAGGGTCAGAGCTTCACTTTGATATACCCTTCTCCCCAAAAATATGATTTACAACTGGTGGCCATTAGTACCTCTGAAGTTTCTGTATATAGAAAAAAGTTGGCATTGCTTGTATGACATGAATTGAAAATTTTGTTTTGAAATATAGTTTGCTTCTACTGATTCAGTTGTTTTGGTTGTTTCACAGAATATACATCATTACAGCAACAATGATATTTCTATGTTTAATGGAGATATCATATCCATATCCATCACTAGTATATGGTACTAGCAATGTATATAGGACCATGATCTCTTCATAGATTAACAAAGATGGATGGGGAAAGAATGGCGGTATCAAGTCTGAGATAAAATGTTTCAAATCACAAATTCAAGTTACTTGTCACTCTTTTAAAATTTTTGGATTTATATTAGTCATGTCTTACTGACTTCAGTCAACATCTTATAAGGTATGTGATATTGTAATGCAGTTGGCATATGGACTAGTGTTTACACATTTTCTTTGACATCTATATTAGTGATGCCAAACAAGCAAGGTTTCATGATATTTTGGCAATTTATTACTTTTTAAATATTTTTTAAGAGTGACATTTACTAGGAAGCAACTATTGTGCCCTTATAAATCAGTCCAGATCATAAAGAGTTTATTTGTTGGTGGCATATCTGTTGATTTTAAAATTAACTGTAGAGCACTTTTTCTATGGAGAACTGTGACCTGAGATTATAGTCACACTTAAACTCTACTGAATTCACTGAATAATAAACCATTTTATTTGGTCCTACTGACTATTGTATTATCTTGGAACTAAAATAAAGAGATTAATTTTACAAATATAAAAATGAACAGGGAATAGCACACTGGTATAACACTTGTATTCATGTACCTTTTGGATTACCTTTTTGATCTTGAATTTAAAGAGTGACACTGTTCTAATGATATACACATATATCTAGTGCAGATATTTTTTTAGAAACCTTTTTTTTTTTTTTTAGCAAACTACTTTGCCTTCTTGGTCTTGAAACTTCCTGCTGTGTCCAACTGTGACTCAGCTCTCATAATACCTAACCAAACTTTTTGATATGCAGGAAATCAATTCTACGCAGTTATATACAGTATTGTATCCCAGACATTTATCTGGAAAATCATTTGTATAAAGAATTCTCTGATTACAAAACAATTTTGAGTAAAGCTAAAACCTTTCATTTTTAACATTCCTTGCAAGAAAAGAGAAGTTTAGGCCCTTTATCTAAATCCGGGCTGGCCACACCCAGTTTAGCAAAGGGGAAAAAAGTCCCCATACATCATGTGATGCCGACATGACAATGTGTTTGACACCCCGATCTAAACGAAGCTCTTCACCTATACAATTGTTTAGAATGCATAGGTGACATAAGTAGGCTTTTTCAAGATTTTTTTCCCTATTAATACCTAACTTGTGTTGAAAACTGTATTTCCACACTGAAGCTTAAGGAAGTAACAACCACTGAAAAATGTGATAATTTGGTACCTATGTGTATGCATTTAGTAAGTTTATATATGTGATACAGCCACACTTCCATGCACCCAAATATATTTATTCATATTGCTTAACATACACACACTTTCATGCACCACATTCACTTACACATGTTCTGTTTAAAATAAATATTTTAAAAAAAACAATATAAAAGCAACTAGTGCCGTGTGGGATAAATTCATATAGCACTTTTGATTCAAATATAAGACATAAATATAAAAGAGAAGAGGAAAAATAGACAAAATAATGATTGAAAAACAATATAAATATAGAATAATTTTTACAATTGGCATTTCATGTTAAATAATATAAATAAATTTATTACATCCATTCACATACCAATTTGTAAAAAAGCACAATAAATTATTATTTTTTCAGTGCTGTGTTGCTTTTTTTCTTTTTGTATGTTTTCATTTGTACGTCTGTTTCATCAGTTGCCAGCGTACTTTCATTGCATACTTTCATTGATTTCCTTTCTATCACAACTACTACTTAAAGGGAAAATTGCTACATATTCAATTAATTTGAGTAGGTTTTTTTGACAGTCTACATGCCACTATTTCCCATGTGTTCCAAAGAAACCATGATTTGGGTTTTAGCACTTACATTTAGGTACTGTAAATACATACTTTATGGCTTAGGTGACTGTTCAGGAACACAGAGAAGGGTCTTACCAATGATCAAAATCTGGTAATAAATTGAGACTTTAGTATTCAATTTAATCTAATTTAGCTGATAAGATTTTCAGAAAAACAGAATAATTGAGTAGTAACTAGATCGGAGTCCTTGAAAATAGCCTAATTCCAAATTAGTCTCTAGACTATAAGATAATACAATTTGCACCAGCGTCACATTTACAAACAGACAAAGTAGTGTAGAGGATGTGAAGATGAAACACAAACAGAAGTAGAGGAAAGTGCAGGCCCATGGGAAAAAGCTGAAATATACACATCAGTTTAATTTTTCAACTTACTGCTTGCCAAAATTTACAACCACTCTCACATGTTAATACAATTCTAGTCATGATATAGTAAAGAACTGAAACCCAATTTTTCTCATGCTTTTATTTAAAACTATCTATCTTACTTACACATGCTATGTAACGTAGACTGCTATCTGAGTGCATCCTATCAACTTCAAAGATTCTTCCATTGATTACTCTTTCCTGGCTGACAATGTGATGATTGTTGTTAGGTGAAAACCTCAAGCACAGGAGAAAATCACTTTACTGTTACAACTCCATGTAGGTATTTATCTATGTATACATGTATGTATATACAGTGTATTTGTTTGTGTGCATGTGTGTATATAATGACAAAATCTAGTGACAAGGAATTTCAGGAAATGTTGAAATAAGAATAGAATATGAACATAGTATGAAATGAAATTTATTCTTAATTATTAAAAGAATAAATTTTGAAACTTGGAGCTGAATTGGGACCATTGTTTTTGTTTTTACGTTGTACTGCCTTTTCTCTATTACATACTAATAATAATAGAAATTGGCTGAATTCTGAGAAAGTTAAAGAAAACACTGCATATTTTCTCAACACAAAAGTGTATTTTCACTTACAAACCTGCATATGGTATAGTTGAATATTTTTCTTAAGCCCAAACAGATAAAACTATTGTTTTATAGCACAATCCAGAGAAGAACTCTATAAAATTTTGTGCCTTTGTGGATCTGTGATTCAGAAACGTATACAATTATATATGCAGTTACTCATCTAAATGTACATAAAACGTAATGTTCATGTACATTGCATTGCTTTTGATGGGAATATTCTGAAATATCTGCCTTAATATGTGCATTCCTAGTGACATTCTCTTAACTAATAGTATAGAATTGTATTTCATTACAATTAGAGATATTTTCTAGAAACCAGACGTGTAGGTTCCTATGGTGCACTGAGAAATTGGAATCTTATATCACTTGATGGCCTGAAGATATGAAACTGCAACTGTTTTGTATCATGGATAATTGCATCTAATTCAGTCAGTTTATTTATTTGTAAATTGTGATAACTCTATTACTAATCTAAAATGTCTGTGTGGAATCATGAAATCTCAAAGCTGTAGGCTTCACTCATGTAAACAGGGCTTTTATAACAAGGTAGGTTAAACAAATAGTCAGATTTCTTCCCCCTAAAAATCATTGCCTCAGAAAACAAATTCTTAAAATGATGCATTCCATCCACAGCAATATTAAAAGCTGGTGATAGAAGCAATTATTTAAGTGCAATGGTTTTAGATTGTAATGTTCATAAAAATTCAATATTTAATATATATATTTATGGCTCCAATGAAATTTGTAATGAAATTCCACTGGAAATTAAAGCAGCTTGATTTGTCTGTACTCAAAATATAATGGAAGGCACTGGTAACAAAGATACCATCTCTGTTTTCTATATTTTAATATTTCAGCCAAATACTATATATTAAATGTCAATTAATTTATCTTGATTCAGATGAGGTATTTATATTACTTTTCTAACTGGAAATTCATTTCCCTATAGTTGGTAAAAAATAGACTTTTCTTTCTGAAAATAATCTTATGAGAGTAAGCTACAGCTCCCAAAACTAAATATGGCTTTATTTTCTTTTGATCTTTCCAGTGCAATCCTATAGATGTTCAATCTGAAAATTCTCATTTTGTTTATTACTCCCTAATAAGTACTTTTAGGACTTCAGTTTTACAATTAAAACTTTTGTCTATAAGTAATTCAATTACTTCTAAATTCAATAAAGTTTACTCCCCAAAGTAGGTAGAAACTAAAGCCTTATCTAAAAAAATATGTAATGACTTAAAAAATAAATACATCTATGATTTGAAAACAACAAAAATATTTCATGGATTCTCCCCATTTATTCAGGTGTAGGTAATTTTTGAAGTGCTGCTGAATGAACACCCAATTCATTTCACTAAAGGAGCTGATATACATGTGCCAAAGGTTATGTATCGTCCTTGAAATTATGGGGCAGTTTGTGCACATAAGATATGTACCCAATCTGAGCAGGTGCAAATCTTTGGACTGTGGTGCTTGGTAACATTCAGCCAAATATCAAAAGAACTAGACAAAAAATTGCTTCATGAAAAAACCCCAATGTTTTTCTTTTAACCACAGTAAAATTCTTCCCTACAGGCCAAATTCATGGCACGCTGTTAGATTTCCAGTAGGAACCACTTCAAAACTAATAGGGAAAACAGAGGTGAACAGATTTCATAAATCTGAGCTGGAAGACACTTATGGCATGACCCAGTGTCTCACCAAAATTTCCCCTTTCCATATATTGGGGATGAGTAACCCACATGCAATTTCAGACTGCTTTCAAAATAAATGTGTCAACAGTTAGTACAGATCTCTAACAAGAGTCATCTGCCTCTCCCATAGCAACTGCGAGATGAAAAAGGAGAGGGAAAGAAGTGGCAGATATGGAAAGAGGTAGTAAAAATAGAGATGAAAAGGAAGTAGCAGAAAGGGAGACAACAGAAAGCTAATGCCCCAAGAACTTTAGACTCTAGCTTCATCCAGTCTGGATTTAGTCATATCCTAAATGTGGCAATTGGGGGAGGCTTCCCCATTATATTATGTGTGCTGTTCCCACGTAATGAATTCCTTCTATCTCTATTTGTGGCACATCTTTCATTAGTTTGATAATTTCTGAGGTACAGTGTTCTAAATGGGCGGTTTCCAACCTCTCCGGCTTTGCGGACAGGTAGTGGGGGAAAGGATGGTTCCACATGAACAGCAGGCACACTTCCGTGGCCTGGTTCTGAATGGGACACAGCCCGGGGGTTGAGGACTCTTGTTCTACATGGATAAAATAAAATACATTTCTTTTTCAAATTTTAAAGCATCATACTAGCAGCCTTTTTTCCTTTTCTACTGCTGCAGACTGTGCCTATAAAAATTCCTCATCAGAAAGGCATTAATATAGAATAAATTCTATTGTCAGGAAATTTTTAGAATAGAAATGTATTTCCTGTTGTCAGAAAGATATTACGTTTTTTCTTTAAAGCAGCAACCTCTTAGTTTTCCAGTAAAATACTAACAGCCACTTTTTTTTTTTAAGAAAGGCATATGAGTCAACAGTGGCTGCAGGCGTACTAGTACTTTGGTCAATCACTTGTGTTAAACATAAAGGCTGCTGTTCGTTGTAAGAAAATCAAGTGATATAAAGTGACATACCAAAGCAAAGATATTTACAAATAGTATAAAAGAAGCTATTGTAGAATCATGGGTAATTTTGACAAGTGTCTAAAGACATCCTATGTTAGAGGTAGGTGAGAAAAGGGAGATGATTCTATAACTGGATATCCCATTATAAATTCTCCACTGGCTTATCCTCTTATTTGCAGATACAAAGGGCTCGTAACAGCTAACACTTAGTGCTTTTGACATATTGAGATCACCTCATAGGACCAGCTCATATCTCCTTTTGGTCCAAATAGGCATGTCCTGCCAAGAACAATTGCCAAGAATATGAGAGAATATTGATGCATTGTCTTCCTTTTGTTTCTGGGTAGATCTTATGTCAATATGCCAAATAAGATTCAAGAAGACTCCTTTTGAAGAAGTCGGTAACCACAGGTTAACATTTTTTAAATAAACATTGTTTGAATGCTGAAGGTCTTTGAGACAGAAGACAGCCTTTAGCTAATTTTCCATTCCCATCTTTACACTGGACAGTTCTTGTATGCCACCCTGTATCACATGTTCGAGAACAAGAAAGCCATGGTCCAGTTATCCACTGGGGTTCAGCAAGTGATGGACTAATTTTGTTACTACTGTTGTTAGTGACAGAATTTGTCATTTCGGTTTGCTTCTTTGGCACATAGAAACTGTAGCGGACATCCACTGGTGTAGTTGGATCTGTTGCAAGAATCTGTACTATCAAGTTCTCCTTGGTGCCTGTATGTCCCATGGCATGCAAAAAATCGTCTTTGTGACTCCAGCCACTATAGTTCATAACTGTTCCATTGAGGTCAATGATGGTCTCTGAAGTTGAGATCATGTATTTTCCATTGACAAGATATTCACCATTTTTCTTTTTCAAAGCCAAGTAAGCAGTGAATCTACTGTGGTCTTTCGTTTTGAACTGTCGTATTTTGATGTGTGTCGCTCCTTCTGGTATTTTAACAATATCTGTATAGCCCTTACTGAAACAAAGAAAAAATAAGTCAGCCAAGCAAAGCAAACACCTGACATTTGTTCCCCAAAATGCAAAAGGCCTTCACACTCTGATTCCTTCAAAAAGTTTAAATATGGCCTTCACTTTCAAAAAGCTACTTTAATAGGTATAGTATTCTTGGATTTTAAAAAAAGAATCTTTCACAAAACTCCCCACTTAAAACAACTACAAAAATCCCTTGGACTAGTAATTTGCTACAGAACAGAAAGAAGAAATAAACAGATGGTGTTCACATTGGAGAAACATACAAAATGGAACAACATCAAGTTTGGGGTCTGAGATCACTGTTTTTCAATTTTGTTTATAGATGACTGAGTGACATGTAATAGAAAGATAGCCAAATTAGTTGGCCTGAATAAAAAATTCAAAAAAGATACTGTATTGCAAAGTCTTAAAAGGATATTTTTTATTTAAAAAATTGATAAAAGTATGCCTTGCATAGAAATTGTCACTCAAATCAGAGGTTTTTTTTTACTACCAGTTGGGCATAGTCACGTGTGCACTTGCTGTCATGCGCAATGCTTCTGCACATGCACAGAAGCATCCAGGTGGATGGGCGGAGCCCCCGACCCTGCTACTACTGATTTGGCCGAACCATGAGCAACCCACCTCTGACTCAAATTCACTAAAACCAAATATGGAATGTTTCTGGATTTTAAGGTAATGTGTTTCTTAATTAACATAGTCCATGCAGTTTATCAAATGGGACAAGTACCAATTTACCTTTTTTAGCATAGGGACAAATGTAACTAAAATCTCGATTTCTGCTTCTTGAATGAGACAGAATATATTAAATAGTAGCTGCCAACATGGGTAAGAGTTTTAACTCTCTGTTCCTGTAGTGAGCTTCTCCGGTTTATCTAGTTGACCACTACAGAATAGTTCTTTGTCCTCATAGAGCTAGAATCTTATTAAATTCCTAAGTTCTCAGTAAGTAAATACGGAGGCAACAGATCTGTCTCTTGATGAGTTCCACTGCATATCTGAGTATACCCTGCATATATATTTTTAAAACTTTGATAGCCAAGCATGGGACCATTGTAATATAGGATACAATATTCTTTATCATATGTTTGTTCTATAAAATACATTTTGTTCTGAATTCTGAATAAATGCTATTTCCTATGACAATAGGGAATTTGGGTGAAAATGACTTATTGTATTGTTTATTTCTTACCTCTTTTTATTAAAGTGTCCTATAATTTTTGTGCAACTGGAATTGTCTCCACCACAAATCCCACACTTATCATACTGGAGTTTTGAACCAATAATGCCATCACATCCAGTTCGTACACATTTTCCACGGACACATACTGAATTGCTATATGGCCTACATTCTGTTCCATCAGTCACCTGTTCAACAAATAACTATGTTTGAATTTCTTTTCATTTTTAGTTGCACACACACACACACACAATAAACGTTATGGATAAATATAGAACATTGTTAATACACCTAATAATAGTTTACATCTAATAATAATATATTAATAAAATATGCAATTTTATATTAGACTAGCTTTCTCCAACTGTTTAAAGAAATCCAGTCAGGGCTACTACATGCTGAACTCTGAAACAACAATCATATACGTATACTGATTTTATTAGTGAACATTCTATACATAAAACTTCAGAAATGTAAATATTTGATAAGCAAGCAGAGTTTTACCTTTTGAGAAAAAACTACATAGTAGCCAGTTCCTTTAGCTCGGCAGGTAAGCTTGCAAACATCTCCTGGCAGCACTCCTGCATATTTTGGGACCCATTCTACAAAAGTTTTGACACCTTTTGCATCTGATTGGTAACCATTTCTTGCTTCACATTGTTCTTGGCGGAAAGCTTTAGCTGAAGAAGAACAACTCATTCATTATTATTCATACTGTGTGGATAGTGTCTCAAAAGTTAATGTAAACACCAGGGGTGTATTTCTAACACCTCAGTACTGTAAGAGTCAGGTTCTATTTCAGGACAAAGCAGTTAAAAGCCAAAGACTCTTACTTAATCAAAAAAAAAACATTTGTCTACAATACCCATCACTAATGAAGTTCCATTATGATGATTTGTGTACCATTCACTGTAGTAATGCAAGCCACCTGCAGCTTGTAAGCCACATGTTGAGTTTGACATATGATGGGCGACCATATACATGCAATTAACAAACAAACAAATAAATAGACCAACCACAGAAGCCTTCTATACAGGCCATACAGATGGCCAAGCTGTTGTGTCTAATTAGTTCCCCTCTACTACTAATTTCAACTTCCTTTCACAGGCAACAGAAAACATAACTGTGATACAGGACAGTGTAGGATAGTCACCTTTTTAGCTTGTAGCTACCAGATCTGGAATTGTGACGAGATTACCAATGTATTGGCAAAGACAATCCTTCTGTTTCTTTTTAACTATTCTTCCTACAACCTGACCAATACTGTATGATATCTGGAGAGACTGGATTTATGTACACAGAACTAAAATGGAACTTTGTCTCTTCCCAGGCTGTTCACCAAGTAGAGTTTGCTGCAAATAATTTAGATTTACATAAATCTGAGCCCAGAATTTTCTCAAAATTCCCATCTGAACTTAATTCACAGCACTTCCTCTCCGAGAAATCAATATGACATCTTAATTTCATTTCTTTTTCTTTTTAGCCATAGAGGAACTATTAATTTTATTATTATTGTTAAACATTTGGAATTCAGATATGCAAAAACAGACCAATAGATTCTGGTCATGCTTTTACCCATGTTTTTGGCTATAGTCTAACCTAGCCTTTGTATTGCTTTTGTTGCTATTTTTGGTTTATAGAAATCTTACCGTTGGCAGGACAGGGCATGATGTTACAGGACCTATAGACAGCGCGTTTTCCTGTACAATATCGACCGTTGTTTCTAGGTGCTGGGTTATTGCAGTGCCGATAGGTGAATTGGACACCTCCACCACATGAACGAGAGCAATGTCCCCATGGTCCCCAGGATCCCCAGTTGCCATGGTTTGAAGCCTAAAACATAAATTTCACCATATTATAGAATACCAATTGATGGTAGCTGGGAAACGTCGCATGACAAAACCACGCTCGACTAAGCCGCACCTGATTAAACCGCGTCGCTGATGTCATCAACAGGGCAACAACAGCGAGCACGGAGAAAGAAGGGCGCTTTAAATAGTGCTTTGAAAGCAAGCCGATTCAACTTAGGGTAAGGGTTAGGTTTAGGGTTAGCTTTAGGGTTAGATTTAGGGTTAGGTTAAGGGTTAGGGTTAGGGTTAGGTTAAGGGTTAGGGTTAGGTTAAGGGTTAGGGTTAGGGTTAGGGTTAGGTTAAGGGTTAGGTTTAGGATTAGGTTTAGGGGGGTTAGGTTTAGGTTTAGATGTTAATTTTAGGTTTAGCGTTTACAATGTGCTTCTGTCTCCACGCTGTTGTTGCCCTGTTGATGATGTCAGCTACGCGGTTTCGTCAAGCGCGCTTTAGTCGAACGTGGTTTTGTGGTGGAACCGCTGGGAAAAAGTCAAGTATCGGTCATCTATACTTAAGGTAAAGATTCCCCTCGCAAATATGTGCTAGTCATTCCTGACCCTAGGGGGCAGTGCTCATCTACATTTCTAAGCCAAGGAGCCAGCACTGTCCGAAGACATCTCCGTGGTCATGTGGCCAGTGTGTTACATTGTTATTTTCCCACCAAAGGTGGTTCCTATTTTTCTACTTGCATTTTTACAGGCTTCCCAACTGCTAGGTTGGCTAGAAGCTGGGACAAATAATAGGAGCTCACTCCATTACATGGCACTAGGGATTCGAACTGCCAAACTGCCAACCATACTTATCAAGAAAACTCAGCATCTTAGCCACTGAGCCACCATGTCCTTATTTACATCTCTACTTAGATTCCTATTTTATAATTCTGTTTTATTATTTTTTTTTTAGTATTTTAACTTTCCTTGAATAAACTAAATATTCTTATTTAAAAACAACAACATTGTCTTTAAAATAAAGGTACATGACATTGGTCAGTCACTGATCTTAATAATGTTCCAGGCTGTTGCATTATGTAATACTTTCCAGATGTGCAGAAATTTGGAGAAACTATAATAAATTAATGCATGAACAATGTTCAGTCAGTCATTTAATGAATGATCACATTAGTCTATAAGGAAATTCTTCAACTTTTCAGTAAATTTGTTACACTAAAGATGAAAGCCCTAATTAGGTATTTAGAATGGTACACCATATGGCATCAAAAGGCATGTACGGTTGATAAGATAAAATTTTCAATAAAATGAGCAAAAGAGAGCTCCAATGTCAATTGCACCTCAATAAAGGAATGTGGGAATCCTTGATCACTCTTCCAAGCGATTATTCTATTTGAAACATTAATTAAATAAGATTAATGTGATCAAACTAAATGTGTCTAATGTGATTAAAACTTCACCTAGTTTTATAAGTAAAACAGCAACATACCGAATAATATTTTTTCTTTGTCTTATCAACACATTTCCCTTGTAGGCAGATCCTTCCTTTTCCACATGGTGTCCCCTCCACAGCAGGAAGCTTCTTGGTCAAGCACACCATTTGACCTTGGCGAACGACGGCACACCACAGACGAGAGCACACATCCATTCCAGGACACACTGTGTATTCAGGTCCAAATGCCAGCTTGCATTGGCGAATGGCATCATATGTTTGTCCTGGAAGCTCCTCGGGACCTAAGATATGTTTTCGTGGTTGATCCAGTAAACAGTTACCTGAAACAACAACCTCATTTATAATTTGTTCCCTTTCTAAGATACTTGCCATACTTCTGAATTTTCCAACATGATAAACTTTTCAAAGTTTTCTTTCAACTTCATTTACTACTCATATTTGTGCAAATCTGGCAACTTATCATTACATCCTATTTGTGTCTGTATATTGTAAAACCCCTTTCTTTCTAATGTAGCTGATCTCATAATTTGCCAGTCACGATTAATTTATTTTAGCATAGTTCCACAAAAAAACTGTGCTATACATTACATGTAACTGCACATATTTGCTTTGAATTAAATTAAATTTCAATTTACAATTGATAGAATGAATTGCAAAATAGGTCATAGAACTTTTCACGTATTTGTTTTCATTTACCCAAAGTGACTTTGTGAGTGGGAACTTCCATATTAATCAATTGAATTTATAAACATTTTTTAAAAATAACCCAAACTGCTATTTGAGAATTCCTGAGGCAATACAACTTCTGTAAAGGTAAAGCTTTTAAAGGAAAGCCAGAATAAGTATAACTTAAAACTGTAGCCAACAAAATCATTTAAGAATAGAAGAAGCAGGTGAGAATCTTCTATTTAAAAACAAAACAAAATTGGTACAGGAAATAGAATATTGATGGCAGGAATTCATTAAACATGCTTAAATGCAAGATAAATCACAAAACTGAACAGCAAATATCGACATCTTTAATAAACGGGAAAAGTTATTATCTATGATAACAGACTTTGACAACAGATACTTTCTTGAAAACAGCTTGTAAATTTGTCTTGGGATTTCTGCTCTAGGTAATAAGGAGTATGGAATATAGCATCATGTGTTACCGCTATTTGGAGTTTAAATGGATATTCTCTTCAACTTCTCCCATTCTTTTTGTGAAACTTGGGGCATGGCTACACAATAGTGAGCTGGTTTTGTTTTATTATTGGAGAGGGATAGATCTTAGGTATTGTAACTAGTTTAGTGTTCTTTTGTTCTTTATGGTTCCCCAAACAGAGGTTTTCTGTTTTTCTTATGCACAATACTACTAGGACCAAACATGCACAGGATTTAAAATCTGAAAAGCATGAATAGAGAATAGGGAATTATTCCTGCCACTCACATATAATTTGCACTTAATATCAGTGCAGAGGTATTTGACTAATCTTAAAAATTGTCTGCTTTATTTATAGCTCTTGTAAGAGAAAATAGGTTGCAAAATTCTTACTGTATGTGGCTACTTGAGATTTAATGAATCTTTATTTCTCTTAAATAAACAATTAAAACAATTTATTACAATCTGTCTTCCTTCCAGTTGATCAAAGATGAAAGCATTTAAATAATAAGTCTCAAGTCTGATGCTTTAGAAGCATAATGAGGATAGATATAAGGACTCATCTTTAAAGTTTCTTTTTCAAAAAATCAATAACTGTACATTTCCTTGAAGAACTAACCCATCATATTTCAATGAGAGCTACAGGTGAAACTCAAAAAATTAGAATATCGTGCAAAAGTTCATTTATTTCAGTAATGCAACTTAAAAGGTGAAACTAATATATGAGATAAGACTCATTACATGCAAAGCAAGATAGTTCAAGCCATGATTTGTCATAATTGTGATGATAATGGTGTACAGCTCATGAAAACTCGAAACCCATCATCTCAGAAAATTAGAATATTACATGCAATCAATAAAACAAGAATTGTACATAAAACAATATCGGACCTCTGAAAAGTATAAGCATGCATATGTACTCAGTACTTGGTTTGGGCCTATTTTGCAGCAATTACTACCTCAATGTGGCATGGCATGGAAGCTATCAGCCTGTGGCACTGCTGAGGTGTTATGGAAGACCAGGATGCTTCAATAGCGGCCTTCAGCTCTTCTGCATTGTTCAGTCTCATGTCTCTCATCTTTCTCTTGGCAATGCCCCACAGATTCTCTATGGGGATCAGGTCAGGCAAGTTTGCTGGCCAATCAAGCACAGTAATCTCACAGTCATTGAACCAGGTTTTGGTGCTTTTGGCAGTGTGGGCAGTTGGAAAATGAAGTCAGCATCCCCATAAAGTTCGTCTGCGGAAGGAAGCATGAAGTGCTCCAAAATCTCCTGGCAGACTGCTGCGTTGACCCTGGTCTTAATGAAGCACAGTGGTCCAAAGTCCTTTTGCCAAAAGCACCAAAAACTGGTTCAATGACCGTGGGATTACTGTGCTTGATTGGCCTCTCCATTCTTCCTCCATACTTTGGGTCCTTGGTTTCCAAATGAGATACAAAAGTTGCTCTCATCAGAAAAGAGGACTTTGGACCACTGAGCAACAGGACTTTGGACCAACAGGACTTAGGACCTTAGTGAATACCAAGGTGCATAAATAAGATTTTAAACCTTCGGGTTTGCTTTCTAGAGCTTTGTTTTCACCTGGAAAGGAACTTGTTTTAACTTAGAAGCCCTATAAGTCTACAACAGGTTATATCCTCTGAATATTCAAAACTACTTTGAAGAAGATGGTAAAGAGAGCAACAGCTGTTGCTAAAGTTTTTATCCCAAATCCCTGTTAGAATTTGAGTGTTTTAAAAAAGACCTGAGATAAATATTCAAAATTTGATTCAATTCTTGAAAAAGAATTCCTAGCAATTTTTTCCTAGCAACTTCTACTTTCCTAGCCAGTGATTATAGGATCTCTGGATAGACAAGATAAAGGAGGCATCATGATCTAAAACTTAACAATGACCACCTCTCAAGGCAAGGCAGCATTAATACTGAGAATAGGGGTATGCATTCCCCCCAAAAGTCTTGTTCCTTTTTTTGGAGAAACACATTTAGAAACTACAAATAAGCATCTTTATTGTTTTTAAGACCCAATTAATGGTTTAGAAATAGTATTTTTGGTAGCTTAGCGTGTGACACTCAATATTGACTTACCACATTGTTTATTCTAACAATAAACAGAAAAATAAGTATGCTGCTTGGAAGTTGGCATTTGTTCTGCATGTAGACAGAGAAATGCTACAGTAGCCAACAACAAGACAAGTGTCACTGCCTAGAAAACAGCTGGTGGCCACAAGGAATTCTGCAGGCTGCGGTTAAGAAATACTCCAGCAACTGTAAATAGAATGTTGAGCTTATAGTACATGGAGCTACTGCAAGGACAGGTACTGAAAGATTCCTTTAACTATGTAAGGAAGCATTTATGTTTAATTACATTGTACACCAAAGCATGTGCCTTTATTATAGACACCTCATAGAAAGGCATCCATTTTTTGTACAATCTACTAACTGTGGAGAGAGAAGAAAGTCTTTTTTTGGGTGGGCAAAAGCAGTCACTTCTGCTTTCTTTTTAGCTAGAATACTTGGCTAGCCACATTACCTCAAAAAGAAGAAAAGCATCATTCTGTCTTCCACTCCTTTCCTTTGTAACCACACTTGGGGGGGGGGGGACTTCATAAACTTTAACTATTCATGAAAATATGCTGCATGTTCTCAGGTTAATTTCATTTACTTCATTATTTATAACATTTGTGATCTATATTTTTATGAGATCTCATAAAGAACATGAACCAGAATTTTGTGGTTTAATCTCTTCCTAAGAACCAATTAGAGAGAGAGTTTGGCAGTTATTGCTATTTTTGTTACCAATTTTGTTACATTGCCATTGTCCCCCACCCACCAAAGATCCTAAGTGAAGCTGATAGAATTGAAATCAAAACAACCACTGACAAATAAGGATTAAGTACACACAGGGGACTTTCAACATTATTATGGTAATTTTTTAAAAGCAGCTAATGGTGTAAAGAGGCCTGAACATAAAATGATATTTGCAAATGACAATAAGATAAGGAATAGCTTATTGGAAAATATTATAGTTGTAGGTTTTTATTGCTAGGATACCTGTGATATTGTTCCTCAAAATATAATTGAATATTATAATAAATTTATTAGTAACAATAACAACAGCAGCCTTGGTCTGTAAGATTCTTAATGTAACTTAAAAATTAAGACAGCATTCATTGTTGGACCATGTGCCTGGACTATTTTAAAGAGCACTAAAAAAAGGAAACTTTTGAAGCTTTCCGAGTCTGCAAAGGTAAGTAGAACAGCAAAGTGGGGGTGGGGTAGGGGTGGGAATCTGCTGTGCCACATGATTTAGATAAGCTAGAAAGCAGGAAATTAGATGATTCTAGCTAATATACATCATGCCTCACAGCTGTACGTTGGAAATACCAGTTCGCCCAAACCAGTAGCATTTTTACTACTGGTTCAGGCGAACTGGTAGCATTTTTTACTACCAGTTCGGGTGAACCAGTCTGAACCGGTAGCATTTCACCTCTGCTTTCAGACCATTTCAGGACCAAAAATGAAAAATCTGCTTTTGCTACTGCAAAGTCAGGATTTTTTTACATTAAGATAATTACCTATTATTTTTCAATGGCTGGGTTTTGATTACAATCCTATTAATTTTTGTTATCAGGAGAAACAATAAAAGCAGAATCCTGTCATGTTAATATGTAGAACTCAATCTAATTTTCCAGGGGATATAGATAGATAGATAGATAGATAGATAGATAGATAGATAGATAGATAGATAGATAGATAGATAGATAGATAGATAGATAGATAGTGTCACAACCCCTGGTATGCCCCAATTATGGGAGGAAGCTAACTGCTTCCATTCTCTGTCCATCGGCTCATCACAAGAGACAATCACGACAGAAACCCAATATTTTTACTGTTGCCTTTTGGTACATTTGTGTTGTATTTGTGCTGATAAATAAAGGGAGACTAGTATAGATCTATTTCAAGCTATTTAGCTCTCATCAGCTAGCCATACCCTTACACAGGACCTGTGGCTTAATGGTTAAGACGTCTGCCTAAGATGTAATACAGCACAGGTTCGAATCCCAGTAAGGGTATGGCTAGCTGATGAGAGCTAAATAGCTTGAAATAGATCTATACTAGTCTCCCTTTATTTATTTATCAGCACAAATACAACATATATATATATATATATATATATATATATATATATATATATATATATATATGTGTGTGTGTGTGTGTGTGTGTGTGTGTGTGTGTGTGTGTGTGTGTGTGTGTGTGTGTGTGTGTGTGTGTGTGTGTGTGTGTGTGAGAGAGAGAGAGAGAGAGAGAGAGAGAGAGAGAGAGGCAAAAAGATTCTTTATATTTAGAACTACGAACATTTTGATAGGAAGATTGCAGGAGATAAACTCTAAATATTTCTGAGGAAAAGCACTTTGTAAATGAAAATCAATTTAGGCTTTCCGCCCTGCTTGGAAAGATAGGCTGATATGAAGCTGGAGTCTGTGTTATCAAGGTTTAATCAGTTCCCGAAAGGGCACACAATATTTTTTTAAATTCCTCCTTTATTAGTTTTTAAGTAATTCAAGGCAACAAATGTACATAATACTCCTTCTTTCTTTTATTTTACCTACAACAACCCTATAAGGTTTGTTTGGCTAAAAGACAGTGATTGACATAAAAATCACCTAGATGAGTTTCATATCTAAGATAGAACTAGAACTCACAAAATTTTCTCTTCTATTTCTCACAATCTTGTGATATAATCCAATGCATCTTGATTGGCTGAAAGAAAAGCTGAGCAGGTTCTGTCTGTCCATCCATCATGCATGCATCCATCCGTCCGTCCATCTAGCGTATCTGCAGCCCATCTTGTGGTTCAGACAACTCTGAGCAATTTTTAACCACTAAAAGGTTAATTAAATACCTCAGCATCCTCTAAGTTGAGGATGAAACAATTTAGTTTCATCTAAAGTGGGATGGGGGTGGCGAATGTGTGATGGGGGAAGTTATAGGATTCTATAGCAAACCTATTCTTGCCCATATGGATAATTACTAAAAAATAGCACATCCATTGTTCATTCATAGATAGAATGTGGGCTGGCATGAGAGCTTATTAATTGCTCAATGAGAAACAAAAAATAGCAAAAAATGGGATAAAACATGTGATTGTATCGTACTGCAAATATTCCCACATAGTGCTTTTCTAGAGGTTGCATATAAACTCTGTTTTTCATCTATAAGTATTTTAGTTGCCATAACAACTGGATCCATTCCTCAGTTAGGTCATTTTTGTCTAAGTCTTCTGGAATTTAAAATAGTTAAGAGCTGCAATTGCTTTATGAGTGCACTGAAGCATTTTGTTAAAAAGTTGATGAATAATACTATATGATAATAAGAAGCTGTGAGTTCCTTGAAGCTGTATGAAGCATTTATTTAACAGTCTAGAAAACCAAGGTACTAATGCCTGCTTAACTATCAATTTTGCTTCAGTTATTCTCTTATTCCATATTTTTTAATCTATTGTTATCCGTACTTAGAATTAGTTGCTGTTATCATTACTTCATATTTGTTTAATACTTCTTTGTATATACCTAAGTGTCCTAGATTAGATAAATCCAATTAATTTCTAGGACAGCAAAGATAATGTTTATCTCTTTTGGGTCCTTCATTGTTATCAGGATTTTGCATCTGAAATGCAACCCTATATTATTTATATTTGAGTGTGTGTGCCTTTGAGTCAGTGGATATCTGGCATTTTTATTCATATATCGTGCACGAGGATCTGAGATGGGCAGATGGTGTTAAAGTATCCTCGCAGAGTGTGAGCTGTTTCAAGTAAAGCTGCATTTTGCAATTGATTGACAGGGATTTTGTGGTGCTCTAGTTCCTTTGGGATTGGATCCAAAGTGCCTAATACTATTGGTATTTTGCTTTCTTTAGCCACGGTCTTTCTACTTCTCTTTGCAGGTTTTCCTATTTTGAGATTTTCTCCAGTTTTCTCTCTTCGGTTGTCTCCAGGCTACTATCCAACCTTTTTAGTCTTATGAACAATTGCTAAGTCTGGAGTGTTATGTGGCAAGTGCTTATCTGTTTGAATTCTTACATCCCAGAGCATTTTACTTTCTTCATTTTCTGTTACTTTATTATTATATGCTGCTATTACTGTTAATTGAGAGAGCAACAACAGAGTATTAAATGTACTGCAGTACTCTGCCTAGCCACTGGAGTCAGATACCAATCATTTCTGGAGTTGCGTAGATGCTACACTGAAGGAGTGTGGAAGTATTTATTTATTATTAGATTGTCTCTTAAAACTAACTATAAACTTAATTTTTAAAACTTGAGAGGTTCTCAAAATTTAGCATGATATCCAATGTCAATACATACCGTGCCCATCATCCAGAAATTCTGTTATCGTTACTGAAGTACATTTGGACCATGGTTTGGAAGCATCAATGCTTGTTAAGATGGAAGACATAAGTCTCTTATCTTCCATGGAACCAAAGTTCTCTTCACAGAATTTGGAGTCGTCATGGGAAAGTCCAAGGAGGTGCCCTTAGGAAACAAAACAACAACAACTGTAATGCTTTACTACTGAAATATAAATTCAAAGAAAGTATTTTTCTCCTGAAACAGGCAAATGAAAATATTTAGTCATTTACTTAAAGAAATTTGTATTGTGGGTTTGTACTGTATGAGGAAAAATTGTAACCGTTTTGTGACCCTGTATATTTTTATTGTAACAGTTGGAAACTACATTTTATAGCTTTCCAAATGGAATTGTATCATATTATTTTAAGGCAGGCACTTATTTTGTATTATGAAAGTATACAAAGGAACTCCAAATCATGATTAGCACAAACCAATTCACAATAAGGAATAACTTTGAAGTTCATGGGAAATGATCAGTTCTACTATAATTAAATTGATCAAATTTATATATATATTTTCCTGATTCTACCCAACTTATCTTAGGTAGAACTCAGAGAAGAAATACAGTATGGCTCTCAGCCTAAAAACACTAATTAGGCACAGCTGCTTTAGAAAGTTGTAGAAACATAACTTGAATAATGGATTCTTTGTTTTTCTACCATAATTCATTCTAAGAAATTATATTGTCCCAAAAAAGTTTATTATTGAATTTTCAAACTTTTGGCCTACATCACATAAGCTTCAAAAGCAACTCTATCAGATTTATGAGACACTGGGAGAAAAGCAAGGTAAGCATAAAATAGTAAATCCCCAAATATGTGTCATCATCACCCTGCTACTTTATTCCCAGTTCCTAATCTTACTGCCTTTTATATTATCCCCGGTTCCAAGGAAGCATTGTGGTTTTGAGACAAACCTTGGAAAAAAAGCTCCATTTCATTCCTAAAATTTATTGAAATATATGTACTTGTGGCCAGGATTGTAGCTTTCCTTACTATGTCACTGAATTATAGACTCTGATGATTACATATTATTCTCTGACTCTGTGAATGAGTTTACTCTGCCAAATCTGATGATACCTTAAAGAAATGATTTCAGCATAGGATCCCTACATACAAATATCTTTTTTCTCTTGATTTAATACTGCAATGCAAACAAAAATGTGGGCATTATTTCTTAAAAGAATGTATGATTACATGGAAAAGAGCAAGTTACGGTGGTTGTAGCTACTGTATATGCTGTCCCTTTAATGATAATTGCCAGGTTAGGTAATATCACAGAGAAGCATCTGAAATGCATACCGAGCAGGTAAAAATAGTATAAAATATACTGTTCTCTCAGATGAATACTAAAGAAATACACCCATGATTTGGAAGCTGGGTAATTGGCATATTATGTTCTGCAATCCCAACACTTTTCACTGTCCTGAGAACTGTTTTTCAATGCAAGCTTGAGAGACTCCAGTGCCATAAGGATGTGGTCACTATAGCTGACCACACCATAATTAACCATCTCCAGCATTAGTTCTTGAGCCACTTGGAACTAAACAACCTAGAAAAGCAGAATGATATAATCATAGAATTATGCTCAGATGATGGATTGCATCTTTGTCATCACTTTTACAGCATGAGTCACATGACACACTGGTACAACAAATTTAAACAGCAAATAATTACATGGATGGAATTATATTTTTGCCAGGAAAGGGAGCAGAACAATGTAAATAGCGGAATAATAGAGTTTAACTTTCTATTCATGTTGTTGTCACTCTCCCTACCAAAAAAGTGACAATTCCACAACAACAACAACAAAAATACAGTAAAAGTACTCCTGGGATATTAGTCCTGGAGTATGAATGAATTTAAACTAATCTGATCATTGACTGATTATGTGCCATCAAGCTGGTGTCTCACCATAGGGACCAGTTAGATAGATTCAACCATAACTAACATTGTATAAACATTTAAAATGTTGCATGCATTCATGCATAGCATGCAGGTGTACCCATGCAATAGAGAATCATTTTCTTCTGTAGACCACATGTTCAGGAACTAAAACCCATGCCACATTGCTGAGTTTTGACACCAGAGGTATTTAGTGCTGTTGTTGGAAGCACTTATTTTCAGTCAAAGTAGAAATATGTGGACTTGTTTCCCATTTGCAAGAGAGGTCTCTGTAACAAAGACATGACATCCATCTAGTTCTGTTCAGGTTCTGTGTATTCTGTCTGAAACAGTTCAGACTACCAGTAGTGCGCATATATAAAACGTCCAATCAATATAGCTTTTAATAAGCACATTTCTGATTATTTTAAAAGTCATTATGAGTAAAACCATGCTGCACTCTATAAAAAAATGATGGATCTTTTCCTCCAGGGCTAGAAAACATTTTAAAAATTTATTGTCCTCCCCCCCATAATCAGGTATTTGTTTTAGTTTGGTGGTGCATTTTGTTTTCCTTTTTGGAAAAGAAAGCCACCCACACATTTCAGTTCAACATAAATTAAAATGTGGTAATGAATGTGACCATACTGCATATTAAACAAAATACAACTTTGCATTGGGAAATGGAATGCAGACTCCCATGAGGAATGTAATGGGTTGTCAGACTAACGAGGAAGAACTCCAGCAAGGGCAATGGTTAGATAAGAGGTATCTCAAGCCACACAAGAAATGGGGCTGGAGAAAGCATCTCTCAGAAGGGATCCACCTTAATTTTCTGGAAAATAAAGACAAGGTAGGGGAAAAGTGCTTTCAGACCTGCAATGCTTTATTACTATCACCTTCCAATAAAGAAGCTGTTAGTGCTCTTGATTTTGGGTTTCTATCTGAGCCACCATGAAGGGCTAACATCAGCTCTTTAAGGAAATGCCACACATACATCTGAGAAATGAATTACAATAAAATAATCTTTTGCGGTAATCAAATATCCTATGAAGTTACAGAATTTTTCCCATAGGCTTCAATTGCACTTTAATAGCAGAGGAGCATATATACAGTGTTTTGCCAAATAAAACGTTGGACCTGAGATGAAGAGAATGCTTTGCTGAACTGAATCCGAAAGTCACAACAGAGAAGTTATAATAATATTCTGCAAGTTACCAATTACCTAGATTCCAAAAATCAAGCAGAATTATTTTGAAAACCCTATCTGTCCTATAAAAATAAAACATATATTTGTTCAGTTCTTGACAAAAGTCACCATTTCCTCCTCCTAGGATGCCTCTCACATTCCCACTTCGATTCATGCTCAAGCCAGGTCCAAGAAAGTCAGCCAGGTTTTCTATGGCTGAACTCCCAATACAATAAACCTTACCTGGATGACCCAGATTATCATCTGAGATCGCCCAGATGTTCTGATTCAAGTAGCAAATAATGTGATTCTTAAAATCTAATGCAAATTGATTGTGGAAGAATACAATACCTAGTTGGGCAACAAAATGTTGACACATAAGCAACCAAGCTCAGAGAACACCAAGGACTCCACGCAACATTTTACCCTACAAAATGTTCTGGAAATCGTACTTGAATCTAGGTTGTTATTAGGGTCCTTTGAATCAATTTGACACTTGGTCCATGAAGTTTTTTGGTAACACTTTTAAAGGTGGTTTTCTAGTACTTTCTTCTGGGATAGTTTTCAGTTTCCCAGTATGTCTAAGAGGAATTACTGGCCCAAGTTGACCAGCTAACTTCCATAACCAGAGGAATCAAGGACTAGTACTTGGGACTCTCCATTGATAGTTCAGCATCTTTAACTATTGAATTTCTATGGATCTAGGTGGAATAATCTAATATCTTTATGAGACAAGTACAATTCATAGCAATATCCAAGAAATATTATCATAGGTGTGTATATGCTTTTGATTCAAAAACAGACAGTTGCTTTGGAGCAGGAAAGGTTGCAGTCTGCAGCTCCTTAAAACATTAACACAGTTTCTTAGGATCCTATGAGAATCTTTGAAAAGGAATATTAACTAGGTATATTAGATTTATCCCACGGTATCTATCATCCTATTACAGTAATATGTAAATTAGAGCATAGCTTGATAAGTGATATCATAAGCTAGGAATGCTAGATGTCAAGTGGTATCTTTACCCAGAAATTCACAGCTTACATAAAGCATTCTTTTTTCTTTTTGTAGTGTAGCTAGTTTTTTTGTCTAATTCTTCCAGTATCATAGAAGCTGTAAGAAGAGTCAGCAATTGATTCTAGATCAATAAAATAAAAAACATTTTGATTGGTTCTTACAATTGGCACGCTAAAAATCATCTTTACAAAATATATCATTCTAAGAAATTCTAAGAATTTCAACTAGTATGTTGGGTGGGAATTCTGGAAGTTGTGCTTTTGGTGCATCTGGAGATGCCGAGCTGAGTAAACTCAATTACCAGTCTAAACATATATCATCTTGGTAGTATAATAATCTTGAGGATAATCAGAACTGACATTGGCATCTTGATTTTTGGGGATAACTTTCAGTTTCCAGAAGTCTGGCATGATTTGTCATTGCTATTATTGGATCCCTTATTTAGTTACTTGTTTTAATTATCTGGGACGCAAGGAGCACTTCCAGTTGGATCTAACTACTGTTGTATTTTACCCAACACTTCCTCTTTCTTAGGGTGGATGGGAAATCAGAAGAATCTATCCAGCCCCCATTTATGTTAAGAGCACTTCTAGCTATCAGTTACAGGGAGCCTTCTGGGATCTACCAAATAAGGATGGGGGCTCAAAAAAGTCACTTTTCTGTGAAGCCTTCAGATTTATAAATTGGAAATCTTGGTAAGGTATGTCTTTATGTAAAGCCTCAGCACACAAAAAGTCATAGCTGGAATCGTAAATAGTACTTTTCCTAAATTATTTATAATAATCCCTGTCAAATTAGGATGCTTTTTTCCCACAGATAATATATTTTGTCACGAGGGAGCATGCCATATTTCAGAAACAAATGTCAAAATGTAATGCTGGTATTACACTGCTATCCAGCATTACCTTGTTTTGTTACTTGTTACTAGTATAAAAGACTATCTAGAAAAGCCCTAAACAGATGTTTAAATCTCCCACATTCCTATGCAGTGGTTGATGGAACTGATGCTAAACTTGTGGAAAACGTTTCAGAGATATCTATTCACTGTATGATGTGATTTTTAAAACAATGTTGCCCAAAGTGAAGTCAATAGCGCTCTGCATATTAGCTCATAAACTTTCAACTTTGCTATGTAGCTCTTGAAAACACAGTCTCTCTTAATATAAATCTTCATGAAACTACATTCACAGAGATCAGCACAATTGCATAAAACCTCTGACCGCAGCCAAACTGAAGTGGAATTACTGTTGGATTTGAGGCATTCCTTTGGTCTTTGACAAAATTGTTTCCTTGACTTTCACACGGCCTATTTCACAGCCTTTGTTTAAGAATCTGCTTTTCAAAAGCACTTAAAGTCCCCAACAGCTGAACAGCATGGAAGAGAAACTTCCCTGTGAAAAGAAAGGCTATCTTTCATGTTAAAAGGTGGGTATTTAAGAGTAGCCTTAACCAATGTGATACTTCCTTGTTGCTTGGGATTACAAGTTCCCAAATTCCCAGGAGTTATTTAGAATTTAGAATTTAGAATTTTATTAGAATTTGTAGGCCGCCCTTTTCCCTGAGGGGACTCAGGGCGGCTCACACAAAAACTGGGAAAGGGGAATACAGACAGTAGGACAAAACATGTAATAAAATAGCAAGCAACAAACACTCATCATTCGGGCGGGTAACTATCCTATCCCCAGGCCTGACGGGCGAGCCAGTTCTTCAAGGCTATGCGGAAGGCCTGGACGGTGGAGAGGGTACGAATCTCCACGGGGAGCTCGTTCCAAAGGGTCGGGGCTACTGCTGAGAAGGCCCTCCTCCTTGTAGTTGCCAGCCGACACTGGCTGGCCGATGGAATACGGAGGAGGCCTAATCTATGAGATCTTATCGGTCGTAGGGATGTAATTGGCAGAAGGCGGTCTCTCAAGTATCCAGATCCACTGCCATGTAGGGCTTTATGGGTGATTAATAGCACCTTGAAGCGCATCCGGAGATCAACAGGTAGCCAGCGCAGCTCGCGGAGGATAGGTGTTATGCGGGTGAATCGGGGTGCACCCGCAATCACTCGCGCGGCTGCATTCTGCACTAGCTGAAGTCGCCGGATGCTCCTCAAGGGCAGCCCCATGTAGAGCACATTGCAGTATTCCAGCCTAGAGGTCACAAGGGCCCGAGTGACTGTTGTGAGAGCCTCCCGATTCAGGTAGGGTCGCAACTGGCGCACCAGGCGAACCTGGGCGAATGCCCCCCTGGTCACAGCCGTTAAGTGGTGGTCAAATGACAGCTGTGGATCCAGGAGGACTCCCAAGTTGCGAACCCTCTCTGAGGGGTATAAAATTTGACCCCCCAGCCTGAGTGGTGGAATAATAACCAAATCTTTGGGAGGGAAACACAACAGCCACTCGGTCTTTTCTGGGTTGAGCACAAGCTTGTTCACCCTCATCCAGTCCATAACGGCCTCAAGACCCCGGCTCATCACGTCAACCGCTTCATTGATTTGGCACGGGGCGGACAGATACAATTGAGTATCGTCCGCATATTGATGGTATCTAATCCCGTGCCTGCGGATGATCTCTCCCAGCGGTTTCATGTAGATGTTGAATAGTAGGGGGGATAAGACCGAACCCTGAGGCACCCCATAATTTAGGGGCCTAGGGGACGATCTCTGCCCCCCCACTAACACCGACTGCGACCTGTCCGAGAGGTAGGAGGAGAACCACCGTAACACGGTGCCTCCCACTCCCACCTCCCGCAGTCGTCGCAGAAGGATACCATGGTCGATGGTATCGAAAGCCGCTGAGAGGTCAAGGAGGACCAGGATGGAGGAACGTCCTTCATCTCTGGCTCTCCAGAGATCATCCATCAATGCGACCAAAGCGGTTTCTGTGCTGTAACCGGGCCTGAAGCCTGACTGGAAGGGGTCTAGGTAGTTTGCTTCCTCCAAGGACCGTTGGAGCTGGAAGGCCACCACCTTCTCAACAACCTTCCCCAGGAAGGGAAGGTTGGAGACTGGACGATAGCTATTAAGAACAGCTGGATCCAAGGATGGTTTCTTCAGGAGGGGTCTCACCACCGCCGCTTTCAGTGCGGCGGGGAAGTTCCCCTCCCGAAGGGAGGCGGTCACAACCGCCTGGATCCAGCCTCGTGTCACCTCACTGCAGTTAGTAACCAGCCATGAGGGACACGGATCCAGAACGCAGGTGGAAGTACTTACAGCTCTCATGGCCTTGTCCACATCCCCGGGGGTAACGTCTTGAAACTCAACCCAGAGCTGTTCTACTTGGTCCCCCTGCGCCTCGGCTGGAACTGCGGGGGTGGAGTCCAAGTCCGACCGAAACCGAGCAATTTTGTCCGCTAAGAATTGGGCATATTCTTCAGCTCTGCCCTGCAAGGGTTCCCCCGCCTCCCTTTTGTTCAATAGGGAGCGGGTTATCCTAAACAGGGCGGCTGGGCGGGACTCAGCGGATGCTACCAGGGTGGCTATGTGCGATCTTTTTGCTGCCCTAAGTGCCCTGGTGTATTCCCTGGTGCAGGTGGTTACCATTGCCCGGTTCGATTCGGACTTATCGGACCTCCAACGGTGCTCTAGGCATCTCCTCCGGCGCTTCATCTCCCGGAGTTCCTCGGTGAACCAAGGGGGTCTTCGGGATCCGCCGCCTCGGAGGAGCCGCAGTGGCGCAATCCGGTCGAGGGCCTCCGACGCTGCCGAGTGCCACGCAGCAGCCAGAGTCTCCACCGGATTGTGGGCGAAAGAGTCAGGAATAACCCCAAGCTCTGTCTGGAACCTTACTGGCTCCATAAGACGCCTGGGGCGGAACCACCTGGTCGGTTCCTCCTCCCTACAGTGGGGGTTTGGCCTCCGGAAGTCGAGCCTCAGTAGGCAATGGTCTGACCACGACAGGGGTATGATGTCACTCCCCCTCAGACCAAGATCACAAATCCACTGCTCCGAGAGAAATACGAGGTCAAGCATGTGTCCCGCTGAATGGGTTGGGCCCCGAATTACTTGGGTCAAGCCCATGGCTGTCATGGAAGCCATGAACTCCTGCGCCCCATCAGAGTTTTCACCGAGCGACGGCAAATTAAAGTCCCCCAGGACCATCAACCTAGGGAACTCAATTGCCAGCTCGGCTACCGACTCGAGGAGCGAGGGGAGGGCTGCTGCAACGCTGTTGGGAGGCAGGTACGTTAGCAGCAGACCCACTTGACCCTTGAGGTCCAACTTTAACAGCAAAGACTCACACCCGACAATCTCCGGAGCAGGGACCCTACGAGGAACTAACGACTCTCGGATAACAGCGGCCACACCCCCACCCCTTCCCTGGGCTCTCGGCTGATGCAGCACCTGAAATCCTTCTGGGCACAGCTCTACAAGGGGGACTCCTCCCTCTGGGCCCAGCCAGGTTTCAGTAATACATGCCAGGTCTGCCCTCTCGTCTAAAATTAAGTCCCGGACGAGAGGAGCTTTATGTACAACAGACCTGGCATTTAGCGACAACAGCCTGAGACCAGGGTCCTGACTACTTGCGCCATCTGGTCTTGGAGTGGGACTCCTAGGGCCGGAAGGAGGGATCTCTGTAATGTAGCGAACCCTCCTTCCCCGGTAATGGCCTGCCCTAAAGTCCCCGCCGTATCTGCCCCTCCCTGTTACGACCGCAATACCCCGACCCTCTCCCGTGTCTCTGGTCCCCTCAACCACCCCCGTGGCCCCCGCAACTCCCGGCAGGTCCTCCGAATCACGCATACTCATACACTCCCCCAAACAGTCCCCACGTAAGAAGTTAAAAACACAAAATTACAACAATATGATCATAAAAAAAGTGGGACATTCATCCATCTCAAGCGTACCTCAAGCATAACCCATACAAAGACAGAAGAAAAAGGTGAAAGAAAAGAAAGAAATTATAAATTGCGCATAAAAATTGATTGGTTTAAAGTGCGAATAGTTCTGGGAAGGTCCAAAAAAAGTCCAAGATGGTTAAGGCAAGAAGAGGGCCTTCTATGTACTGTAAGTACCCCCGCTCGGCCAGTAGTGGCGCTATCTGTGGCCGCAGGTCCAAGGCGGCATCAGGCAACAATGGCCGTGGCAGATGAAAGTGTAGATAAAAGAGCAGATGAAGATATACTCCAAAAGGTCCAAAATCCGCATTCCAAGAGGAGTCTAGTCCCACCCAGCAAAAGGCCCTGCAATGGCAATGGCAACGGCCCAGTGGGGGGGAGAATGCACCAACAGGGGAGGCCAAGCCGAGGGGAGAGGAAGGGGGATGCAGTAGCAGCAGATGAAGACAGCCTCCCATTCTCTCCCAGTGCTGTTCCAGGCTAACCGCCTTCTCCCTGGGGCAATGAATAATCCAATGCAAGTCCACAGCAACCAAACACACAGACGAGAAAGAAAGTAGCATAAAGGGGGGGGGAGAGATTTTTCTCAGCCAGCAAGTGGAGGAGAGTCAAGGCTCTCTCAGGTCAGCCGGGTCACAACGAACCTCCAACGATAGTTATCCAACGCCTCTAACCGAGTTGGGTCGCGATGCCTTCCAAGCGGCACCCGGGCGGTGTCTTTAAAGGCCGCTCTGAATCAGCTGGGCCGCGGCGTCTTCCGGGCGCCCCCGAACGGCGTCAGCGTCTTTCGCAAAAGGCAGCCTCGGGGAGCAAAATCTCTCCACTCCGCTGCCAGCACCAAACTCTCCGTAAGATCGCTCTTGCCCTGATCTCTCTTCAGCCTCCGAACGGCAACCGGGTGGTGTCTCTGAGCGCCTCACTAATCAGCTGAGCCGCGGCGTCTTCCGGGCACCTCCGAGCGGCGTCGGCGTTTTTTGTAAAAGGCAGCCTTGGAGAGCAAAATCTCTCCAGTCCACTGCCAACACCAGACCCTCCGAGAAATCGCTCGCGCCCTGGTCTCTCTCACGCTCGCTTTCTAGGAGCAATTTCTCCTTCTTTTGGCTATTTTTCCAGTGTGGACGCCGGAGCGAAAAGCCCGGCAGCCATGTTCCTTCGCACATGCGCACAGTTATAGCACCATTTTAGACCTATGAAAACTTAGATGGCTTAAAAGGCTATTTTAAACCATCAAAAATTTAGCACATGGGGCAAAAATTGTTCTTGCAAGCCAAAGATTTGTGGTCAGAATGTGAACTGGCATTACCTATCAGGTTTTTTTATATATGTATAGTAAAAATATAGCCCATAGTTTAAATTCAAGGTTGCAGTCCCTGTCCTGTTTTTCACCTCTCACTCCAGTGAAATGCTGAGCTTTCATCTTTTTTTTTTCAGAGCAAGCATGTTTATGAGGGCTTAATACAAACGCCTTACTCGCATTGGAGGTTAAGTTGGGGACTTCACGAAGAAGTAACAATACAAATGCATTAAATATTTTCTTCCCACAAATGTCAGCAGAACAGCTGTGGTTTAATTATAGTCTGCAAGTTTTGTGTGCTTACATATCTGTATGTTTTTTTTTAAAAGCCACAGAGCCCTATTCAGACACCTGGATATTTGCCCAAACTTTATCTCTCGCAGAGAAAGCTAAGATGAAAGCTAGACATCCTTCACAATAGTTTCTTCTTCCCATGAGACTTCAAAAGATTTGCTCCTGTCTAGCCTAGGGCTTGTTCTTATCTATGATAGCTTGACAAGCTTTCAACTCACAAGACACCCTGTACAGCCACAACCAGAAGAAGCAAAAAGAAAAAGAAAATCACATACATAATGTTGATCTCCACATCTTAAATATCAAGTTGCATATAGAAAGTTGGTTAGACTTAATATAGTGCATGCTGGTATTAAGCTTATTATTGTATATATATATAACTGAATCATAACACATGCGAGGCAAGTTTAAATAAACCTGTTACAAAGAAGTCTATTTTCTACGAATGCAAATAATAATCTGTAGCAATGGAATAATAAGGAAGTAGGACCTCAAGGAGCTGTTGTAATATTGCAAAACTCTTTTGTTGGGACAGTCCTCTGTTGTCTTTACTGCTTCATCTTCTCTTTTCTATCTAGCCACCAGTTTGCAGTTTATAGCCCTTACATGGCTATAATATCTATTAATTCCCTCCATCTTTTTAAAAATTCTTTAACCCTTTTAGATTCCCTAAGCCCAATATCACACTTCAGATGTCTTTTTTCCCCTAAATAAAAAGCCAAACACATAGAGAATTGAGATTCCTATTCTACACACTACATTATATATTTGTATTCATATATAATACATTTTAGAATATACATTAAGTTGCTTCTACTTTAACTCTTTATCTGAGATGCTTCATTGATATATTTTACATTTGTATTTGCTTCATTCCCCCCTCCATCCTCCATGCTGTATTACCTGCTCTAAAATTCCTATGCAGTACATTAAAACTTAGTTGAGCGAATTTATTTGTCCATGGATTAATATTCACAATCAGTAATTATATAAAGCAACTTTTTGACATTAGGAACTGGTTTCATAGAATACAATTTTTCCACGGACCGGGAGTGGGTGAGTGATAGTTTTACTTGCTCACCTGATGCTCACCTCCAGCTGTGCATCCCATTTTCTAAAGGCCACAGACTGGTACCAGTCCGTGGTTGGTTGGGGACCCCTGATATAAAGCATTCCGTTCCTAACTTTCTACTTTGAATCAACAATGACATTCAATGTTTACACTTTCCATCCCATCTTCTTTCTTCACAAGTGTGACAGATAGGAAGAATTTGCCTAGATGGTATACCTAACAAATTTGCAGACTCTGAAAATTTACAGTTGTAGGACACTATATTTATTTATACCCTTTGGAACGAACTCCCCGTGGAGATTCGTACCCTCACCACCGTCCTGGCCTTCCGCACAGCCCTCAAGAAGTGGCTAGCCCGTCAGGCCTGGGGACAAGGATAGTTACCCCTCCCGAATGATGAATGTATGTTGCTTATTACTTTTATTATATGTGTCTATGTCATTGTTTGTACTTCCCCTCCCTGATTTTATGTGAGCCGCCCTGAGTCCCCTCAGGGAAAAGGGCGGCCTACAAATGTTAATAAAATAAAATCAAATCAAATCAATTCTTGGCAACTAAAAAATGTAGCGCATGTGTGGCTTGATGAGATTTTAGATTCTGTTTTAATAGGTTTTTCCTTGAATCAGAATGTCTATATAAATTTGGAATTTGGTATATATTTTAGCAAAGCTCTCTCATTATGCCATTTCCATATATGGGGGGTGTTAATGCAGAGAAGAGAAAGAAGAGAGCCATTTGATACACTAAATAACATACTAGCTGATGTAAATTATATATTTCTATGGAAGCTGCAGTCACTTTCCTAGGTCAAGAAAAAGGGCAGTATCCTAACAACATATAGATGAAACCATATTCTTTTATGTGCTTTCCATGCCTACGCC
Organism: Thamnophis sirtalis; assembly: GCF_051295495.1. Lineage (NCBI taxonomy): Eukaryota > Metazoa > Chordata > Lepidosauria > Squamata > Natricidae > Thamnophis > Thamnophis sirtalis. The sequence continues at coordinate 48,561,958 of NW_028261388.1, forward strand.
CGTTGGAGGAAAAGTTGCAATACATCATGTGATGATGCTGTGATGCCTTGAGTTTGACACCCTTGTTGTAAAGGGCTTAGGGTTTTCATTTCACTCATCTTCCATTTCTGTAAAAGGTTTTTTAAAAATGCTGCTGTGAAATTCTGAGGAAGCTAAAAGCTTTGATACATTTTCTAACCACCAGAGGAAGTAAATAGCTGGCTAATATGTGTTCTTTACAGCCCACAGTCTGAGCAGCAAGTGCTCTGTACAGTGTCAAGGATGATCCAGGTCGCATGGGTCATTTGTAGGTACCAGCTATTCTTTCTCCTCTCTCTTGCAATGAAAAGAGGCCTGGCTGGAATGGCATGCAGGAGCTGAAAAGATAAACACTACTGTACAGCACTTTTTTTTTTTAACAGAGCCATTCATTTCAAGCTACATTCTAAAAATAAAATACTACAAATAATTGGATAAGCAGAGCCATTTTTTTATCTTGCTGTGTGCACGTTACTGTATCAAGAAAAATAGAAAAGGCTAAAAAAACACAGAAAAAAGTGTCATTAGTTTTCTTCTTCTTGTCTGTAGTGGACTGGCCCTCTCTGAAGGTAAACAAAAAAGTATTTAGTTTGAAAATTAGCTTGACCCTCGGTGGTGCAGTGTGGTGCAGTGGTTAGAGTGCAGTACTTCTGCTGATTATTGGCTACCTGCAATTTGGCAGTTCAAATCCCACCAGGCTCAAGGTTGACTCAGCCTTCCATCCTTCTGAGGTGAATAAATTGAGGACCCAGAATGTTTGGGGCATATGCTGACTTTGTAAGACCACTTAGAGAAGGCTATAAAGGCACTGTGAAGCGGTATATAAGTCTAAGTGCTATTGCTGTTGAGGCTCATGATGTTTTCCTTAAAGTAAATCATTGTTCATGAATAAAGATTCCACAAAGATTACTCTAAAGTCCAAAATGTGGGAATCTTTGGTTTTTGCTACCGATATTAAGTTTACTCTAAACATATCATGACAGTAGCCAAAAAAGCCAATACAATCCTAGATTGTACAATCCTACAGTGTTAGAATCAAGATCATGTGAAATTCTAGTACTGCTTTACAAAACCTTAGTAAGATCTCATTCGGAATACTGCATTCAGTTCTGGTCACCACAATATAAAAAAGTTGTTGAGACTCTGGAAAGAATCTAGAGAGGAACAACAGAAATGATTAAGGAGCGAGATACTAAAACACATGAAGAATGGTTACTAGAATTGGGTATGTTTAGTTTAATGAAAAGAAGGACTAGGAGAGACATAATAGCAATGTTACAATATTTGAGGTGCTCCCACAAAGATGAGGGATTCAAACTATTTTCCAAAGCTCTAAAAGGTAGACGAAAAACAATGGATGGAAACTAACCAAGAAAAACAACCTAGAACTAAGGAGAAATTTCCCAACAGTGAGAGCAATCAACCAATTGAACAACTTGCCTTCAGAGGTTGTGAGTACTCCATCACTGGATGCTTTCAAAAAGAGACTGACAATCATTTATCTGAAATGGTATAGGGTTCCCTGGTTCAACAGTGGGTTGGATTAGAAGACTTCCAAAATCCCTTCCAACTCTATTATTCTATGTTCTAATGTTCTTCCACAGTACAGCATTTCACACAAACACACACACACACACACACAAACAAGCACACAATCAAACTTGGTTTTTAAAGGGGAAAATTTTTACTACAATCGAGATGCATGGGCAATCCTTGTAACCATTTGTCATCAATGAATTTCAAGATAAACTAATTGTTACAAGTAAGTGTAAAGCAGAGCATAAGTACCATTTTAATCTTATTCTGACAACATTCAAGGACAGTTTCAGGGTGTGTGCTGTTGTAAGTATGCTACCAACAACTTCTGTGTTTTGACGAGATTATAGGAGTCGTAATACTGAATGAAAACAAGCATAGTCAAAACATATTCGTCTTGCCACAGACAGTGCCCTTTAACTTTTAGATTTGTGAATCACAAAATCTATAGTAAGATAACATTCATAACCTCTACTACTTGCTTTCAGATATTTTGTTCCAGCCTTAGCATATTTCATTCATCTTTAGTCTCTCCTGATCTTACATTTTCTTCTGATGTAAGGTTTTGAGTATTTTTTCTTAAACTACCTATAGTCAATTCTCAAAAAGTTCAGGGATTGCAAATTTTTATTAGTAATTCTCATCTCACTAATGTTCCTCTAGCATAAGTTGTGGTTGTACTTATTAGCTTCAAGAGTTGGGTAATCTTAAATCTCAAGAACATGGGCAAAATAATTTGTTACTATCTGGTCATATGTAACGAATGAACAAACTATTTATTTATTGATCTATTATCCCTCCATTATTTAAAGCAGATGCAGAATATTCAATTGCCTGCCTTGTAGGGGCTAATTTTGAGGGCAAGATGGTCTAAATGGGTATCAGCCCCACACTCACATACACAACACTAGTAGTGGAATAAAACAGAAATGAAATGGAATAGTGCCTGCATCATGTAATTTTACAATGTACAGTGGGTCTTCTCAACCCTTATAGACTAGAACAAAGTAAATGTGGGTGTAAGATCGACTCCTTTCGCCTTCTCCCTAGGAACAAATCCACTAGTTACAGATCCACAAGGAATTGGAGTTCCTGCTAAAGCAGTAGGTAATAACTATGCTAGAGAGATCAACCAAGTCTGGTGCTTTTTCAACTGCATGCTTCTTTGGATTATGAAAGCCCAACTATAATGACTCACACTCTTGCCACCTCAAAGTTAGGTTACTGCAACATATTACAAGGGGCTACCTTTGAAAAGACAATTCTGAAACTTCAATTGGTCCAAAGTGCAGTCCATTATCAGCTAACTACTGATAGAGATTATTACGAGATAGAGGTACAGTATATAAAAGAGTGTAGTAAATAAATTCATCATTTGCTTCTTTCAGGAAGAAAAGTTTGAGGTTGTTTGAGCTATATACTGTAGTAAGTTATGTTTCCTTTACATTGAGAATGATATTCCACATATATTCAAATATATTGTATTTTCATTTCAAACATAATTAAAATTCTATTCTTTTGTAATAAAAGCTGCTCATCTTTCATGAGTGAAAATTGCTAAAATGATGTTTCTAGCAAAATATTTTCTGAAATACATAACTGAATTTGCATGGTTTTGCATTACAGTAGGTATATCATTAATTATAATAATTGTCTGACTGAACAATTGATAGTACATCAGCGAAGGCATGCATTCTTGACATCATCAAATTCTGCATCCTGCATCAAATTATGTTTAAAAGAGCTTACACACTAATAATTCTTTGAACTCTTGGTTACATGTTTTCAGCTTCATGTATCAAAACTACAAATTCTATGAGCAACATATAAAATGGTCCTAAAAAAACAAAAACATGGTATACCTAATATGATTTTTCAAAGAGACCAAATCTGTTGGGTTCAATCTTCTATGTTTAAATGCAATAGCAACCTTCACAATATAATAGAACCTACATGATCAAGGTTTATATTCAAGGGGAGATGTATAATCATGTACATTTTCCCTATAAATCTTCTCTACAACTTCAGAAAAATTAGAGATAGTGAGAAGGGAGTCACAGCAGATGTTTCTTATAAACCTCTGTACATTTTTAAATTTATGAAGACTAACTAGAGAAAAGAGACAAAAGGGCCTTTTTCATGTCCCTAATAATGTGCTTTCCTCACATCTATAAATTGGGAGAAAAATATATCAACCTAAAATGTGGTGCCCTCACAAATTATCTTTACCACACCTCAGCAGTGCTCTTACAGAGTTTCAATACAGGAATTTTAGATAGCAAATGAAGAACTCCTGCTATCCTTTCCTGTCCCACACAGTGGGAAAACCAACAAGAAATTGCTGTCCTGAATCTGTCATAGGGAAAGATTGAGGCATCAAGCCTTGTTTTTTTAAATTAAAATAATAATAATATTTAAATATCATCATTATCACGAAGTACAAATGATTAGGCTCAAATTATCCTACTTCGTGCACCTTATTTGAAGACATAGTTCTATTGCTGGGAAAGGTGGAAGGAAAGAGAAGAGGAAGCAGCAAGGTAAATGGACTCTGCAATAGAGATGATGGGTACCTCACTGAAAGACCAAATTACAGACAGATTATCTCTCTATACAGTTGCTATGAGACAACATTGACTTTTTTTTTATTATGTACTGTGTGCTTGGTCTGATGGGACTGCTGAACTATAAAATAATTACTGTAATTAAATCAGTACATTTCTTTTAGAGAAATAGATAGAAGAGGAATATACTCATGCCAACCAACCCCCCCCCCCTCAGAACTGTATGGGCAATGAGAAGAGTAATTTGAAATACAAAGCACTCAAGCTTGAGACAGAATCTCTCAATATTTCTGCTTTCTCTCTGTCCAGTTTTCCATGGGAATAAATTTTGGTCAGAGATACGGCTTCTCCCCCTCCATGAACCATATTCTCTCTCTCTCTCTCTCTCTCTCTCTCTCTCTCTCTCTCTCTCTCTCTCTCTCTCTCTCTCTCTCTCTCTCTCTCTCTCTCCTTCCCTCCCTCCCTCCCTCCCTCCCTCCCTCCCTTTTACCATCTCTCCATCACATTCAACATTATATGTTGTATATGCACAACACAAACACCAAATAGCAGATCTATTGTCCTGTGAGTTTGATATTCCAGTATAAGAATGGAATATAGTCTCTCACAAGTGAAACACCCAGTGTCTGATAATCAACTGGAGTGGGACCCCACAGCAGATCTGTAGGCCAACTAAAGCCAAGCAGATCATTGTCCTTGACTGTGTCATCTCAAGTTTACCACTGAGGTGTCTTCGCTTGTCAGCTTGGGAAATTTTGTCTTGGGAGAAGATAGAAAATACTACTTCCAAACTAGAACTGAAGATAGTTGAAGGTTGCCTCAATAATAAGCTGATTAGGAGATGAAAGTGGCATCACAAAGACATATCCTTAAAATGATGAATAAAATACCTTTCAGTCACAAGAGACAGCACATGAGAATAAGCCCTAAATCCAATTGATGTTCCATTTAATTGTGTTCCACTCATAAATGGAATATATTCATTATGACATTTTTGCTGAAAGGATAGTTTATTGGGCAAGTTCTATGACACAATCATAAAAATCCATACGTGGATCACAATCCTGATTCACTAGTTAGAATACTTAATAATTTATAAAAAACAATGATAGTTCTAGATGCTTCTCCTACAAGTCTGTCTTTAGCCATGCTACAAAACTGTCCTCAGATTATAAAGAGCATTATTAGCTGTGCTACTGTTACAGCATTTTCAATCATTTTCATTAGTGGGGCAAGATAAGATAATATTTTTCATTAGACCTACTAAGCCCACTCTAAGATTTCCACATTGGTCTTGTTGGATTTTTCATTTTTCTGATAGTACTGATGACACTGATTTTGGGAAATTATGTTATTCAAATTAATAACACAATATTTCTATAGACAAGTTAAAGTTTCCTGTCTGCTTTTCTTGGGGTGGTCTGAATCTAGAGAAAAGTCTTACAGGACACAAAGTGTTAAGCAACCTGGTGCCATGCAGATGTTTTTATGCACAATTCCCACTTCCCCTTATCATGTATCATGAGATTGATCTAAAAGACCTTGAGAATATCAGGTTACTTGTCTCTGGGATTTAGGTGCTGTTAATACTGAATAGTTGTTGCGTTATTCTATTCTATGGAATGGCTATTTGAAAAACAGTATCTTCTTGAATTGTTTCCATAAAAAGAGGTCTCCAAATATGTCACATAACACAATTTATGCCACAAGTCATATTTTAGGTTGAGCGTGAACATCTTTCTTGATAAAAATCTATTAAAATTTCACTGAACAAATTAGTTCAAGAACATGACATATCAGTGGGACCATAAATAATTCTGTGTGTAAAATAACATTATAAAATAACTATATTTGTTGAAGTTCTGAACAGTTTCTTTGCAATCTTTGCTTCACCTTGACTGTATTGTCTGGAAGATTTCATTCTATACAGCAAGCATTGTGTTTATTTCTTCCATCTGTTGATCTTTTCATGAACTTATATCGATTGTTTATAGGCCTTCCTGAATAACATCAGTATTTGGCCACTGAAGGAAGCCAGGAACCATCCATTAAATGCAGTACCATTGACATCTTTCTGTCACATGTTTAGATATGTGGTAGTGGTGAAAAACAATGAAAGCTAAATTATAATTGCCTAAAATGCCTTGAAATGACCACAGGATGTTAGATGGGAATCTTACAGTCTTTACAACACTATATTTTATCTTGTTAGGCCATTTTGCGGAATTGTAAGAAGGCTGATCCCTTTATTTTCTCTACATCAAACCTCTGCTTCTAACTGGGAGAGGCATACTGTGAGAAAATGCATTTTCATACGCAGTACTGCATGACAAACAACCCTGACATGAATTTGAACAAGGCTTGTGCTGTCTTTGTAGTGATAAGAAACAAATTTCATGTAGAACTGCAAATGAACAAAAACATTTGTTCTCTGTACATATACTACTATATGATGAAGAATGATTTTGAATTCTTAGGACTTTTTAAAAAACGAACCTATCATGTCAAATACACTACTTATAAGCCACTTCCAAACTAAGCCAAGGATGTGTGCAAAACAATCCATCACTGCATTGTATCCTGTTTTGTTAAAAATGATATGAATGACAATGCAGATATCATAAGTAGATTCTTGGAAGTATAATTATCTCTAGGGTATGGTAATTTTTTAAGACAAATGGTTGTCAGATCTCTTCTATTCCATTTACTGAAATGGTACAGGTGTTCCTGCCTGAGCAGGGGGTTGGACTAGAAGCTCTCCAAAGTCTATTTTATAATTATTTACAATTCCAGGTGAAATAGTGCTGATTATTTCAATTATATTATATCCTTTACCTAGCTTGCCCTAAACATTATATTACGGTAATAATGAATCCCTATGGAAAAAGAGTTTCCTTTCATCAAAATTTCTGATTAACTTTTTGTGATTACAGAAGAATAAGTTAGTACAGTATAAACAGACCAATTAGATACAATAGCAGAGTTGGAAGGGACCCTGGAGGTCTTCTAGTCCAGCCCCCTGCCTACGCAGGAAACCCTATACCATTTCAGACAAATGGCTATCCAACATCTTCTTAAAGACTCCCAGTGTTGGGGCATTCATAACTTCTGGAGATTAATTGTTCTAACTGTCAGGAAATTTCACCTCAGTTCTAAGTTGCTTCTCTCCTTGATTAGTTTCCACCCATTGCTTCTTGTTCTACCCTCAAGTCCTTTGGAGAATAACTTGACTCCCTCCTTACCTAGACATTATAAAAGTGGTATTAACACTTCACATGATCTTGATTTTATTCCTCTATTTATGCAGCCTAGAACTGTGTTGGCTTTTTTGACAGCTGCTGCACACTGCTGGCTCATATTTAAATGGTTGTGCATTAGGATTCCAAGATCCCTCTCACAGTTACTACTATTGAGCAAGGTACCACCTATACTGTATGTGTGCATTTTGTTTTTCTTGCCTAAATATAGAACCTTACTTTTGTTTACCTTAGATCTATAAATATCTTGTTAGGAATACAAGTATCTATTAAATTACCCAGTTTACTAATAAGAATGCTTAAGTTCTTTATAGATAGAACATTTAAAAAAACTTTCTGTACAGATAGAAACTTCCCAGTTGCCACTGTAGCTAGTTCCTAGAAGAGATATTGTCAGAAAGGTATGCTACTGTATACCTTTATTTGCCTTCAGTTCCCTAACAATTGACCCCAAAGTGCATGCATGTGCACACAGCTTTAATCCCCAAATGAATATCTGAATCAGGGGAAAATCTGGAATTACTTGTAGGGTATTTTGGTTTCTAATGCAGCTGTTACAAGTGTTGTATTTGGCAAGGGAACAAAAAAAAGGCGCTGCATACCAATTTCGTGAGCCACTGTAAAAGCCGCATGGAGGCCGTCATCTTCAATCACTGCACAGCTGCGTTCAGGAGAGCATATGGTTCCAACGTCAGCCATTCCCAGAGTATCACATGAATGATGCCCACATAAATCCTACAAGGGAAGGGAAGGGAAAGAAAGCATTTGAAGCATAGTTTGCACCCACAGGGTCTGACAGCTTTGAGCTGCAGTCTGATTACCAACTGTAAAGCCAAATATGGATTATAGCCAAGATAAGGACAAGACATCAATGCTATGGTTTGGACCATCCTATCCAAAGATGAGGTCCTGCAAATGTGTTGCAACTGCAATTGCTAGCTAGTAATCCTAGCAAGAAATCAAGAGAAATGCTACTTCGATGGTCTAGACAGGATCACAAAGTCCTAACTGTTGGTTGCTAAAATCAAATTAAAACTGTCCATTTATTGCAAATATTTATGCCACCCCTTGAATTAGTTGCCCTCGTATATAAAGTTATTATTTTAAGACCATGAATAATATTACGATGTATTTTTGATGCAATGAGGATTGCTGATGAAGATATTGGTGACTTTATACACTGTAAACCTTTCCTATGGATAACCTCCAACTTTGAGCCCTACATTTACAGACAGCATCCAAAGTATGGAAGATAAAACTTTGTTGGGATATTCCCCTTCTTTCCTTCTAACTTCTTCTAACTGCCTAACTTCAGGTCTAGTAAGGCGAATGACATCATTCTGTTTAAAGATTATTATAGCTGGCAGGCCAAAGTTCAGTATGATTTAGAACATGATTGCAATACAGTCACTGAACTCTGTGTCAACTTACATGATAAGGAATTGATGAGGTAACTAGATCATTAAGAATATTGGAAGGTGGGGTTGTGCCTCTGAGTCATTCTTCAATCCTGTGTGAATGAATACCTGTCATAGCTTTTTTCCTAGGGCTGAAAGAGTTATCGTTGGCCCAATCACTTAACTGGCTTTGTCCCTAAAGCAAGCTTCACAGTCTCCTGGTTCCTAGCTTGGTACCTTAACTACCCCACCAATTTCCATATAATCAATTTCCATATAATAATAAAATAAGAAGAAAAGGATAATATAATTTTCTTTAGTGGACAACCCATAAATGATGCATATAGTCATAACTTAAGCATTTATTTACAATGATGCTATCATATGCTAGTACTTTTAACTGTATGTTCCATCATATCTTTTCCCCCTTCCGTAAGAAAATTTAGCAATTATATAACAATACAATAAATGGACACTAAATGGCAATTCCGAATATGTAATGTTATTATAAAGACATTAGGAGCCATTATGCAATGCTTAATTGTATTATTTGTGTGTTCTACAAAAATAGGAGCTAATTATCTGTGAATGGTTAAATTGCAGTGTAAGAGTGTTTAACTGTACTAGAAATTATATAAATTATACATACATACATACAATTTAGTTGAAATTTCCTAATCTACAGTCATGTACTGTAACATTTGCTGTCAAGCACCCTTGGAGGTATGACAAGTCTGTTTATGGCTGGGTGGAAATTTATTGAGCCGAGGTGGTTAAATGCAGCACTGCAGGCTACTTCAGCTGACTGCAGTTCTGCAGTTCGGCTGTTCAAATCTCACCGGCTCAGGGTTGACTCAGCCTTCCATCCTTCCGAGGTGGGTAAAATGAGGACCCGGATTGTTGTTGGGGGCAATACGCTGACTCTGTAAACTGCTTAGAGAGGGCTGAAAGCCCTATGAAGCGGTATATAAGTCTAACTGCTATCGCTATTGCTATTTCTCAAATATATTATAAAGCAATTACATTTTTTGGACATCTGTGTTAGCAGAATTGTTCATTTTATTTTTGCTGCTTCAAAGTGAGCATCTTTTAATGAAACATATTTGTTGGCTTGGGGTATCTTTTGTTGACTGGCAGGGGGAAAATGGTCCCTGTTGATCTGATATTCTCAGCCAAGGAAAACATTCTGGAAAGATGGCAGATGGATAAAGCTTAGGTACTAAGAACAGAGATGAACCCTTTCTGGCACAATTGGTATTATGCAATTATTTAGCCAACATGAGAATTTCTCCCGCTGCACTTTCTCAAATGTGGATGCAAAAATGTACATATGTACTGTAAAATAACAAAGAGCAAAGGAAAACATTAAAAGAAAAGCATTTTGAATTGTTGTAAAATTAATTTCATTTAAAGGTAAACAATAATAAAATTATGCATTCCTTATAATTAACTTTTCCACTCTATATTTGTTTAACAGACTTGTGAAGCAATAAGTGCTATATTGCTCTGACTTGTTATTTAAAATAAGGATCTGGTAAAAATACAATTTAGGGGCAACCTGTATCCCTGACTTTCGTACTAATATAGTATTGCATCTCATTAGATATCCTTATTAACTTAGTGAATCTTTGAAAAGGGAAGTACAGCCTATGTAGGATCAATGATGCTTGCCTTTAGATGATGCACAAGAAAATGTAACCCAAGAATAATGTACATGCAGATGAAAAAGTCAAGAAGATATCTTGAATATATCTAGAACAGTGATTCCCAATGTGGGGCCCACGTCCCACAGGAAGGCAATTTGATTTTTAATGGAGGCAATTGTACCTTGTTTAAACCAAGTTAATGGCCTTTTAGGCTTCCTCCACATGAATAGAGTTCACTTTTTGAGTAAAGTAAGAATGATATGTCACCGGGGGGGGGGGGATTAGGATTTTAAAGATGCTTAGGTGAGGCATGGCCAAAAATGGTTGGGAACCACTGATCTAGAAGAATATCTATTTAAAAAAATATTATCATACTTTAGACTTTCTGAACTGAGGCACACTGTATTTAAAAAATGCTGTAATTCTCCCCATTACATATGAACTGGCAACCAGTTCTTATTCTGATATGGAAGTAAATAATTTTGATTTTTGTGTGTATGTGATTACATGTCAGGATATCAGGTAGGAGGAAGAGTGCACAGGCTTATCGTGAGCTTGGTTAATTACTAACATGCTAAAACATGCTACAGAGCCGAGGTGGTGCAGTGGTTAGAGTGCTGTACTGCAGGCCACTTCAGCTGACTGTTATTTGCAGTTCAGTGGTTCAAATCTCACCGGCTCAAGGTTGACTCAGCCTTCCATCCTTCCGAGGTGGGTGAAATGAGGACCCAGACTGTGGGGGCGATATGCTGACTCTGTAAACCGCTTAGAGAGGGCTGAAAGCCCTATGAAACGGTATATAAGTCTAACTGCTATTGCTATTGCTATTCCAAAAGATCAAGATGTTGCCCCTTGGATATATATGGATTAACGTAATTGTTCTTCCTTGTTCTTTATCATTACTGTAAGTACTGAACATGAAATAATCTGGATAAGATTCATCCTACAATCCTGTAAAAGGAGAAACAAATGCATAAAGGCTAATCACCATTCCTCATATGTTGAATTCTGTTGGGGTGCTATAATTCTGTGGTACTATTAATTATAGTAAGTATATATATTCCATACATAGTCTATGTAGGTAGGCCTGCGTGTATCATCATCATCATCATCATCATCATCATCATCATCATCATCATCATCATCATCATTTTAGCTATTGTCTATCCTCTGCAGGATGAAAGCATTTTCTGTGTGTCTGGCCCACAATATATGCTGATGTCGTTGATCCATCTTGTTTTAGGTCTCTTTCATGGATGCTTTTTTTCAAGTGGGATCCATTTTATGTCTGCCTTGATCCACCTGCTATCAGTTCTTCTTGCTATATGACCAGCCCATTTCCATTTCAATTCTTTTACTTTCTTGATGATATCATATACAGTACTTTCATTTGTTCTCTAATGTGCAGGTCTTTCTTTCTTGTCTTGAAATGCCGAGCATGTATTTTCCATGGCTCTTTGAGCCACTTGTAGCTTTTGTGTCAATCGTGAGGTTAGTGTCCATGTTTCACTGGCATATGCTAAAGCAGGTAGCACACACTGATTGAAAACTTTTGTCTTCAGGCATAGGGGGAGGTCGTTCTTGAAAATTATGCTTAGCTTGCTGAATGGCTGTTAACCACATATAATATGGCATTCCTTTACGTTATCATCTTCCATTGAGATCCATTGGACAAGGTAGTGGTCTACTATGTCTCATTCTCCAGATTTAATTTTCCCCCTTTCTTTGTTGAATTTATTAAACATAACCTGGGTTTCTTCAGGTATATTTTTTAGCCAAATGGTTCTCCTGCTTACATATTTAAGCACTATATATATTTACAGTATGTGTGTGTTTGTATATATACTGTACAATCTACTTTGTACAGTACAATCTACTTTGTAGAACTTTAAGATCGCAGATCTTTGTAAGCAGAGCTTATTGTATTTCTAAAGAAGTATGTTATATGACTGTGCAAGGTATTTCTTGCCACCAAAGTAAATGGGTGAATGCATCATTATTCATGGGGGAGGCTTGAGAGTCAATCTGCAATATGTTCAAGAATGGCTTATGATAGTAAATGTGGCAAAACTCTGATTAAAAGCAGCACCTGTGAAAACAGTTCAGATGCTCTCTAGGAGTCATTCCAATCATGCCAATTCCATTCTTTATAGAATATGTGGTTAAGTGAGTGCCTTTTCAATAATGTTATTTTTACAAGAAACCAGCCAGGAAATCCATCAGCAGGTTGTCTTATTTCTTCAAATACTATATTATCCTGTTTCATTCAAAGATTCCTTTTACTAATTTACCACTTCCGTGAAAATTACATACACCAACAGATGATATTATTAATATCCTGTACAGTAGTGATACTTAGTTACCTATGTGTAACCTCTTATGGAATTTTTATTTTGCAAAATGTATACAAATATTTTGAGGCTCTGTTTTTGTTAGGTAAGCTCCCCGTTGGGAGAGCGAGTACATTCAGAGAAGCGTTGTTAGAGTTGTGTTGGATAACACACAAACCAGCGTACAGAGCACTGCAGTTTAAATAGGCTTTTACTTTCATGGAATAGAGGTATCAGAGTCCATCAAACAGTCTAAGTCATACACGGATAAGACAGTCAGTCATCAATGTCTTTCAGTTAAGGGATAATCCAAATAACATAGTCCAGTATCATATAATCAGTCCAGTACTCAAAGTTTGCTAGCAGTTGCAAAACTTACAATAGCTCATGGCACTTTCTAACAGCCAGCTTCCAAAACAGATCAGATCAGCCCAGCATCTAACAAACAGAGAGCTAACAGTCATTCTGGCTCCCTCTTATGGCTGATTGAGGAACACAGCAACCAATCACATTTTACAGTATGATTTAAAGAAACAGGTATAGCATTGTTATATGATTTATATATTGCCAACCCAACCTAGATTATATTCCTAACAGGTTTTTTTTAATTACTGTTATACTATAGTTGTCCATATCTTTCCACAACTGCACTTGTTCAACTTCATTAAGAAAGTTGCTAGATTTGGAACACTATATTGCTGAGTTTAGGAAGAAGTCAATGTCTGGATTTCATTAGGAAAACTGAATAATCCATTTTAATTAAAATTAAATTTAATTACATTTAATTGTTTATTTTGCTGCCCTGTTTGTTATGTCAAGTCTTTAAAAATCTACGTTGCTTGTTCAATGGAACTCTCTTTGACCTTTACATGGTTGCCTATGAGCGTATCCAATGTGAATGCTTAATTGAGAGAACTGTTATAATAGGCTTTTATTAAGAGGGAAACTATAATTATTTGTTTTACTTTGTCTTTCCCCCATTTTACAAGTCTGCTGATCAATTAGAAAAAACAGATGATCTGAGCAGACCAGATATACACATAAAATACATTTGGTACCCATTATATACACCATAATCTGCTAGGAAAATCTGGCATCCAACATTTCCACAAAAAAGATAAACTATCTATTATTGTGATCCTGCATATTATTAAGTATTATAATATGGAATTATTGGGATGTAATGATTACACTTATGTATGCTATCTAAATCAGACATACAAACTGCTCACATGCTTATTGCCATTTTTTTCTTATGAATAGTAGTCTTGAACAGAATCAAATAAAGAATTAGATGCTTACTATGGTGATTGGTACCTGCTAATAATACAAATTAAGGACATAAGCAGAGAATTTATTGTAATTCATTGTAGGCATTTTTACATTGCTGCTGGCTCTTTTCCCAAATGCCTCAAAAGCAATTTGAAGAAATATCTCAATCAGCTTCACTTCGGTCAAAAGTAATGAGCAAACACTGATGACCTTCCACCACAAGCAAGCAAACAAGCAAGCAAGCTCCCATATTCACTCCATCAGAAGATAAAGGGTTTGCTTTTATTGATCCCAGGGTGTCCTTACTTCACTTCATTTGCATTTGTCTGGTCATATGTGTACACACACACACAGACACATTTTCTGTGAGAAAGAGTTAAAAAAATACCAGAATCTGAATACCTTGGACATGGAAATCAGGAAACATGGTGCAGCAGTTGTTTCATATTGCCCTGAAATAAATTGGCTCAGCTCTCAAATAGCCAATCTTGAAATACCACAGAGATTTACAGCTCTTCAGATTGCAGCAAATATCATATGTACAAGTCTTTTACACTTAGCTCTCAAAGAAGTATAATTGGGAGTATTTCTTTCATTTACTTATTTGCAACTGGTCTATTCCAAAGTGTTAGTTGTAAATGTGCTGTCTAATAGTTGGAAAGCAAGCAACCAGTATAGAGATGACCCAGTAAGGACCTGGATTCTTGTAGGATTTAAGCCTTTGCTTCCTATAATAGATTTTTCATACAAATAACATAGAGGAATAAAATGTGGAAAGATGCAGCCCTGGACTTCAGTGGGGGAAGATTGGATGAATAATAGATGTATCATTTAGTTTCAGACTGAAAATCAAAATGTCATCTTGCATTCATTCTCTTCTTGATAGCTACTGAAAGCAGAAAAAGATGACATTTTAATTGTCACATTGTAATAATTTAATCAACAAAGGTTGACATTTTTTTCATTTTTAATGCATCATCCTGATAGTACTACTGAAAGAATTCTGTAAATAAATCAAATAACTAATCAACCTGTAGCTTTAGATAAGGTTATAAAGATTTTAAACCATTCTGATAGGAATGGTTTTTAAAAAAATAATAGAAACAACTTAAATCATTAGTGAACTGGTTGATTATGAGAAGTTCATAAGAATGAGAGAAGCTCTTCAGCTCTACCTAGGCAATGGTATTAAGAATTGTACTACTTATGATATTGAAAATATTAAAACTTATTTATAGTTGGAATCCTCCAATATTTGTATAATCTTCTTTTAACATTGTATGATTTGGCAGTCTTCCTGTTACAATAACAAAGTCCATTTTTCAGCTACGTACCATATGATAAATGTGAATTATAAGAAACTAAGAATATGATACATCATAAAAGCACCCAACTTCCTCTTTGGTCAACAACTTCGTTACCTAATTAAGTTTGTGCACACAGATTGTGATGAAACAGTTAAAAAAGATGGGGGGGGGAGGAGGATAAGAGAAAAGCCACTCATTAATAAAGAACATGAAAGCTTTTTATCTATAAAAGGGAGAAAGTTATGATACACAGCATTAAACTTTACAGAAGTGATGGAAAAACAAAAGGTTAAACCAAGTGGAAAGTATTATCTCTTATCAACCATCCAACAAATAGAAGTTATAGATGATTTCCACAATCTTTTTTTAAAGGTGCATAATAGTAAATGTTTGTGGGAATGTAATTTGTATTGAGATCCTGTAATCCAGTTATCCAAGACAAATGTATGCTAGGTGAGAAAAATCTGATAATCCTTCCAAAAGATCTCTGACCTGCTTTTCTGCAACTTTCTGCTTTAGAGAGTGGAGGAGATAATAACAAATTCACTCATATTAATCAATGCTATTAAATAAGTTGATGTCTCTGCTTTAAGTTTAATACGTAAAACAAATGCAGATACTTTCTTTTTACCAGGCCCATGCTTTATTTGTTGATGATATATCACCGGGGAGACAGGTAATATGTCTATTAATATCAAGTTAATACAAGAATGAATACATCTAGTATTTTCATTCCTTTGGGGGCAATTATGGAAGATTGAAGCCTTAGGATTTTTCATTAAGCAGGAAAATCACACTGAGAGCTGAGGTTTTTCTTCTAAAGGATTAGGGGTGCAAGGGTCTTGTAATTTGACAGCTTTAAGACTTGCAAATTTCAATGCTAGAGTTCTTGAGTCAACATGACCGGAGGAGGAATTCTGGGAGTTGAAGTCCACAAGTCTTTAAGACTTGCGTGCTTCAAATGCCAGAGTTTCTGAACCAACATTTTGTTTGCTAAGCAAGAGCGTTGTTAAGTGAGTTTCACCACATTTTACAAGTTGGCCATGCCCACCCAGTCACATGGCTGGCAAGCCACTCCTACCCAGTCACATGGCCAGCAAGCCACTCCCACAGAGCAGGCCACACCTACAGAAGAGGTTCTAAAAATTTTGAAACCTACCACTATCCCAGCCCCTTGGTGACTAAAGGATGACATACACTAAAACAGAAAGTAGATACTGAAAATCTGTTTTAATTGTTATCTAAGGTAGGAATATCTAACATAATTTGAAAAAAGAAGACTGAAGGCTACTTTACTTTGAATTTGAAAAAACAGTCAGGAAAAAAAACTACTGACTTGGAAAGAGTTCAAATCTAAACTAAGTCTTAATAGGAGAGACTTTTGTTTAGCCAAGAGTGAATGAGGAAGAATATTATTACGTCTTTTAAAAGAGTTGCCTCTTTTCACTGCAAGACTGCAGAACATGGAATAATGTTCTTAAATTCCAGGAAAGCATATATAATTGAATATTAGGAAAAAACCCTAAGAGTGAGAGCAGATGGACAGTGCAACCAATTACTTCCTGTGATTTAAATTGCTCCCTCTGTGGGAGATGATAAATTTCTCTTTATGGGATGTCTTAAAACAGAGATTTCCTTTAATCTGAACTCCTGAATAGGATTTGATAGCCAAATTGGTTTTTTTCCCCAAAATATATGATTTTATAAAATATTTTAAGTTATGAAAACAAATAATCTGGTTAATATTTTTGATCCTCATTCTTACATAATGAAATATGGTGTGTATTTAAGGATTTGTTTTATATAACCTTTACACCAGTCACATCAATTTGTTCTTTTAACATTACATTATGTCCTATAATATTAGTATATAATATTAGCATATAAAGCCCTTTTGAAAGGCAGATACTCATTCAGATTTAAACTGTTCAGCATACTTGATAGTAACATTTAAAAGAAACACTTTCTATAGACAGCTTTGTGGTGGCATGTGTATACCTGGGTTAAGATTACTATAAAAAGAAAACATGTTTATCCTATATAATCAATGGTATATAAGGACAAGGTACTTTAACTATAAGAACAGTACCATACTAGCATCCTTTAATAAATAAGACATTTGATACATTGTCATATAAACAATAAAATATTTACAATGATAAAGCAAAACCTGAAATTTGTTAAACATCCTAGGAATCAGATAAAGCAAAAGTTCCAACATTGCCTGCCATACATGTCTTGATAGAATTGTCTTTGCAGAATTCCTTTTAGAACAGAAGTCAACAATTTTCTTCTAAGTTCCAGAAATATAGGCACCTGTCTCAGGTTAGCATTGGTCTCTGATGAAGAATGGGCCTTAGTCCTACCAAAGTAAATCCACAAATGTTTGCATCGTCACCATTGTTTAAAATCAGAATGTTCCCAATTGAAACAAATAATTCACTGGAAAATCTGCAGTGAATTTAAAATACACAATTTGCAGCTTAAACAAATTGAGGTATCTTGGTTGAAGTGAAGAGATGCTACAGTAGTTTTCTTTCATCATGCTATGCCATCATGCAGTGTTGGTATACCATGATGAGTAATTCATCCAGTATGATTTGTAAATCATAATTGAGTCCTCAGTTTTATATGTAGATCAGGCTACTGGGGTTTAAGTAATCAAGGTTAAAACAAACATGACCTATGAATCTAACCTATGTTGTATCACCTGGATGTAGCCAGACCTGAAACAAGACATAAAAACGAAGACAGAATGTGCATGATGTGAATATTATTATAGCTACATGGTATAGAAATCAAACTATATATATGAAGCAGGCACACCTTGACAAACATCTACCTTAAAAGTCAATGAAATAAGTTAAGTATTGTGATGAGTACACATAAAATGACTCATGTTACTTGATGAACTATGCAAAATATAATGGTACCCAATTTATTTTCATATCATTTTAATAAACTGATTAGTCTTCATTCTTACACCCCCAGTTTGTACAATATAATGAATGGGAAGAAAGATGTAGCTTTTACTAGTCCAGTTTGCCATATTCATATTCATTCAACACATCAACTTTTGCTTTTTTTGTTTTAAGAGATGATTAAGAAGATTAGAACAAGAAAGCTGCTTTTTGTTATAGCTGGATAGGTAGTTATCACCTTGAAAAATGGCTGAATCCACATATCTTATTAAACAATGGTTTGCTTAACCAGGATTTATAGAAAAATTGGCTGAGGCTGCATAATGCAACAAAACAAGAAAAAAAAACACCAAACCACCATATTATGGATTGGCACAAGATGTAAAATAAGTCATTGAGAGAAGTAAAGTAAATAACAATTTGTTACCTAATTTTAGAGATTAATTTTGTCAATGGAATTTAACTGTGCATGAAATTATGTTTTTAAGATCTGCAAAACATGGGGGGCATTTTCCTGTCCTGAAACTTTCTGTTCAAAAGGTATTTTTATATTTACTTCAAGAACATATAGCACAAGTACAGCACGACTAGAACATCATAATATTTCAAGTATTTAGAGTAACAGAAAAAAATACACAGCTTGGGTATTTTTCTTTCTTTCGCTACTCCCTCAACCAGAGTAACTCATTCCACAAACTATCCCAAGCCCTTCTTTTTCTGGCACTCTCCAGTGCTGTAGCAGAAGAAGGGAACTAATGGAAAGTTATGTGTTTTTCTGAAAGAAGGAGAAGTGGAATAACACTCCGAACAAGACATTTGAAACAAAAACTCCGTTTTTCTTATAAGATGTTCTGTTACACAAACAGTGCCACATGCTCCACACCAAAGCCATGCCCCCAAACTGGTTTAGCCAATCTTTCCAAAACAACATTCAGAATGCATTCCAAAAGTAGCAGGGATAAGACTTGGCAGACTGGGAGACCGGTTTCTATCTTGTGGATAGTGAGGTACTGCAACCCCACCCTTCACCTAACGTGGTGCACTACTCTGCGGCTGTGTTTACATGTGGTTTGAATTTATGTTCTTCTCTCCTGAGCCACACATGTTGTGCCTCACCAATTTTATTACTGCTTTCCCTCCATGCTGAAAATGCCATGTTAAGTTGCCAGCAGCTATACATGAAGGCTGTAAGCTTCCTAACACTGTATCACACTATTTGTTCCTACTTAATATCAAGAGATACAACTCTGGATCTGAGTCAAAGAAACTCAGAATCCTTTTACTTGCTTATGTCACATTTATATAATAACTTTAAAGCACTTAAAAGAGAAAAAAAAGAATACTAATGCAATCTGATGGATTACTGATTTTTCTATTCATATCTTATTTCACTGAGCACATTTTTTAAAATATTCCAGCAACCTTCAGCAATAGCTCATGCCAATGTACCTAGTTAAGTTAGAGCCCTAAGAGAAATTTAATGTATCACACTTAAGTGCCAACTTTAAAATGGAAAATATTCTATGGCTTACGGAATTGTTCCAGAAGCTGAATTAGCAAAATCGGTTAGGGTTAGTAGAAGTTGCATAGAATATCTTATCAGATTCCAGGTGGAATAAAAACATAAATGTTGTGAGATCCCTGAAAGATATGCATAGCACATATATCAGGATTTTATGACATTATCATGATGTATTAGGCATGCCTGTTCCATGTTACAGTTAAAGATCAATTTCCAAGTTAAGTGGATTCTGAGCAGATCTAGTAGGTGATGAATTTATCTAATGTTTATAAAAAGCCCAAGTAAGAATAGCTGCATAGACACTTGCAGTTGAAGACTGAATCCATAACCATACATATGAAAGGGATGCAACTTTCAGCACCACACTTATGATGCTGTTGTCATTTACCATTGATGCTTCTGCAATGTGATATCCAGAAAATGCATAAACAAGGTACTTGTGTGATAACACTTGCCTTCTCCTTGAAATTCCTAATATATAGATACAATAATTGTTGGATTTTCCAGCAATTATATGATATATAAATTTAAATTAGGTTTTCATTAGTGTCACAGTCAACCAGGTCATGGTTGTCCCAAAGGTGCTTTTTTTTTTTCAAGAAGCAACTGGACTTTCTGAAGCTTCTTCAGCTTTGACTGGATTGTGGGGAATGGAAGGATTTATACCCCTTGCAGACTGCTGGACAACTGGACTTGGCTAAATAATGCAAATGTCCAGCTGTCTGCAAGGGACATAAATCCTTTCATTTTCCACCATCCAGTCAGGGCTAAAGAAGCTAATTGGATGAGAAGCAAAATGTCTTCCAAGAAAAACCAGAAAGTCCAGTTGCCTCTTGAGAAAAAAAAATGCACCTTTGGGTTTTCATTAGTATTCCAGTAGAGCAGCATATGTAAAGTGCTGATGTGAATAGAAGTTAAACCAGAACCTCAACTATAACTCAGTACTAACTTCATAAAGTTCTGGAGGAAGCTGCATCATCATCTGACACACCTGCTATGAAATGGTATTGAAAATGGAAGTCAGTGTTCTTGGACTCCCTCAGCCATGGCCCCTTCCCCAACTTACCTCACGGGTGAAAAGAACAGCAGCATCATAGTGCTCATCATGATCATCATCCAATTGATTGTGCTGGTGCTGCCACTTGCAGAAGTTTTTGAGTGTGGTGGCTGCATTCTTGGTGATCTCTAGACCTTTCTCCTTGTCCCCCAGCACCACGACCTTCACAACCACCAGGCGGATGTGATTCTCAATGCTGGCATGTCCATAGAGCCGAGAAGCAATGGTGGCCAAGGTGAGCAAGTAGTGTTGGAGGCCTTTGCCATACTTTTTGGTCATGGAGTCATCAGCCACCAAGAGAAGTTCTACCTGTCTGGCTCTAGAGATAGAACGTTTCCTTCTTTTTCTAGAGTCCACAGGAGGTGCAAAAGTGATAGGGGAAAGTGCCATTCTGGTGG
The DNA here is from genome assembly GCF_051295495.1 of Thamnophis sirtalis. Taxonomy (NCBI): domain Eukaryota; kingdom Metazoa; phylum Chordata; class Lepidosauria; order Squamata; family Natricidae; genus Thamnophis; species Thamnophis sirtalis. The sequence goes on from NW_028261388.1 coordinate 48,583,183, forward strand.
TCAGATCTATTCCCAGTTTCTCCTCCTGCCCTTGGGCCAGTTCCTTTTCATCCAAAAGTGGGGTCCTGGAAGAACCATGAGTCTCACAGCTGGGGCGGGAAGGCAGTGTTTCAAAGCTGAAATGATCCCTGAAGAAGAGATGGAGTATCTGACCAGACACATCTCCATAGATCCAGTCGTGAGAAGCCTTTTCCTCTTCTGTTATACCTTTGCCTCGGAGCAAAGGTTTCACCGTGTAGCGGGCATGCTTGACTGCAAAATAGCCATCTAAGCCACCACAGAGATTGAAGACTGCCAAAGACTGGGCACTCCCATCCACCGTGCCCCGATAGTAGCAGTGACCCTTGCCCTGGAGCAGCTGCTTGGTGGTTCCAAGCAACGCGTCCTTCTCCAGATCTAAAAGGAAGCGCTTCTCATCCAGGTAGAGGATGTAACCCACCTTGCCTCCTCCGGCATAGGTCTGGTCTATGCTTTCTACTATCCCGCTAGGTCGCTGCTCCCGGAGAAAAGGTCGGAGGAACCGAGTCGTTCCCAGCGCCGCAACCGCTTTGGATTGCTGCAAAGCTTTATCATAGGCAGGTGCTGAAGTTGCTGGGGAAACTCTGGCGGCGGCAGCAGCGGCAGCTTGTAAGCTTGCAGCCAGCGGCAGCAGCAGCGAGCAAACAATCTTCAGTTGCATGGTGCTGAGCTCCGGGACCGGCGATGCGATGGCCGGGCAGGGGACGGCTGAGCGGGGCGAAGACCGAGCGTTTGCAAAAGTGGCGGCGGCGGAGGCAATCGTTTTGGTTCTCCTCACTAGCTTTGGGGAGAGAGACGCCGCGCTTCCCGCGGCCAGCAGGCATGGGAGAAGTTGAAAGACTTCAACACTTCACTTGGCGGCCGACGAGTCATCCGGCTGAGGAAGCCAGCGGCAGTTGCAGCCACGCTCCGACCGGAGGAACCCCTCGATTCCTTCCTCCCCTTGTTTTATTCTTGCTCTTCTCCCTTCTTCGGTCGTTTGGCGGAAGGAAGGGGAGCGAGCGAAGGAGCGGGAGGGCAGAAAACAAGCCCTCGCTTGCCGGTTAAGGGAGCGGGGCGCGGGGGAAGGGAGAGACAGATGTCCCAGGTTAAAGTGACGAGCCTCCTCTTTTGAGTTGACGGGCGGCGGCGGCGGTTAGCCCCAGTCTGCCGAAGCGAACCAGAAGAACCCGGCGAGCGTTGTGAAGATGAGAGGAGGTGGAACAATGCATTTATAGCGGAATGCCATCCTGCAATGGCAATTTCAATAATTCGTCATTGCAGGCTGCCTCTTAAAGGGAGAGCTTCGAAACATCCACTCCCACACTTCCTTCGGAAGGGGGTGGGGGAGAAGAGCAGGGCAGGGGGTCACGGAGGTAAGAAAGAAAGAAGGCGAGGAGTGGGGGGACCTGGGAGGCGACGTTTGACTAAGAAAGGGGAGAATTCCCAAGTTTCCTTCAAGCTGCAGCCTTTTCGGGAAAAGGCTGCTATTTCTTCAGCAGTCAGGTTGACGAGATACTTTCCCTTCAGCCCCCTCTTTCCGTCCGGCCAGTTTCGACATTGCTCTCGTTATGAGCCATGTCAGTGAGGTGGTGCGACAACTTTGTGGGTAGAGGAGAAAGAGTGACTCTTGCTCAGAATTTCTCAGCAGAAGTTCAGTGAGCAAAAACAAAAAGAAAATACTACATAAACGGGGCTTTTTTTTTTTTTTTTTTTTTTTTTTGCAAACAGTGACTGACTCTTAATGTTGTAAGCTGCCCAGAGTCTCCTCATGGGCCAATGGGTGGCAAACGAATACCCATTATGACACTATCATTTTGTCTAAAGGAGCCTTCCACTTCTATGGAAAAACAGCACCATGCCACCAGAATTTGGTATAAGAGAAAGAAAATTAATTCATCTGCCCTTTCTTTGTCTCTTTAGCTTAAGGAGAACTGGAGAAGTCAACTGTCAGTTTGGAAGGTCTGAAAATGATTAGGAAGAATTAACTCTTACTGCAATATATGTGGATTATATTTTATTATGTTGTAAGCCACAAGGAGTCACCTCGAACCACAAGATAAGTAGCATATAAATGTAATAAATAATTAGGGGTCCTCGGTGCTTTCTGATCTTGTTTGTTTCCTTGCAGATGTTTCATTACCCAAACTAGGTAACATCATTAGTGCTAGCTATTTTTAAATAAATACAGTTTAATATTAATTTGAATTTGTCTAAACCTTTTCCTCTCTCCCCCCACACTAAGGCAAATGCCTTAAGATATTCTTTATTTATTGAGCTGTTTCATCACCATCTTTTGAAATGTCACACAATGCTTGTAAGGCCATATTAAAAATCAGAGGTAATAAAAAAGATAGATAATTACAAATGTGTGATGCAACCCCACCATTTTAATGGTATGATCCATGTAGTAAAGGGGAAAATTTTGATCCATGGCTGTCACATCTTATGGACTTCATCTAGAGTTGGATTAAGGAAAATGAAGCAACATTAGGGACTCATGAAGAATAAGTCATAAGCAAGCATAATTTGTCATTACTTAATATTGGCATTGATCATGAGGCAATTCAGCTGAGACATCACTTAGCTACTAATTTCCTATTTCTTAGAACTATTACTAATACAAACCAGTATCAGTTTTTATAGGAGTTAATTACTTTTCTAATAAGATGGTTAGTTACATTACCCATAAGACTGAATTGTAATAGTCTTATACACACACAGCTATTCATCTGTAAAGCCCAGTGTTGTTGTTGAGTCGCTAAGTCATGTCTGACTCTTCACAACCCAATGGACCACAGCACACAAACCTTCCCTGTCTTCCATTGTCTCCCAGAGTCTGGCCAAACCCATGCCCACTTCATCAATAACAATTATCTAACCATCTCATCTTCTGCCATCCCCTTCTCATTTTGCCTTCACTCTTTCTCAAGATCACAGTCTTTTCCAATGAGTCCTTTCTTCTCATTTGGTAGTCAAAGTATTTGAGCTTCAGCTTCAATCTCCATCCTTCCAAAGATTTGAGTTGGGTTGATTTCTTTGCGCTCTCAAGAGTCTTCTCCTACACTGCAAAGCCCAGTATACTCACTATAACATCTCCCACATGAAGTTGTGCATTGGACTACACCTACCTCTACCTACCAGTACAAACCACAATGTAATGCAAATGGAAAGTAGAAATGCAAGTGGTAAATAGTCACTGGGCAAGGTGCCAAACTCTATGTGATAATTCCTCCATACAGATTATTAAAGTACTCATACATAAGTCTGGAAATCTTCCTATATTGATTCCATAACTGATGAGAATACAGAACATTTGTTCATGTGCAAATGCAGATTGATTTGGTACTGAGTAGGTACTAATGATACTACTAGAATGGGAGAGAACAATCAAAATTCAAGTTTGCTTCAGGCAGGGAAGCTAACTGAATAGCTTTGAGACAGCATCTCAGCTCAAACTAACTGGTGTTGTTATGGTGGGGGGATGGAAAAGGTGGATACAAGATAATGTACACAAACATTTTAATTTTACCTTTCATCACTTCTCTGACTTTGTAATTCTTTTAAATTCTTGGTAGTGCTCATTAGTCAAGATCTCACCTGGAAAAACAACATGTCCCTGGTGGTTAGTAAGGCTCAACAGAGACTTCATTTCCTTAGAGTACTGCAGAAAAATCAGGTGGAAAAACGGCTGATGATTTCTTTCTATCGGTCCACAATAGAAAGTGTTCTCACATACTGTATAACAGTATGGTACGCTGGTTTGACAGCCGTGGACAGGAAGGCACTACAGAGCGTGATCAATTCAGCACAGGAAACCATTGATTGCCTTCTAACACCACTGACTGACACTGCCAGGTCTTGCTGTTTCAGCAGAGTAAGGAAGACACTTAGGGATGATTCACACCCTGGCCAGTGTCTCTTTTCACTTTTACCATTGGGCAGAAGGCACAGAAGTATAGCCAACTGGAGCTGTTTAAAAACAGCTTCTACCCATGGGCTGTCAGATTCCTAAACACAATCACAATCACTCCATGTACATATGGAAACATATGACTAGTTCCCCTCTACCTTACTTGTATAAGGATTATTCTCTATACTATTCATGTTGTCGTATTTTCTGTTATGAATTGTACCAGTAGAGGCTAAATAAATTTCATTGTATACATGACGTACAATGAGAATGAAGTCTGTTGTTGCTGTTGTTGTTGTTGTGCAATGATTTCCTAGATTTTTCAATGAATTTTGTCTGAAAGATTCCTAGATGTCTCTGGTATGCTAATAAGGTAATTGGAGGCAATAACTTACCTTTATTATGTTAGGTGTTAAAATTGCCTAAGTTGTATAATAGACTGCATGCAGGATACCACATTAAAATTAAAGCAGACAAATTGGGGCATTGATATACAGAAAGCTGAACTTCGGAATTGAAATTCATCCTAATTTGGACAGATCCTGCACTTTTGCTGAAAGAATTGTTTGCTCACTGGAAATATACATCACTCCATTTTCAGGTAGCATTTGTGACATAGCATACTTTTACATAATTCTAAATGTGCTAATGTTACTTTTTTTTGTTTGTTTTGTTTTGCATACCCAATTGGATTAATCCAAACTCATGAAACACACAAAAACACTGGACACTTTGTACTGTCTCAAGTCCTCTCTCAGTGAGAAGTCTCCTTTTTCTCTTAATGGCCAGAATTTGTGCCCTTTTTTAAACATTGTATTTTGTTCTGCTCTGTTGCTATACATTTTTCCTCTCTTTTACACCTACTCTTCCTCCTGAAAGATAAACCACCTTTTTTGTTCAGCTGCTGTATTGTTTGCTGGTGACTTCAGAGCTCCAAATACACATCTCCCATTACACACAAACACACACACACAAACACACACACACACACAAACAAACATAAACCAATCTGTTTTTAGGTCCTATCTTAATTGGCAGCTCTGCTGAGCTGGTGGTGGGCAGAAGACTATTATTGATGTTGATAACACAAACGTAAGTTTTGAAATACACATGTTTGCCAGACTTATATTGACTATCAAAACTCCAAACAGCTTGGAGCCTGATTGAGAGAAGGCCTCTTTCATTATGAATCCTGTCTAGTTTTTAAGATATTCAAGACAGCCTGTTTAGAATAGAATAACAGAGTTGGAAGCGACCTTGGAGGTCTTCTAGTCCAACCCCTGCTTAAGCAGGAAATCCTATGCCATTTCAGCAAATGGTTGTCCAATCCCTTCTTAAAAACTTCCAGTGTTAGAGCATTCACAACTTCTGGAGGCAAGTTATTCACACAGAATGATGTGTGTACGTGAGCGTCCATCATACCAAAGGAGAGGTCCAGCTTCTCAAGCCCAGGTGCAATTGGCAGTATCCCAGCACTGATCCACTTAAAAGTCCCCAAACTTGGAATGGGGTGTGTGTGTACGTGCATGCCAACACTGAATAGAATAGAATAGAATAAACAGAGTTGGAAAAGACTTTGGATGTCTTCTAGGCCAACCCCCTCTGACATCTTTAGTATCAGAGGCCACAATAGCCTCAACAAAAAACAATGATATCAGAATGACATCACATGCCAAATACATCATCATATAAACATGGCACTTACATGCTTGCTATTTCATGTAAGTGCATAAGACATATCATTTGCACGATGATGTGTTTGCACGTAGGCCACCATTGCTGGCTCTCCCACCCCAGAGACCCTTCTCTTTTTTGGCCAGTGGGAAAATATCTTCTGTATTGTTTCTGGGCTAAGGAATCCCATTTGGGCACTGCTGACTCAGCACAGAGATAATGTTATGTAGAGATTGTTATGTAACAGCTATAATTGTTATATCACTTTAATACTAATTTTGTATTCATTAAAGTCCATAATTCCTTCCAAGGTGTGTTGGTGTGCTTGGTCCAGGTGGGCTAGTCACTTGGGGAAAGGGGTAGAAGGGCAATTGCTGCAATAGTAACTTGTGTTTTCAGTTTTGAAACCATTTAGCTTTTCTACTTTGATTTCTTTTTTAAAAAATCATTGGGGTTGAAATGCAAAAGTAAATAAAACAAATGTTGAAGTCAATATTCTAGCTTTCAACCTTTTTAGTTAGATTAGATGTAATAAATCTAATCTATAGTATTTTTAACTACAATTCAAAAGATAAAAACTAATACAAAGGGTTACTAGAGATAACAGTATAACTATTTTAAGATTAACTTTGATCAAATATTCCAACTTTATCCTTTCTCAATTCTAAATTCTTCAAAGATTTAACTTTGTAAATGTAATATAGAAAAGTTAACCACATCACTCTTTTGGTTTTATATTTTTATATTCCTTTTGAATTATTAAGACCTCAGCAGTTTCATTTGTATATCTGGTGTAGAACCTTTTTCTATATCAATCTTGTATCAATTCTAAAATTTTATTTCAAATCCATCTGGGTTGTTCATTTATTTGTAATTTTCTCAAACCAGAGCTCTACTCACTATTCTGCTTCTTCATTCTGAAATTATTTTATTTTGTTTACAGCATCCGGAGTCCTTCGGGATTGGGCAGCATATAAATGTGGTAAATAAATAAATAAATAACTAAATAAATAAATAAATAAATAAATAAATAAATAAATAAATAAATAAATAATAAATAAATAAATAAATAAATAAATCTTTTACTAAGGAATGAAAGAAATTCATTCAATGCCATAAAACTTGTGAATCTAAAGATTTTCAATAGCTGAAAAGCAATTAAGAAGCAATTTACAAAGTGACACAAAATGAAAGTGTGTGAACTCAATGTCCTTTTAAAAGTTCTGACCACATTTTGTACAAGAAAGGTGGCTTTCCTGCATCTCCCAGAACATTAAACCCACCGAAGAACTGCTTTCTTACAGTCTCCTCATAGGAACATCTGAATGGAACCCATATGGGTGATCTCAAGTCCTCTTTTTGTCTGGAAAGGAATTATGAAGCCACTCTAGTCACTAGCTTTTCATTTTGTAGCAGTTGTTGGTTCTACTTTTAGTGGAGATGGCATTCCCCCCCCCCAAGTCAATATTTTGATAATTGCCCCATGAACTGATTAAATTAATACATTTGAAATAAATTGAAACTAGATTTGAAACAGAAATTAATTGAATTTATCTTTACTTACACTCCTATTTCACGCTAAAAAAATATTAAGGAACTGATCAAGGAGCTCTGTTGTTTACAATAACATTCAGAACAGCTCCATGTGTGCTTTGCTATACTTCTTACAAACACTTTCTTTTCCAGTAAGATATACAACTTCAAGAGCAATTACTTCAAGAACAATTCACTCCCACTGCTTAGTTCACACATCATGCTAAACCATAGACTGTTTATTTTTGGTTGACTGAAAAACATGAACAATGTATTAAAAATCTGACTTAACTATTTATATGAACACACCCTCAAATTAACTTTTTAGAAAAGCAGAATATGGATGCTATGGTAGCTATGCTTTGTTATCCCAGTTAAAATTGGTAAACTTTTCCTTTACTGTAGAACAAGTTTTACTTCTTTTGTGTGAGAACGCTGTAAGTTTTAAAGTATAATTTTGCTTTTCTTTATGATCAAGATATCTTCCTGAAAGAGTGGAGCGTGGGAAGTAAAGGAAACGCCTTTGGCTTCAGTCTTGTGTTTTTGAGATCTCCCTCCCTCCCTCCCTCTCTCTCTCTCTCTCTCTCTCAGAGGAAGAGGGGGGAAAAAGAGAGAACTGTATTAGTTGTCAAGAGGAATGTGTTTGATACAAATTTGTATTAATTTCATGGATTCCCTACAACTAAGGAAACTAGCCAGATAAAGACTAATGTTAATGTTGGGTTAAGAATAATTTAATGGGTATATTGTTATATTCTTTTAGGAGAAGCAACATTCTGTGATGTACTGTGTGTGAAAAAATGCTATTTAAAAATTCAATTGCGTTTCTGGTTCATATTCATAATTTCATGTTGTGAATAATTCCAATACTTGAAGATCAGTTGATAATTCCTACACTAGAGATAGTAAAAGCTGAAGTTTCAGTGTAGCTTTTATTAGCAATAAGTCTATGTAACATACAGAGATTTGATGCCTTATATAAACTTTAGTACAAATGCTGAATTCACAGAAATCACTGTGCAAAATAAATGGTAATTTTTGACCACTGAACCTAATATGCAATGTGTTTAAAACACATGTTGGGTGGGGATCTCTGTCTAGAGGAAGTATCAGATGCTTATGGTCTCTTACCCCTTCTCTTCTATAAACCACAGCAAGAATATCAAGGGAAGAATAAAATGTTAAATGCTCTGTTTTAAAAAGAAAAAAAAAAGAAAAGTCAGATTCATGTTAAAAATCTACACTGTTTTAAAACACGATATACATTCTGTAGGACATCTATTCCAATTGTTGCTTTACAAAACATCAATTTCAAGTATCATGCCTTATGATAAGAACAAATGTTTATCTTTTTCCCCCTGTCACTTAATAGCTGCCCCTGGAATGGTAACAGCACAGCTGTAGCAGGAAAGGGCAAATAGAATTGGAGCCAAGTGTATTTCAAATATGTCCCTTTGAGCTACTATTCCTTTGAAGCAGTTTCAAGAATTTGAATAGCTAATATTTTTTAGTGCCATGCTTAAGATTGCCATAAAGAAAATTAGTGTTAAGTCTTAAAAGGTGGATTAAATTCACATATCATACTAAACCAAGGGTTATTGTGGTTTTTTTTTTTTTTTTTTTTTGGTGTATGTTTAGTGTGAGCAGTGTATGAGTCTACCCATTATGGAATTATCTAAGACCAATTTAGACAGCATATTTTTGTTGACTAAAGTACAACATACAGATTTGGGCTTGATATGTGCAAAGGCATGTGCATGTAGATACAATGTATACAAACACATATATGGAGGCTGGGTAGAATGGGTGTTGATTCCATATTTCCTTACAAACTTACTTTCCTTTTTAAAAAATCATCTATCTTTTAAAATTTCCTTCACATGGTTGGCATTGTTCCTGTTTTATGTCTCATATACATCCAATAATAATATAAGCTATGTTACTCCTTAGAATTTTGCCTTAGTTTTTGTTGCATTAACTTGAGAGGCTAATTGAAGCCAAGCATGTTACCAAACCTCAGAGGTATTCTTGCCCTTGCACCCTAGATTGTCTACGTAGGAGATATTGGGCAGAGATAAGAGGGAAAAACACCAGTTCTACACCGGAGTACTTAAAACTGATTTGGACTGCCCCAGCTATGAACTAAGAAGGATAGGAAGCCAATGCCATAAGTGTACATTCTCTACAAAGAGAGGGCATTTTACTTCCATGGAGAGCAGGATGTGTGGATGATGCCTTGGTGTTTCTGTGAGTTTTACCTCTTTGATCCTGAGGTTCATTTGTTTCCACATTTTCTAATTTTTTAACTACTGCTACTTCTAGAGTTTAACCTAAATTCTATTGCATTAAGATGTCTTGCTCCAACACTTCAGTAGGAAAGAATTTAACTTCCAAGAAAGGAAATTGTCTGATCAAGACACTCTGGGGGAAGACTTCATTATTTGGAACTGAAATCTTACAACAGACAAAAGATACATTTTTCTCTTTTCTTTAAAAAGCTAGTGAGAACTTTCTCACTCCAAAAAAGCAAAACAGAAGGGAAGGCATAGACTTTGCAGCTTCAGTAAGTAGTGAATCAGCTGAAGTTGCCCTTTGTTGATGCTGTGGTGGCTCAATTTCTCTCAGTTGTCCTCACAGCTGATGGCGGCTCACTCAGAATTCACCACCAGATGTCCTCTGCCATGTCTTCAAAAGTCTATAAATAGATTTGCAATACTTCTCTCCCTCTCTTTCTGTCTTCATCAGAGACCGGGGTAAATATTAACTGAGTTTTGGCAAAGCCAAAGTATAAGATAAGGCTTGTGAAAAATAAAATAAAAATCTAGACTTCTGCATCCATTTATTATCACAGCCATAATTTTATCTTTTTTTGGAGGGGGAACCTATGGTAAGCACCTAATTATTATTTATTATTGTAGTAGCTGTTTGATGTCTACTGAATACATTTTACATTATTCTTAATATTTACCTACTATTGCCATAACAATATCGAAAGCATGAGCATTCAATTTTTCTCCCTGACAGTCATTTTAGTATGTAAGAAGTCTATGACAGCCACAAAATAGGTATACGTCATACTTTTTTGATTGCACATCTTATAAGAGTTGCCAGACTGATAAACTGATATAACTTGAATGTCTTCTGAAGAAACAGGTATTCTTCTTGGCAGAGTATTCCATGTCTCCATTTTAATGTACAAATCAGAGAAAAAAATGTGTATTTGTGCATCTTTTCCAGCTTATTTCTTCTATTGTTCTGCACACTAATTCAAAAACTCAGTCAACAAAGGGAAAGAGAAATTATAGACAACTTACAGAAGAAATTACGTTCTTTTGCCATTGTCATTGAACAGCATCCAATGCAGCAGTCACTCTCAAAGACATTACGGTATAAGACATTTTCAGATTGATTAACGAATTGTAAATTGTTTTGTAAAATTTGTGAAGAACTTAGTAAATCTGTTTGGTTAGAGTAAATAAATAATTCTTCAAATATATCTTAGCACTAGTGATACATTTCACTGGCCGGGTGTGAGAGATACAGATGAAAACAGTATGAAACAAACTCACAAATGGCACCATAGTCTTACCATTTAATTAATTAATTCATTCATTATAGAGTTTGTAACTACTCCAGACAATAACTCATTCATGTATATATAAGTAATGAACAAATTGCTCTGGGGGTATTGCACAAAGGCCACCTTATTATAAATGACTAAGGATGCCATTTCGAAAGAAATGAGTAACATTGTAGATTTGCAGAACCAAGAACTAATGGGATTATATCTTTTAATATAGCCTTAGAACAAATGTCATAACTGGCATGGATTTCAATAAAAAAGCAGAGCCCACAATCAATATAAATACTGTAGAACTAAGTAAATGAAAGTTATTGTGAGACGCTCTACAATGTTTGATTTGTGATGCAAAATCAGTGGGGGCTTTTTCCTGGATATGACAATGGCAGTCGGAAAAGCATGCCTTGCTAATTATATCATATTTTTCCATGCTCAGGAGATAGCAACTCATCTGTAGTTTATTACAAGTACATTGGAAAAAGAATAAGTGAGCCATGTCACCACCATGTTTTGTGGTACTAGTCAATCATTATATGTCGCATTGTATCTTGCTTCCTTAGAAATTTAAAGGACATTACCATTCTGTCCATTATTTGTGAAGTTTTGGTAGGAGACATTTAAAGTCCCTTCAATGAGCATTGAAGAGTACATACTCTCTTTGGAATAGCACCTGAAAAAAATGAACAGCACCAAGCTGAGACAAATTTAAAAATTATTCATGCATTTCTTTAAAGCTGTATATCACAATTGGCTGAACAGAAGATGGTAAATAAACATTCCTTTTGCATATAGAGATGAAATTGATGAAATGAAGAATCAAAATACACAATGGTCACTGTGTATTCTGATTCTTCCTTCTCCTCTTGATGTCTGCTTCAAAATATATATTGTTAATTAAACGTGGTGTGGCATGTACATTGAGCATTAAGTCCTTTATCGTTTAGAAACATCTTTATTTTTAACCAAATCTGGTTTATAATGTAGGGCATCCAAGACTCTGGAACAAAATGAAGAAAAGTCAGGAGACATTGCAAAAACCAGATATAATTGGTAGATTAAGAGAAAATGCTATGACCATCTCCCATATATTTACTCTGATGAATCCCAGTGAAGTCTCTTCTTATTTCTGAAATTTGTTACACCTTTCATAGGAAAAAATGGTATTGTATGAAAGAATTTGGGGGGAACTATGATGTTTTTGTTTAGTTCAAATGGCTGAAATGTCTTTTATTTGCCAACTTGGGTGTTCGCACTTTGCTGGATTGCAGAGCAATCAAGAGAAAACTATAGACCACAGGATTTATACAGTAGTTAGTGTTATAAACATTTACTAGAACTGTGTTTTCCATAAGAAAATCAGTCTTTGGCACACTCTCATGTGGAGTTCTCTAGGATCCACCCCACCAATGGAGGATTCCAAAATGGTGGTTTTGAAAATAAATTTCCAGATTTAGCCACATCTGAAGAATCCACAAAATACTTCTTTGAAGCCTAGGATTAACACCTTTCCCACACTGAACAATAAAAGCAGTATTTATATGTCATTTCTTTCCCATTTCTTTTGCTAATACAGAGTGTGTGTGTGTGTGTGTGTGTGTGTGTGTGTGTGCTTGTGTGTGTGCTTGTGTATGTATGTATGTCTTGGTGCATTTGGGTCTTTTCCCATGTAAGATTGACAGTATCTTGGTGATGTTTCGACAAGGTCACACTTGTCATCTTCAGGCTGGTGCCTTTGGCTTCGTGCTTGTGCCAGCAAAGCGTGATGGGAGCAGCCGTTTTTCTATAAATATAGGTGTGTGTGGAATGTTGGCTTTGTTGCTTTAAATGGTTTGGTTGGCTGTGTTATCACATCTTGATTGGTTGATAGAATTGATGTTTGGTGAGGGTGATTAGTGATGGTGTCCTGAGTTGTTCTGGATCTTGTGTCGGTTTTTGTGGCTGGGACTCATTTATTGACTAGTGTTAGTTTCCAGATGTCTGCTAGGTGGGAGGTATCATCACATTTATTCATATTGTGGGGTTGTTTCTCTATTTCAATAACTTCCATAATTATTCTCTTGTTGAAGTGTTCAGTTTTGGAGATTAATTTGGCTCTTTCAAAATCAATTTCATTTCCTGTTCCTTTAAGGATCTGGAAGAGGGAGAAAGTTTTTTCTTCTTGTCTGACTACATTATTGTATTCTGTGATGTGTGCATTTATTCTCCTATTAGTTTGGCCAAAGGCCAAAGGCACCAGCCTGAAGATGACGAGTGTGACCTACATACATACATACATACATACATACATACATACATACATACATACATACATACATACATACATACATACATTATACACAACACACATACATGTGTGTGGATATGTGTGGTTTTGGTAGAGAGCAGTTGGTGGAAGATTCCAATCAAGAATGCATTGATAAATAAAATGATAAAATCTCAGACTTTCTCATATATTAAATAAACAAACTTTGGTGGAAAGAATATGTTGGCTAATATCAATTTTAGTTTCCTGTGGAGAATATGTTCTGTTTCACAATGCATCTCTAATACATACATTTGGGATCCATTAATATCACATTATTTAATATGCCAAAAAAGAGACTATTTATTAAGGCATTGATGCTTTAAAAAATATCTCAGGAAATGGTCCATTGGTGTTGTTCAACTGCAAATCATAGACACAAAGATAGCATTAATATTTGACTAAATAAGTTCCAAAGAATGCTATACATTCAAAGCAACAATACTATTTGTATGGAAGGTCATACAAGTGATATGCAATTTTGGACATTCTTATGGATTTGGTGCTCACTGTACAAGTCTATACACTGAAGTGATTTTTATACATTTAGCTGGCTCATTAATGCAGCTGCCTGTAAGAAAACTTGGCTTGACCTCAATTACTCATGCCATGGTTATAGTTAGGTTTCATGCACTCTGTATTTGTGGGACTAACTTTAAAATAATATCAGGAAACTACAATTAATATAAAATATGGCAATGAAAACATTTTTATAATCTAAGTATTTTCTATTTCATCATAAAATTGTGTTATTAAATATTTGTATTTTTAAAAAGTTTTTTAGTTAAAAAATTATATTTTTTCTGTAAAGAAAGCAGCATTACAAAATATTTTAGAACTGTTGCACTTTTTTGTATAATGTCAAGCTTGATGAAGTTTACAACATCAAACAGTTTTCATAAAATGTCAACAATATGTTGAGTTTATGGAACCTTGTTACTGCTTTTTTGGCTCTCACGCTCCATCACATATATTTTAGTACTTCAGACTCAGATACTGTGGTTAGCCACCACCCTGTTTACATGCATTTTCCTTTCCCTCTACTCCTGATTTCCAGTTAGCTGTTTGCATATCACAATAATCTTTTTTTTTCTCCCTCTGGAAATTTTTTGGGAGGGTTCATTTCTCTGAACATTCTTTTTGTTCAATCATGAAGGCACAAACAGACTTTAGGACAAATAAGCATATTTAGGATTAGCTAAATATTTATATATTTAATTAAGACATTTGCAATTCTATGGATCCCTGCAGTCCACAATTTATGAGTACTCCAGCTAGTGTGAACAGAAGTTTCACTTTAGAAAGAGGCATCTCAGGGGCTGGAGACATGCCCCCAAACCAGGAAAATGTTCTGGATTCTAGGAGCCCATCTCAGCCACTGCAGTGCAAGCAGTAATATGGGAAACAATTTCCATGTTTGCCAATTCTATGCCTGAATAATGACTTCAATAGGCCTACTTTATCTGGCTGATAAAAATCCAGATGACCTTAACATGTCAACAAAAAAAAAAAAAAAAATTAGAAATGCTATTATTCATCAAATGTTCATCCAGACTTTTGAAGTCCAGTTATGATAGCTTTAACTTGAATACTGTGCTTATGGTGGATTATTATCATCATAAATATTGCTTTGGGAAGCAATATTTAAAGAATTATATTAGGTTATCACACTGTTTTGATGTTGCCTGGGTCTTCTTTCATTCATAAAGATAGGTATTAACTACTCATTGAATAGGAGAGGAGGATAGAAAAAAAATTCATTCTCCACATTCAGATTGATGGATAGTGGAATCTATTGATTGTTAGTTATTTCTTAACTTGGTTTGACCTGAGTGAAAATCTTATTTTATACAATGAAAGAGCACAATGGAGAGGGATCAGAGAGTGTTTGGACTATTGAAAGTTACAGAAAAAGTATTTCCAAACAGTCTTTCCTCTTCCTTCTTTCCCAATCCATACAGCAGCATTTCTTGTCTGGAAATCTTGGGAAATACAACTATATTTATAAATGTTTAAATATGGAAAAGATAGTATTCCTCATTTTTTATTCTCAGAAATCTTGTTGGCTTATCTGCACCCATTTTTCTTTTTTGTTCAGTTAATGTTGGGCTTTACTTTTAATTTAGGACTGAATCAACTGGATATGTGCAGCCTACCTAGTTGATCTGTTTGTGTTTAAAGGACTCTCTCCCTAATTCAATATATAGTTTCCTATTTTTGTTTCATTCAAGCTTAGTGAAATCAAGAAATTACAATTGGCAAATCTTGCTACAGTCTAGTATATAATAAAATATATTCCCCATATATGTCCCCCAAAATGTTTTCACTGCTATCCTGCTCTAATAAAGCAGTCAAAGAGGAAAACAGAAGATTGAGGTGTACATAACAGGCCTAGTTCCTAAGACTTAAGCTGAGTTATCTTAACTTTTTAAAATGTATTTTCTCAGACAGTTACATCAGATTTATGATTGAGGTAATCATAACAAATCTAGGTTCACTGGGAAACAATATATTTTATCCATATTAAATCTTCTAGTTGGTTTTTTTTCACAGAGAGCAACTGCAATCAAAAGATCTCCCTTCAAAGTCATTATGTACAATGCAGAAACATATAGATTTTTGATAATTACCACATTGTTTAAATGTTTCTCTATAATACATACTATAATACATATAGTATGGATGAGCCTATGTAAATTGGGGTATATAACTTTTAAAATTCTGCTATGCTTATTTTAGGATTTTTTAATTCCCATTTTCAACTGTTTCCCAACAAAAATGTCATAAAACTGAATTTTCAGTTTTGGTTGGGAATGAGTCTGAGGTGCTTCAAAAAATAATTTGGGGCATCTTTCAGGTAAGGTTCAATGGCAAGTTAGGTACTGTAGATATAGATATTGGTATAGATCATACAAATATAGATATAAAATGAAATATATAGGGAAATTGTCTGGAGATCTAATGCAAATTATTGACAAAGTAGAAGTTTTGGAAATTTCCAAAGTCATACTGTAAATGGAAGTCATAAATAAAGAAATGAAGAAAGACTTGGACAATATGGCATTACTGGAATTGAGAGAAAAATAATTTTGTTTAAGACTTAAGAGTGGTTCCATAAGATCATGACAAATATTAGACAAGTCTCTAATGTCTTGGGTTGGGATGAACATGAAATTGAGACAGAGTTAGATAAATTTTATACAGTTAATAGACTTTTTGAAAAATTAAGAAATATTTCAAGGGATGTCCTCATAAACTTTGTCAGGAAGAAAATCGAGGTTAAGTTTTCTAGAAGCATTTAAATACTTGCTTCAGGAGTGATAATACAGGTGTGAGTTAATTTCATTTAAAATGCTATGCTAAGAGAAAAGTTTATTTTTTCTGTCAAACATAAAATCAAGAAAATTCTATTTAGATGGGATAAATTAGAAGGGGGTGATTTTCACTTTTAAACAGCAGAGATTCAGACTGAATTCTGAGCAGAATGTAATGATGTTTGGGGGGAAAATAAAGAAGAATTGGAGCAAAATGGATGGGAGAAATAAAATTTTCACTATTGGAGCAAAAGATAGAAACAATGTGAGAAAGATTTGAATTTGCACCAGTAATGAACATATAATTGTTAAATTGTATACATTTTTCTTAAAATTTGAAATATGAAGCCAGAATTGTTTCTTTTTAAAATTGATGGGTATCCAATTAGAAAAGAATCATGGAAGATGATTTCAATATATGATTATTGCGGTGAGATTACTATAGGCACAAATATGGAAAGATTCGGCACTAAGCACTATGAATGGATGGTTAGTAAAATTGACAGCTCTTGCTTAGATGGGTAAGCTAACTAGAAGAAAGATAATATCTCCATTTATTACTGAATGGAAACCCCTTATGTACTTTTGGCATAAAATAGAAAAAATAACATTATTTGTGGTTTTGATGATTACACAGGATAGAATACGGAAAGAAGAGAGTCATGATGCAACTTTAGAGAGGCTAAAATATAATTGTAGTTACAATTGCTGTGAAGAATATCAGAAGCCAGGTCTTTATGTCTTTATATCTTGCTCTTTTTTCTACTTTATTTTTGGTTGCACTTCTAGATTTTTCTGTTACCTCTTTGTTTTTCACTTTCTTTGTTCTAATTTAGTTTGTTGTTCTTATTATTGTTTTTAAAACTTTTAATAAAAATTGTATTCCCAAGTTACTGAATTTTAGCTAAAAAGATAATAATAATAATAATAATAATAATAATAATAATAATAATAATAATAATAATAGTAACCAATGCCAAATCCGGCGAAACAACTGGCCGCTGTGATACAATTGTATAATAATAATAATAATAATAATAATAATAATAATAATAATAATAATAGAGAACTGAGTTGGCGGTAGGGAATGAGATCTACGGAATGGTTAATATCAAGCGAGGAATTTTCCAGGGTGATTCACTTTCACCTCTTCTCTTCATCATCGCAATGATCCCACTATCAGTAATCTTAAAAAAAAAGAAATTAGGCTACCAAACAGCCAAAGAAGCTGAAAAAATTTCGCATTTACTATATATGGATGATTTTAAACTCTATGGAAAGTCAGAAATAGAAATCCAATCATTGACAAACACAGTCCAAGTATTCAGCACCGATATTTCAATGCAGTTTGGCATGGAAAAATGCGCCACTGTATCCATAAAAAGGGGCAAAATCACTGCATGTGAGGGAATTGAAATGCCCAATGGCCAATTAATTAAATGCAAAGAAAATGAAGCCTACAAATATTTAGGCATTCTGCAGTTGGATAACATCAAGCATGGAGAAGTAAAAACTATTGTCAGGCGAGAGTACACCAACAGAGTTAGGAAAATTTTGAAATCTAAATTGAATGGTGGAAATACAATCAAGGCCATAAATACCTGGGCAATACCAGTTATAAGATACACAGCTGGTATAGTTAACTGGACACAAGCTGATTTGGACATTTTGGACCGAAAAACCAGGAAACTAATGACAATGCACTACAGTTTACATCCAGGTGGTGATACTGATAGACTATATCTGCCCCGAAAATCAGGTGGCAGAGGATTATTGCAAGTGAAGCAAACAGCTGAAGAAGAAAAACATGCACTGGCTGATTATTTAAAAGAAAGTCAAGAACATCTATTAATCGAAGTAAAGAACAAAAATCTACTGAAGGCCCAACAGACGAAACAAGAATACAGAAAAGATGTGATAAAATCAAGAATGGAGAGTTGGCAGAACAAAGCACTGCATGGCCAATTTCTGGAAAAAATAAAAGATAAAGTGGACAGTGAACAAACTTGGTTATGGTTAACAACAGGTACATTAAAGAAAGAAACAGAGTCACTAATCCTGGCTGCACAAGAACAAGCTATCTGCACAAATGCCATTAAGGCCAAAATCGAAAAATCCTCTGATGATGCCAAATGCAGACTTTGCAAAGAAGCTGATGAAACTGTTGATCACATACTCAGCTGCTGTAAAAAAATCGCGCAGACTGATTATAAATTGCGGCACAATTCAGTAGCACAAATGATCCATTGGAATTTGTGCAAAAATTATAATATTAAAACAGCAACAAACTGGTGGGAACATCAGCCTGAAAAAGTCACCGAAAATCAGATGATCAAGATCTTGTGGGATTTCCGTATACAAACCGACAAAATACTGGCGCATAATACACCAGACATCACACTGGTTGAGAAAAATAAGGTCACAATCATAGACATCGCAATACCAGGTGATAGCAGGGTCGCCGAGAAGGAACATGAAAAAATCGCAAGATACCAGGACTTAAAAATCGAAATTCAACGACTATGGCACAAACCAGCAGTGATAATTCCAGTGGTAATTGGCACACTGGGTGCTATTCCAAAAGCACTGGAATTACATTTAAAACAGTTAAAAATTGACAAAATCACCATCAGTCAAATGCAAAAAGCCGCACTGCTTGGATCTGCATGCATATTACGAAAATACGTTACGACGTCCTAGGCCCCTGGGTGGGGCCCGACTAGTAACCAATGCCAAATCCGGCGAAACAACTGGCCGCTGTGATACAATTGTACAATAATAATGATAGATAGATAGATAGATAGATAGATAGATAGATAGATAGATAGATAGATAGATAGATAGATAGATAGATAGATACATACATACATACATACATACATACATACATACATACATAAACACGCAAAGTTGGAGCCAAAAGTTGTTTATTTCTGAAAGAATATCAGGAGATTCAGCCTGATGGCAGCCAACTGTTATTACCTTTTATTTGAAAATCATTGGAAGAAAAGTCTGCCAGTAAAATTTACATTACTTTCCACCTAGCTTGCATCATTTTCTTGTACTCCTACATGAAACCATGAAATAGTAACTCTTGGCAGCTATTTTTTCAATGCTGTTTCACATTTAACAGTTTTTTTTTTTAATGGAACTCTTGGAATGTAACTCAGTAGACTTTTAATCCATAGTTTTTCATTCTGACCATTTATTTCTCTTGCAGTGATACTTTTCTCTCAGTGGTCTAAAGATGAACTCAATCGGATCTCCTCTAAAATGTGTAGCTGGGATATAATATATCATGTACTAGTCCAATTTAAACAGTGCTTGTAATACTTGAAGTTAAAGTATTACTACTACCACCACCCCACCATATCATGGGTCTCCATTTGTCCAACCATGCCAGGCCTAGTACAATCTTCTCCATAATGCTGGGAACCTCCTTAGCCAACAAAAACCACCTGAAAACTGAATTACACACTCTCATAAATGTATTAATTTCCAACAGATTCCAAAGAAACACAATTACCAACCTAATCCAAAAGGAGACACCCCCCAAGAACCGAGACACAGAACAGGACAACGGCATAGCCCTCCTCTCTTACATCAAAGGCACCACAGATAAACTCAGCAAAATTCTCCACAATATCAAGACAGCCTTCGGCACTGACCAAACAATAGCAAACATCTTAAGAAACCCCAAAGACAAGATCCAGCTAGAAAATCTGCCCAGCCACATACATTGGACAAACTAATAGGAGAATAAATACACACATCGCAGAACACAAGAACGCAGTCAGAAAAGAAGAAAAAACCTCCTCCTTCTTCCAGCACCTTAAAGGACATGATATTAATTTTGAAAGAACCAAATTAATCTCCAAAACTGAACACTTCAACAAGAGAATAATTATGGAAGCCATTGAAAAAGAGAAACACCCCCACAACATGAAAAAAATGTGATGATACCTCCTGCCTACCAGACATCTGGAAACTAGCCCTAGTCAACAAACGAGTCCCAGCCACGAAAATCGGACCCAGAACAACACAGGACGCAATCACCAATCACCCTCATCAGACTCAAACCCAAACCCATCCCATAGACCAAATGCAACCACCATCCAGAAGCCAAACCATGGCGGCATCACCAACTGCTGCACCCCCCTCTGACCCCCCACACAAAGCAAACTGACACATGCCATGAACTCATGGCCAGACCGCAAACTCGGAGCCAAACCAAAGCCCAGCATGTTACACCTTAGCCATCTGCTCAGGACATTACATCACAGAACTTGGGAGGTTACAATGCAAAGGCTCAGAATGTTACAATGCAGCCAACCCCCCAGGAGGTTGCAGCACAGGACTCAGGATATCACTGCAATAGAGCTCAGGATGACATCACACAGCCCATTACCCAGGTCATTACAACACAAAAAAACAATAGGCACACAGCCAGTACCTCAGCCACACAGAATGTTGTGAAACAGCTGACTAATCTGCAAACATCAACTCCATCAACTAATCAAGATGTTACAACACAGCCAACCAATCCACCTACATCAACAAAGCCATAACGTCACACCCTCCCACCAATATTTGTAGAAAGACGGCAGCTCTGATCACGTTTTGCTCACATAAGCATGAAGCTGAAGGCACCAGCCTGAAGATGGTGAGTGGGACCTCATCGAAACGTCGCCAAGATACTCTCAATCTTACATGGGAAAAGACCCAAATACGCCAAGACCTGCATACCTGTACCCATAAAAATCTATGAACACACACACACACACATATACACACATATTTACCAACATATCTCAGTCAGTTTTTAACATCTAACCTTAAAAGGAGAGAATCAGGGTAGATAATCTAAATTCCAGTTCATGTGGAAGCCTTTATTGGTATATTTGCTACAGACAGTCCTGTTATATCCATGACGACTGCCTCTTCTATGATACAAGAAACATAAGATAGAGTGGGAAGATTTTGCTGATATAGTATTACATGTCTGATCTATTCAATAGGGCTATAGAAGTTAACAATAGCTGATAAGTGTAATAAGTGTAAGAAAGAGAGAGAAAGAGAAAGAAAGAAAGAAAGAAAGAAAGAAAGAAAGAAAGAAAGAGGTAGGGAAGAAGGAATGGAGAAAGAAAAAGGAAAGAAGTATAGAAGGAAGGAGGAAGGGAGAAATAGAAAGAAAGAAAAAAGAAAGAAAGGAAGGAAGGAAGAGAGGACGGAGAGAAAGAAAGAAAGAGGGAGGAAGGAAGGAATGAAGGGAGAGAGAGAGAGAGAGAGCGGGAGGGAGGGGAAGAAACATCAAATGGCTGGCAAATCCAAGAACTGTAGAGATGCCAAATATGTGCTTTTTTTTCTGGCAGCAGGGAAAGAGAGAATGCATACCTTCTCAGATGTAAGTCCAGCTTAGTTCAGTAGTGCACTGGTACAACAAGCTAAGTGGTATAGAATTGCAGCCCTCATTGTTGATACAATAATCAGATACTTTAATCACTGTAAGCCTTACTGAATTCTCTAAAACGTACTCCTGATTTTATGTCTGTGCAGAATGTAAGTTCAATGCAAAAAATAACCAATTCAGATAACTGATAGATATGAAGTTCACAGATGGCTTTTGCTTACCAGGAGGTCCAAGTTTATATTTTATATTAAAAAATCTACACTAAAATGTAATTGGAAGAAGGACATGGGTTAAATGAAACAAACCACCAAAATGAACAACATTGCTAGCTCTGGAATGCAATAATTCAAATAAAGTTGACAGATTTGAGAGTATTATGGCGGGGCGGAAAATTGTTAGTTATCTCTTGCTCCCATATTTACATAGCCTGGAGAGAAGTGGTTCAATTTTTTGCTCAGATTTTACTATGATTGGCTTGACATGTTAAAGATGACCATTTACATATGCTTCTAAACTAGGTCTTCCTATCTCGTGTTCTGTTCTAACTGCACTAATGATTTCAAATGTGATTCTTATGTGGTAGAAAGATTACAAAGCAACCATACCTTTTTATATAAAAAAGACAAATTGGAAAAGCAAATCAAGATGTATTTGCTTTATAAAAGGTTTTATTTTTTATAAGATCACAGATTTTTTTTTTGTAAAGTTCTAAAATACTAATTTTTTTTAGAAATTACCCAAGGTCAATCATTGGACCTAGTTTAAGGGCCACTGCCATGTTTCACACAAAAAGCCCTTAGAGAAAACATCACATGCATGTGTATGCGTACACACACACACACACACACACACACACACACACACACACACACAGGTCTAATACAATTTTTTGCTTTGCTTGAAAATATGTTCTGTTTTCAAAATCAGTATTGTAAGATAATTAGAGATGAAAACTGAAGTGTGATTGGTACTTCTGTTTTTCCACTTGGATATCAGTATGAGAGGACTTGGCCATGCCAAAACTAAAGAGCTCACCTAAAATCCTTTTGAATAATATTTCCCCAAAGAAATGAGCTTCAGAGTAATAGCTGAAAGGTTGTGTCAGCTTCTCTTCATTAGCTTTTCCATATGTTCAGAACTAAACAGGCCATTTCAATATGTGCAGCTTCATATTTCAAAGACGACGGAAGCAAGTTGGTTTTGCATCTACCGCTTTGTCACTCTCATCCATACATTCCTACCCAGTAGCAGAGCAAATGAAGCTATTTGTCTGTTTTATGGTTGCTAAATGTATGTATCTGCAGATGGCAAAGATTTACTAGATATATACTTGGCTTGAGACCAACAAATACATTCTGAGAAATGTAGAATGGTACAGTTTTGGTAGAATTGCACCACTGCAGAACATAAATATAGGGTAGCCAGATGAAAAGCCTTTTTCGGGAAAGCAATCACATGGAGAAAATTGTGTAATGGAAGACATATCTTATTATACAATTGTATAATATGATCTGGTCTCAGCCTTGGAGTTGAATGGGATCAAAAACACAATAAAATAATATAAACCTATCATAAATTATGAGGAAATCGAGATAAGCAGCTGTTTGGTCTTTTCTTAGTCTTTTGTTGGCCTAAATAACCAGTGATGTAAAAATGTAATGAAAAAATATGAATTTGAATAATTGGGTCTTCCAAATTTGAAAGCCACCTCAGAGTAGTGGTTAAGGCATCAAGCTAGAAACTGAGTTCTGTTCTTGCTTTGGGTATGAAGCCAGCTAGGTGACTTTGGACCACTCTCTTAGCCCTAGAAGGGAGGCAATTGAAAACCACTTTTGAAAAACTTTGCCAAGAAAACAGTAGGCTTGTCTAGAAAGTTGCCAGAAACTAGGATAGTTGGCATAAATATAAAATAGCACATTACCACTTGAAAAAAAATTATTAGCACAATTCTAATTTTGTGGTTGCCCCCAAATTAGTCCCATTCTGCCCACTACGACTTATTCCAGAGACATGTTCAAATATATCAGCAATACATTTCTTCTTAGTAGCAGCCTCTTCCAATTCCAATTCCTTTCTCCTGAAACCTAGCAGATCTAACTCCAAGTCTTCTGAAAAGTTTTCAGTCTCTGTATGAAGAAACCCCTTCACAGGAATTCCACCCACTCACTGATGTACGTATGTGGATGATACTTGGGTCAAGATTAAAAAACAGGAAGTGGAAACCTTCACCAAACAAATCAACACTATGGACAGGTACATTACGTTCACATGAGAAAATGTTAAGGGAAAAAACCCTCACACACATACACTGATCAGTATTGACATTTTGATTCTCATCACTCACTGGAGCACAAAATGGGAGTGATCAGCATCCTCCATCATTGGGCTGAAGGTTTTCCTACCACCAAGGAAGACCTCAGAACTGGTGGCTATCCCAACTGGGACTCATCAGATTCAGGAAAAGATCCAACAGGAGTTCCTCCATAATAGGCAAAGAAGAAAACAACAAACAAAGTAATGTTGTAATTCCATACATTGCAGGAATATTTGAAAAGCTCAGGATAATTTCCAACCAACACAACTTACACACACACTTTAAACCGAACAATACATTAAGGCAGAAGCTTGTCCACCCTAATGATAAAACACCAAGACACAAATTGAATAATGTGGTATAGCTGTGCAATGTAGTAAGACATGTGCAGATCTGTACATTGGTGAAACAAAACAACTGCTTCACAAACACATGGCACAACAAAGGAGCAGTCCATCTGCATCTGAAAGACAAAGGTCACTCTTTTGAAGATAGAAAAGTCCACATTTTGGACAGAGAGGATCATGGTTTGAAAGAGAGGTCAAATAAGTCATCTATATTAAAATTGAACAGCCCTCTCTTAATGGAGGAGGAGAAGGGATATGACACCAACTATCCTCTGTCTACAACATAGTCTATTCATCCATCCCAGCAAGGTTCCACACCCATTTGCCTTCTGATTCAGGTGACTGTGTGGGAACAGATAAACAGATAAAGTGGATTGAACAATTCTCAGAGAGCTAAGGGCCAAACTTCAGAGTGCTAACAACCAGATGACTGCTTAAGGAATATAAATCCTTCTATTCCTCACCATTCAGACAGGACTGGAGAAGCTTCTTAGATGAAAAGTGAAATGTCTTCAAGAAAACAAAACAAGAAAATCCAGTTGACTTTTGAAAAGCACCTTTGGGACAACTATAATCTGGATAATTGAGAATCTCCATAGACATTCAACCATTTCATAGTTGAGGATATCCTCAACATTTTTGGAGATGAAAGGGCAGTGGGATAGGTTGGTGTATGAAGATGCATAACAAGTTATCACACCAATGGACAGGGCTGAAATTGCCATTTTCTCCTCTGTCTTGAATAAAGTGTTTAAGTATTTATTTATTTTAAAAAGTTTTTAAAATATCAACTAGAGAATATTACTCTTGGGATATTGCTGACTCAAAATGGCAGGGATCTGTACCATGTGTTTTGAAATCCTGTTCAAAGGGTTTTGAATGATTTCAGAAATTTTTCAAGTGGTGCACATTATTTTTGGGGGTATGGGGTGGAGCTTTTAACTACTGCATAAACTGGAAGTGGGATGCAGGAAAGGTATCATTCTTTCACAATTTAACTACTAGACATTTATTTCAGTATTGAAATGTACACAAAAAATAACATGGAAAAAATAAATCAATATTATGAATTACAAAAGTTCAAAATCCAGTTTTAGTATTTGCCTACAGGATAATGTGCATGGTTATGCAAGAAATACGTAGTTTTTTCTATGAAATCAATAATAAAATAGTATTTCCTTTAAAAATGTTTACTTTTTTTAGAGATGCCTGACTTCACGCTTCTAATAGTAAATAGTTGTGACAAATTTGTAGAAGTCAGACAAGAAGATTTTAGTTACTAATTTCCTTGGTATTTTCCCACAGGACAGATATATCATGCACACATGAAGAGCAATATGCAAGATTCATTGGACTGCTAAGTTCTTGAGTTGATTGGATCTCAGTGAATATCTATTCTTCAAGTTCCTTTAAAAAATCAGCCCCTGATTGTTTTCCTTTACCAATATGCTTTGGAGATCATGTTCCTCACTCTCATATATGTTATTTGCTGCAGAGACTTAAGTAAAATAAATACATAATATTGTTATGTATAATATTGTTCCATATGAAGACAATCCTGGAACTGAAATGGCATAAATAATTAGCTACTCTCCCCTCTCACATAGTCTCAGTGAAATCAAGTGTGTGCTGCTGTTTGTTTGTTTTTAATAATAGCAATGTTAAGAATTGCAATCACATAACATAATACACATTATGTCTAAATCTGTCTAAAATGCTGCTCTGAAATTATTATTTTTTTCCCAAAATTTCTGTTCCCCGGTAAAGGCAACCTCAGGATCCAACTCTTTCATCAAAATGATGATGCTAGCATAGTGCCAGTGGGATGCAAGCACTACTCTTTTTATGTATTTGTGTCACATGCATGATCTTGACCTCCAGTGCAGACAATTTTGTAATTTAATTATTAATTTCAATTTGATTTTTAAATAGTTTTTTTAAAATGTGGAGTAGACTTAAGAACAGACAGACAGTCCCCAGTTTGCATATCTTCTATTCAATTGTTCAAAAACAAAACATTTCAGAATTATCAGATATATCTTCTATGTAAAATAATTTATTAGCTATTTTTTCATTTCAGAGAAGCATATAATTAACTATATATAGATCAAGTTATTTCCATACACACACACATTTGTGCAATCCTTTTGCTTACTCCTATTTTAAATATTGTGTTCAGTTTAATTATTTGATGGGTATTCTTTTAAATATATTGTTTAATATTTTCTGTTGTAAAAAAAATAAATAGCAATAAGTTACAGTATCAACATGCATATATTTTGTCTGTAACTCATGCCTGTTAGTTAGCTGGGTAGCTTTTGTATAATTGTGAACTTTTAACAACTTTTCAACTATGTTCTGAATGAAGTGCAGTCTTCTGGCAGAACAAAAACAACCTGCTTTGTTCTCACCTGCTCTTCTTAATAAGCACTGCTAGAAATGTAAGACATTTGATACTGTGTCAAAGGAATGCTTTCCTTTCCTGAGAAACAAAGCCTATACTTTCAGATGCTTGAAATCTATTCCTAAAAGAGACAGTAATATGGTGATCTGTGATGTCTGCATTTGAAATAGCTTGTTTAACACATCTGTTAATCCTCTTACATTCAGAATCTGTATCACTTTGCATTTGTATTTCCAAGTGTAAGATTCCATTTTGAAAACTACTGTGTATTCTCACTTTGAAGTGAAGGTGATAGAAATTATGAAACTTCCCTACTCCATAATTAGAATCATGCCTCATAATCAAGTTTTAAGATTCTTCCAAATTCTACTTAGGCTCTGTGTACCAGTTTTGGAATGGAACAAACTCATTTAACCCACACCAAAAATCTACCTTGTCTGTATTGGCTCATAATTCACACAAAATAGACTTGTAATCTCAATATAACTCATTCAACTCAATCTCTGTTTGTTTATTGTTTATTGTACAATTCAACTTTAGTATCTTTGTTATGTTATAATCATAGATTGAATAAAAGCAAGATGCATAATGAAACTTTACTATATATATTATATACACCCCTTGAATTCAGGTTGAAAATTAGTAACTTTGGTATAAATTTGATTTAATTTGGATGTAAGGCAACCATTTATATTTCAAACATTTGAAAGTTTTGATGGTAACCAAGTGATGTCAAGGACATTTTATTTACTACCATCCTTTGCTCCACAAGAAAGAAGAGAAAGTACATACGATTTGCCATAGAAACAAGCAAAAATCTTCACTCCATCATCTTACATCTCATCAATTGATGTCTTGAAATTTTGCAAAGTGTTCACTTTGGCCAGACTGGATCCTATCTTGATGGGCCACTACAAAGGTACTCTTACATTTTGTAAGATTCCCTTTATCTGTGCTTGCTGTGAAGTGTAAATCTTACCCATTTTATAAAGGTTGCTAGAAATTTCCTATCTTCTAAAACTTTGAACAAAAAAGCCAAGTTCAAATTGTCAAAGGCCTGCTCTGCATCTAAGAAAATCAATGCAGCTTGTTTTTCATTATGTTGCTCCAAATATTCCAAAATATCCAACATATTTCTAACATTATCTTTTAGCTGTCTTTTAGGTAAAAATCCACACTGATCAATATGAATAAATTCTTGATTTTTTTTCCAATCTAGAATTGTTACAGTACACAGATGGAACAACGGGAAGCATGTGACTAAAAGACTGAAATTTTATATTATGCTATAAGTATAAAACATTTATTTTTTTCTTACTTTATATTAGTTTGTATTAGTATTTAACATCATTTTAAAAATTGTTAACTTATATATATATACACACACACAAATTCGTATAGCTGTATAAATATCCTTGTAAGGATGGTTCAGTAAAGTCCTTGAGTCATAAGTTACTTAATTTTATTTCAATGGGATATGCTAGATCAATTTTATCTATGTTACCTAGAAGAAATTCACTGGCAGAGAGCTGATTTTTATTTATTTATTCTTCTGTCTGACCATTGGTTAGATATATCCTTCCAATTTGCTGAATTCTGTAGTTTTGTGGGTAAGAATATGGAAGTGCTTTGCCATTTGTCATCTAAGATTTTGTTTTACTTCTGACTTCTATATAAGTTTCAAGACTCTTAATATTCTCTTGTGATATTCTATCAAATACTGATTAGGTCAAACCTGCTTAGTTCTTGAACTAAAGCAAGAGTGACAGATATTACTACAGCTGAGGTGTTTCTGCCTATATTTACTATATTTCATGATGCAATGGATAAATTTTAAATTTTATTTAATCTATCATATTAATTAGCTATACGCCCTTTTGGTAATGTTCATGGTAGAAAACTACAGATTTCTGATAATTAAGCATTTCTTATTCACACTAGAAAAAATCAATGCAAGTATTGTGGTTTATTTCATGCTTAAAATACAGTATTATCTTTTTTTACTTGAATCTCTGCCTATTAATTTTACAATTCTAACATAAGCTATGAGTATTGTTTTAATTTCTCACAATTCCTTCTCAATTACATCGCTTGAAATGTTATATTGACCTTTTTCTTCTTTCCAGTCAAAGTATCTTTCTACAATCCACTACTATCATCTGACATGCTGGACAAGGAAAGGGTTCAAAATTTTTACAATCTTCTTTACCTAATGGGAAATAACCATTGTTCGTATTATACTCGCTAACTACATAAAGATATGTAGGCCTGATTTATCCAAGATTTATCACTCTCACAAAGGCTCTCTCAGCATGGGAGATTAAAAGTCCATAACCTCTGGGCCTGAAGCCATTATAATCCACAGGCAAATAGATGATTACATACAATATGTAATTCTGAAGAAATGTTGAAGAATCCTCTGGCAATCTCTATCGGGTCATTATTATGTTCTATATTCCTGTCTTTTTAAAGAAAAAAATGTTTTTAAACACCTCAGTACAGAGAGTCTATTTTACAGTGTGTTCCTAAACCAGGTCTGCATCTATTGGCTATAATTTACTGAAAGTGTGAAGATACAATATTGTAGATTTTCCAGTTTTGCCAGCAATCTCTGTCTGTGCCTAGAGAAATCTTTGCTCAAGAAGTAATATGCCCGATTATTTTATAATGCTGACACATTGGATTCAATGGGCCAGAAGTCAAACTGAACCATTCACTAACTTATCAGATTTCAATATTGCAAACTATGATGTTCAAATGGACAGTGCTGGTCTTCTTGGAGCATCACTTTTCCAATTTGATATTAAAGGTCAGGAATTAGTAAGCATGGGTTTTTGTTGATGTAGGAACTGTGCCCATTTTTAAAAACTAGATTTGGCTCTGGTCAGCCTTTTAGTCCATTCATTTGAAAAGCATTTGAAAACGTCATTTCATTCAGTATCCAATCGCTGTATTCTCACCTGGCACTAGTTTAATGGAGCATATTATGACACTATATAAAGTCCATTACTTTCTTTGTTGCCTAGGAGGAAAGATTATTATGAGAAAAAGTACTTAATAATTAATTAACAATGCAAAAATCTCATACATTTAATGATATTTATTCCATGGCACTTTTAAGCTACAATCCTTTTCCTACAATATTTACCTGGAAGTTACATTTGACTAAATACATACAGGAATGTATTATTCATTTTCTTCAGCTAAGTATCTTCACATGTTTTTCATTAATCTATTAGCAGTTTTTTGTGGTTAGTAAAATGTTCAGTTAGAATATTTTAAATTTTGGAAACTTGTACTTTGATTGTCGTCTAGCTTAATGCCTTTTAGATGGGAAAAAGGAAAGGAGAAATTACCCTTTGCAACCCTGAGTGATTTAAAGGTTTCTCAGCATAATGCAAATTATAAAAGGCTAGTCAGAGGGTCTAGAGATCTCAGGGTTTATAGGTTTACCCTGGCTACCAGAATCTTTCCCTTCGTGAAACAGATGGTGCTAACAAAGGAGTGTCACTGGATGGTAACTTGATCTTTGAAAAGAGAGAGGTTTTATTTTGCAGTTAAAAAGGAAACAGTCACCACAAGATCTGAATGGCAAAACAGACAGGGACCAAAAATACTAAATAAAAATAATGATAGTCTCAGTCACTATAACACAGACAGAAGGCACCATCTGTGCAAATATTCAAGTTAAATGCAGTGGCCCGAGGGGGAAAAAGGTCTCCTATCACTAGGATAGTACAGATTTTCTTTAATTGTAGCTTTTAATCTTATAATCTATGTGTTGTTTAAATAAAGTAACAGTTATATCTTTCCTTAATTTTGTTTGAAAATATAGTTGAGTCAAAACTTTGTTTTAATATGGACCCTTACAAAAAGTTTACACAATATGAATAGAAACTAGGATGTAGGTAGAATGTAGGTTTTCATGGGGATCACTTAGATGAATATCTCATACAACATAGTTCACTTCCCGCTTTCCATCTGATAATTTTTTTAATGTTTTAATTTTTAAAGCTTTCTATTGCCAATGCTATATGTACATTCTAATAATAGCACCTGAGGGTAGAACAAGAAGCAATGGGCAGAAACTAATCAAGGAGAGAAGCAACTTAGAACTGAGGAGAAATTTCCTGACAATTAAAACAATCAATCAGTGGAACAGCTTGCTTCCAGAAGTTGTGAAAGCCCAAACACTGGAAGTCTTTAAGAAGATGTTGGATAGCCATCTGTCTGAGATGGTGTAGGGTTTCCTGCCTAGGAAGGGGGCTGGACAAGAATACCTCCAAGGTCCCTTCCAACTCCGCTATTGTATTGTATTATTGTAATATTTTAGTAAGCAAATATGGTGAATAGCTACAAGCATTAAGTTTATGTCTATAGATAGATGCATGATGGATAGGCTTTGGATCATGTCAGCAAAAGAATGCTGGTTGGAGGTATCCAGAACAGCCTTGCCTGTTCTGCCATAGCACCATCTGATGGAACATCCTCCCTCCAGAGTAGCCATAAAATTGGATAAAAATAAATAAAGAAATCCATAAATCCATTCCTTCCCTCTGTTAAAAAATACAATATTTTAAGGTACTTCAAAAGATGTCATTGTAGTCCTAATATGTTTAACGATTAGAGTAAATGTCAACAGAACCCTGATATAAATATATATTTTGTACAACCATAATATGAAGAAAAACCTATTTCCATTCTTGGTTAGAATGCAGTACTGCAGGCTACTTCTACTGACTGCTGGCTGCCAGCAGTTTGGCAGTTCAATTCTCACCAGCTCAAGATTGATTCAGCCTTCCATTCTTCCAAGGTTGGTAAAAGATGGTTGGGGGCAATAGGCTGAGGTAAAGCGCTTAGAGAAGGCTTAAAGCACTGTGAAGCGGTATATAAGTCTAAGTGCTATTGCTATTGATTTCTTTACCAATGTAGTGAAAACTGAAAAAACTATAATTAGCAGAAAGCATGTTTTAAATATAAACCAATTTTAAAAACTCAAATAAAATTATTTTCCATTACATACATAATAGAGTGAATAAGATATCTGATTATGTAATCTTGAGTTATCAGAATTATACCACTCAGTCAAACTTCACTCTGCTGACCAGTACAAAGAAAATGAGGAAATTAGATGAAAATATGTAGCCAGAAAAAAAAGAGGGAAAGAAAGGAAAAGGAAGAGCACAATTTTGGCATTTTAATCATATTTTTTTTGCATTAAGTAAAAAGAAAACTATTAACTTTAGGAAAACCCTTTGCAAATTTCAAACATTACCTTCTCTAACCTATTAAACTCAAAAAGAAGAGAGTCTGTCCATATTTGAAAACTGAACCAAAAACAATTTCCAAATCAACTGTCAAACTTTAATTAAATGTTCTTCCTTCTTTTAGCTGAATGCTTCAAAAGAGACTGATACATCTGTCTGTTGCACTCATTTCCATTAACACAATAGAATGGAGCAACATGATCTGATCTGCTAAACATCAACCAATTAGCTTGCTTTCCCCCTAAAGCCAAATATTATCAACTTGACTCTTGAGTCTAGTGATAGAAAAGTGTGGGGAGATACTTAGCAAAATGAGAGCTTTGAAAAAGATAAAAGGACAGAAAATGTGTTGATCAAATTAAAATTATTTTAAAAAGATGTTTTTCAGGAAAAGAGCAAAGGGGATATGCATGTTTGCATTCATTTGAGACACACTGCCTTTCCTACTAGGACTTTTTACAATAAAATGCTAAAAAGAGAAGAGCAAGAAAAACAAAAACTAAAACCAGGGGGAAATAAACCTGTAAATATAGTTGCTTTCTGTTTTAAAAGGCTGAATTCAAGGAAATGTATCAGTTCACTTACAACAGATAATAAATAATTCTAATTCTAGTAGCTTTAAAAATATGTCAGTGACTAATTTCAGGAGAATAAACTTGTGTGATCTATTTGTAGGTCTTGTGAATAAAAATACTTCTGAAGTATCCTCACTCTTGCATATCTTAATGCCCAGACAGGGCAGTTTTATAATAGCAAATCCTTAAACTATTTAACATCTTAATGTAATAACAATTCAATGAATTGAACTCTAAGTAATTGACTTAATAATGAGGTTTCAACCCATACATGTCATGCCTACACACTAACCTCATCTGGTATTGGCTTATAATAGCTCATCCAATGTCTGAAAAAGTAGTAGGGAGCAATGTATTTACTATTTTTATGGATGGTTTACATTAATATTATTATTGTATTATATTATTGTATTATTTTGCTGCCACAAAATATTTTTCTGCCAATATTTATTCCAGATTAAGTAGATGTCATTTACTTAGCACTGCACTCATAGTACTAATGTATACAAATTGAAGTTGAAGTTGTACCGAGCAAAAGAAAAAAAATTCCTTGATGGGTTTTTATTTAAAATAAAGAACTGACTTAAGATCAGGTTGTCAGCAAATTCTCTACTATATTCATCTTTTTCTTTATTTCAGTTTGTACACCATGTTTCAGCACTGTTGCTGAACAAAACATCCTTGTTATTTTCAGCAAATTGTCCCCACAGCCATCTCACAACTTTTGTTAAGGCATGTCAAAACCCATTAAGAATTAGACTGTAGATATATTGTTTTCTGAAACTACTCAATTAAACGTGGGTGCCTGACCTGTCATTAATACTAGGTGGTCTTGGTTGTTTTCCTTTTCTTGCTGGTGACTTAATTTCTTTCAGAAATCTGTAAAACAACCTTTCACCATCTGTATATTAGTACTTTCATAGATAAAAGTTTCCAAGTTATAACTAATGTTTTTAGGTTTCAAAGAGCTGTTTCTTCATTGCTTGAGTTGATGATGTTGCGTAGAATTTAATACTGTAGTTGATAATAATTTAATTGAGTTGATGATGTTCCGTAGAATTTAATACTGTAGTTGATAATAATTTTCATTGAAAGGGGTGTCAACATCTTAATAACAATTTGATAAATAAGCATACTTTGGGACCAATAAAAGATAATATATGTATCTCAGGTTTGAAATGAGTGGTCTTGGGTGCTCTTTGAGCATGGTTGTTTTCTTGAAAATGTTTCATTACCCAAACTAGGTAACATAACTAATGCTAGCTATAGCACTGATGATGTTACCAGGTTGGGTAATGAAATGTCTGCAAGAAAACAACCAAGCTCAGAGAGCACCAAAGACCCCTTAATCATAGTTTGTGGTTCTACTGCTCTGATCAATTTGTTTAGTTTAATCTGTAGATTATGATGAGGAATACCTTCTAAAAACCTAGAAAGCTATAATGCCAGTCAGATACGATCCTATTTAAAATTACTAGCAATGTAACTTGTTTTAATGCAGCTGTTTAACTTCATTGCTGTTAATAGCATTCAAATTATTTTATTGGCACATGATGTAATGTATCATTAAAGAGTATTGTAGGAATTTCTGCTAGACTGAAACAAGAATAATGAATGACATATTTAACAAGTCATACATTTCTATATCCCCAACTATTATAAATCTTCAAGATATAATACTTCCTATTTAAGCTGATTCTTAATTCCATATAACTTTTTCCCATGAACCTTGTAGTGATGGAATCTTTTATATCTTGGTAATGCCATAACTTTAAAAAGATTATATTCTCAGTGATAACCAGATGAGCAGATAACAGATGAGGGATCAGGAGAAGGAAATGTGAACTCACTCAAATCTTCTGCCAAGAAAATCAGACTGACATTCATATTCAGTGTCAACAAGTACTAGAACATGAATCCTCCAAATTGGAAGGTATGAATAGCACTGGTGCTTATGTGGGTGGAATAAAGCCACAAGAATGACCAACTGCTGACATGCCCGGAAACAAAAACAAAAAATGATGCTGAAAAGACTTGTGTACTATTTCCATATGGAGTAAAGTAACTATAAAGCAAGGCAAACTTGATATTGCCAGAGCAGAAATATCAGGGCTAAATATTGACATTCTGGGAATTGGCAAGCTGAAATAGACTAGAAAAAGTCAATTCTGAATAGAAGAATAGAATAGAAGGACATGGTTGTGGACAAGAAAATAAGAGAAGACAAAGAATAGTTATAATTATTTTAAAAAGGTATCAAAATGTACAACAATCAGGTACAGCCTCCAAAATGATAAAATAAATTGGATCCAAGGCAAGATAAGTAATGCTTAGAGATGAACAATTGTGCTTCCTTTATAATAAACATTTATTCTCAATGCAGAGGAATAGCAGAACGTGTCTATTTGCAATATAATCCCATAAAGACATCTCCGAAAAGGCATTGTACTAATTACAGTATATGAGACTGAAATTCTAAAATTGAATTACAATGGCACATGGAATAAAAAAATGGTGTCAATGATTAAAAATAAAGCAGGATACAAAAACCAGTAATAAAAAAAATCTTACAATGACCCAAAAGGCTATGGGAGACAACACCAAAATCATATTCACTATGTACTCTGCAAATAAAGTTTAATGAGTTCTATTCAGTCATCAGTAGCAAAACTTAGTGCTAATGGTGACTCAGTGCATACATTCCTTGTAAAATTATCACTTAAACTCTAAACAACAATAGCAAAAAATAAGATCAAGATTTGACCTCCATATGATTATGTGGTGATAGTAAAGAACAGATTTAATGGATTAGATCTATAAAAGAATTCCAGACTGAAAAGATATAGGTAAAAATCAAAGAAACAGAAAAGCAAAATTAGCCACTTAAATGGCTAAGTGGCTCACGTTACCTTTTGGTTTTCTGCCAATAGTTAATGCCAAGACAATGCAGATGAGACAGAAGTTATATCAGTAGCAGGCTTTATCTTTCTAGGCTCAAAAATTCACAGGGATGATGACTATAGCTATGAAATGAAGAGAAGCCTCCTGCTTAACCTGAATAAATTACCAACAATAGATTAAAAATGTCCCTCCCCATGGGTAATGAATCACAAGCTCTTTACCCAATCATAAGAGCATTTAAATTGAGTTAAAATGTTTTACATTGAATGAAAGAACTTTCTGATAAGTGGTTTTGGGTAATGAATGAAAAAGTTTATAAAGCACTAACCTATATGTTTGGAAAAAAATCCAATCCAATTCTAAAAGGCAGATAAATGGCAAGGTGGCTGGATCCTATCACAGTTAAGCATGAACCTGTAAGAACTCAATGACGTTACTAACAAGCAATCCTGGTAAACTGAAGTTTATCAGTTACTGAAGAGTCAGAACCAACTGAATGGATGTTCAACATTTAACATTAGTATTAATTTTCCATTCCCAAAGTATGCAGTTTAATAATCCAGGCCATTGAAGTGGGCAACTACATTATCCATTTCTGGGTCTATGTCTGAAAGCAATTGCTTTTAATAGTTTGGACCAGTTATGTAATGGTCTAAAGCTTTTTTTTGTCACACATTTATCTGATTGATTCTACACAGACCCTGTTAATGTTCAAATGCCATTGCTTCAGTGGTTTTAAAATGAAAGGAAGTTTGCTTTTCTATCCTCATTTGAAGAATAAGGGCTGTTAAATAGCACTGAGGACTGGGGTGTGTGTGTGTGTGTGTGTGTGTGTTTGTGCTTCTCATTGATCAGCTGGAGAGGGTGCTGACAGCTCAAGGGAAGCATTGAGCATTGCAAGGTAGTAGTAAAGAGAAAACTTGCAGAAGCTGTATGAAAATACTACTGAAATTCTATGGAGATGAAACTGGTAGCTGTGTGAA
Organism: Thamnophis sirtalis; assembly: GCF_051295495.1. Classification (NCBI taxonomy): domain Eukaryota; kingdom Metazoa; phylum Chordata; class Lepidosauria; order Squamata; family Natricidae; genus Thamnophis; species Thamnophis sirtalis. The sequence goes on from NW_028261388.1 coordinate 48,619,697, forward strand.
GGAAACCATGCTTGAAGTAAACTTTTTGAAGTAATTTTTGAAATTAATGCAACAAAGAATTTTTGTCCACCATTTTAATCTGAAAATATCTATTTTAGCATAAGAAAATATAGATCCAGACCAGTGCCAAAGCACTATCATAGGCTTCTAGCCCAAAACAGGCTGAAAAAATATTTGATGAAACATGATTTTTTGGCCACTTTAACTTATATCTCAGTTTGATGGTTTTGTTTCCTTTTAGTTAGATTACATCGGTATGAACTGATAGCCTTCCATTAGGTAATGTCAGACAGTGGGTATTCAAATATTGCAATTCCTCTTATCCTGAAGGAAAAAATCAGCAATCACAGGGCCTGCCAATGACAGGTATTATAAGTCATGAAAGTGGATTAGTTTTATAAACCTTTATTTACAAATAAAAACACAAGTATAATCGAAAATATTACAGAAAGCCAGTAAGTCAGTAACAAATATTGCTGGATAGATTTGCCTTATGCATTGAAAATTATATTTCAGGCTGTGCACTTCATAGATATCAGAAGAAAATAAAAACAAATGTAGCACTGATAGACTAATGTTCTTTTTTTTTTAGCACCAGGAAGGCAGAGGTCAGAACATTTTTTATATTAAAAATATATTAACAAGTCAAATTTGAATCTAGCACATGCATTGCTACTAAGAGCATGATAACTTTTTTGGTATACTAAATATACCTGATTTATATCCTCAGCTCTGTGGGATAAATTATACTGAGGAAGTCACCAAGGCCACCAAGTCTGTTTCAGTATAAATGTGCACATATGTTGATGGAGAGAGTTAGGGTGAAGCCAGGGTAAAGCTCATTGTTAACATTTCCCCTCATCCTTTTCAATGCATCAGATGAGGGGAAATGAGTGAAATAGCTTTTGTGCTATTTTCCTTTCTGGCTAGCCCTACAGTCTTAAAATCAAAACTCTAGCATCTCTTCCAACCAACTAAGTTTATTAAAAAGCTTAAGCTATTGATAATCAAGATCAATTTATCTCGTCACTGATTTCATGAGGACAAAATAATCTTTATAAATAAAAATGTAAATGTTCGTTTGTTCAAAATCTTAAATCTCCGAAAGTTCTTCACCAATTGCTTTGAAATTTTGACACAACGTTGCATTTGAATATGCACGTGTTTTTATATACCTATATTATATAGATGTCACACCTGTGACAGGTAAAACTTGTTTTTTTGAAAACCAGCGCCATCTGTTGGACGTAAAAGCAACACACGCTATACTAAATATTTCACGATTGCATTTCAATGTTTCCGATTGCATTGTTATATTGAATTTTCATAGGTTTTGATTTATTTTCATTTTGATTTAATTATTTGATGTGGCATTGCGTTGGAATTGAGCTGTGTCGTTTACCATAGAGTTCATTTCGTGAGTATAGTATATTCGGAACAGTTCGGCCTCTTTCCAGCTTCGTCCCGATGGTCCCTTTATATGTGTGGCTGGGCTGCCACACATATAAAGGAGGACTTCCAGCCCAGCCTGCTGGCCCAGCAGACGATGCCTGCCCTAACCTCTGCCACCACCTCCATCTCGGTCTCCTCCTGCCCTCCCAGGGTGCCTCCATCGCAAAGCCTGGTGCTGCTCTCACAGGGAGGAGGAGGCATCGGGGGTCTGGTGGGCTCCCAGTTGAAGAAGAAGAGCAGCTTCCAGATCACCAGAGTGACCCTGGCGCAGATCTCGGCCAGCCTCAGCTCCAACAACAGCATTGCCGAAGACATGGAGAGCTACAATGACCTGGACAAGCTCCAGCGCCATCTCCCCAACCAGCCTCGCCCAGCCCAGCAGCCCCGAGTCCTGACCAATGGTAGCACCCACCTGCTGCCCCACTACCCCCATGCTGGGGTCTCCCAAACCATGTCCAAAGGGGCCCCATCCAGCCTGTCATTCTGGAGGCTGGTGTTGTGGGGAGCTTGGAGGGCACCAGGCCGGGGCCTATGGGAGCGTCATCCATGGTGGCTCTTGCAGGGTCCACCGTGGCTCACTTCCATGTGGGGGCCACCTCTGCCAGTGGAGCCGTGGCCAGTGTAGCGAGTGGCAGGGCCCGCCAGGTGGGCAAGACCCTCACGAACTTTGCCGCTGCTGGCAATGGCATGACCCTGCCTGGAGGGAACCACCCTGGGAATGTTTCTTTCTTCACATGCTGTTGGTAAATGTGTCCGGTCCAACGTCATTCCAGCAATTGAAAATTGTTTCTCATGTGGACAATTATATGTTGCATGTTCTAGAGTCAGCAAACCAGACAATCTCTATATCTGCACAAACAATGGAACAGCAAAAAATATTTTTTTGTGAAATATTGTGAAATTAAACATATTAGAAACTTGCACTTTCTCTTTTCTTTATTTTCCATTTAATCAGACTGGGCCACAGCAACGCGTGGCCAGGTACAGATAGTAATAAATGAAATCAATCAAAATCAAAACTATCAATTGCCTCTCTTACCAACACCATATATGGTAGAGACTGTGAGAGGCTTAAACAGATCTCAATTAAAGAAGCCCAGTTGAAAGAACATGTCACTATAACATGCCATTTACTAGAGCTGGACAAAGTGACTTTAAATTGTTAAAATCTTGTTCTAATATAATCATTGGAGGGTCAGGTACAATACTAGATATAATTTGAAAGATAAAAAATGTTTTCTTTTATGATGAGTTCTCCACCTCTCCAGTCAATGATCCAATTACAAGACAAGAAGCATGAGGATTTACTTTCCAATTTCTTAGTTTAAGCTTCCTATCACATTTCCTTGAAAAAGAAAACCGTGAGCCATTTTTAAAAAAATCAGGGGTAATGAAAGATTCTGGGGTTTTAGGTTATTTCCAAGAGCTGGGTTTAAGGGGAAGTTGGAAATACTCTTAAAAAATAGCTTCTGCTTCTGTGCCAATGGAAAACACTTTCTCTAAACTATGTAAGCAGATTGCCTTCATGGTAAATTACTGTTGTGAAGCCTTCAAGCATATTCATGTTCTCATACCTATCATATCTTTTGTGATGATGTTTTGAAATTATAATCTGTGACATGGATCTATAGCTCTGGTATGGCATCTTTAGGAATAATCATCCAGAAACTGTACAGCAGAAGAACTTGTTAGATTTAGCTTATGTTTTTTGATGTAATAAGTATGTACCATAATTTTGAGTGTATCTGGGTAATATCCACCCTCAGCAAACAGGTGCTTATTGATGTTGCGAAAAACCAACTGGGTGGCCTTGTTGAAACCATGTAATTTCCACTGTGGTCTAGGGAAAAACCTTCCAAACTATTTCCCAGGTAATATGCATATTGCTGATTCTGAGAAATAGCAGAAAAGATTTCCTTCCCTTGCCACAATTCTAAAAAGGAAGTTTTTTTGGAAAAATGGTGAAAATATGATGCAATCTCCATGAACTGCAAAAAGGAGGGGGGAAAAGTCTGACTCTTCCTGTTGAGTTTGGAGGAACAGTGTGAGTCTATGAAAAAAAAAACAGCACTTGTTTATTAAGAAGATCGATGCAGCTGGTTTGGCAACCAAAAGAGAAAATTTTGATTCATTCTCAGAATTTTTAGAAAAATTCCCTGCAGGATACTTAAGCACTGGCAAAGCACTATTCAGGACAAGAAAGGATTAAAAATTGGCTTGTCGTAGCTGGTTAGAAATTTGCACAAATGGACATTGGTACTATCATGCTCCTGAGAACCATGTTAGAATCATGTACTATCATGTTCCAAGAACCATGTATGGTTCTTGAAGTTATGGCACTGGTATTCTTTTGCAATTACTGCTTCTGTCTACTTTTTGAGGAAAATAAACCATCAGTTTTCATCCTGTCCTGTCCTGTGCAATCCTACCCTACCCTACCCTATTCTATGTCATACAGGTTTTCTAGTCTGACTTTTATTTATTTATTACAAATTTTCTATACTGTCATGTTCCAATTTTTTTGTAGTTAATATGCAAACAACACAAAAAGCAATCAAATAATGACATGTGGTCAATAAAATGATCAAAACCAAATAGGAAAAAAACAGTAGCAAACAACTAGACCCCTTAATAATAGACCCCAAAGGCTGAGCAGAACAGAACTATTTTTACAGTTTTTTTAAATGCTAAGAAATTTGAGGAGACTATTCCAAGAGTTCAGGCAATATTTAGAAAGGCTACCTTTGGATACATCTTTAGCCACTTCTCACAAAAGGAAAACTCAAAGCACTCCTGCTTTGTTGATTAAACACAGAGAGAAGAGATTCCACTTGAAGGAATAGAAAAATGTGGATGCCACCCATGTAGGGCTTTATAAGCAATAAGGAACAATTCTAATTGTTCTTAATTCTACATACAAGTTTCATAACCAAAGCAATACTCATAAAACCAGTGTTGCATGATTATAGCTGATCTCACTATTAATAGACTCAAAGGGAATGAGCACAGACTTCATTAAAACAAGTGTATTTCTGAAATAGCAATAATAGCAGTAGACCTATATACCGCTTCATAGGCCTTTCAGGCCTCTCTAAGCGGTTTACAGAGAGTCAGCATATTGCCCCCAACAATCTGGGTCCTCATTTTACCCACCTCGGAAGGATGGAAGGCTGAGTCAACCCTGAGCCGGTGAGATTTGAACCGCTGACCTGCTGATCTAGCAGTAGCCTGCAGTGCTGCATTTAACCACTGCGCCACCTTGGCTCAGTGATGGGATATGTTTAGGGTTATGGGGAAATGAAGTTTGTAAGTTGATATGTTAGTTGTTAGTGGTCAGAAATAGAATTCCACACTGTCGCTTTCCTTTGATTGACTGATGAGTGTGGTAATACAGATCCATAATTCAGAACTTTGTAGTAGTGGGGATATGGAACCTTAGGAGGCTATATACATTTATGGAAGGCATATTTCCACAGCATATTTGCACAGAAGTAGAATGCATGATTGGACGCATTGTGCTGATCATTATAAGAGAAGTGGCCTTGCAGTTCCCACATCCGGTCCTTGCCTCCAAGTGTTGTTATTTAATGCCATGATCATTCACAAATATATATAGCCAAGACACTCATCTCCAGAACAAAACACTTAGCTGATGAACAACACCTAAAAACCGAACTACACACTCTCACTAACGTACTGACATCCAATGGATTCCAAAGAAATAAGATCACCAACCTAATCCAAAAAGAAACCCCCACTAAAATCCAGGACAGAGAACAAGAAAACGGAAAAGCCCTCCTCCCATACATAAAAGGCACCACAGACAGAATCAGCAAAATCCTCCGCAAACACAACATCAAGACAGCATTCCGCACAAACCGAAAAATATCCACCATCCTAAGAAATCCTAAAGACAAAATTGAGTTAGAAAATCAAGGAGTATATGAAATCCCATGCACCACCCGCCCCTCCACATACATCGGACAAACCAACAGAAGAACAAGTGCACGCATTGAAGAACACAAAAACGCAATCAGAAAAGAGGAACCAACTTCTTCCCTGGTCCAACACCTTAAAGCCAGAGGACATAAAATTGATTTTAATAAGACTAGAACTATCGCCAAGGCTGAACATTTTAACAACAGAATAATCAGAGAAGCCATTGAGATAGAAAAACTCCCACACAGCATGAACAGGCGGGACGATACCTCCTGCCTGCCAGCCATTTGGAAGCCTGCCCTTATTGATAAACGAGTCCCTAACATGATGAATGACACCAGGCTCACACTCACAAGAGCCACACAGGATATCACTACCAAACATCCACAAAGAAAGAAGACAAAAACCCACACTGATGAGGAGGCACAACCAAGGACCAGAAGCCAGACTGCAAATGCACAATTAGCCTCTTTAAACCCCTCCTATCCTTACATGAAACACAAACCCCCAACCAATCAGAACACACCTCCACCCAATCAGGACACACCTCCACCCAATCAGGACACACCTCCACCCAATCAGGACACAGACAAGCTCCTACCCAATCAGTTCAAACCCCCACTGGCAGTTAAAAGGAAGAAACAGCCGAGATCTCACATTGCTCCTGGAAGCACCGAGCCTGAAGATGAGGAATGAGACTTCGCCGAAACGTCACCAAGACATCTCCAATTTTACGCGGGAGAAAACCCGAATAACTAGAGACCTACATACTAACACCCGCGAAAACCTCAGAAAACACACACACACACACACACACACACATATAGTATTTGTGCTAAATATATATACATATACATACATACATACATACATACATACATACATACATACATACATACATCTTCACAGTAGCCAATCTAGCCTGCATCATGGTGAATGAAGGTTATGATATAGAGCTGTGTAAGATCTCCCCACCTCATTTCCAAATATTACTGTAGTTACTCTTAAAATGGGAATAGGGATAGACCTTATGATGGGTAATATGAGAGTCACCTAGGCTTTTATTGTTCCATGCCTTTGATGTGAGCTCCAGTAGAACTTAGCAGTTTAAGGCCTCCATGGTGATCTGGGGTTTATGTCATGTCATTTCTGGCTTGATGCATAGACACAGCCACATGCTAGAATTACAGTTTAGCTTGCAGTGATAATATCATCTGGCATTGGAGGATTTTAATAGTTCTCTGCCACAATCTGAACACATACATAGCTATTGTAATCAATATATTCAAGAAATAGAATTGTACTGGATGTTCATCAGCCATCAATTACCCCACAAAGCTAAATATAAATATATGCAAATAAGGAAAATGTCTTAGAGTTTGGGTAAACTGTACTCTAAGAAGTTGGTTAACTCTTATATATTATTTGTCTGCATGTGTTGATTTGAGCAGGAAGGAATTGCTATAGAAAATGGAAATAATTGAAATAATTGATATCTGTATATAGGTTTGATATTTTTATATGATAAAATGTGTGTAGTAATCAAAATCAGTTTTTATCAGGCAAAATACATATCAACATGTATACAAATAAGGCAGAACATAAGGACTAGTATAGTCATTTGGCAAGGTTCCAATAAAAGATCCTGTTTGGGAATTTTTCAAGTATACACAGCAGCATATTATTCATTGCTCATATAAGTTGACTGTGAATTCCTTTGTACAGTCATTAACCTTGCAATAAGAGCAAAATCTTCTAATATTCTTCTACTATTACTACTAATTGTTTAATAGGAAGATTTTCTTTCAGTGGCCATATCCCATGAAATCTATTGTATTTAAATGTCAGCCATCCTTTGGTACAAAATGTTTGCCTTTTTAGTGATATACCTGATATAAATGAAGCAGCTTTTTTGTATAGTGAACTCATATTTTTGTGACATCTTTAAGATTAACAAATTATGCTCCTCATATTTTTATTAGAATATAAAAAGGAAAGTGCTAAATCCAACAATAGCATTGATCCACAGTAAATAAATAATGATAATTGAACTGAATAAGAACCTCTATAACTTAGAAATCTTACTTGTGTTTGACATGAATAGCATTTTAAGCAGTAATTTCACCTTCTTTCTAAAGAAGGAAAGTTATGGGCAGTTTAGTGTACTCTAAAAATGGCAGCGATGTAAATTTCCATATGTTCCTAACCAACAAATATAAATGTGTTTTAAAAATGATTTTTTTTGCAGGCCTATTTGACAGTATTGGTTGTCCTTCTTGCTACAAGCATTTGCCTTTTCTTCTGCAATCAAAATAGTGTACAGATTATTTTGGGCAGGCTGACATCTGAATTACATAAGCAGAGAGAAATGCAACTGTTCAGAGTGCATAAAAACAACTTTGACCTCACACTGGAGGCAAACTTAAAGAACCAATTATTCATACCCCAGGAAAATTGCTCAATGGAGTGATTTGAAAATGTTCTCAGAAGGGAAATAGATTTCTCATTTTAAGGCAATAACGCAATTAGGATATGACAAATGCAATTGGTATATTTTGACATTTTCTCATTTTTATGATAGCTGTTGTTGACTTTAATTTATCTGGTGCAAAATATAGCTTTATGTCTTAAAACAATTCAATTCATTTCACAGTTTGGAGCATACATATTTCTTAAAAGTATTGCAGCATAAGTTATGAGGTACAAAATGATTGTTAGCAGTTCAGGATATATATGACTGGATTGTTCTCTTTTTCTAGTAAAAGCTAATATTGTAGAAGATCCACACAACATTCTTCTGTTGTTATTTAAGGACAGTTTCTTTTTTTGGAATGCTGTAATAGCCTGATTGTTTTCTCTTTCCATAGAAAAAAGAGATAGTGATCAAAGTTATGAAAACATTTCAGTTGATTCTGGCTTCGTGTGGAAATAGGTTCAGATATACACTATGTAGAGATGTCTCTTCAAAGCAAACATGGTGAAAATATTGCAATTTAGTATTAGAACACCATTGGAAGAGCTGAAGGGTCAGGTTAGGGACATATCATCATGTAGAAAATCATTTTATTGGTCATTAAGAGTTGACAATAATTTGATGATATAATGCCAGTAGCAGAATATGGCTGTTGTATCTTTGAAAACATTAGGTATTCACCACTTGTAAATTGGTTTCTAAGGCTAATTGGAGATATCTGAGCTTGCCACTGAAATATGTAATTTACCATACTTTAGTGCTGGTGATGATGGTGGTGGAAGTCAAGACCTATGTTTGAATTACAGGTGTCTTCTTCACAGTGGTAACTAACAAAAAAAGAATGATACATCTAATAAAATGTAATGTAAAGCAGTAGAATAAAATAATGGAATTGTTGAAAAAAATAAAATATGGGGTGAAGATTGATTTGAAGGTGTTATAAATGGTTTGCATATATTACAGTTAATTGCTTTTTCCAGTATACTTTAATAGAACACAAAATTTGGATATTACCTTATAAATAGTTTTAATACTGCTACACAATTTGATAAATTGTGGCCTTGTTATTTTTTTTAATGCATGAAATATTTTTTTTTCATACAAACAATTGTCTTAGTCAGAAAATAACTGGAGATTAGGGAGTATGAATAGTTTAAGATATAACATTAGAATCAAAATATTGAACAATTCTGAAAAATTGTCCCTGAATAATCCCTTAGTTCTATTTGCAATTAATGTTGTTATTGCTTGCCTATTTATATTTTATTATAAGTACATTTGCCTACTATTTAGATGATGATTATGAAAATAATGATAATGATGATCAGTAACCTGCAATTAGATTCGTAATCTAAGACTAATGAAAATTTAATAATTCAAGTCTTATCCAAGGAACTAAGTATTATAAACATAGTGTCTACAATGTAGGCAGTTCCAAGTGAGCAAGGTGGTTTTTTGAAGGTATAAAGTTAGACTCTTCAAGTTCAATAAATTCAAAATTTTCAAATATTGATGTAGTTTTATAGATATTGCTCAATGAATTCCAGTCACAATTAGTATGTTGGAGGATTTATTTTTTCCACAAGCATTCAACTTCAATATACAAGTCCTGGTATTTATTAATGTTTTCCATTTCTCAATTCTAGCATCACCCAGTTCAGCAATATCAATGATCCAGACTTTCTTCTTTTCAATAACTGTTATACCATGCATATTATGAATAAGGTACTTGTCTGTTTGAATGTTCAATCTTCCTATAAGATCTGAATCCACTCATTTTCCAAAATCTTTTCAACTTGTTGGTCCAATAACTTTATTGTTGATTAGCCAATAGGTCATATCAAAATACAGAATACAAAACACTTAACATGAATAAAACTGTTTGTAAAAATGAAGTAAAAGAAAGATTAAATATAATGAATAAATAAAGAATGAACATCATATCCCTACAATTTCCCCAATCAGACTCACATCTGCCGATCTCGACTGGACTGTTTTATTCAACTAAAGGGTTGTGTTATATTGTGTATGGATTTTGAATTCTGACTACACATGAAATATGTTATTTGAATATAAGGGTCCCAATAGGTTGTCTATTGTGAGGTCCAAGATACTCTTTAATATATAATTGACATTCAATTAATATATGTTATGTCTTCTATTTCTGAAATTCCACAAACACAAGTAAGTTCATTGCAAAGTATTATTTAGCATCTTGTGTCCAGATGCTTGAATCTTGCATGAATAAATACTGCTGTAAGAAGTTTAGGCATTTCTGGGCTTAGATATTTGAAAAGTATACCTTGTTTCCCTGAAATTAAGACCTCCCTGGATAATAAACCCAATTGGATTTTTGAGCGCATGCGCTAAAATAAGCCCTCCCCAAAAATAAGCCCTCCCTGAAAATATTACAACACAGCAGCAACCATGACACGGTATTTATAATGGTTCATTCAGTTCAATGTGCCAACCTTACTGATGACGACTATGTTTTTCTGTGCTTCTATATCCAAGATTCTTTGTGAAGCAATCTTTTTAAGTTGTTCTCAGTTGTGCAAGAAACAGGGAGACAACAGTTCTCAATATAATTTGTCAGTTGTCCAATACAAGAGGTCTTTAATTGAGATTTTGTCTGTTCTAACAGACACCAACAGACATTTTGATGAACTCTAACTATTTTGCATATATAATTAACACTTTTGCTCCCACATATTGTGGGATGGTTTATATTCACATATTATCCAATGCTTCAGATAAAGTTAGAAAAATACTATTCCTTTTTCGATGGCTATAATTTTATTTGCTGATTATTCCCCTCCTCCAAATGACAATAATACTTTATGTCAGTGATACTGTGTTAAGCCATTAAGAGGGCCACAAAGGATGACATCATTGTTACTAACATTTCTTCCAATAAAGCTACATTTGCAAATTAAAAAAATAAAAAATAAGGCAGCATGGTTATGTAAAAATAAATCAAGAAAGAGAAGAAGATGTCATTCTGTGACCAAGAAGAAGAAGATGTAATTCTGTGGTGGATGGGATGATAAATGGAATTTTATTCAAGGATGCATAGTATCTAGTGTGTATAGAGGGTCGTTTGATAATTCTATTGACCTGAACTTCTCTCTCAGAAGCCTCTCCTATATCCAAAGTCTAGTTCTTAATTATCACCTTCTTCACTTACTTTCACTTTCCTTTTTCAAGGTCACTTCATTCTCTTCAAGGACAGATTAGTATCTCACTTTACCAGTACTATTCTCTGATATAGAATGCTGAGGAACTCAATTTTGTTCAGGTGTTAGGTATTTCTGATTTTGATGACAGCCTTATATTCATCAGAGAAGAAGTAGTTGCATTTCTAGAAAAAAAGAAGAGGAACAGCAGATTTTAAATATCATAATATAGCAATTTCTTCATAAATGTTCCCAGTTTATTGCTGAAGCTTTTGCACATGCAAGTTTTGTTTTTGTTTTTTTCTTTACTCAGGACTGCATGTGCTTGCTGAAAATGGTCAGCTGCATTCCAAACATTATTTGCAACTTTGTTTTGACTAAAAAAAAAAACCCTAAGCAAATACCTATTTATAAAAATGTGCCTTCCTTCTATTCCGAAGCACAGATTTTTGGTTAAGTGTGAATGGTGTATAAATGCTTCCATGACATAGATGCTGTTCAGGTACAGGAAAGACAGAAAGTATGACATTATTTATTTGCTCAAATTAAAACCATGTGGACTTTCAAGAAACATTATGAAATTCAAGGGTCAATTTTTTTTATCTCCCAATTTAAAATGGCACTATAATAAAGAACTGAATTGAAACCTTGATGGAATAATAGAACAAAAAAGTTGGAAGGGACCTTGGGGATCTTCTAGTTCAACCCCCTGCGCAGACAGGAAACCTTATACCATTTCAGACAAATGGTTGTCCAATCTTGTCTTAAAAACTTCCAGTGTTGCTTCTTCTTGATTAGTTACCATCCATTGCCTCGTATCCTGCCTTCAGGTGCTTTGGAGAATAGCTTGACTCCCTCTATTTTGTGGCAACTCCTGAGATATTGGAACACTGCTATCATGTCACCCCTAATTCTTTTCATTAAACTAGACATACCCAATTGCCATATATATACAGTATGTATGTATGTATGTATGTATGTATGTATGTATGTGTGTATGTATATGTATGTGTGTGTATGTGTGTGTATATATGTATGTGTGTGTATATATAAAGTCTAAAGTCTAGTGCCTAAATCTTTTTTACATCATGGCAACCAAAACTGGATGCAGTAGTCCAAGTGTGGCCTTACCAAGGCATTATAAAGTGGTATCAACACTTCGCATGATCTTGATTCTATCCCTCTATTAAAGCAGCCTAGAACTTCATTGGCTTTTTTGGTAGTGTGATTTGCACCTTTGCAAATCAGACAAAATCAAATGCACTGATTACTCTAAACCACAAACAAGGGGAGGAGGGGCGAATAAAAAATGTATGTGAAACTTCTGTGGTCATATTTTTGGCGTATAAGACCCACTTCCCCTCACCCCCTAAAAGAGGCTAAAAATTTGGGTGCATCTTATACTCCGAATGTAGCTTTTTGGAAGCTTTTTTTCAGCCCTAATGAGGTGCTAATGAATGTATGGAAGATCGGAAGATCGCTTCACTCGTTAGCACCTCATTAGGGCTGAAAAATAGCTTTGAATATTTTTACTGCAGCATACTGTTGGAAAAATTTCCAGTTTGTTCCAGCTGGGAGAAGCCAAGGACAAAAGATTTGAAGACTGCTTTAAGAGGTACTTCTTTTGTCCAGTTTCTATTTTTGGGAGATAATCCTCTCAAGGACAAGGCAGAGAGTTCCTGAGACTACGTGATTTCTATTCTTTTGGGGATAATCCCTTTAAGGTAAGGCAGGGTTTTTTCCTATCAGCTATCTGAGTTTTCTCAACGTTTTCCTTCAGGCAAGTGCTGGGCTGGTTTGTTGATTCAGGTTTGTTACATTTTTACACGTGTGAAGTGATTTTGGCTGAATGCCCAGACATCTTGTTAAGCTTATTATGAGCTTCCCTGGCTGCCTGGGGAAAGAAAAAAAAGTGGCAAAAAGTGTTGTTTTATTATACTATTGTGTTTGCTTGCTTTTCTGGTGTTATGGGAATAAAAACGTATACCTGGTAGTCAGAATCCCCCTCCTATTTTCCTCCCCCAAAACTGTGGTGCATCTTATACTCCAGTGCGTCTTATACTCCAAAAAATATAGTAGTTGTTTAGTCTAACATGAATATAAAGCCAACTCTGGATACACTTCCATAGAAGTAAACCTTTTTGAATCTAGAATGTTTATTTTAGAGCATATATACATTGTACATGAATACAGTAACACATTTAATCATTTGTGGGTATACAAAAAACAAATAATTATAAGGTGACAACTCCAGAGAGATGACAAATAAATGTCTGCAATAATACCTGCTCAAATGGCCTTCGTTATCATCAGTTGTATGAGATATTTTGATGTCACCTGATATGAATATACAACTTACCGTATTTTTCGGAGTATAAGATGCACCAAGGTTTTGAAGAGGCAAATTTTAAAAAGTAGGTAGGTAGATAGAGAGGGAGAGAGAGAGAGAGAAATATAGTAGGAAGGTAAGGAAAGAGAGAGAGAGTAGGTAGGTAGGTAGATAGATAGATAGAGGGATAGAGAGAGAGAAAAATATAGTAGGAAGGTAAGGAAAGAGAGAGAGAGTAGGTAGGTAGGTAGGTAAGTAGGTAGATAGATAGAGGGATAGAGAGAGAGAAATACAGTAGGAAGGGAGGGAGAGAGAGAGTAGGTAGGTAGGTAGGTAGGTAGATAGAGGGATAGAGAGAGAGAGAGAGAAATACAGTAGGTAGGTAAGGGAGAGAGAGTGAGTAGGTAGGTAGGTAGATGTTTCCAGGTGTATTTATCCATGTGCTGGAGAAGGAAATCGTTGACAACCTGCAGCACCTAAGACTTGTTTCTGCTGGTACAGTACTTGATCAATGTAATTCTCATCAATCACTCTAACTATAGAGCTTTCCTAAAGGAAAAAAAAAGGTTTTGCACTTTGCAACCTCCCCAAAACAGTCCGTTTTTCACAAAAGCGGGCCTTTTTTTCCAATAAAAGGCATGAATAGCCTTGGGGGGGGGGCTTACAGAGTGCTCCTGGAGGGGGGGCAAAACAAGCAAAAAACGCCCCATTTTTCATGAAAACGGGCCCATTTTTGTCAAAAAAAATTGCATGCATAGCCTTATGGAGGCTTATAGAGTGCTGCGGGGGGGACGACAAAAATGCTCCATTTTTTCTCATTTCTGCCCTCCCCAGTCCCCAGGAGCTCTCTGAAAGCCTCCATAAGGGTATGCATGACTATTTTTGTGAAGGGGACAGGGCTTCAGGAGGCAAAAATACGCTGTATTCGATGTATAAAACGCACCCAGATTTTCAGCCTCTTTTTTGAGGAAAAAAGGTGCATCTTATACTCCGAAAAATATGGTAATTTAACTCATACAGGGAAGTTGTGGAAATAATTCAGGATGATCTCAGGATTCTCTTGGTGACTGATGGCACTTGAGAGTCAGCTTCAAAATTATGAGAGTCAACACAAAATTAAATTGTGTCATGACTTTTGAGACCAATATATAAATTGTGTCATTTCTGTGATGATATCATAATGCATATAGTGTGATCAACCCATATTGCTTAAGAAAAGGTGGTGCAGGGAGAATTTTGACTAGGGTTCAAACAATGTCCTCTGATACAATTACAGACATGAAAATAACTGAATTGAGTGAAGATGGTAAATAAAAAGGATAAAGTACTTCCTTTTTGAATTGATGGTAAATGTGTGTTCATTATTTTTGTTTTGAAAAATTATATCTGAATTTTAACTTTTTTCATTATTTCTGAAACAAATACATACAAAAACAAAAGTTTTTGCTATGATTTATGAGAATGACAGTTTTGTTCAACACATGCTAGCACATGCTGTTCCATTTACTATTCATACTATTTAATGAAAAGATATAAATGCTTTATATGGACGTTTAATATTCCTTACATTGTTACATGTGCAATCAGTTGACTTAATCAGTTATTATTAAGGAATTTAACATTTCCTATATTTATTTTTTTTCTGATTAAACACAATAGAGGCATCATTTGTGAAATATGATCTTTCCCCATTCATCCACTGTCCCCCCCCCCCGACTGAATTAGTCAAAAGCTTGTGTTTTCAGCCAAATGTAATGGCATAACATTCTTGTAGGAGGAATGCCCAGTAAGTAACCCACTAATTTTAGGGTAGAACTATTTCTGGAAATGCTATGTGCTAAAATGCCAAAGAACCACTTATTCTGCAAGTATATATGCAGGATCTTGAACTTTGATTCAGACTGAGTAGGATAAAAAGAATAAAAACCTAGATGCTAAAAACATAGATTACTATATAATATATGCTTTTCAAAGATCTACTTACTCTAAAAGGGGGAAATGATTTTAAAAATATCTAATAATTTATTAAACAAGAAGGAAAAATAATTTTGTCCTTTCAGTAAAAACTATTTAATCATTTATAAAATGAAAAGATTCAGAACTAAGCATTAAAGTAGGTCACTCAGAATATAGATTATAGACAGAGAAGAAGTTGAAGTAGTAACATGTTTTTATTTTTATAGGTTCAAAATCTCATGGGATGATGACATTTGGGAGAAATCAGATGGATCAGTCTGGGGAAACAACTCTTATCATTGAGAAGCAATACCCACCTCCCTGTATATGCATAACACTATCATATGAGAAGCCAGATTGTTGGGAGCAATATGCTGACTCTGTAAATCGCTTACAGAGGTCTGTAAAAGCACTGTGAAGCAGCATATAAGCTTATTGCTATATGCACATCCCAAAGCAGAGAGCTAAAGTTTCAAGAAATTCCACTTTTTAATGTAGACAATGCAATAGGAGCCCAAACAAATCTCTGGTGTTTTCTGCTACATGGAATAAAGACTATAAAAGATTAAAGTACAGAAACATCATACAACATTTCAAGGTCCTACTTCACAAGTGATGTTTCTAATCGTAAACAAACAAACAAATGTAAGTAAGGGTCATAGTAGTTTACCTGAAGCTTACTAATATTGAAAAAAGACTGGGCAATTGAAAAAAGACTGGATAATATAGACAACGAGGAGGGATGTTTAATACTAGATATGGTTTTAATATGCAATAAACTGAATGTACATATACCATTATCTGCCATTAATTATAGATATACTATATATAGGCTTTCCTCAGTCAAAACTCAATTAGGACTTTTTGCAGAAAAATATTTCCCATTATTTATAAAAAAAAATAGCCATGGTTTACAGTAACTTATTAGCAGCACCTTTTCCACATACTGCTAAATACCAATCATTGTCTGCTCAGTTTTAGGTTAGCAGCTTCTCCAAATTTTTGCAGTGGTCATGTACCAGTTAAAATCCACTTTCCTAATGGATTCATATGACTTTCTGAATGTATTTGGAGTTTCTTGCTTCACTGAGTGATTGTAGTGTTGTAACAAACCTGGACAGGGTCTAGGTGGCATGACAACTCCTCCACTTGTATTATACTTAATTGAGTTTTGCATGGCACAAGAGAACAGCTTGTTCCTTCATGTTAAAAGGAGTGCCTGGAGATTTTACTCTGCTAGTCGTTGTGAACTATAGAGGTGGTACTCATCTCCATTTCAAGGCCATTAAGCAAGCACTGTCTGAAGATATTCCTGTGGTGATGTGGTCAGCATGACATCATGGAGTGCTGTACCTTCCAATCAAAGTGATGCAGAAGTGGTATTCAGCAGGTTCTGACCAATTCTGGAGAACTGGTAGCGGAAATTTTGAGTAGTCCGGAGAACCGGCAAATACCAGCTCTGACTGCCCCCCCAATCTATTCTCTGCCTTCCGAGTCCCAGCTGATTGGAATGAAATGGGGATTTTGCAGTAACCCTCCCCTGGAGTGGGGTGGGAATGGAGATTTTACAGTATCCTTCTCCTGCCACGCCCACCAAGCCATGCCCACAGAACTGGTAGTAAAAAAAATTTGAATCCCACCACTGAAGTGACACCTTTTTATCTACTTTCAAATTGGTAGTTTGGCAGGAGCTGGGATGAAGACGAGAACTCACTCTCACATGTGGCACTCAGATCTCAAACCTGGACTGTGGTCTTTCTAACACTACTTCGTGTTAACTGGAAACATTTTACAGAGCAAAAGGTTTGTTTCCATGGTTATCAAATTATCAAATTTCATGTAATTTAGGCTGTTTTTAAGCTAATTTTGAAGTGAACATGAAAAGGCTGCATTTTCTTCTATAAACAAAAAATCAAAACCCCTAAGTTAGCCACAGACGTTCAGTATTTTTTTTTTGAGTATTTTTTTTCTGGTACCTTACCTTTGGAAAGAGAAATTTCTTTCTGCAAAAAGCATTTGGCTGACATTTCTTGTCTCTTAAGTATTTTCTCTGAATTTTCCATAGTGAAAAAAAAATGCTAGAACTAGATGAATATTTATAGACGGGGAATTCTCAGTGAGTTTCATTGGATGCACAAACAAACTATTGTAATCATTATTCTAGAGGATAATTTTCTCTTTTTGTTTGTTACAGATAATAAATGAACTAGATGAGAGAGAACAGATTATCTCTGTCAAGGTTTGTAACTAAATTTTTGTCTTTTTGAAGCAGATACTTCCTATACAGAGAGCTTTCATTGTCATCAATGTAGGGTCCCCCCCCCCAATTTGGGTGGTGTTTGTTTTGTTTTTACATATCCTACAAGAACTATGCATGCTCACAAATTCCTTTTTTCCCCTAATACATTCTTTGGTAAAACTACATCCAGTCTCAATTGGTGGTAAAATACCACCAATATGCGGACGATACGCAACTGTATCTGTCCGCCCCGTGCCAACTCAATGAAGCGGTGGACGTGATGAACCAGGGTCTAGAGGCCGTTAGGAACTGGATGAGCGCTAACAAACTGGTACTCAACCCGGACAAGACCGAGTGGCTGTTGTGCTTCCCTCCCAATAATTTGGCGAATGTACCAACACTTAGGCTGGGGGGTCAAATTTTACACCCCTCAGATAGGGTCCGCAACTTAGGAGTCCTCCTGGACCCACAGCTGACTTTTGACCACCAGCTGTCAGCTGTGACCAGGGGGGCATTTGCCCAGGTTCGCCTGGTCCGCCAGTTGCGGCCCTACCTAGACCGGGAGGCTCTCACAACAGTCACTCGAGCCCTTGTGATCTCTAGGCTGGAATACTGCAATGGGCTCTACATGGGGTTGCCCTTGAAGTGCATCCGGCGACTACAGTTAGTCCAGAATGCAGCCGCGCGAGTGATAGTGGGCGCACCGCGGTTCGCCCACGTTACACCTGTCCTCCGCGAGCTGCACTGGCTACCTGTTGGTCTCCGGGTGCGCTTCAGGGTACTGATGACCACCTTTAAAGCACTCCATGGTAGTGGATCTGGGTACTTGAGAGACCGCCTCCTGCCGATTACCTCCCTTCGACCAATTCGATCGCACAGACTGGGCCTCCTCCGAATCCCATCTGCCAGTCAATGCCGACTGGCGACTACACGGAGGAGAGCCTTTTCTGTTGCAGCTCCGACCCTGTGGAACGATCTCCCCGCTGAGATCCGTACCCTCACCACCGTCCAGACCTTCCGCGCAGCCCTCAAGATCTGGCTCTCCCAGCAGGCCTGGGGATAGGTTCCTAATTCACCCGCCCGAGTGTTTGATTGTTGAACGAAAGTTGCGTTTTACTATTTTTTTCTTTGTTCACATTTTGTTTTGTTTTTGATGTTGCACTTCCCTCCCTTGTGATTGTGAGCCGCCCTGAGTCCCCTCAGGGAAAAGGGCGGCCTATAAATTTTAATAAATTCAAAATTCAAATTCAAATTCAATTATTTTCTGGCTCTAGTTCTATGTCTGTGGAGATAAACAAATACAATTCATACACACATTTAAGAGAGAGAGAGGGAGAGAGAAAGAGAGAGAGAGAGAGAGAGAGAGAGAGAGAGAGAGAGAGAGAGAGAGAGAGAGAGAGAGAGAGAGAGAGAGAGACTCTTAAGGCATTGTAAAGTATTTGTAATGCCAACAAGATCAAATATAAATTGGACAATCTTGTCTTGCAAGATTCTGAATGTCATAATTGTCTTAAGGACACCCATTGAAAAGATAATTATATCTCATCAAACATCTAATCTAGTATCATTATTCATTTCCAGTCCAACTGTAGCATCTTTGAAGCATGGAAAAGGATAAGGATAGACTCTCATATTGTCAATTAGCACTAAGGTTCACTCTAGCAGCAACTCAGCCCTTACATGTTGAGCAACATTAATGCCCTGCAGGACTCTATTTCTTAATATCTTCAGGGGGGGAATATGGTTCAGTAATGTAAAAGCGAAATCCTGTCTGTCTGAAAGAAATTATGATTGATATTTTCAAGTTTCAAAAAAAACATGTCTACCAATTTTGACTCAATGGATTACCCGGAAATAGATTATAAAATATTGCAATTTTTTTCAATAAACCATTTGATTTTTTCTATAGATTTTTAATCCTCTTAACATTCCATCAATAAATGAAAAATCACATCATTATTTTGAGATTATCTTTTAAAAAAATAAGTTCAGAGAATAATGAATATTTAAGAATTCATAAAAGTGTTGACTGTCATCTTTTTATGTTCACTTTATAAAAAATGATTAGTGATTAATATACCAGCAGTTCACTAATGGCATCAGCAGGATTCAATTGATCTACCAGATAAACAAAAGATGTTATTAGAATACTTTTTGCTAGGCGTGAGTAAAGAGGAACAATTTAATTAATCTTTTCTGTCATAGAAGGTATGAAAACCCAAGATTACATTCTAGATACTTTCTATGTAAGAATCATAGTCAAATTTATAATTCTGATTCTAATTCTATTCATTTGATATGCTCCTTCCCATATAAACTGGAACCTGAGGCATGCTAGTGAAGTTGCTATTCAAAGAAAATTAACTTCAAAATAATAGCAGAAGCTATTTTCTATGCTCCCTTTTACATGAAATAATTTGGACATGGCTTAAAGCGGGATTTAAACATTATTTCAGTGAGTTATTACACAACCGTGCCATCATTAAGAACATGCAGAATCAGGAGAAATGGCAATGTTTGTTCCATGTAATATTTATTTATAATAATTGGGCATTTGGTTGTAAATTTCTCAACATTTCAGTTTCATACACAACTGTTAATGTTGCTACTGTCATCAAACTGTCAAGTTCACATTTCATCCAAAGTTTTAATGTGCAAAATCAAGACTTTGCTGAAAGAAATAGCTGTAATTAGATACGGAGGGTGGGATCGGGAAAATTCAAGATAAATAGTTATATCATAGTTTACTTTTAAAGCTATCTTAAATATTTGGATGAGTGCATTGTCTTATTTCTCTTTTGCAATACTTACAATCAATTGATATAGTGCTATTCTCTTTTTCTCTGAAAAATAATCTTAAATGCATTAAAAAAACAAACCTGCCAACTTTTGGTAAAATTGCCTTTTTCTCAATTACTTCCAAAGTGGTTTTGGAGAAATTAGACAACTTATTTTATGAATGTTGCTCAGTCTAATATTCTTTGGATTTCTTGTTTTGCATAGTAGCATTTTTATTAGAATATCAAAGGATATATCAATCAGAGTAAATTATTAATCACCTGAATTACTATTTATAGTAATATATATAGGCAGGAGGTATCATCATGTTTATTCATGTTGTGGAGGTGTTTCTCTATTTCAATAGCTTCAATAATTATTCTCTTGTTAAAGTGTTACCAATCTAATCCAAAGGGAGACTCCCCCCAAGAACCGAGACACAGAACCGGACAATGGCATCTCCCTCCTCCCTTACATCAAAGGCACCACAGATAAAATCAGCAAAATTCTCCACAAACACAATATCAAGACAGCCTTCAACACTGACCAAAAAATAGCCAACATCATAAGAAAACCCAAAGACAAAATCCAGCTAGAAAACCAAGGAGTCTATGAAATACCCTGCATTGCCCTGCAACATACATAGGACAAACAAACAGGAGAATAAATGCATGTATCACAGAACACAAGAACCCAGTCAGAAAAAACAAAAAAGCTTCCTCCCTTTTCCAGCACCTTAAAGCTACAGGATATGAAATTAATTTTGAAGGAACCAAATTAGTCTCCAAAACTGAACACTTCAACAAGAGAATAATTATGGAAACTATCAAAATAGAGAAACACCCCTACAACATGAATAAACGTGATGATACCTCCTGCCTACCAGACATCTGGAAACCAGCCCTAGTCAACAAACGAGCCCCACCCACCACCTAGGCCATTACAACACAAAACAACAACAAAACAACAACGGACACACAACCAGCACCTATCAGCACCAATCTACCAATCACGATACAACCACACAACCAATCCTTCCACTTACTGAAACAAAGCCAACACACACACACACACACACACACACACACACAAACACAAACATATACAGACATACATGTATGTATGTATGTATGTATGTGTATGTATGATTATGATTATGATTATGATTATGATTGTTGTTAAAATAGCTAGTGGCACATGCTGGGGGAATGACGGTACACATAAGACAGATTCATCACACAAATTTGCAATATAAGAATACAAGTATATAATGATAGTATTTCTACAATGATACTATCAAGTACCAGTATGTGTTGTGATTATTGTTGTCATTGTAGTTTGTTGAAGCAGTTTCTGGTCTATTCACCACATACTCTGGTGTTCAGTTTTCATCTGTAAATTGGTGCTCTGCTGAAAGATTGATCAACAGTATTCCATGTCTTTTTTCTTTTAATATTATTATTTATCCTCTTTTTACTATTTTTATTATTATATTGATGTTATGTTGTGTTGTGTTGTGATGTGATGTCAATAGCACTAGTACTTAGACTTAAGTACTGCTTCACAGTGCTTTATAACCCTCTCTAAGCAGTTTACATAGCCATCATATTGTCCCCAATAATCTGGGTCTTCATTTTACCAATCTCAAAAGGATGAAAGGCTGAGTCGACCTTGAGCCAGTCAGAATCAAACAGCTGAACTGCTAGCAATCAAGAGTCAGCAGAATTAGCCTGCAATACTACACTGCATTCTAACCACTATGCCACCATAGCTCTTTATGATATGTTATGTTATGTTATGTTATGTTATGTTATGTTATGTTATGTTATGTTATGTTATGTTATGTTATGTTATGTTATGTTATGTTATGTTATGCTCTGCTCTGATATGCTATTGTATTATATTATATTGTATTGTATTGTATTATGTTATTGATTTTTAGTTTACCTTGCCCATAAAACCTACAATCATAGCACTTAAAAGAGGAAGGGGAAAAGGTTTTAATATACTAACTGCAGTATATATATGCAGTTATATGTAATAAATACATTTTTGAAGCAACATTAAATTAGGGTTGCATATAAAAATCATCAAAGTGTTTGATCTATAGCCAACCCTATGGAATAGCATCCTTCCAGGGATTTGCAGAATCCCTATTCCAATCTTATTTAAACAGGCATTAAAAACCTGGCTTTTCTGTTGGCTCTTCCTTTGGCCTTGGGCCAGCTAATATGATGGACCTTTATGAGAATATTTTGTCTTTAGGCTTGATTGCTCTTACTGAATGTGTATTTTTTCATTTGTTATATTGTCTCCAACTGTTTTTATTCTTGTTTACTATTCAGAGTCATTACTGAACCAGACATGCTTAGCAATTTGGTAAAATAAATGATAAATTCTTAAAATCAAGTCAATGCTTAATAATTAACAAAGGCAATCTTTGTAATAAGAAGTCAAAATAAGCATTTATCAAGAATTTTTAACTCATCAAATATCTTCTATCCATATTTAACATGTTAGTAAGGGTTAATAGATTACAATTTTATGTTAAGAGAAAATCCAAATAGCAGTTCTTTCAAACATGATGAAATTGGTATTTATAGAAATCATTTTACACTTCAAAACATTGTATGCAACATTTATTGCAGAATTATTAATATATATTTTTTTAAAAATGTTGTCTAGGAGCTTCCAGATACAAAGTTTTTTCTCCTTTTTTCTTTTAGACTATTTATGTTTCCTAATTCATCTTGATTCTGGCTCTATTTCAAATAAACCTGCTACATGCAAGTTATCAAATATACTTATGTCACACAGAATAGAATTAGCAAAGTACTTTTTGACAACTTTATGTCTTAATTCCACAGCAAGTAGAAAGTATCAATTGTCCTTATACATACAGGATATTCCTGTACAAAAGAGTAAGATCATTTGTACTGGGAAAAGTTGAGGTTTGGTGGACAGATGAACAATAAATGAAAGGTAAAACTGATAAGACACGAAATGAAATTATTAAATTTTAATAAGATGATTACATCTTCACTCTTAACATCTCAGGTAGATAATAAGACAAGAATATGCACAAGAATAATAACATTATACATGCAATTGAATAAAATGAATTTATATAAAAAGTCAGTATCAGTTTACCCTATACAGTTTTTTGTCTATTCAGACAAAACACAGTGAATATAGGATAAAACTGGCAGTGATTTTTTCCCCCAACATTATCAGTTGCAACATTAGCTTTCACAGTTGACAATGACAATTGGGGTTCCCTTGTAGACATGTTTATTTACAGGTAAATATTATATACAGTCAAAGTACATCAGTATTTGAAGAACTATGTTTTGTTGTATTAGATATTTAGGCTAAAAGCAGTTTGGAGGCTAGGAATCAAGAAGCATAAAGTCCATCCTCAAAAAGAAAATAATTTTTTTCCTTAACAATTTAGAAACAAGTTTTATAGGAGTCCAGACAAAAATATTCACAAGTTTAGAAAAGAATTGAATCATGAATTTCTTCGAAGAGCCCAGATTTGTTGTACATACATTGTGTCAGTTCTGTGAGCGTCGGGAAAACAATCCTATGTTGCATAAAACACTTCAGTGAAAGAGAATTCTTAAATTCATTTGATGTTAATCTCTTTTACTGCTAGATTTATATAGACAGGGAGTTTCTCCTGGCATTGAGCCTGAGTTTTCCATCCAGTTGTGGGCTGCTGGGGGTTTGCTGGGGGTTTGCAGGGGTTCGGGAGAACATCTAGCTAAGATTCTGTGCAGTTTGGACAACCCGCAAATCCCACTCCTGGCTGGCCCCACCCACCCCACCCCTCCTAGTAGTCCCCATGCAGCCCATTTTGGATGCAGTTTGGTACAGGGCACGTATGGAGGCTCAGGGAGGGTGAAAAACAGGCCTACAAGAAATTCGGGAAGGCTGGAAAAGAGCCTATTTCTGGCCTCAAGGGGGCCTCCAGAGCCTGGAGAGTGCAAAAACGCCCCCCGCCGTGGTACAGGAGGCCATGGCCATGACCACCCAGCAACCGGGCAGAGAACCCCTTGCTAAAAATTTTGAAGCCCACCCCTGATTCCATCTCATAATCTTAACACATTGATTCTGGTCTGGTCTTGGGCAATATGCAATATGCAATAATCTCAAATCATTACAATCAACATTGCCACTAATTTTTATGCACTGGTAATCTATTCCTACTACCGCAGTAAAATGTTAATATAAGCAGAAGGCCTATTATAGTAAAGTATCTCAGATACAGGTTTATGAAGATTCGTACAACACACTAAGACGTAGTTTGTTAAATAGGATTCAGATAAGTTTGTACTAAGCTATAAATAATGGTTTACCAACTTAACAGTTTAGTTCATTCTACATGCTAGCTTGGAACCAACCAAACTACATTATAGTTTAATGTGATATGTAAATTCTGTGATGGCTTTTTGAGATAGGCAAATACATTTTGATTTTCTCATTATTTTAATTTCTGCTATATATTATTGTTCTGCTGTGATTCTGCTGTGCCATTTTTGTTGTGAACCTATGTTTATTCTTTAGACTTTCACAAATTGTTATAAACTCATGATTAAGGATATACTATATGTATATAGCCCTTAGAAAAATACAAATGGGAAAAAGATGAAAGGAATACCTGCCTATGATGCAAATAGATGGAAAGACAGAAGGAGTTTATGTGTAGGAAGAAGAAAAGAGGAATATATAGAACCTTTTTGATGGCTACAGAACAAAATAGACAATGACCACCTATTGGGAAGCTAAAGAAACTTCTGTGTAACATGATAATAATAAATCTTTTGAGTTTCCTACCTCTTGTGACTGAGAAAACCAAAGAAATAAAAGATAATTTCTGTCTGAATTTTTGGAGGAAATCCAAAGATTCATGCCACAAAGTTTAAATTATAACATACTTCTAAAATATCTATTACATTAAAATCTAGAGTTTACATTTGTTTTAGTATAACAATGTCTATTAAAACTTAGCCTATAAAGTATAAGTTTATTCAATTCACATTAAGCAATAGTGAAATGAAAGGCAGTTTCCTGTAAAAGAACCTACTTTTTCTAAGTAATTATGCCTATTGAGATTTTCTTACTTTTATTTTAAATGAAATTCTGAATACCTTAATTTTAGAACTTAAGTTTTAATCAGTGTTATTTTTCTTCTTATACTTCATATAATATATTGTTATTATGATTTGTACTAACGATAAGCATGCTATTCTCAAGATAGATAGACTTAATGAAAATGAACAGGGCAAAAATAATGCTGGATCAGTGAGAAGATATATTAAAATGTATTTTGAGCTATAATTTGGAAGAGTATTTTTAGAAGATGGTGTATTATTGGTATTTAACATGTGGTAAGTTGGTAAAGATGTACAAAGGTGTTTATGTCAAACATATGTTGGAAATGTAATTCCCATTCCCATTGCTAGGAATATGACCAATTCAAGAAATTGCTCAAGTATAATTCTCTTTCATATTTCTGATACCTGTTTCTCCTGTCATCATTTTATGGAAAAGGTAGGCTAGTCAAAATGATGGGAATTGTATTCCAATATATCTTGTAGAAAACACTAATTTAGATTACATTACTAAAATGACAAAGAAGCAAAATATTTGCTAAAAATAAATTTCAGTTTTTTTCTGTTCTACTTATCTTACTGAAAATTAATAGAATTAATATGCTCCCAAAATTATAATTATGCCTTTAATAAAACAGAACCTATTGTATGTTTTGAAACACCAAGACTAAAAAACTTAAAAATACTGGTTGTTACATACAGAAGGGAGGGAGAGAAAGAAAGAAACAAAACAAAAACAAAAACCATGTATATTTAATCTTACTATCCCCAGCTTTATTAAGTAATTTTCTCAACAGCACGCCACCGTTCTTTTGCATTTTTGTTGGTGGGTGGGCCTGTCTATCCCTTTTCCCCTCTCAAAGATAATATATTTAGAAAAACAAGCTTTCAGAAAACAGGATTCAATTAAATTCAAAACAGCCAATTATATTGTGTAGATAAATAATAATGGCTGCATTATATAAATGCATTAGGACTGCAACACCCTGAAATTTGGAAATTGCAATCCCAATATGTCTTGAGGGTACCTTGCTAAAAAGCCTATGCTGGATAATAGTGACTAAATGGACTTTTTTGTTTTTTAGGAAAAACCTCTGACTTATCAGCACTATGTATTTAAATAAAATCATGTTTTTCCCAGTCATCTCTTTAAAACAACTATCTGGAGGAGATTCTGGGATTTGCTTCAAGCCCTTGAAAAAACTTTGTTGTGAAATGGAAACATCTGACAGTTCTTTGGTAACTTCTGTGGTTAAAAATGTTATCAAGTAATCTGTTATAATGCGTTCCCTGGGGGCAGCATGCCATGGGATTTATTTTCTCCTTCTGTGATTGCCTCTCAAATAATAGGAAACATTCAGATTTTTAAAGGATATTTGTTTTCTGCATATTAAATGAAAGGAAAACTGCTTAGTTCATTCACTTAGAAAAAATCTGACTGATACAACAAACAGTAGTTGCCCAACTTTTCTAGAGAAATGCCAACCAAATGAGTCACCAATCTGAATTTATCAGAATTGATTATAAGAACAATATTCAGCAAGCAGCCACTGTTATCTACAAGAGAATGTCACCTCAGAGTGGCTTCATTGGAACTGTTATTGAAGTAACAAGTGAACCTGAATTTTTATTTCAACTGTTTAGATGAGACTGCTGAGAACGCAGCAGTGGTGGATGGAGAATTTATGTTTTTTCCTGGAATATCTTTCCTTTCAAGAATATCTTTCCCAGAAACAAGAATTCTTGTTTTTTTAATGGAATCCTCCCTAATGTCCATTGTTTCTTCTTTCTGGTAAACTATTTTGTTAGTCTGCAGTAGAGAAGATAAGAATAACTTTACTTTTTACTATTCAAGGGCTTCTCAGTAATTGTCAGCGTCTGAAGCTATGCATTTTTGAGGGATAACACAGAAGCAGGCTAAAGAGCATAACTCAGTCTTGGGAAAATTATTGCCCATCCCTAATTTACCCATGTGCTTTAGAATTAAGCATGGATTTCTTCTTCTTCTATTGTTTTCCATATTGCAGTTCTAACTAAAGATAATGCAGCAATTTGAACTGTTGTTTAATTTTAAATTTTACATGGGTCTAATGCTATAAGACACACATACTTTATGAAGATTATATAGGGAAACATCCATCAGATTTGTAGATGAATATCAAGATAAAAATGAAAGAAATAATAATCAGTTGTCAGAGTGTCTTGTTGGTCACTCAAATGCTAACATCCAGGAAATGGGGAAGCTTCTAAAGTCTACTGTACTTCTTTAGAATTTCATTAACTGTAAATACTTATAATAAAGATAAAGGTTTCCATTGTCCAGTCATGCGGCACTCATTTCCATTTCTTAGCCAAGAGAGCCAGCATTGTCCAAAGGCATTTCTGTGACCATGTGGCCACCATAACTATACACCGCACAGAATGTTGTAATCTTCCCACCAAAGTGGTACCTATCTACACACATTTGTATGCTTCCAAACTGCTACATGAGCAGGAGCTGGGGCAAATTACAGGTGCTCACCCCATCAAATGGCACTTGGATCTTGAACCCAGACTATCAGCTGTCAAACTGACAAACTCAACATCTTTAATTGCTGAGCCATCACATCCCACCTGATAATACAGAAATTAAAAAGAGAATTTACATGTTCACAGTTTGTGCTTTTTTATATATTTCCATCTGATTCATGGATAATAGATTGTGGAGAGTGTAGAATCATGACAACCATCTAGTGAGTATGAGTTTACTTTTTAAACATCCAACAATACCTCAACCTGAGCATAACTTGGAAGTCTTTCAATTTTTACTGTCTATAGCACTTACTTCAATATACAGTAGGTATAACCAATGTGGCATAATTGTTTAAAAATGCATAATATAAAAATGATATAAAAATACAATATTGATATTGAGAGCATTGCAGCAAATAATTAAAATAAAATAAAACTAGATAAAGGGAAAGCTATTATGATGAAATGTTAAAATTAGAGTTAGATTCATCTGTCAATTTAGGTATAATACTGGATTTCCTTAAAAATCCAGCTGTAATACTGGATTTCCTTAAAAATCCCTTTGTGTTTGTTTAGCTGTTTTTACAATATTATGTTCGAATATGTTAGATAACATGTTAACAAACAACAATTGTATTTTAATGTATGTTATGTCATAGTGATGAGGATGAAGAGAAACCATAAATGCTCTTCTGAGGAAGTGTAAAATTAAAATACAAAATCAAATGAAGAACTGTTTTAATAGAATCCAAAATATAATATGTCACATTCAAACAAACCCAAGTGCCAAAAAGGGACATGAACTCATTATACAGGAATTTTTAACTTTCTTGCTATAGTTTTTCTTTTTGTTGACAAGTATATTTCCGTTTGTATTAAGCAACATCTTTCCTTTGCATTCTATCAAAGAATGATTGAAAGTGCTTAGGACCATGTTCACAAATTAGGGTTAATAATAGGACATTATGTTAAAATGTCAATGTTTGGTATTCATGGGTCAGTTCATCATGTTCTTGGCTCATTGTCATGAATTGCTCCATACACGTGCAGAATTCAAGCTTGTGACAAGAAGCACTTAATATATTGCATCTGTTAGATTTAGCTAATCTCAAACCATTGCTTCACTTCAGTTTTGCCTTTTGGCTCAAGGAAGTGCAAATGGGATGTACCACCCAGAACATATTTTTTTAGCATTGCTCTGCAATGAGAACTTGAGTGAAACAAAATTTGGCGGTACCTAAACAGCAGTATGCCTTTTTCTCAATTCTATTAACACATACAACATCTGGTTAATACAGATATAAAATAACTGATAGATGAACTAAAAGACTTGTAATGGACCTTTGTTGCATAGATTCTTGGCTGTTCCACCAAGCACTAATTACATAATACATCCACACCCTTGAATGAAACAGACTCATCCTCACACCCTCTTACTCAATGCAGCTGTAATCGCAGAAAACTCTTCCTTGTGGCTGCACAAGGAATAGTACATTACTGTCATTCTTGAAGTAGCAGTGCACCTTACTCCTGGTTGCAAAAAAAGAAGAGTGGAGAGATGGCTCTTGCATTTTGGGGAACAGCCTGATTTGAAGGTGGGGGGAAGCAGTGCCCTGAAATCAGAGAGAAGGAAGCATTTCTGCAACAGACTCAAGTAGCCATTGGGAACTATGAAGAAGCCAGACCTGGGCAGGAACATATTTATTCTTGGGGCATCACAGATAATTTGTACATCATGTTTTGTTCTGGGGAAGAGGAAAAACAATAATTTCAGATGGATCAGCCACATCAAAATATATGCTGCTTAAAATGGGTGTTGGGGATGATTCAAAAGCAAGGTGATAAGACATGACCTACAATTGAATTAATCCTGACTAGGACAGAGATGTTTTAACTTCTATTCCTTTGCAAACAATCCATTGAAAAGAAGATATCTGTTTCCCAACAGCTATCAATGGGATTAGTACAGCAAGATTAAGTCTAGAATAAAAAGAGACTATTAAATGGATTGACTGAAAATTCAGAATGGGCAAGATAAAGAGTTTTTGATCATGGAAAATAATTGTCTTGGTCAGATCTCACTTGAAGTATTATGTTGAATTTTAAAATGTCTAAAAATGAAGGAATATAAAAATATAAAAATAAGGAAGTTCAGATAATAGAGGGAGTGGAAACTAAGTCCTATGCAAGGTAAAATTAAGAATATGTTTAGCCCATGGAAGAGAAGCCTGAGATGAAATGTGCTAGCAAACTTTATATAATTAAAATATTGTAACTTATAGAAGGAAGTTGATTTGTCACCTATTTTATGTAGTGCTGGACAAGAACCAATGGATTAAACTACAAGAAAGTATATTCAGGTTAGGAACAGTTTCCTGAAGAAGTTGAGCATTGTATTCCAGTTGAACAGATTGCTTCATAAGGTAGCACTGTATGTTGTAATCCTGGAAATACAGTATTTTCTGATTCTAAACTGATGTGAGACGTTAGTAATAATTATAAGAATAATGTGACTTTCAAACCAGTTTGATTCTGGAGGCTACATAAAATGAATATTTTGATAAGGTTAAAGCTAAACTTAACTTACATCCTATTATAGGCTATTTACACAAAACAAAACAGAACTTAAATAAACAGAACATCAATCAGTTTGAAAAATAAAAATACAAAGATACATTGCAGCACAAATAGAGATTAAAATCAAGAGACTGTCACATTATGTATTTCAAAAAATGTATAATTTTAAAACACAACTCTGGGTTCCTCACAGTATGTTTTAAACACACAGCAAAATATCAGGCAATTCCAGTAATACCATATAATGCAAGCAGTAGATTCATAGGAAATCTAGCATGATAGCAAGGAGGTTTCTGTCATTTAAATCAACTCCCCATTTCCTCGCCCCTGGTCTCTTGTGTTTATTACACTGGAAATATCATAAGGAGGTCATGTTATCTGGTTATATGACTGTGTTCATTACCTCCACTTCTGTTTTTTGGTTTAGATGGGGTGTTGTCTGGGTGATCTTACCCAATGGGGTAAGATAATAGATTTTCTATATGGGAGAACAAACTGCTGGCAAAATATTAAGAGAAAGCTTGTGGATTTTCTTCAGAAATAAACTCAGCAGCTATATAGTGACCTTGGGGACAGTCTCTTCCTTGCACATGATCAAAGTTCTAATTCAATGCATGGTGAATATTTGATTTTTATTATTATGAGTGGTGCTTAGGACCACTTTATGCTATTTTTTTATTTTCACAATATTCTCAATAGACTGCCCTGCTCAGTTATTGAAATGAAGGAAAAACTCCTGATATAAATATTATCCTGACTCTGTGACAATGGAATATTTTCTGGATCATGGTAGAGATTATGGTCTAAAGCAGTGGTTCCCAAACTTGGCAACTTTAAGACTTGTGGACTTCAACTTCTAGAATTCTCCAGCCAGTGGTTCCAAGTTTGGGAACCACTGGTCTAAAGCCATTCATTTGGTTTTAAAATGTATAATATTGTGTTCTCTGAGCACATCCTATACCTATTAGGTATTTAATATATAAAAGACATACATAAAAAGACATACACTGTGATCTGGTATGCACGCTATAAAATAAAAGAGTCATAAGAATCAGCTCAAAACCACAAGACCCATTATATTGGTGTTATTTGTTATCTAACAATTCTCATTTACCTGAAATTATCTTGGGGTTTAATGTTTATTGGTTGATGCCCACCAACAACAAAAGCAAATACTTATGTGTATTATCACTGGAAACAGAAACTCGGGGCTTGTTGAATCTCTAAAAAACAAAGTTGAATCTCTGGACACTTTAAAATTAGAGTTCTCTGTGGAGTCCATTTTTCAACTCTAATATTTCTGTTAAATTCAACCTGGTGGAACAGTCTAGACTCTAGATCATTAGATATAAACAGCAGTGATGTAAGGTATCTGGAAAATAAATCCAATTACATCCTTATGTTACAGTAATTTAGAATCTTCAAGACTCAGAAGATCACTAATGCTTTCTTGTGGATGTCAAATTTAATTGTCCCTGAGTAGTTTTATTAAACTGACTTTTCACACACATTACATTGTATGTGTTTGAAGGCAAGTATGTATAATAAGCTGTGAAGTAGACAAAGTGAGATATATTTAAAATACATCATGAAATTGATATAATATGTCCTTTAATTCAAAGTGTGGTGTCAGTAATTCTATCCTAACTGGCTGCATTTTAAACATATTTTATGGTGACAAGACTGATTGGTATCCTACTAAGCCAGACTTAGCTTAACTCTCACTGGAGTCAAAAAATCTACTACTGAACGGTCTTTGTCAGTGTTTAACAAGACTAAACTTAGATTCTCTGTATTTTAAAAAATTTAAAAATATGAACAATTACATTTTATAATATTTGAATATGAAACAATAAGGTGGAATTCAGAAACTATTCAAACTGGAAGTCACATTGGACAACATTATGAACAGAAGTCTAGATTAAGCTATGGGGGAGGGGGAGAGTCATCATTATCACTTGTTGTTACCAACTTCCTTATGGAGGACTTTGAATTTGAGAATCAAGCCACCCCACAGCACAATGTTGACTTAGATATGTTGACAATACTTTCAAAGATTGCAGCATGAAAAAAAGAAACTGAGTTAATTTATAGAGCATGTAAAGGAACAACAGAAGAGCATAAAATTCACCAAGGCAGTTGAAAACAATAGGGTGCTATTCTTAGATATTTTAATGAAGTGACGTAATGAAGGCTATTTAAAACAATGAAGTATATAAAAGGGGGGAATACAGATTCTTTATTAGAGGCAAAATAAAAGTTTCAAGTAATGTGCCAAAAAAAAAATAAGTGCTTGTATAATATCATAAGCAATGATATACTATGAAACATACAATAGAACAACAACAAAAGGATTATAAATAGCCAGAAAGCATTCCATTCTTCTAATGTGTGTCTGAAAGAAAAAGACAGGGTGTTTAAAAAAAAAAAAAAAAAGTATAGGTAATTTTTTAAATTTGGAATGGTGGACAAGACAAAAATCTGCCTTCTAATAAGGATAAATTCATCATACTAAAAACCAACAGAATATATAAAAGAAACTGTAGTGTAGATAGTATCAGGTTATTTTTAAAAGCATTTATTTATTATAATTGCTTTAAGGCCATTTTATTCAACACACCCTAATTGTATATTTTTCCAGGCTATATATGCAGTACTTTGATATTTTAGTTATTTCTCCTAGCACTTGTTTTCCTGTCCCTCCACCATCTTGGTACATCTTTGGATGTTTTCCAGTGTGCCATTATTTTTTTAAAAAAACAATGCAATACTAGGGTACCAGATTTCTAATGACTGTACCATTTATTTTCCATCTAGATAATCAAGGAAAGAATAATAGTCAGTTGATTTTATGAGCATCAGTAGCCTGCATCACATCTTGAATTCATGCATCTGGAAGGCCATACATCTCTGAAACTAATGTCTGGTCTGCACATTGTGTTGCAGAATGACGGAATCAAAGGTGAAATCCAGATGACAATCATTTCAGAATATATAGAATATATTCAAATACCGCTTAACTTTCTTATGGGTGATGTAGATTCAGCAGATCCACTTAATTATGGAACTGGTTAACATATGCTAGCCATTAATTTTCTTACAATTTTCCAACTGTATATGCTCTCTTACTATATCTAGCCAATTAGAATTTTAAAATGTAATCACTTAGAAGGTGAGGAGGG
Source organism: Thamnophis sirtalis (assembly GCF_051295495.1). Classification (NCBI taxonomy): domain Eukaryota; kingdom Metazoa; phylum Chordata; class Lepidosauria; order Squamata; family Natricidae; genus Thamnophis; species Thamnophis sirtalis. Next base: position 48,653,426 of record NW_028261388.1, read on the forward strand.
TAATAGAAAAATGTACTCTTGCTACTTACTATGATATACGATCCAATTTCAAGGAAAGAATCTTGCTTCCCCCACCCCCTCCAAAATCTGCTATCTTTCCTGATGAGGACATAATGTATATTTCAACCCAAAGAAAATATTTGTTACAGAGAGAGTGAAATATGTTTCCTTGGAAGCCTTTCCCTCTCTAGCATACTTGTGCAAATTAAATTTAAACATGCAAAGGCTATTTTGGATAAATCTGGAAATGTGAAGCACAAAAAATATCACACACAAACAAAGGAATATGAATCTCAGTCCAAAATAAGAAATAATATAAGAACTGATTATTAGGAAAATAAAGTCATCCATTCACATATTTGCCTTGGGACACATTCTTCAGCTACATACCTCCCAAGATGACTTGAGTATCCTCTCACTAGTAAAATGGTTGAAGTCTGCTTAAAGAGACAGTAAAGCAAAATTGTACTTCAATTGTTTAATTTTCAAAATCTTTGTTAAGCATGAGAAATGCAATGAGATAGAATCTGGTATTATAGAAGCACTCAAGAGAGGCAAGATTGTTCTTCTTCTCCATTCAAATTTTATAGGAATTTTGGATAAATTTACTAAGTAACATTTGTTTAAACAGAATCTCAAAATAGTCAATGTATTGTATATTTGTTAAATAGGAAATTGTCTTTCATGTGGTCATCACAATATGCCAGACCAGAGAGTTAGCTAAGTCTCAGGCAATCCACAGATATCCTGGATCCACATTCATTTATATAGGTTTGAATTAATATAATTCATGGAATATAATTCATAGCATGGATGCATGCTATGGTAATACTTAGAGGTATTTTAGTCCAAACACATTTCCCTTCTGCTAAAAATAAAAATGACTTATTTTTAAAACATTTTTTCAATAGACACAAGTAAGTAACTCAATTATGCTTTACATTATACTTTGTATTCTGTATGCCAATTAAGATATTTTAATTTTTCTGATGTTTATCTGTGCAAGCTCATCACTTGTAAACATCTTGTGCAATCTGGAATTTCTTGAACAAAGTTCCACCTAATTTAGAAACAGTTACCGTAATTTCTATCATATGATCTGCCCAAATGTCATTATTTTCCTGTCTTAAATCACTGCTTTTGATTTTAATTGAGTTATATTTTTATCTATTTTATCTACTTTCCTACTGCATGTTTTATTTCCTAAGGAAGGGGCTGAGCTCCTTAGCACACATCTCATGCTACAGGCCTTTATTATCATTTTTTTTTCAGTTAAGCTTTGTATTTGTAAAGGCTGTGAGATTGGGACTCTATGAGAATCACAGGCAAAAATTGAAGATAAGCTTTAACAATATTTTGGGCAATCAAAAGAAGTATACACATTAAAGAGCTTGAATAGATACTTGCACAAATGTTTGCTAGGGAAATTTGACAGTTTATATGATGGACATGGCTATGGCCTAGATCCAATAAATCCACATTTGATCAAGAGGGGGGGGGGAAGCAAGGTGCAAGGTCCTGCACTTACAAAAAAAATGCTAGGATGAAAAAAATCAGTAACAAACCTGAGAGCCAGTTTGATCTACAGTTTGGTTAAGGGTCCAAGCTAGAAATCAGGAGACTCTGAGTTCTAGTCCTGCCCTAGGTGTGAAAGCTGTGGCTAAGTAACTTTGGACCGGTCAATTTAAGTCAGCTCATGATGTCAGACTCAGGTAACAAGCTGGTCAGTCAATTCCTATTGCAAGCAGTTCATATTTTTTTTTAAAAAAAGCAGACTTTGCACCTGAGGAAAAATGCTAAGAAGAAAAACAAATCCATTTATCCATAGTAAACTATTCTCCAGAATGCTTTATACCACTCCAGTAGACCATTTGCCAGATACAAATACTAGGGGGGAAAAAACCTATTTATCCACAGTAAACTGGTTCTCCAGAATACTTCATACCATTCCAGTAAGTCATTTTCCAGATAAAAAGAAATAATTGTAAATAAATATGATTCTAAATGCTGCTGCAATTCTTTGGAAGGTGCAGAATTGATTTTATTTCATTTTAAAATAAAAATAATATTTTAGCACAGCAGTTCAGTAGTATTAGGAAATCAATCTATGGTGTGATTTTGTGGAATATCCCTAATGCTACCAAAAGGAGATTTGAAACTAACCTGACTCTGAAAGTATTGTCATCTTTTGATAGGTTTACTATTACTATATTATTTAAATGTTAGATTGCTGCTTAGTTTGTTAGATATAAGCAATGATATGTTACAAGGCAGCCTCTGAATTAGAAATTATAATTTAGCATGATCAGCCTGGATGTGAAACTTGGCTTTTGTTGCAGTAATATTTGACCAAAATGGTCTCATGGTTTCCTTATTGTTTACTTATCTTCAACATCTATGTCCAGATATATACTTACCATATAGATATCCTTCTGTATTTCTCAAATTTGTATTCTGGATTATCTACTTTTTTAAAATCCCAAAATTGTTTTCTATTTTCTGTTTCTTTCAGAGATTGAGAAAATTATAAAAATGAATGCATGAACAAAGAGACTGCTAGGACAAATGGCACATAGTCCAATTCTGGAATTAATTTTAGAACTGGATTGATTGAATATGTGCCATATTAGAAATGCTTGTAATTAAATAGAAGTTTAGGACAAAATAATTTGAAGGAACAATAATGGCACCAAGTGAAGGAAAATTGTCTTATCCCTCAATACCTTTATACTTTGAAGTTTTACTGGCTAAGTCCTTGAATTGTTTGTATTCATTATGACAAAGATTCCAAAATAAAATACTGAAATAATACAGAATTAACAACAAATTACTTTCAGATAGCTACTTTTTCCACAATTACGTGTGATAGAATTTAGGGTTCACATCACTTATTCTTAGGAACAAATGAAATGATCAAGCCATGCATTCAGGGGTTTAGTTTGGACTAATTATATCTGCACATCTGTTTCAAGGAGTTCATTTTCCATGGATAATCACAGAAAAATGTTGGACTTTTGACAGAACTCTTGAATTAAAATTGCAGGTATAGTATGCTTCATCAGAGGAGCTTTTGGCATTTCTGCAATGAATCATCTACAATTAACATACTCTACTCCTCAGCTTGTACATTATTTGTCTTTAATTAGGCATATATTCTTTCTGTAGCCAAATAAATTCAAGTCAAAATCTGTTTTGGTTCTACTCTTGTATACTTTTAAGAATTCCACTTACAACTATTATGAAATGGGACAGAGTACAGGATTCTAAACTAGAAAGTGATGAAGGTAGGTGTCCTATATCTGAGACTAATATATCTTTAATCAGAAGAAAGGGGAGATTTGAAATGACTTGAAAAAAATGGACAAGAGACACCTGGATAAAATCAATTAGAAAAGACTTAACTTAGTAATTCTGGATTTTTACATAGGCAAGTTCATTTTCTCATCACTTTCTGTGGGAGCAGGAGTAAGAGAAGGGCATACTATGACAAAACTACCTGAAGGATCTACTTTTGCTGCATATGTTTCATAGCCAACCCTTTCCCCATTGCTTGAATTGCTTTTAGAAAAATAAGTCAGGAAATAGTTACATATTACCAAAGATTAGCTGCATTCACAGCCATTGACAATATAAAGGGATGCTGGTAGTTGATAATGGCAGTTGAGCCAAGTGAACAGAGGTTTTTTACATCTGACTTTAGAAGTAGCTGAATTCAGTAGAACTTAAGACTGAAGACGAGTTCAAATGATTCATCTTTGTTAAAAGGTTGTGGTTCTAGCATACATGAACTGCATATGGATGGGTGTGTGTGTGAATAACAAGATTATAGGAGTACTTTTTCTTTAGATTTGCAGATTACAGGCTTTACTCAAAAATTATGCATATAGAGATTTATGGAATGTTTTTAAAGTAAACCTATGGTATTTCTTTTGGCAAGAACAGTGAATCCATAGTTATTGTCCTCAGAAATAGTGTAAAAACCCAGCAGGATCTGGCAATTATAGAGCTACAGAGACAAAGGAAAGACCACAACTGACCAAGAATGATTGAGTCAATCTTCTACTTTACCAGTTGGAAGAAACATCTAGCTATCAGCAGAAATAGCAAAGATTACATGCAGGCATCTTTTCATCAGGAAGTGGGAGATCAAGCCAGAGACCCACAAAGATGTAGGTAGGACCTTTGACCTAATGTTATATTTCCTGAAGAAAGGAGAATGTATGAGAGAATAGTGACGTGCGGTAAGCTTTATGGCTGGTGAGGCAGCAATTTTTTTAGACTTGTGGACTTCAACTCCCAGAATTCCACAGCCAGGCATACTCAGTTCCGATTTAAAGTGACAGCATTTTCCCCCCTTGCAAAATAAGTTTTCCCATTCTTTTTCTTCTCCCTCTCCCCCTTCTTCCCTCTCTCACTCCCTCCCCCCTCTCTCAAACAGACACACGCACACAGAGAAGTTGGATCCCTCTCTCACTCACTCACTCTCAAATAAACACAAACACAGAAGTTGGATTGGATATATTTTCCAATGGCTTGAAAGCAGCTCCTCTGCCATACCCTCCCCCATTCCCCTGCTGCCTTCTGATCCAAGCCTTTGATTGCAGGCAAAGGGTGTCTCATTTTGTTTTGCTTAGTTGTGCTTTGGGCTCTTTTTCAGTGGCAGCTTTGCCTGCTCCGGCCCCAGGGTAGACAGAAGAGGGCAGGAAGTGAAAGGCTCGCCCTTAGGAAGGTTGAACTGTGCTAAGCCCCGAAGCGCATTGCGCTCTTCGGCTGGCTGGCTGGCTTGCTTGTCCGGTGGGGTGGAGGGAGAAGGAGAGGAGCGGGGCTCGGCCTTGAAGCTCAGATGTTGCGAGCCGGGGCCTCAGGGAGCCGCCGCACGCTGCTTGGAGCAAGGGAAAGCTGGTGCCTTGCGCCCCAAGCGCAGTTGACTGTGTGGTGACCTTTCCCTCCCTTTGATGTCCCCCACCAGGACCTCTCGGATGGGCTGAATGGGATCTCCGCCGGCAACCGCCTCCCCCAGCTCTCATCCCTCAACCAGGCGGCAGCATACTCCTCGGCTCCTTCTCTGTGCCACACGCCGGCCTCAGACTTCCAGCCTCCTTACTTCCCACCCCTGCACCTTCGCGATCTCCTCCCAGCCCAGGTCAGAGCTGCGCCGAGCTCCCCTCCCCAGCTCAGAAATGGAGAGGGGGATCGAGGCTGTGAATAGGACCCCTTCTCCTCCTTTCTGCTGCTGCCCACCTGCCCACCATCGAATAATTCTTCCTCACCGAGCATGATCCTTAGCTGGAGGACCAAATTTGGGGAGAGCCAGCAGGCTCACTTGGGCACTCCATGCGGAGGCTGCTGCCATTGAGGTGCTCCTTTCGCGCCTTCCGAAATAACCCGCCCAACGTAAGTGTGCCTTCCTTGTGGCTCCTCTTGACCAACAAACGATTTCTTTTTCTACAGTCGCTCAACTTCAAACCTGCAAGGCATGATTTGCTGCTCCCAGATCAGGAGGTGGGAGAATCACGTGCCTCCTTTGCATATGGAATTTTTCGCCTTTTAACCCTTGCTTAACTCTTAAAAGGCAAAAAATTCCTTATGCAAAGGAGGCCCATAGTTCTCTTGCCTCCCCCTACAGTTAACACTAAGCAGACTCAAAGTCACTGTGACTTGGAGTGTGGCAGCAACTATCTTGGCCTTTTTAATTATTTTAAAAATTCTTTCCTTTTCCTCATGAGATTGGTGAGGCCCCGCCTCCCCTGCCTCTAGTGACTGCACGTCCCTGTGAGAGAAGCATAAAAGTAATACACTTTTGTGCTTTCTTTAGTTCTGTTGATATTAATGGCAAACAAACAATAGTTACCTGCTTCTGAAAGTGTCTGGTATTGGAGAGTGATAGACCTTTGCAGTAAACTCGAGAAGTACAGATAGAGAGACAGTGCACAAAGGTTTGAATAAACAGCATAATTTGTGCACTGCACAGGGACCTGCATTGTAATAAATCAATGTAATATAAACATTTGCAATGTATGGAAACTAATCAAGGAAGCGATGGATGGAAACTAATCAAGGAGAGAAGCAACCCAGAATTAAGGAGAAACTCCTGACAGTGAGAATAAACCAGTGGAAAGCTTGCCTTCAGGGTTCTCCATCACTGCAGATTTTTAAGAAGAGATTGGATTGCCTTTTGTTCAGAATGGTATAGAGCAGTGGTAGTCAACCTGGTCCCTACCGCCCACTAGTGGGCATTCCACCTTTCATGGTGGGCGGTAGGGGTTTGCTGTAACTCTGCTTTATAAATTTTATAAAGTAAAGTTACTTCCCTACTTTATAAATCACCATTACTCTAGAATGGGGGGGGGGCGGTTAGAAAATTTTACTACTGAGATACAAAAGTGGGCGGTAGGTATAAAAAGGTTGACTACCCCTCGTATAGAGTCTTCTGCCTGAGCAGGTGATTGGACTAGAAGTCCTCCATAGCCCTTCCAACTCTGTTATTTGGTTATTATAAAGATATAAAATAAATAAACTAGAATCTTAACTATTTTGTCTTTTTTCATTTATCCATCAAAGATGGATAAGATATGTAATAATCATGTCCCACTTGATTTTGATCCTATAATTTAAAACATTTTTCAAAGTCCCTTAGGATGTAGCCTACAACTATGATTGCTAACCAGTTATCTCTTAGTTGAACTTGCCATCACATAGGTTATCATATCCCAAACTTTAAAAAGATGTTTTTTTCTTTGAAATCTGCAACTGTATTACAGGTAGTCCTCAACATACAACCACACTTCCTAATGAGACAGTTGCTAAGTGAGTTTTCTCTCATTTTATGACCTTTCTTGCTATAATTGTTAGGTAAATCACTGCAGTTGTTAAATTAGTAACACCATTGTTAAGTGAATCTGGCTCCCGCATTGACTATGCTTGTCAGAAGGTTGCAAAACATGATCACATGATCTCAGGACACTGCAACCATCATAAATACCTGATAGTTGCAAAGTCTTTGAATTCTGATCATGTGACTGAGGCGGCACCAGTCCTAAGTATGAAAAACAGCCCTAAGTCATTTTTTTTACTGTTGTTATAACTTTGAAAGGTCATTAAACAAATGGTTGTAAGTCAAGGACTACCTGTACGATACATCCCTGCAGCCATGGAACTGATTTGTTTTCCGTGGGAGGAATATCTCACTGCAATCATTATTTAGCAGCATCTGTACTCAGCTCTATTTTTTTCCCCTCATCTAAAATGAGAGCAGATCATAGCTTCTGCAATCCTGTCTCTTCCAATGCTCCCCACTCTCTACTAGAAGCATAACATTGTGTTTATAAAACTTCTATGTCCTGTTGACTGTGTCTATATGGTTTACAATGGATTTACTATTGCTTCTCTTTCTATTACTCAGAAGTACCTTTTCTTATGCGGGTTTATGATCAAAGGCATCTGCACAGTCTTACATTAATAGGATCTCATCAAATCAGCAGTCATTCAAGGGGAAATTGAATGCAAGTTGTTGGTCTTCTATTATAATTCTGCAAAATGAGACCTTCAATGGGTTTAGTGCTTTATTAGCACACTTATTTAACTGCTGCATTCAGGAACATTCATTTATAGTTGTTACAACTGATCTCCTCTTGTTGTGTATTTGATAGAGTAGCATTTCGGAAAGTGTTGTATTTTTTCCAAATAGCAATGCAAATTTATTGTACCGGTATACAGGGAAGAAAGGAAATTTGAGGGCAGGGGCGGGAGCGGGCGGGCAGAGGTTTAGATAAAATTACAAACTGTTGCAACTCGCAAGTTTAGCCAGCCCATGTATTTGGATTAAGGAAGTTTTGTGGATGGAATCAGGAGACATTCACTTGTCCAGCTTGAAGACAGCGTGCTCTTGAAATTATGCAATTTGATTTATTTTCTCTGCAAGTTCTAGATTCAGAAAAGCAGTTATATTGCCATAGTTATAACACTATGAAGATCAGCATAGACTAAGAAAATTGTCTGATGAATGGAAAACCTCAAATTGAAAAGCCATTTTTCATGTCCTGTAATACTTCCAGAGACCAAAGGCATGTTCATAATACTCATTAACCAGAATCACTATTAGAAATACTTTCCTTACAAATGTATTCTGCATTGCTGACAAGATTATTCTTTCTGGTCTATGTTGTATTTATTTTCTCCACACATATCAAATTGCCATTGACGCAAACTCTGTCTGTCTGTCTGTCTGTCTCTCTCTCTCTCTCTCTCTCACATACACACACACACCTAAATGTACGCTGGGACAACAAGCATTTATTTCCCACTTGGCTTAAGATGACCTTGGGGAGGAGGAAGGGATAAATTTAGTGATATCAAATTAAAGGGAACTGTTCATTTGTCCTTTCATTTACTATAGTGAACTTCTGACACTTCATGCATTGCTGCAATACAGCTCCAAACAGAATGATCAACATGAGGAATATGTTCGGAATATTTTGAAAGCTTTACAAAAGAAATGAATGACTAAATGATAGGAAAGTTTGAATTGCTTTAGTTCTTTGTGCAAGCTTCTATTTGTATGTGAAAGATGTGGCAATGCTTAGTTGCACAGGTTAGTTCTGAATATTCTTAAAAATTGTTTCTTAGAGCAGCAAAATAAGCCAATGCAATCCCTGCATACATGTATTTATGCAAACTGCTTATCTGCTCTTCTTAATATCACATGGACTAACTGTCTGAGCCTGACCTCATCTTGACTTTAACATTTGGAGCTAAAAAACACACTTATATAACTGTTATCCCAGAAAGCAGCTTACATCCTGGCTACATAAGCAAAATACAGCAAAGTGATTGTATGCTTTATTTTTCCCAAATAACTGTTGTGGTACATAAATCTTAGAAAAACAAACAAACAAAAAGCCTTATTTGCTTTCCAACATCTGTAAACATATGGTTTGAACTTGATTCCTCTACCCCACCCACTTTTTTTGTTCCTTATATAAATGCCTTTGTTCTAAGGAGATGCTTGTATAATACAATGCTTGAATAACACAATAATAGTTAACAATCACACCCCCAGGGTAAAAATAAAAAAGAATCAGTTTTCTAGTTGTGTTTGAATCCTTTTTTGTTTTGCTTTGTTTTGTTTTCATTCCTTAAATACATCCCATAGTTAGGATTTTCCATTACTGCAAACATATGGCAATGAAGAGATACTTCCAGTAGCCATCCAGATTTTTACACCTATGAACAATTTAATATTAATAAATGTTATCAAAATAATAAAAGGATAAAAAGCTCTGCATTGTCCAAGTTTGTGCACTACTTTGGACAAAACATTAACTCACAGTGTTCAAACAATATCAAATCAAAATATGGCTATGCCATTTTCTCATATACAGATATTTTTCTCCTTCTTTAGAGTCATCCATGAGTAAAGAGAGTTCACAAAGATGCAATCCAATCCAGAGCCTTCATTATATGCTCACTTCAAGCTGCAATTTTAGCTGAACCGTGCTCAAGAGCTTCTAGGAAAAAAAGTCCTTCTGGAACCCAAAAGGGTCCATGAGTCACTTGGGATGGATCAAATAGGTTCTACCGTCTGGCAGTAGAGAGTAATCACAGACAACTTCAAAGCCCAAAGGATCTGATCTGTCTGTGCAAGGGACAGATGTTAAATCACCTTCAAACCCAGATCACAATAACTGGCAGATAGAATTATTCTATTGTTATTGGTCCTTTTAAATTTGAAATGGTTTGTAAGTTAAGCTGCTTGTACAACTGGCAGCAAGAGTGCATAACTGAAGTATTTGGATGTAAGAAAATCAAAGGTTCCTCACCCACCCCACCCATCCTTCCTCAGAAAACATTCCTTCTTGCAGGCCTTATGTTAGCCTCATCGCTATGGAATCCTCCATATGGTTTCTGGGGTTTCTGTAGTAACACCCCCCCTTCCCACTTCCCCAGCTATTATCTATTATCAGAAGGGTGCCTTGTCTTATCCAAACTCAATCCAGCATGGACTGAAGATTAGTTAACTATCTGGAATCTAGTTAGATTTTCTGAAGGCTTCCAAGCTATTTTTTAAAGGCCAAGAAAAATGTTTATTTAGAAAGATATAATAAAGCAAAGAACATGCACAAATCCCACCGTCTTGTCTCACCAAAACAGCATGTGTTCATGATCGAAATGGAATTATACACGCCACTTTTTTTCCATCCACTAAAAACACCCCCTCCCTTTAAATCCTACCTTTCCAGAAGGAAGCAGGAAATTCAGAAAAAAAAAACTTCTTTGGTATTTTAGTAAGAATAAATGTCTTAGAGAGGAGATTTTTATTTGCACAAAACACATTTTTCTGCTTGTTAATTAATTTGCTTCCTAATCCAGATGCCAGTCTGTATGGTAGTGTCACATATTTTAAGGCAATACAATGAATGTTTTTCTCCATTCCATCACCTTTCCCACTTCCCTGCCTTTTGTCATTATATACATTAGAAAATAATAATTGCCTTATAAGTAAAATCTAATATTATAAAAACCACAAAATAAGTTTTCCTATTATATTTTGGATCAAGGCCTTGATAAACATTTCCCTTATAACCTGCCAATGTTTTTTTTAAAAACCAAGCAAACATTCACATAAAGCTCTAATGTCATGAACCCTTGAAATTAATTATAGAAGAATTCCAGATTAAAATCTTATTTAACTGATATTTCTTTAAATAATACTAGTAAAATCACACTAGTGCATCTCGAATGGTGGAATTTGGAATAGAGAATTCCATATGAGCATGGAATAAATAGCAAAGTTTTGGTAAAGCGGAACACTTTTCTATACACAAATCTCAGAAACCATACTTCCTTTATGGGGCAGAGATATATCTTACATCATATTGTACTTTTATCACAGGAAAGCTTAATTTGAAATGAGTGTACCTTTATATGGCACACTACCAGAGGTGGTAATTCAGCCCTTTCTGACAGGTTCTGGAGAACCAGTAGTGGAAATTTTGAGTAGTTCAGAGAACTGGCAAATAGGCTGTCCCTGCCTCCACTTACTTTTTTTTTGTTGCCCTGAACAGGAGAATGGAGCTAGAAAGCAGGTTAGTGGGGTGGGGAGGGAATGGGGATTTTGCAGTATTCTTCCCCTGCCATGCCCACAAAGCCATACCACACCCACAAAGCCGTGCCCACAGAACCAGTAGTAAAATCTTTTGTATCCCACCACTGCACAATATATATGGCACAACTCACCTTATCCCTTGTTTAGCTAATTTAGCAAGCCGCTCTCCTTAGGCAGAGTTTGAGAAACAAATGAAATGCTTAATCCTTCTACTTCCTGCAATTCCTATCAACTGTCCCTTTCCTGGAATGATATTCTTTTCACTTTAATTTACTGAGCAATTTTGAGGCAAAGCAGTTTAAGTCTAGTGGATGAGAGGTTACTAAAATGGATTAAACATTGTCTTTGGCAGCCTCTTCTCTTCTTTCTGACAGTACTTCTTTTTTGAAAGGCTAATAGGAGGTGGCCTCAAAGAATTGCCCCTAAACCATGAAACATTTATGCTGTGAATTTGCCTCAGACCTGAAAGAATAATTTTAAAACAATTTCACCTGAAGACTGTTGAATACTAGCGCGGGAAATACAAGCGCGCGAATAAGGACTCCTTCTGATTGGTTCCCGGGCGGAGCCGGTTCAATCCTCGCCCTGATTGGTCGAACTACTCGACGCCCCATTGGCTCCTCGTTCAAACCCGGAGGTATAAATGTTTGGCGCGAACCACGCCACGTTGAATCGTAGTCACTCTGTTCTCAATAAAGGTTGCTGTTTGCATACCCGCTTGTCGCGTCCTTTCCCTTCGCTCCAAGATGCAAAACTGGCGACGAAGGTGGGATTCCGATTCCCGCGACCACGGAGAAGAACAAGCCAGCTGCCACCGCGTCTGAACCAGCACGAACGCTATCCTCAGGCTGAGAACTCCGGCAGCGAACGCAAAATTTTCTCCGCCCTTTTCCTCCCCCTCTCTGGCTCCACACCACGATGGCATCAGCGCTTCCTCCTTTCGCGCCATTCGGATCCGCCGGAGAATCATGGGACGGCTTCATGGAGCGTTTCGAGTGCTACTTAATCGCATCGAGGAACCAGGCACAGACCGACGAGGAGAAATGCAGCTTCTTCTTGTCCTGCTGTGAGCCTTCCATGTTCGCCTCCGCGAGAGCCCTGGCCGCCCCGAGGCCAGCCTACAAACTTGGGTGGGACGAGCTGATGTCCAGACTGAGGAACCACTACGCTCCCTCACCCTCTCTGATCGCACGCCGCTTCACCTTCCGCCGCCGAGTGCAGAAGCCCAACGAATCCATCAGTCAGTTTCTAGAGGCTTTGCGCACAGTGGCCGCCCAGTGCGATTTTGCAGACCTGGAGGAGAACCTCGTGGAGCAGTTTGTATGCGGGGTCCGCGACGTGCATTTGCGCAGCCGCATGCTCCGGAACCACAAAATCACCTTGGTGCAAGCCGTGGAGACCGCGCGAGCAGCGGAGCTCTCCGAACAATCCACGGCCGACATCGAACGCCTCCAGCTGAAAACCCCCGCGCAAACCGCCGCGGGGCCTTCCACCCAGACGAACCTCGTCGACGACCTCTCTCCTGCTGAAGACGAGGAGGAGGAAACCGTCGGACAAATGAGGACGCAGCCGAAGCGGAGGCCACACCAGCAACCACCGACGCCCGCTCAGCCAGCCTCAAACGCACCTTGCCGTGGATGCGGCGGCTGCCACAGCCGCGCATCCTGCCCGTTCCGTTCCGCCGTCTGCCGCCGCTGCCGAGGAGAAGGACACCTCGCCAGGGTCTGCCGGGCTCTCGTGCCAGCCCCATCGTTCATGCAGCCCAGCGACCAGTGCCAGGCACCGCAACGCCGCCAACAGCCACGTCCTGCGAGGCGAGCTGAGGACTGCCACTCAACCTACCAGCCCTCCAGCGCCGACTGCGTGGTCTACCAGGCCTCCCACGTTCCCACCGGCGATCGCAAAATCAGCACCGCCATCCGACTCGAAGGTCAGCTTTGTCGAATGGAGGTGGACTCCGGGTCTTCCCGTTCTCTCCTATCTTGGGCCCTGTTTTCCCGCCTTTGCCCCGGGGTTCCCCAGAGCCAATTGCGCCCCGTCGGGGTCTCCCTCCTAGACTACCAGGGAAATGGGATTCCCACGGCAGGAATATTCCACATCCAGGTGGAATACGGAAACTTTAAGGGGAAACTCCCAGTTCTAATCGTCAGGAACGATCTGCCCGCTCTCCTTGGGTTGGATTGGTTTCCCGCCTTGGGCCTCACCATAGAGGGGGTGCACAGGGTAGTCCCCCTCACCGTAGATAGCGTTCTAGATGAGTTCGCAGATGTGTTCGATGGGAAAGTGGGTTGTTATAAGGGCACCCCCATTTCCCTCTGCCTCGATCCCCAGGTCGCTCCCATTAGGCTGAAGGCACGCAGGGTCCCCTTCGCATTGAGAGCAAAGGTAGACGCTGAACTTGATAAGCTTATAGAGCAGGGGGTAATCGAGCCCGTAGATCACGCCCGTTGGGAAACCCCCATAGTCCTTCCGGTCAAACCCGACGGATCGGTGAGAATATGTGCCGACTATAAGTCGACCATCAATTTGGCCCTGCAGGCAAATCCATATCCGGTTCCCGTAGTGCAACACCTACTCCACTCCTTAGGGCAAGGCCGCATTTTCGCCAAGCTAGATATGGCACAGGCCTACCAGCAGCTTCCCGTAGACGACGATGCGGCTACAGCCCAGACCATCGTCACCCACCGCGGGGCCTTCCGTTGCCGCCGCCTCCAATTCGGCGTTTCGGTTGCCCCGGGGATTTTTCAGAGCCTCATGGAGCGGTTGCTCCACGGGCTCCCAGGCGTCGTCCCCTACTTCGACGACGTCCTGGTCGCAGCCCCCAGTCACTCGGAACTCCTGAAAATACTGCGGGAGGTTCTCACACGTTTTAGGGAGGCAGGACTGAAACTTAAGCGCAGCAAATGCGAAATTGCTGTTCCCAAAGTAGAATTCTTGGGGTTCCTCATTGATGCCCAAGGCATCCACCCCACTCCTTCCAAAGTCGCCGCCATCAAAAACGCACCTGCACCCACCTCTAGGGCGGAACTGCAGGCGTTCCTGGGGCTCTTAAACTTCTACGCCCCTTTTATTCCCCACAAGGCGTCGCTAGCTGAGCCGCTACACCGACTGCTTGACCGGTCAGCGGCCTGGCAATGGGGTAGCCGTGAAGCGCACGCGTTCGCGGCTATAAAAGACATTTTGACCTCGTCGGCAGTCCTAATTCAATATAGCGATAGGATGCCCCTAGTTCTGACTTGCGATGCCTCTCCCTATGGCATAGGGGCGGTCCTGAGCCATGCCCTCCCGAACGGCTCAGAGGCCCCCATAGCTTTCTATTCCCGGACACTCTCCTCCACGGAGCGGAACTACAGCCAAATCGATAAAGAAGCCCTGGCTGCAGTGTCCGGCATTAAGCGATTCCATGACTACCTCTATGGTAGGAATTTCACCCTTGTCACGGATCACAAGCCGCTCCTGGGGCTACTGGCAGGCGACAAGCCAACCCCCCCCCCCCATTTTATCTCCCCGCATGACACGATGGACGGAGTTCCTAACGGCGTATTCGTATACGCTGTTATACCATCCGGGTAAGCAGCTAGGGCACGCAGACGCCCTGAGCCGTTGCCCTTTGCCAGAGACGGACACAGCCCACGTGCCCGCTCTCTCTATTTTGTCCATCGCCGAATCCGACCTCCCCGTCTCTGCCGCGGACGTCGCAGCTTGCACAAAGGCTGACCCCGTCCTATCCCAAGTAGCTTCATGGGTTTTGAGGGGTTGGCCCACGGAGAAGGTAGCGGAAGGATTCCGACCATTCAAAGCACGACAAGCCGAACTCGCCCTTCACGGGGGTTGTCTTGTCTGGGGGGATAGGGTAGTGATCCCCACAGCCCTGCGGGCACGAATCCTGCCCGCACTCCACAAAAACCACCCAGGCATAGCGCGAATGAAAGCCTTAGCCCGTAGCTATGTGTGGTGGCCCTTGCTAGATTCAGAAATTGCAGACTACGTAGGCCGATGCAGGATCTGCCAAAACTCTAGACCGAATCCCCCCACAGCCGCCCCTCGTGAGTGGGAAATCCCTAGAGGCCCATGGTCCCGTTTACACATTGACTTTGCCAGCCCCTTCCACGGCCGAAACTTCATGATAGTAGTCGATGCTTACTCCAAGTGGGTGGACCTGGTAATCATGACCTCCACCACTGCAGAGAGTACAGTGAGGGCTCTTCGTAAGATGTTCGCCACCCATGGGTTACCGGATGTGATAGTCTCAGATAATGGGCCCCAGTTTACCTCCACCACGTTCCAAGAATTCCTGGCCGAACAAGGAATCAGACACGCAGCCACAGCCCCTTATCACCCAGCTAGTAACGGCCGGGCGGAGCGCGCAGTTCGCTCAGCCAAAGAAGCTTTGGGCCGCATGGACCAGGGCGACTGGCAAGAAAGAGTGGCGGCTTACCTCTTGAGCCAACACTCCATACCCTGCCCAACGACTAATAAAAGTCCCGCGGAGCTCTTGATGGGTAGGAGATTGCGAACCTCCCTAGACAGGCTCCATCCACTTTACGCAGGGGATCTGCCGAGCAACCTGGGGGCCCTCCCTTCCCACGCGTTTAAGTTAGGGGATCCTGTATGGGCCCGCTCCTTTTCTGGGGATCCACGGTGGGTTCCCGCAACCATCACAGCTCTGACGGGCCCCTGTTCCTTCAGGGTCGGCCTGGCCGACGGAACACAATGGAGGCGCCACGTGGACCAGTTAAGGCGACGCCTCCCCGAGGAAACAGACGGCCCGAGCCTCTCAGACACCCGCTCTCAGCATGAGCCACCCTCGATGACCTTCCCCCCAACGGACCGCCTCCACCCGGGGAACGGGGGACAAGCCGATGCGAACTTTTCGGACAAACGCGCCTCACCCGGCTTCTTCCTTCCTCGAAGCCCTTATCGAGACTCTGAACCTACACCCCAACCAGACTGCACGGGGCCACTGTCGGACACTCCTGTTGCCACGGAGACGCCAACCCGGGCAAATGGACATCGGGCACGGGGCCCGGGGCCAGTGCCATCCCACGGGGCCGTGTCGCAGATTCACCGCCCCGCCACGGTCACACCTCCGCCGGCGGTTCCCCCCCCGACGACAACCGCCGGGGAGCCACGAAGGTCGGGACGAGAACGTCACCGTCCCACCTACTTACAAGACTATGTTTGCCCTTCCTAAGGGAACTCTTTGACTAGGGGGGGAGGGGTGTTGAATACTAGCGCGGGAAATACAAGCGCGCGAATAAGGACTCCTTCTGATTGGTTCCCGGGCGGAGCCGGTTCAATCCTCGCCCTGATTGGTCGAACTACTCGACGCCCCATTGGCTCCTCGTTCAAACCCGGAGGTATAAATGTTTGGCGCGAACCACGCCACGTTGAATCGTAGTCACTCTGTTCTCAATAAAGGTTGCTGTTTGCATACCCGCTTGTCGCGTCCTTTCCCTTCGCTCCAAGATGCAAAAAAGACCATACAGAATTGAAATAATACATAAATAAATACATCCTAATTTAAGGATTGCTTTTTATGTCCTTAATGGTTGATGGAAATGCAAAAGAAAAAAAATACCATCTCATTTCTAAATTTGGCAAATTAGGGGTTAGCAAATTAGGGGTTAATCTTACTGCCTTTAAAGAGGAGAGGAAAGAATTCCAAATGTGACATTAAAAAATACACGTTTTAATGACATCTCTTCATGTTTTAGTTCTCCCCCGTCCCTCCCTTCTTGGCAACTAAGAGCCAAGAAGATAATTTTCAGTGTTGTTTATCTGGCATTACTGACAATACAGTTAGTCCTTGGCTGAACCTAAAATTTCTGTTGCTAAGTGAGACAGTTGTTAAGTGGGGTTTGCCCCATTTTATAACCTTTCCTGCCAGAGTTGCTATGTGAATCACCGCAGTTGTTAGGTTAGTAACATGGTTGCTACGTGATTCTGGCTTCCCCATTGATTTTGCTTGTCAGAAGGTTGCAAAAGGATACTGACCCCAGGGCAGTAATACGAGCCAGTTGCTCATAATACGAGCCAGTTGCCAAGCATCTGAATTTTGATCACATGACCATAGGGAAGCTGCAATGGTGAAAACAGTCATAAGTTGTTTTTTCAGTGCTGTTGTAACTTTAAGTGGTCACTAAATGAACTGTTGTAAGATGAGGACTACCTGTACACTTATCATACTAGTAAAGCATAGCTACCAGTTATCATACAGATGTTATAGTTCAAATGACATATGTGCAACATTTGAGAGCCCAGGGACCACAGCATGGTTACTACACTGTATTTAAGTACAAACATCCAGACAACCAACCACTAGTTCCAACTATAGTTAGCATGGAATTAATTAAAAAACTTAAATTGATTTAATTACATTAAAATAAGTATTACTTCCTATGTATTTAATAGTTATATTATATATAATTTAATAAGTATATAATTATTAATAATTATACTGTCCAATATTTTAAACATGTACTTTGCAAAAACCTAATATTGTATAACTGGTTTAAATGGTTGATTTCACCACAGAATACAGATACCAAAATGTTAACAAGGAAGGATCATGTTTCATTTTCTCCAGGACTAAAAATGCGTATGATTGGGGAAAAAATAGTAGAATTATCCTTTATTCTGGGACTGCATGTATAATACTGGAAACAAAATACATCTGGAATCATAATGTTTAGTAAGCAAAAATGGGCACATGAGAATGTTGCATAACTCAGGAATTTCAATGGAAATCTTTTAAAAGAAGGAAATTGGACTATGCAACTTTTTAAACGTTGGAACAGGCTTTGATTAGAATATGATTCTCCTTGCAATTATGAAATATGTGAGCAAATAACTCCTGATAATAAACAAGATCCCTATGAACTGAAAGGGAGCAGCTACATTGCTTCCAAACTTTTTTTTCCCTATTAAACTACTTTGTGCTCTTTCAACAATGTACAGTGTTGGCATTTATGATCCATGGCTTGTGAATTACTCTAAGGGTTCTATTGAGATGAAAGATGTAGGATAAAGATGAAGATGAATATATCTCTGTTGCAGTTCTACCAGAAGTCTAGTAAAGTGATCTTTAACTTTCCATTTCTACTTCAATGTGTTTTGAAGCAATCTTTCAATGATTTCTGGATCAGCTTTCTATTTAATAAAGTTTATTCAGCAGGTCTAATCAAGGTTGATTAAATCAAGAATTAAAGGGGAAACACAAACACACTCAATATATTGAGCAATATATTTGATTCCCTCAATCCCAGAAGTGGTAAAAGAGGAAATAAAGAAGACTATATTTGATGGCATTTCCTATTTCTGGTTAAGGATTGGTTGGAATTTGGAACTGGTTACCAGATTTAATCAAGCAGCTGGGAACACAGAAAATTTGGAAAGGTTTTTTTTAGAAGGCTATTTCTTCCATCAATTTGCTCTTAATAAAGAATATATAGAGAAATATATTTCAGCAGTAAGGGAAATTGACTGCAAACCATCAGTGGAATGACAACTGGGCAGAATAACAATTTACTTTAATTTATTGTCACAAACATTCTAAAAATATAGGACATTTCCACAACTTGTGAGAAAAGAAGAAATAACACTGCAATGAAAGTCTGGAAAGTCAGGCCTAACTTTCTGCCACTTGAAAACTACTGACAGTGCAAGAATTTGTGCACATCACGAATTAGAATTTCTACATTCTCCTATTGGAATTTTAAAAAGGTAATTAATTTCTTTTTTGCCAAAGTAAAAAAGAATGTTTTTTTTAAAAAAAATAGAGGACACATTTGGTCTAATATTATTTGTATAACATGATAGTAGCACGTATCTCAATGAAGTAGATAATTTTTTCTTAAAAGTACAGTAATTGTAAATTTGAAAAGCTATTTTTTGTTATTACTCATAGAACTCCTGGAAATATATATCTAAAACATGTTTTAATGCTGTAATGTGATATCATAGAAAAGTGAAAGAAGATGTGGTACAGAACATATGGCATTCTTATTATATAACAAAAATCCTTTATTACCACTTTTTATATACTGACCAAAACTCTTTTGCATTATGTATGCAGCATGCAAATAAGCTCTTGAAGTAACAAGAAAACAAATTTAATCAACAATTCCCGACTGCTTTCAATCAACAGCACATATAGTAGCATTAACCCCAAGGGTGGGTTCTGGCTTCTACTGCCGATTCGCTCAGGGACACACTTCAGGTGTGCGCATTTGATGTGTGCTATGCGCGCATGCACAATAGGGAAAATGCTTCTGTACATGCACAGAAGCAAAAAACAAGATGGTGCCACCTGTGGCGCTACCAATATAACTGGTTTGTGGGCAGGATTACTACCTACTTGGCCGAACCGATGCAAACTGGTAGGAACCCACCTTACATTATCCCTGAGTTCATGCACCACTATCCACTGCTGTGACGCTGGACCAGAGGTGGATTCCTCCCAGTCCAGTCTGGTATGCCAGAAGAGGTAGTGAAAATCTGGTGTATCAAACAGGACTGGTAGTAATGGTGGCTTGTCCATGCCCGAAACCTTCGTCAAAAGATTTTTTTAAAGCCCTTTTTCCCTGCTGGTTCAGGCAAGGGAAAAGAGGTTTTAAACTAAGAGAGAGAGGGGGAGGCAGGGAGGAAGAAAGGAAACCCACTTTTTAGCTGGGACTCAGCAACTAGAAAAACAAATGCTGTTGCTGCTTTTTGAGCTTGGTGCAGCAAGGATCCCACTATCCCCCACCTCCTCTTTCTCCCTCTCTTTCTCCTTTTTGTCCTTTCTCCTCCTTTCCCCCAAAAAGAGAAAGAGAGGAAGAAAGAGGAGGTGGGGGATAGTGGGATCCTTGCTGCTTTTTGAGCTTGGTGCAGCAAGGATCCCACTATCCCCCACCTCCTCTTTCTCCCTCTCTTTCTCCTTTGATCCCCAATATGTTGCTCTACACAATGCTAGCCACCCGAGCTCCCTCCCCATTCCTTTTTGCCTTCCCTCTGGTGGAAGTTGCTCACAATCACCCTCTCGCAAGGCTCTCGGCTCCTCCAGGGACTCTTCGTCGCCATGGCTCGACAAGCTCAGGCTTTCTCCTGCTGCTGTTGCTGCTGCTGTCTGGCTCCAGCAGAACACAGCATGGGACGGCTTGGGGACGGAGCGTGGCCGGCGCAAAATGCCATCCGTACCGCACCTAGGAGATCCTAGGAGACCAGCTGCGCCGCATAAGTTCCCGCCCCCACCCTCGTGCCCGCCCCCGTTCTTTTTGGAGGCGTGACATCTTGGGCAAGTCCGGGGACCTTACAAAGGCCTTGCGAGTTCCCGGAACATGTCAAAGACACCGGCCACATGGCATAAGTTCCCGCCCTCACACCCTTGCCTGTTCTTTTTGGAGGCCTGGCATCTTGGGTAAGTCTGGGGACGTTGCAAAGGCCTTGCAAGTTCCCCGAATATGTCAAAGACGCCGGCCACACCACATAAGTTCCCGCCCTCGCACCCGCGCGTGTTCTTTTTGGACGCCTGGCATCTTGGGCAAGCCGGGGACCTTGCAAAGGCCTTGCGAGGTCCCTGAACTTGTCAATGACACTGGCCATGCTGCATAAGTTCCCGCCCCTGCCCCGCGCTTTCTGGCGGCCATGCGGCCCTGCACTATAAGCAAGCCGGGATCCTTGAAAGGCCACAAAAGATCATTGGACTCACTTATAGTTCAGGGCCGTGGCAGGCCTCTCCAGATGGCCTGCCGCTGCCCCCCCGCCCCTTGCTTAGGTGCAGTTTACTTACCTCCTCGGAGTCGGCAGGCAGCAATACAGAGCCAAGCAGGAAGAAAGGTAAGTGGGTTTAGATAGGGTTCTTAGAGGTGGGTGGGGTGATTGGTGAGCCAACCAATCAATGAGTGGTGGGTGGAGGTAGGATAGTGTGGACAAGCAGGGGGAGCGAGCAATGGAGTGGCTTCCAGATGGGCGGGGGCGAGCGAGCGAGAAAGCAACAGGGCTGGGGGCAGGGCTGGCTTTCTGGAACTTACTTCCAGGTCCGGTGACCAACCGGTTCATGAGAACCAGGGAGGACCGGCAGCAACCCACCCCTGCTCCGGTCCAGGCAGCAAGCTGACATGCCCTGTATCCATTTTCTTCTAAATCTATATCATGGAGGAATTGCAGTTGTGGCTCTTGATATGGTAGCCAGTGGGCATTCTTGTCAGTGTAAGGGAGGAACATTAAGTTGCTGCTGTTAAGTTCTGGCTTGAAAAATGAAGGGTACATAAGGTCTTTGGGCTTGCAGTATGAAACTGTAAAGGCTTTTCTTGATATAAAGCAGGGTTGTCAAACTCTTGGCCCATGGGCCAGATGTGCCATGCACTGCCCACGCCCACACTCAGTTTAACGAAGGGGAAAAAGTCATGATATGTCATGTCATGTCGCCATGAAGCCATGAGTTTAACACCCCTGATATAAAATCTTCATATACCTTTGCCGGTGAAGGTGCTTCCATTTGGTAGAACGAAAAGAGTTGGTTATATTCAAGATTTTAATCTTCATTTTCTGTATGTTTTATAACTCTTTTAGTTAAGCATAATTATTTTTAAGCTGGTATCATTTAAGGTTTTAAATAGTTGTACCTATTGTGGTTTAAAATGGATGCACTATTGATAAGTATTATGCGAAACAGAAAATATACATAGCTGTCCAATTCCTTCATTTAGAAGCAGATTTAATATTCAGAACTTCAAAGACTTTTGCTTTTATGTTTGAGGATTACGTTATACTAACCAACTTTGAATATATGTAAATAGGGAGTTATAAAATTTGAGCTACATAATTCTATTTACAGTGGGATTCAGATGGTCTGACTGTTACAAAGTTTATGGAAAATTTAAAGAGGGACTTGTATATAATACATCACTTTACATTCTATGTTTTCATGCTTTTCAAAGGAAATTATTCACAGAGCTATTCATTTATTAAATCATAAAACATAGATAAAAGCTAGCTCCTGTACACAACATTCCATTCTTCTTCTTCCATTCATTCTAAAGTGACAACAGAAATGGATACAGTCAGCTAGACTAGCTAATGGACATAGGCTATGGACAGTTGCAGATCTTTCATATTATTTTACTATTGCTTTTAATGTAATCCACTTTGGAATTTTGCTTTTCTAAGAATGGAGTCCTTGTGGGTGGGGTAACATTTTAATGCTAACATTAGATTTATCACCTGTTGCAAATTTTCTTTGGCTTTGTAAAGCTTTTCACTACAAAGATTCATGGTCTCTTCCAAGAGAAGGCAAAAGAAGGATAAAGCTGTATAAGGAAGGAAATCCAGGATTATTTTTATTAAAGTTATAATAATAAAATGCCACAATAAGTACAGTATTTGGCTATCAAAGTCTTGACCATAGAACATGTAGTACTGAAGTAACAACTCCTGAAGAGTTCAATAAGGGCAAAGGTGGTTGTGTAGTTTTTTTTATAGGTCAATAACCAGTATGATATTTCAAGCTACATAAATTTCCCTGTCCCATACTTTAAGGCTATGAAATCTTTAAGCCTTTAAAATGAACAAAATTCAGAAAACTCCCTAGTATTAGATCATATAGAAAAAGGAAAGGTGTACTTACATAGCTGCTATCTCTCTTTCTTTTGTTCTCTCTTCTGTCATTCACTCTCTCCATCTTTTAAAAGTGAAATATTTCTAAAAGCATTTTGCAAATCCATTTGGACTTTGCTATGTTCCCAATGATATTACTGATAAGTGATAGAGTTTGAAAGACTTCATAAAGCTTTTCAATATATTTCCATCTTTCTGAGCTTTCTTCTAGATGCATTCTATTCCTCTTCACTTTCTAATGCCTGAAATATTACTATACCATGTTTGCAATATCCCTACTATTAGCAAATTTGCTATCAGAACATACTAAGTATTAAATAATAAATACAAGAAATATATTTTATTAAGCTATTCTTTCTCTAAGTTGTTAATATCTCCCTTCCAAACTAGAAGTACCTTTTGATAAAATAGTAATGATTTAAGTGCAGATTTCTTGTGCTTTTGTTTATGTACAACATGGTGGAAGATTAAATAGATGTCTGTTTGTTTGCTTGCTGGTTTCCCTGTCTTCCCACTTTTCATTTAAGAAAAATCCTGAGGTAAATGTTGTCATGAAACTTTTATACATCAGAAAGAAAAGGCAATGAGGGAGGTGCAAAATGATGAATATCCCAAAGGTGCTTTTCTAAAAGACAACTGTCCTTTTTATCCCCATGAAAATGTTTTGCTTCTCATCCAAGAAGCTTCTTTAATAAGAACTGAAACGATTTTTTTAAAAAAAGAAGAGAAGAGAAATGCTGTTTTCTGGCTTGGATTATAATGCAAACAAAATAATATTTATATGAAAACTGGATAATAACATTCCTGTTCAGAAGATTAACAGATTCTACAAGCATACCAAAAGGAACATCCTAAGATTTATCACTGTTGTTGTTTTAGCAATGACAGTACTGTATTCTTCTGTGGTGAGAGAAATGATGGAAAGAAATTAACGCTTTCAAAATAGCAAGAGCCTGTTCAAATGATTTGCTAATAACATTCATTTTAAAGCCAAAATCTGAATTTAAAAATTATGTAATAATGTAAATAAGAACCAAGAATAAAGTGAAACTTTTTTTCTTGTGCTTAGTAAGAAAAAAGATATACAATTACACAGAAATTATTCCTTCCATCATGACATAGTGATATCTAATCTGCTTGTTTCTGAATTTTGTAACAACATTGCTTATGCAGACACTTATGGGAACTATAAGTGTGACAAGATTACAAGGGAGTTGTACCTTTTGCTATCAATGGTTACTTGAATCTGTGTGAGTCACCTTCCTGACAACCGAGTTCCCAAAAAGGGTTTGTTATTACCAATAATTTCTAGTCTTTTACTAGTACTGGATGGAAGCTATTTTATATTATGTAGAAGTATAAACTCGTGTGGTTATTAAACTGTGAACTTGTGAAACATTGTGCAAGTTTTCAGGCACAAATATCTTCTACCACCCAATTCCTAATAATTTATGCTAGGGGTGCCCTAGATTGAGCGTGAGGCTTTCTAGATTAAAAAGATGCATTCCTAAATGACAAAAAAGAGAACAATTTTTATTATCAAAACATTACGTATACAATACAATAATACAATAGCAGAGTTGGAAGGGACCTTGGAGATCTTCTAGTCCAACCCTCAGCCTAGGCAGGAACCTTATACCTTAAAATTGAATCATTTGCTAATCATTGTTTGTTGTTATTAAGAAGAGAAGTGGACTGAAGTGAATCATTTTTATTTTGACTTGGAGCATCTCTCTTCACCAAAACCCTTTTGAATTAGTCATGCAAGTCACTAATAAACCAGTTAAGCACCTGGTCTAAATCTTTCCTCAGATTTGGGACATGGTTATAATTGGGATAGTTTGGAACCCAAACAGTTCAAAATCCCTCTGCTCCCTTCTTCATCTAATGCCATCATAGCCTCCTTGAAGTTAGATTTAGTAAAAAAAAAATACATTGAGCCATGGATGATAATGAAGAAATGAGAGGGATGCCTGATATTAGATACTGTCTTGCAAGTTTAGAGACCTCCTTCTAACTTTGGATAGAAACAACTGAAACATAAATTGCAGTTTTAATCCAACTGCTTTCAAATAAAATAATGCATGAGATATTCTTTTTACATTCAGGTATATCATTTATTTATAATTCCAGAGAACAGAAAACATTCACCCACTCTACTACAAGGAATATTTGTTTCTTTAAAGTTTACTGTATTTCTTGACTGTGTATAACATTTTTTAAACTATATCACAAAGGAATTCCAGTAACAGCTATAACAGCAATAATAAAACTGTATTCTCTCTATTTTAAGGAACTTGAAATTGTTCCCATAGTATCTTTCTTCTGCTATGTATATTTTAATAATTTATTTGCAGTTTAATATGAGTAATTCATAGTTATCTTTGTATACACACACACACACATAATTTATATCATGGAATAATGGAATAATAGAATTGGACTGGATCTTGGAGGTCTTCTAGTCCAAGCCGCTGCTTAGACAGGAAACCCTACACCACTTCAGACAAATTGTTGTCCAATCTCTTTATAATAGCAGTAGACTTAGCAGTAGACTTATATACCGCTTCATAGGCCTTTCAGGCCTCTCTAAGCGGTTTACAGAGAGTCAGCATATTGCCCCCAACAATCTGGGTCCTCATTTTACCCACCTCGGAAGGATGGAAGGCTGAGTCAACCCTGAGCCGGTGAGATTTGAACCGCTGACCTGCTGATCTAGCAGTAGCCTGCAGTGCTGCATTTAACCACTGCGCCACCTTGGCTCTTTAGTGCCTACAGTGTTTGAGCATTCACAACTTCTGGAGGTATGTCATTCTAACAAGTGATTGATTGTTCTGTCATGAAATTTCTCCTTAGTTCTAGCTTGGTTGTCTCCTTGATTAGCTTCCATTCATTGCTTCTTGTTCTGCCTTCAAGTGCTTTGGAGAATCGACTACTACATCTTGCTTGTGGCAACTTCTCAAATATTAGAACACTGTCCTCCTAACACCCCTAGGTTAGGATGCCTTCATTAAACAAGACATACCCAATTCCTGCAACTGGTTTGCATGTTTTAGCCTTTAGCCCCCTGATCATCTTTATTGCTGTTCTCTGCACTTTCTAGAGGCTCATCTCATAGTATATATATTTATATTGTGGTAACCAAAACTGGATACAGTATTCCAAATATGATTTCACCAAGGCATTATAAAGTGGTACTAACACGTCATGTGATCTTGATTCTATCCCTCTGATAATACAGCCTAGGGATGTATTGGCTTTTTTGATAGGTGCAGCACACTGCTACCTCATATTTTAGTGATTGTCCACTAGGAGTTCACGATCCCTAAATATATTAGATAACCTGTGACATGTTGGTTTAACATATCAGAGATAATTTCTTACCTAAACTTCCTTCCTTCCTTTCCAAAGTTGAAAATGAGGATCACATCACTGTGGCTGACCACAGCAAAAACATTGCACAGCAGCTGCACAGCAGCACTGACGTGGTCACAACTTTCCCAAACATCATTCTTATTGGGAGCTATGGGTCCTGGAATTCTGTATATTAGTTTATTTGAGTTATCTTTGTTCAATAATTGTTGTCATATACTTTCCAATTTTACTCAATTGAATGTTACAGACAATCTAATGAATATAAGACTTTTAATAGTACATAGATTGCTTCAGATTATTTCATCTCTATTTCAATACATTGAATTGCATGGAGTTGTCAGTATTATATGTAAAATGTCATACAACATACAGTATGTACATTAACATTTTAGGAAAAAAATTACCCATTTTCAGTGAGTATTCTTAACAATTAAGGATTTGGAAGAGCAAAATACATGGTTAACTAGTACAGATTTTGTCTAAATGCTTAACATTAATTTTATTAAGAATAAAGAAGCAGTATTAATTTCCTCCATCATTTCTTTTAAAAAACAGTATTGTACAATTTTCTACTCCAGCATGTTTTATTTTTGAAAAATTGTATCTAGTTTTTAACCACATTGGAAACCCTAAATGTCCATGGAGATTCTCAGTCATCCACATCATAGTTGCCCCAAAGGTGCTTTTTCAAGAGGTAACTGGACTTTCTGTTTTTTCTTTGAAGACATTTCACTTCCATCCAAGAAACCTGAGCTCTCAGAGAAGCTTTTGGATGATAAGCAAAATGTCTTCAAAGAAAAAACAGAAGGTCCAGTTGCCTCTTGAAAAAGCACCTTTGGGACACATTGGAACCCATTCCCAAGCAAATTTTACTATAAATATGGAAGAAAAAATGTTACTATATTTCATTTCTATGTGACTCAGCTAAAATACAAAACTAATTGAGGAAAAACAGAATAGTAATTATGTACATTTATTGCTTAAGGCATACAATTAAATAGTCTACAAATTTTTGCTAGAAATATTACAGCTGGCATTATAAGATCCACATATGGTGTGCAGTTTCAACACAAACTCTGGCTGTTATATATTTGTGTATGGTTTGCAATGCAAGTATGAAACTGCAGAGCTTGGGTTATACAACCATGATACCTGCTTCATCATTTTGGCACTAAAGTTAGGGACAGACACATATGGCTGGTATATATCTGCTCCTTTTTGTGATAAGTGTTCCTGGGCCAAATGCATTCCTGTTAATTTCATAGCTGTAGTAGTATTTGCTATCAGTTTCAACTTGGAAATTCATGCAGTAGTATATATGTATAATGTATATGTATGTACAATCTTTATTGTCATTGTACTTAAATACAACAAAATTGGTTTTAACCTCACCGGTGCAAAATTATAACAGAAACGAAAAAGAAAGAAAAAGAAAAAAAATAGTGTGTGCATGGAGTGATTGTGGTTGTATTTAAAAGTCTCACAGTCCACGGATAGAAACTATCTTTAAACCTGTTTGTTTGGCTGGCTATACTTTGGTGTCTTCTGCCTGATGGTAGAAGTGCAAAGAGACCCTGACAAGGGTGTGAATCATCTCTGAGTATCTTCTTTACTCTGCTAAAGCAGCAAGATCTGGCGATGTCATCCAGTGGTGTCAGAGGGCAACCAATGGTTTCTTGTGCCAAATTGATGACTTTCTGTAGTACCTTCCTGTCTGCAGCTGTTAAACCAGCATACCATACTGTAATACAATATGTGAGGACACTTTCAATGGTGGACCCATCGAAAGTGGTCATCAGCCATTGTTCCACCTGATTTTTTCACAGGACTCTAAGGAAATGAAGTTTCTGTTGGGCCTTTCCAATCACCAGAGACGTGTTGTTTTTCTAGTTTAGCTGTCCTTCATTATTGTTAAAAATAAATTTATTAATTTCAAATCTTGTTTGATTTTGCAAATCTTCAGTATTAAGAATTCATGTAAGAGTGTTAATTATGAAGGCAGCTTCCTATTTTAAAATCCTCACATGTAATTTTTTGGAGTGTTGGCCAAAGATATAATCTAGAGATGTCACAAATGCTTGACACTCATAATGCTAAGTACTTTTTGGATTTCTGCAGACAAAATGTATCTATGCATTGTTTAAAGTAAAACATTGCAATATTCATTGCTTTTAGGTTCTTTATTTTTGGTAGTATATTCATAGACATCCCTTTTAGTATAAAGATGGCCTTTTACATTGCTACAATAGACACTTTTGCTCTGTCTCTCTCTGTGTATAATCAATTCATGGAATGCGTAAATTGTATTAAAAAGGCACTATGTCCTGTTCTGAGTGTTTTCCAGAGCTCATTATGATAAGATTAAGGCAATAAAATATTGCTCCCAACCTAAAAAGTTTATGTTTTATTGAGTGTGGAGAGCCTGCTTGGCAGGAATCTGTTGAGAGAGGAAGTCGCAATTTCTACCCAGGAGAGGTTACAGCTTTCTAACAATGATATAATCCAGAGACATAAGACAAGGCTCCAAATTCCTGAACAGTTATAAAGACTGTATGCCAAAGATTCTTCCTTTTTTTCAGAGCAAAGATTAAGTTCAAGGCTAAAGTCCAAGGGATACTACAGAACTACAAAAATGTTGTAAATACAAAAAGTTTGTTTTACTGTGTATTAATCAATGTTTAGTACCAAATAGACAGTTTACTATAGTTCATTTATTAAAATTTGCTAATGTATGTAATTCTTTAAGAATGCTTACATTCCATTCAATTAACACTATCTGCCAATGGAATGTCTTCTGTCATTAAAAGTATTAAGAAAGTATTGGGAGATAATACTTTCTCTTTCTCCTGGTTCTCTTCCCATTTCCAGAATATGTAAGACTAACAACTCCTTTTTTTTACTTGTTCTTCATGTATGTAGTATGTTCCTTAGATGCTATTTGGGACACAGATAAAAACACAACAGTAGATTCAGCTGGATCAGAACAAGTATCTTCCAAAAATTTCCACCATGATTGGTTTATGACTTCTCCAGGGCAAAAAGAACTTTTTCAACAATTTCTCAAAGCCAAGACTCATCTTTAGCAGCGGCAGTAGCACTTTAATTTAACTGAACCATGGAAACCTAAAAAAGCAGATGAGCACTGAGAGTACACTGAAATAAATTAGTATTCATACACAGATCTATCATTTGGTCATCTCAAACTAAATACTGTAAGTGCAAGCACACACACACTTCATTGAGAAGAATTTTGGTCAATTTCGCTTCTCCTTTGAATGATTTTTCAAAATTGGATAGAAGACCATCCATGAATTCATTTCTCATTTAAGCATATTTGGCAACATATCTGGAATGGAATGGAAGGTTTTGATTTTTCACAATTTTGCAACCTTAATTAAAGGACTTGAGAACTTTTTGGATGTACACTTTGAAGCAGAAAAAAGAAGAGATTGCCTCTGCCGAGTTAATATTGTCTTGTGTTTAAATTATTTTTGCATCAAAATACATTCTATCTACATAACCTGCAAAGTACATATTGCATTATATGCATCAGAAACTAAACATTTGGAAAGCAGAGCTGGAGAAAATACTTTCCTGGCAAAAAGGTGCTTCATTATGTATAAAGTGTCTATGGTTGTTGTTATAAGTTGATGTTCCTCTCTTTTCATTTTCTTTAAAAAATCCCTTTATATAAGAACCATATGTGCCTTATCACAATCTGATTTTCTATATAACCTGGAAAAAAATTCTGTTCCACATAATTATTATGTACAATTATTAACTGTGCTGGACAACAACAACAAGAATAATAACAATCATTTTGGATCTTTCACATAGAGAAAATACTCCATACTCAAAGACTAGGGTAGGCAAGGAATATGCAGCTACATTTACATAAAAAGAATGTATATTATATCTTTCAGATTAGATTAGAAAAGTGAAAAAATATAACTTTCCATTACAAAACTCAGTGCCAAGTTACAACAGCCTAAACATATCTCTTAAACAGTGATTAGCTATTACTGCTTGCTTGGCCAATGACAAAGAGATCATGAATGCCATATAGCCTTGGCAGTGCTTTCCTAATGGAAAGTTCTTGAAGTATCAGGCACTTTCTTAGAGAAAGTGGGTGGGAATTCAGTAAATCCAAACTGATGGATGTTTGCCTCCAGATATACAAAGATTAAATAATCCAATAATATAAATCAATGGAAAGACTTGATTTTTTTTAAAATGGAATCTGAGAGATAAATGGAAGCAATATTTTCAACAAAAACTGTATCAAATTACCATTTAGTCAAAGCTAAAATAATATAATGTAAATATATATTTGAGCTATACTTAACTTTTATTTAAATAATAAAGTATTAAATTCTTGAAATTTTGCAAATTCTTACTACAAACAATATGAAATCACAGGTTTTAAATCCAGTGGAGTCAATCTTATGTAAAATGTAGTTCAAAATCATTCAATTTTTTTAATGTTTTAGAATATAAATAATTGTAAAGATATTCAATCAATTCAATTCAATTTATTATGGTCAAGGACTAGTGCAGATAACTAACAAATAAATTTTAAGACAGAGCAAAATACATTTGCAAAATAACCTAACTAGCATAATATTTATGAAATCCAGGATATAGCCTATATTAAATTGTAATGTAAACAGTATATTAAGAATATCTACAATTGCAACAAACCAGGGCCGTGCAGTCACTAGAGGCAGGGGAGGTGTGGCTTCACCAGTCATGAGCAAAAGAAAAGAATTTTAAAGATTTTTTAAAAAATAATTAAAGCCAAGGTAGTTGCTGCCAGATTCCAAGTCACAGTGACTTCGAGTCTGCTTAGTGTTAACATAGGAGGAAGCAAAAGAACTATGGGCCTCCTGTGCATAAGGAATTTTTCGCCTTTTAAGAGTTAAGCAAGGGTTAAAAAGCGAAAAATTTCGTATGCAAAGGAGGCACGTGATTCTCCCGCCTCCTGATCTGGGAACAGTGAATCATGCCTTGCACTGCGCAATCTAGGAGCAGGAGCCTTACTTGTAAAACACTCCTGTGTGAGCAAGTTCAACTCTCCACTTTGCATTGCGGGAGCCGCCAAGAGCAGAACTATCAGAAGACTTAGAGGTCTCTTATTTCAAAAACTCTCCCTTAAGTCTTAAACTTGACGCTGGACTGGTTAGTTTTAGGGTGTTGTAATCCAAGTCTTTTTGGATAGTTCAGGGATTCTCAATTTTTTTCAGTGGTTTTCTAAAAACAATGCATGATTTTTTTTGTGAGATCGTCTCCCAATAATTGATAAATAATTGGGAATTGCCAAGTGCTTTTGCTGCAAACAGCCCAGCACCATACCTGGGTCTTCAGCAAAGGCACTTGGCAGCTCCTGCGATGCAAAGTGCCCCGCCACCACCGAGGCTGACATTCACGCTGCTGCTGATGCCGCCGCCCGCCCGCAGTATCAGCGGCAGTGTGAATGTCGGCCTCGGCAGCAGCAGGGCACTTCGTATCACAGAATCTTCATCGGCCGCTGCTGCCGCTTTCTCCGCTGCCACCGCTTTCCCTTCTGCCCTGGCCACGGCTTATGCCACGTTCGGAGTGCTGCCCTTTCGGAAAGCCCTGCCGAAGCCCCAGCACTGTGTCTGCTATTGAGCAGGATGCGTCCCGCCTGTATGGCAGACACAGCGCTGGGGCTTTAAAGCCCTGCCACTGTGTCTGCCATAGAGCGGGACGCATCCTGTCTGTATGGCGGACACAGCGGTGGGGCTTCAGTGGGGCTTTTGGAAAGCCGTGCCAGGGCTTTGGCAGGGCTTTCCGAAAGCCCCGCCGAAACCCCAGTGCTGGCAGACATAGGGCGGTAGACATATGGTGGCTTTGCCCGCTTGCGTCACCAGCCATAAAGCTCACCGCACGTCACTGCAACAAAGTGAAAGTATCTATTAATATCAGTGAAGTGACAATACCTATATAGTTACAGGGAATGCACTCTGGAAATACTGAGTGCAGAGTTCAATGCATCTTCTGTGCTGTGTACAAAACCTAGCTACATGCACTGTAACGAGGTATTTCATTTATAAGCAGTATCTGGGCATATGCCAAATCTAGACAAACAGGATATCGACTAAGAGGCAATATAAATCTGGTTTGGATGTCTCCAAAAAATGAGCAATGAAGGACATATTCTTTTTGTTTCCGTCTCTCTAGAATCAGAGGAACAAAGTCTTTCAGTCAATGAATCTTTCTTTTTTACATTTAGCATCCAATATTGCAGAGCATAGTATCAAGCAAAAGAGAAAGTTTTCTGATGGCTAGGTGCTTCTAGCTGTGTGCTATTATGTACTAGTCACAGGAGGATTGAAACTTTCCCTAGATCTGTTTGCCTCTCTGTATCCTTCATCCTATGTTTCAGTGTTTGTTTCATCTGGTCATATATTGTCTTAAGAACTGCAAAGGGAGAATTATCTAAATTTGAAATATGAAATTCACTAGCATTGATCATACCCATCTCCAGTTGTAGATGTAAGTTTAAAGAAACAGACTCCATGGTACATGGAGAGCTGCTCTAATGAATTTAGATTGTACCTTTCCAGAGAAGCGATACATAAAATTGGGAGGTGGGGGCAAACGAAGTCCCACAAGCCCATTATTTGAGTTTTTTTGTTTAGGGTTTCCTAGTTCATTATATATTTGTCTTTGTGGCATAAGTATTCCAACAGCCTGTGTACTTTTGTAAGCTTTAGGTGGTTCAAACAACTATTATTGATACTTTTACTATTACAATTGGGATCAGAATTTGAATAGGCAATCAAAGCAATTATTAAGTGATTTATACCTAATTTTATGATTTTTTAACCAGATTTGTTAAGTGAATCAAGCAGTTATTAAGTGACTGGTGGTTGTTAAACAAATCTGGCTTCTTGTGTTGATTTCGTTGTCAGATACAAGCTGGGAAGGTCACAAATGGCATTCACATGATCGCAGGGTGCTGCAACCATCATAAATACATGCCAGTTGCCAAACTGAATTTTGATCATGTGATTGTGGGGATACTGTGATAGGTGTAAGGACAAACCCCAGTTGTAATTGCACTTTTTTCCAGTGCTATTGTAAATTTGATTTGCCATTGAATGAATGGTTGTAAATCAAGGACTATCTGTATGTACGAAAAAAGTGTAGTCCCTGGTTTGTAGTCCCCCCCCCCACACACACACTTTCCCATCTCATTTGAGTTTATGTTGGTGAGAAAAATGGGAAGAGTGGTACTGAAATTTTGTATCCAGACTTAGAACCATGTATGTCTGTTGCAATTTTCTCAAACAGTTAACCTAAAGCCCAACGCTGCCTGTTGGCATGTTAGGATAACAATAGATAACAGTTATTGTTTCTTTTTAACCCCTCTTTCAAATAAGAAGCATATCTATATCCATAATCCAGCCGATTATCTGGACTCCTTTCAGTCTGGATTCAGGCCTGGCTACAGCACGGAAACCGCTTTGGTCGCGCTGACCGATGATCTCTGGAGAGCCAGGGATGGAGGTCACCCCTCCATCCTAGTGCTCCTTGACCTCTCAGTGGCCTTCGATACCATCGACCATGGTATCCTTCTGCGATGGTTGCGAGAGGTGAGGGTGGGAGGCACCATTTTTCGGTGGTTCTCCTCCTACCTCTTGGACAGGTCGCAGTCGGTGTTGGTCGGGGGGGCAGAGGTCGACCCCTAGGCCCCTGAAATATGGGGTTCCTCGGGGTTCGGTCCTGTCCCCCCTCCTGTTTAACATCTACATGAAGCCACTGGGTGAGATCATTCGACGGCACGGGATAAAATACCATCAATACGCGGACGATACTCAGTTTTATCTGTCTGCCCCGTGCCAACTCAGTGAAGCGGTCGACGTGATGTGCCAGTGCCTGGAGGCTGTCAGGGTCTGGATGGGGGTTAACAAGCTTGTGCTCAATCCAGACAAGACCGAGTGGCTGTTGTGTTTCCCTCCCAAAAATTTGGTTAGTATTCCATCACTCAGGCTGGGGGGTGAAATTCTACGCCCCTCAGACAGGGCTCGCAACTTGGGAGTCCTCCTGGACCCACAGCTGACTTTAGAACACCATTTGTCGGCTGTGACCAGGGGGGCATTTGCCCAGGTTCGCCTGGTGCACCAGTTGCGTCCCTACCTGAACCGGGAGGCACTCGCAATAGTCACTCACACCCTCGTGACCTCAAGACTGGACTACTGCCATGCGCTCTACATGGGGCAGCCCTTGAAGAGCATTCGGAGACTTCAACTTGTCCAGAATGTAGCCGCGCGAGCGATTGTGGGTGCACCTCGATACACCCACGTTACACCTATCCTCCGCGAACTGCACTGGCTTCCAATCGGTCTCCAGATACGCTTTAAGGTGCTAGTTATTACTTATAAAGCCCTTCATGGTATTGGACCTGGGTACTTGAGAGACCGCCTGCTGCCAATTACCTCCCAAAGACCCATTAGATCGCACAGAGCCAGCTTCCTCCGGGTTCCATCCACCAGCCAATGCCATCTGGCTACAACCCGGGGGAGGGCCTTCTCTGTTGCAGCTCCGGCCCTTTGGAACGAACTCCCTGCGGAGATTCGGACCCTCACCTCTCTCCTGGCTTTCCGAAAAGCCGCTAAGACCTGGCTGTGCCGGCAGGCCTGGGGTTGATGAGCTCCCTTCCCCTCTCGACAGGTGTGGTTGTTGGTTATTTTAAATGTCTATTTTGTATTTGTATGTTCCCCTTCCTGTTGGAGTTGTTCGCCGCCCTGAGTCCCTTTTAGGGAATAGGGCAGCATATAAATAAAATGAAACTTCAAATTTCCATTGAGAGAAACTGAAAAGAAATATTAACAAATAAAGTTTTTTAGCAGCAAAAGTTCTTAAAGTGGAAACATATTTTCTATAAACTAAAAAGACATTAACATGCTCTCTTTATATACAAAAAAATCAGAAAAGCCCATAAACATATGCTTCAAGTTACTTTTCTCAAATATAGAGTCTAGGTACATATTTAACTAGTGGATGCTAAATTTCAAGGCTTCAGTAGTAATTTAAAAAAAAATTAAATGCATTTAGTCATGAACGTGTCTATTAAACTTATGTTTCTATTTTAGTACAAACATTGGATCATTAGCTTTCCAACTTGTATAAATGCACTCTTACTACACTAAGAATTTACTGCTCTTAATATTCCTCATTTAAAATCAATTCATTTCCCCCCTGAATGTTATAGAAGCACAGTCTTTCATTATCCTGGTATGAAAGCCTTGGCTGTCTTTTGTAAATTCTTGTAAACTACATTATTAAAAAATCCCCTTTCTTAGGAAAAACATTGGTGGTGAAGAATGTGGATTAAGAAAAGTACATTCTGGCTATTTTCTTTCTCTCATGGAAGGAATGTTGTATGTATATAAAGGCAAGGGATTAAATAGTGTTTTGAAGCTGTACATTTATCTTATGACCTGATTTTTCTGAGTTCAAGAACCATAGACATTATAAGCAGTTAGAAAACCTGCTGAAAGCCACCCTTTGTATGTTAATGCTTTTCTTACACCATTTATTGCTGAGGATTCTGTCTAAAAAAAAGACTGCAAAGAATATAAGTTCTGTTCATGACTATGTGGGTTTCTTTTTTAGAGGGTCTTCAGTTCTGTTTATTACTGATTCTGTACCTCAGAGGCAAGAAGAATAAATGCAACAGTGAAATTAGGCTGAAATATTCCTTCTTCACAGTTTTAGTTTGCATATATCTTCTGAACAACTATTCTAGGAAAATATATTTATTTATATGTACAGGTATTTTTATTATATTCAAACATTTCTTTAATTGCTTGAAAAGCATCTGACAGCAAGGAGTTAAGAAGTCATATAACAGAAGTAAAAACCAGCAGCAAAATCACAAATTGTAAAATGCATGCATTCATAAATAATAAAATCATGTAATCAATCAGATGATTTTGCAAGTTTGCAGCAAGCTTGCAAGTTAAGTTTGGAAAATGGCATCTGACTATCTGACCATATCTATGTTCATGAAAAACTCTTCTGCAAAAAAAAAAAAGTAAAAAGAAATGTTTTCATATTAAATATCAATTGGCATTTATTTCCTTTTCCAAAAGTCTAGGACTATAATTCTGAATAAAGGGTTATATTTATATATATATATATATATATATATATATATATATATATATATATGTATGTATGTATGTATGTATGTATGTATGTATGTATGTATGTATGTATGTATGTATGTGTGTTTGTTTTTATTTGTGCTGATAAATAAATAAAGGGAGACTAGTATAGATCTATTTCAAGCTATTTAGCTGTCATCAGCTAGCCATACCCTTACTGGGATTCGAACCTGTGCTGTATTGCATCTTAGGCAAACGTCTTAGCCATTAAACCACTTAGCTTCCTCCCATAATTGGGGCTTACCAGGGGTTGTCTGTCTGTCTGTCTGTCTGTCTGTCTGTCTGTCTGTCTGTCTCTCTCTCTCTCTCTCTCTCTCTCTCTCTCCCTCCCTCCCTCCCTCCCTCCCTCCCTCCCTCCCTCTCTCTCTCTCTCTATATATATATATATATATATACACACACACACATACACACATACATACATACATACATACATACATACATACATTGTACCACCTTTGTTAGATTGTTTGTACACATTATTATTGTGTTAGAACTACAAAACCTCAAATCATAATCATTTAAATCATACAATTTGGGTTAACTCATAGTTAGCCAATACAATTTCAACCAGATAAAGGATAATTTATGAGTATTCATTATGGGATGTCCACAGGACAGAAAAAAAATGTCAAAATGGCAGTCACAACAGTGTGATTAAAGCCCTGCCCATTTTCTACCTGTGTTGTGTGTCCACACTTGCATATTCAATGCACATAAGAAGAGGTTTGTTGCAACATTATGCCTGCCATTTTGATTTTCTTGACTATATTAGTCTGGACACCGTTCATATATGTGTATGCTATTTCCTGAGCATCTATTGAATTCACCACTTTGTGACTGTTTGTAGAAAGTTTATTAAACAAAATTACGCAAGGAATCTCAGCTACTGATTAAAATGAAAGTATCCAAAGCACTTTAACATGCACATACATACCATGAACCAAGAACTCTCTTGATGTGAATATTTCCCCAGTTGCTGTTGCTTTGCTTCCAGTATTTATGTCAAGTTCATGGAAGTTTGAACTTCACAATCTCTTATGTTGTCTGTTAAGGTGCATTTTGGGAGAAGAAAAAATTTCAGTGGTTACATGGTGGCCATTGATAAATACATAAATCTGTCAAATAAATAAAAACATGCAATGTCGACTATCTATGCAAATACAGTGATATGTGCAGTGCTGTCTGTCCTATGAAGCAATAAAAAAGTTGTAGAATATAATAGGTTCCACAGAGTCAGATCTTCCATTAGGAGTCTCTGAAGGCAAAATGGACTAAACTATGCAGAAACCCAAACACAAGGATGAAGTACAACGGGGTGGGCAGATGCGGTGTGTTTCAATGGTTCCAATGAGACTTACTTATTTCCAAAAAGGTAGACATGGGATTACAGTATAAAACTCATCTTCTAAGCAATATTTTTTCAAGAATGATAATTGTTAATAGTAAATATCAAGTATATATTTTTAAAGAGTTTTGTAGCAGTATTTTTCATAGTGGGACCAATATGTTTTCTTTAAAAACCATTCAAAAAGAATGCGTAATAAGAGAGAAAATATTAAAGACTCAAATCCTGATTAAATATTTGCAAATAAATAAATAAATAAATAAATAAATAAATAAATAAATAAATAATAAATAAATAAATAAATAAATAAATAAATAAATAAATAAATAAATAAATAAATAAATAAATCTAGGGCACACACTGATCTGCAATCTGCTTAGCACTGTTTAGCCAAATGAAAGACTTTATCTCTCTAGGTCAGGCTGCCTCTTTTTCTTTTTTATTGTTAACAGAACATGTGGTAGAACCTCTGTATCTTTCTGTAAAATGTGGTTGATTAATGTCAACCACATTTCTGAAATTGGCAACACTGGAATAGAATTTGATTCATTTTGTTTTCCATAGTGTACCATAGGATGGCAACCTCAACCTTGGCTTAATTTCATTCAATCGTTGATCTGATTTCTTTCCAAAACTCTTTTGCAAGTAATAAATAGAAAATGTTTACAATAGCAATTTGTTTCTCTCCTTGGAAACATGGGGAAAGAGGCAGTCTATCACATGAAGGGTGTCATAAAGTAAAATAGAAAAAGGAGCAA
Organism: Thamnophis sirtalis; assembly: GCF_051295495.1. Classification (NCBI taxonomy): domain Eukaryota; kingdom Metazoa; phylum Chordata; class Lepidosauria; order Squamata; family Natricidae; genus Thamnophis; species Thamnophis sirtalis. The sequence continues at coordinate 48,691,805 of NW_028261388.1, forward strand.
ACGGGGAGTTAGGAGGACATCAAAGAAAAAGAATATGGATTCATCCTTGGATGTTAATTATCATATGGCCTTCTGAGTAGATTATTCTACTCAGAAAATAAAGAGCCTGTGTTTTTTTAAAAAAAATATTGTACTTTCTAAAAGACTGGAAACATTGTTAATGCAGGTAGTCCTCAACTTACAACAGTTCACTTATTAACCATTTGAAGTAACAAAGGCACTGAAATAAGTGACTTATGAACATTTTCCATACTTATGACCATTGCAGCATCCCCATGGTCACGTGATTTACATTTGGATGCTTGGCAACTGATTCACATTTACAACGGTTGCAGTGTCCCGGGGTCATGTGATCACCTTTTGTGACCTTTTGGCAAGAAAAGTCAATGGGGAAACCAGGTTTACTTAATAACGGTGTTACTAATTTAATAAGTGCAGTGATTCACTTAACAAATGTGGCAAGAAAAGTCATAAAATGGGACAAATTCACTTAACAAATATTACACTTAGCAACATAAATTTTGGGTTCAATTGTGGTTGTAACTCAAGGACTACCTGTATTTCGTAACTTTCATTTCTTTCTTTTTCTTCCATGCTTTCCTTCCTTCCTTCCTTCCTTCCTTCCTTCCTTCCTTCCTTCCTTCCTTCCTTCCTCTCTCTTTTTCTTTAGATTTCAATTTTACTGTATGTAAAAATAAAAATAAATAAGAGCTTTGATTACTTTTTTTATTATTTTATTAATTTGATATAACTAATTTATGTCCAAACAATTTCATAGAGGAAAAAAATTATACTCCCTTACATATAATAACAAATAGTCTGGTGATATTATTTACACATTTGGCATCCTAATTATTAAATAACAATATAGCAATTTGTTCATTCAGCTTGTTTTTTCTAGAGCAAAATAGAAGAAGACACTTTGGAAGTAGCAGCCATAAGTATAGAAATCAGAAGCAACCAGACCAGAAAATATGTCCTGGCATTACTCCTGATGTCAGTGTAATCTTTAGTGTGTTTATCTCTTATTTTCCTTTTGTATGTGTACACTCAGTTCAGCAATTGCTTTTTGTTTAGGAATATGAAGCCAAGTTTAGTTTGGCATTGAATTCAAAGTTCTTTGCTTACCAAAATCTGATGGTAGTTTTTGTATGCAAACTACCCATATAAAGTCAGTTTGAATGTTTTGGAAGATAAAGACTACCAATCAAATATCTAATTTATTAATATATTCAGTAATGAAGAAATATATAATGCTACATCTTCATGGGGTAAACTTTTATTATGCAAACTTTGAAATGGAATAAAAGATCATAAACCATTAAAATGAAAGACAGAAGATAAGCAGAAAAAGGATATATCAGTTTACACTGGTCTATGACATAATCAAGATTTCATTTGATATATGACTAAATCTAGTTTATATGTATATTATCCACTATATCCCTTTCTACCTTGGAAACTATCTTTGCTTCTACACAGAACCAGACATTGCATCTTGTTTTTTAAACTTATCTTTATTTTTGAAGTTCTGATCACTTCTTCACATTTACTTTTTCAGTCTCTGTTTTCTTATTGATCATTCACTCTCCTTTCTGAGTGTTCTGAGATTCAATCCTCACTCTTAGCAAACCACCTAAATATATTTCTTTTATGCCTGTCATTTACCTATATGTTTAATCCAGACTCATGTAGCAAGCATTCATCTTTAACCATGTTTTACTTGTTTTACTAGAAATTTGATCAGCCATAACTACTTACATAGTCCATTCCCACTGCATCCCACTTACTTCCATATAACAATGTACTTGGTATTTGAGTAAAATTTCAAAAGTTTAAATCTATTTACTTCATCATAATGTTTTTCTAAATTAAAGAAAGAGTAAAGTCTTTTATTCATTTGTTTCTCAATAAAATCTTACAGCAAAAAAATGACTACTTTTAAAATGTTACATCTTAAATCACTCTATGAAGTTAAATCAGATCAGTTAGAAATGTTATTTCTGGTCTTTTCCACCTTTTTGCTTCTTAAAAAAAAATCCAAATGTCAACAGAGAACAAGTATCAGCTCTCACTACTGCTGTTCACAATTAGATTTCCCTTTTCAAATTGTATATAAAGCTTATAGTTATGTAGTTTATACCTCTATGCCTCTAACACTTTTGACCTGGGAATAGATTTCATATCAGGGGTGGGTTTCAGCCGGTACGCACCGGTACAGGCGTACCGGTTGGTGAAATTTAGCATGCCTTCCTGTACCTGATCTTCCGGAGGCCCTGTACTGGAATGCTCCCTCCCCAGCCTGCCCCCCTGTTTGCTCACCCGGCACATCCACACCATGCTTGCCCCACCCACCCACTTCCTTTGCCCGCCCAGCCGAGGCTCTAAGGCTGCAGGCGGCCAGGGAGGTGGAGTGGGGAATGCTGCCCATCTGCCTATCCCCTCCAGAAGCAACTGGGTGGCCCCTGGGATGGTCAGTAGCCCACATGCCACTGCCAAGGGGCTGTATCTGGGGATACAGCACCTGCCTGGATGCAGCTGCAAGATGAGAAGGAGTGGCCATCCAGCAGAGTGTTCCGAGGTCAGGGAGTTGTCAGTGGGTTGTGCGGGGCTGGAGGCGGCAGGGAGGTGGGACATCGAGGCAACCTGGGTGCCTGCAATGGGACACAGCAGCTGCTGCGCGGCTGCTCCTTTGCCAGCAGTAGTTGGCTTTCCCCTGCCAATACTTCCTCTCCAGGCATCCGGGCAGGCCCTGGTCGGTCAACAGCCCGTGCACCACTGCCATGTGACCACTCTGGGGGTTCAGCCAGGAAGGATTGCCAGGAGAATGCCAACTGTAGGCTGTCCTTAGGTCAGTGGTGTGGCAGGGAGATTGTGTGGGGCTGGACTGGAGGTGGAAGGAAGACAGGGTCAAAGCTACGCCCCCATACCAGTGAAAAAAAGAATATCCCCCCCATCCTGGAACTGCGCCACAAAGTAAGGGAAGCAAGTCTTGGGAGAGACCTTCCCTCCCCTTTCAGAGAGTCCATATACAGAGAGAGAAGGCAGCCTTGTTTGAATGTGGGCAGGCAGCAGTGCCTCCTTTGCTTGTTCAGGCGGGCAGAGAAAGAAATATGGTCCGCAATAGCCGAGGTGCTCCCCTTTGTCCTTGGTGGTGAGGGTGCTTTATCACATGCCTCTTTTCTTTCTCCACCTGCCCGAATGAGCAAAGGAGGTGCCGGCCCCAGACCACCTGCTTGCCCACATTCAAACCAGCCCACCTTCCTCCTGTGTCCCAGCATGGACTCTCTGGATGGGGAGGGAAGGCACTTTCCAACACTGGCTAAATTCCTTCTCTCCTGCAGTGTCAATCTGTCAAAAGACATTTTGACACTGCAAAAGACATTTTCACAGAGGCGACTGAAGCACAATCGTGGTCAGTCAGTTCCGGCTCTCCCTTCCCCAAGCATGTTCCATTGCTGCTGGAGCCACTTTTGCTGAATCTGGCAAGGCGGTGATGGCAAGAAATTTGCTATCGCACACCTCCTTTCTTTCTCCACCTGCCCGAATGAGTGAAGGAGGCAGACAGAGAAAGAAAGGAGGTTCAAGAGAAAGGAGACATGAGAGAAAGCAACCTCGCCACCAAGGGCAAAGGAGAGATCCTTCACCCTCAGCTATCACATGCCTCCTTTCTTTCTCTGCCTGCCTGAATGAGTGAAGGAGGGAGGCAGAGAAAGAAAAGAGGTGAGAGAGAAATCAGGAGCGAGAGAAAGCACCCCTGCTACCAAGGACAAAAGAGAGCTCCTTCACCCTCAGCTATTGCATACCTCCTTTCTTTCTCCACCTGTCTGAATGAGTGAAGGAGGCACTCACTGGCCACTGAACCGCCTGCTTCCCCCCATTCAAACCAGCCTGCTTCCTCTCTCCTGGCATGGGCTCTCTGGAGGGGAAGAGAAGGTCCCTCCCAAAACCTTGCTTGTCCTGATGGTACCCCCGGCGATAGCAGCTGAGCAAAGATGGAGAAATTCTGGGAATTGAAGTCCACAAGTCTTAAAGCTGTCAAGTTTGAACAACCCTGGGTTTTTTTTGTAAAGGGTTAGGGGTGCAAGGGTCTTGTAACTTGACAGCTTTAAGACCTGCGTGCTTCAAATGCCAGAGTTTCTGAGCCAACACTTTGGTTGCTAAGCAAGAGCGTTGTTAAGTGAGTTTCACCACATTTTACAAGTTGGCCATGCCCACCCTGTCACATAACAGCCAAGCCACTCCCACCCAGTCACATGACTGCCGAACCATTCCCACACAACAGGCCACACCTACAGAATAGGTTCTAAAAAATTTTGAAACCTACCACTGTTTCATATATACATTATTATGTGTATGTGAATCTTTAGTTATAAAAACAAAGAACTTGATGTTTTGTAATAAGGAAACATATTAACAATCCTGTGAATGTCATTAAACTTTCTGAACTATATACCAAGAGTGGGTTGCTCCCGGTTCAGCCCAGATCAAGTGAACTGGTAGTAGCAGTGGTGGGAGGCTCCACCCACCCACCCAGATGCTGCTGCGCATGCACAAGTGTGAGCATACGTGCAAGTGCACCCAAACCAGTAGTAAAAAAAATTGGCAACCCACCACTGTATATACCCCAACGACAAAGAATATGTAGTTTATTCGTATTGCCTCATTATATGTAGTTAGTTTATTTTATTGTCATTGCATCTCATACAACAAAATTAAATGCCATCTTCAGTGTACATTTTAACTATAAAAATAAAACACACACATACCTCCTTTTATACAATTGAATTGAAAACCCCCGATATTGCATTAATATTGCACTATAATGCAGAATTCAATATAGTTACTGCTCTTGGATAGAAACTGCTTTTCAGCCTATTTGTCCTTGTTTTTATTATCTAGTACCGTCTGCCAGATGGTAATAATTCAAAAAAGGTGTTCCTGGGATGAAATGGATTATGTCATTTATCACAATTTTAAGGTTGGTTAATATAAAATATATAAAGTATAAAAGTAGCTTGACATTGACATTTGAAAGACCAAAGCAAACAATTCTGTTATTCCAGTTATCACTTAAATAATCAATATAACTATTATTTAGTTATGGATAAGTTACAGAATCGGATAGAGTGATTAAAGAACTAAAGTCTGAGAGTGGGGAAGTTGTATTGATTCCTGCATTTGTATCTTGCATTAGAATGTTCTTACACTGAAGTCTAAACTTGGTTCAACTTTTTCCAAGTTACAGTGCTCCATATAGGAAAAGAAAGTTACTTATTCACGTAATGAGGGAATAACCAGATTTGTTTATAAATCCTTTAGTTTCTGAACAAGTTCAGCATTCCTTTAATCATAAAAAAGAAAGTATTGTTTTATCAGGGTTATCTTAAAATGTTCTATCTCATTCTGTACCTGAAAGTCAGCAAAGTCTATTTTTCTTAAGATCTAGCAATGTGGTCGCATTCTTCAACACAAATGAAGGCAACAGGGTTATAAGCAAGTTCTGTGTAATACACTTTTAATAACCCCTTAATGACTCTTTCTTCTGTCAATTGAGGCTATTTCTATTTTCCTAGAATGAAGAGTTGTTAATAAAAAAGAGTAACCTATGAAAATGGTATTCATTATTTTATATAAAGTTATTTTTGAAATCTTTTATAAGTGTGAAGAGTGGGAAGTACTAATGGTTTGGCACTGGTCTTCTAGCCTTATTCTTGATATTTATCTGAAGGCGAGGAAGGAAAAATAATTACTTTCATATAGTATTTCAGAACTCAGGAACATCCATGTTTAAACTCTTACTATTGCAAAAGTGATTCTTATGTTACTTGCTGAATGGAAGCTGCTATCTCAGTTTAAGAAATTTCCTTAACATGTTATTAAATGTGTTTAGGACTGTGGTATTCTGAATTCAAAAATTTAACTAAATTTAGATAAGATTCCATAGCTCAAGAATACTTCTTGCATTTTGTTCAGTTAATATGACATTATTTCTCATACTAAACCAAATATATACCATTTAAGAAATTAATGGATACCTATGGAATAACATTAAGCAAAACTTTATTAATTTGGAGGATTTGGTTAGTTTAGAGAAAGGAAAGTAAAAGGAAGGAGAAGATTTTCAATTTATAGTAATAATACTCAGAGGGAAATTAGAACCAGAGGAACACATGCCATTCTCCTTCTGCACAAATACTCAGCACAAAAAAGAAAATGAAAACAGGTCTGTTTTACTCTCCAACATCTTTCATGTATAATTCAGTTATAAATCTTCCCAGGGACCATAGCTAGATTCAGAACTTGAGTACTGTCAAACAATGAAATATTATTTCAGAAATACAATCTAAAACAGGACACAGTGAAATCCATAATCCAAGCTATTCCCAAAAACAGCACTCCAGTTATGGACCAGTGATAAATAGCAATATTTTGTTTTAGTACACTACTCAGAAATATTTCTGAAATATTTAAAGATTGTTGTTCTGAAATATTTCAGGATTATTGTTGTAATTATAAACTATATCACTATACCACTATCATAAGCAGAACTAACAGGTCAGGAAATATACGAGAGAGGGAAATGTACATTATATCAACAAACAGATATTACTGAGCTGTTGCTTTCCTTGGCTGCAGAAAACATGGTTACAGCAATATCTTGTCAAAGAGCTTAATTTGTAGATAATGACATCAAGCATAGCTGATACAAGCTGTGTTTTAATAGGTCCTTTCAAAAATAGACTGCAAGGCTGCAAGAATGAACTGCTGTTGGATAAACAGATGACAGTACATATTTCCTAAATGTAGCCCTGAATCTACATTTCAGGTCCTTGATGAAGGTCAGTGTCTACATGGTTCCATAACTAACACACGGTGTTGGATTTGTTTATACTCCTGAGTTCTTACATGGAAATGACAGAAACTGTCAGTCTCTTTAATTAGTATGCTTTTAACAAAAGGGTAGTGAATTATTTTTATAAATAACAAACCACTGTTTTCATAGTGAGAAGATATTTTTCTTTGTTAAAAATAACATTTTCCTAGGAAGCAATGGTTACATATGTATCTTAATGTAATAGAAGACAGCTTTTATCATAGTCTAACACAGTGTTTCTCAACCTTGGCAACTTTAAGTCCTGTGGACTTCAACTCCCAGAACTCCCCAGGCCACAGGATTTAAAGTCGCCAAGGTTGAGAAACACTGGTCTAACACCTTGCATAATTTAGACACTTTGAAAAAAATGAAAACTGCTGTTGCTATGGAGGGATGCCTGGCAGTAACTAATAGGTTAATATGCATTCATTGTGGGCTTTCTGTTTTTCCCTGAAAGAAAGACCATTATCAAAATAATAATTTAAAAAATAGAAGAAAAAGCTTATATATAATAATTAACAGCTATCGCACAACAAATATCTAAACAATAACAGTACATTAGTGCTTGGCCAACATTACTTTACAAAAAAATTTTTTAAATACCAATATTTACTATTTTACATTAATATGCATTTATCCAGAAGGTAGATTGATTAATTCTTTGAACTGGGTCTTATAACACATAAGAAATCAGTTCAGTGCTTTTAGGATTAGTTCCCAATAAGCCCACTCAGCTTTTCTGTTAGTTGCATTCTGTACCAGCTCCAGATTAAGTGATTGTATTGCATAATTTACAAGTGAAACTCCTAAGGCATGAGTAAGTGAAAAGATAGACAGGTAAACTTGACTTTAGTTTGTAACAAATGGCCACATGTACTGATATACTCACTATCTTCTGTCACTTGAATGATAGGGCTGGTTCAGATTATTTATGATTGGTTGTTTCACATAAATGAATGAGAATTGCCTGGTGCCTCTGTTATCCCATTGTCATTCTTCATTATGTATATGGTCCATCACATGCCACCCAGGTATGTGAGATGGTGAAGGTTAGGCACCTTAGGAAAAAATAGAGATGGAAGGACTGAGGAAAAGGAAAATGCCTGATTTTCTTCTCTTTTAGGGCACTAAACAAGCAGCCTCAGCAGTTTGGACATAGAAGATGGCGCAATAGATTTCTATCTTATTGAAGTAATTTTTAAGAAGCAACTGTAAGGATGGAACCTAATATATCATTAGGACACACGGATTTGCTTAGGTTTCCTTGGTTCACTGAATAATTAACTATTTGTTAATTAATAGTTAGTTAATTCTTTAGCTAGAACTAATGACCTAAGAGTAGGCCTTTAAAAAAATATTAATGATTCTATCATTATCAGCCATACAGGTAGCATTCTTTGCTAAAGGGAAGGGTTCTTTGGCTTGGTTAGAAGAAGGGCCTGTCATTCAACCCTACCTATGCATATTAATGCTGCAACTGAGTAAATTAACTTCTAGCCCAGGTACAGTGCAGGGGGAAATATTGCTGTTAATATTGGATCTGTAATGTAGAAATTTCTCACAGGAAAAATCTCTTGATTCATTTGGCTCTCAGATTCTTTACTGAAAGCAAAGTTCATCAGCTATCATTTCATCATGTTTTTTTTTTAAAAAAAATAGAACAGCTCTTTCCATTCATTCAAGTGCCATGGCATTTCACCATGTTTCAACTGTGACATTTTTGTTTCCCTACTGCTGGACAAAAGAAAATAAACAAATAAATTAACGCAGCACTGAACCAATGAAACACAACTTTGAAGCAATATTGCAGTGCTGTTGGCATACTGAATTTTTCAATGGGTCAGTAGAGCATCAGGTTTACTCATGGGGAATAGGGTGCATAGCAGTGATACAGTATTTCTGAAGGTTTGGCAATTGAAACCAGTGGCTATAGGGAAGGGGATGCTAGCAACACATTCTAATGTTAAGGTCAACTTGTTTTGCTTATGCCAACAAACCTGAAAATCAGAAAGCCAAATACTGCATGAACCTCATTTCACTCTGCCTAGCAAGATGATCTTATTATATTTGAGGCTTGAGGTGTTATGACTGCAGGCATTTCTGCTGGCGCTCAAACAGAAAGCACACTTTCCAAAAGGAAATGGAAGGATGATTAATTGCCAATTGCAGCAGCAGCCACCAAGAATGTTCTTTGCAACCCTCCACCCTCAGTTTCCTGCTGTTGCTTTATGTTTCTGACTTGATTTTCCATACTCAGATGTGTAGGGACAATAGTAAAAATAAATGTTTAGGGAACCAATTCAGGGGTCAGAAGATTGAGGAAAGAAAATTCTCCTTCTTTTTAACTTTTTTATTTAAAAAAAGCTGTTTTGAAACAGTTTTTAAAATTGAGGGTCCAAATCTTGTTTTTTCATTATTTCCATCATTATTTTTTTATAACACATTCCTATAGTGCCATCTCAGAAGAGCAACACCTGAATACAACATCTTTTGTTGTAACTTCTTCACACTGTTTATCTAAAATCATATATTGGAATGCTTCAAATCAATGGAGAAAACCTAAAGAAGGTGGACATTTTTTGGTATCTGGCATCCCATCTCCAAGGCAATGGCGACATCAATGGTGAGGTGCAGGCAAGGGTGAATGCAGCCTGGATGCATTGGTGAGAACTCACTGGTGTGCTATGTGACAAACAAATGCCAACCCATCTTAAATCTAAGATTTACTGTTGCACTGTATGGCACTGAATGCTGGGCAGCAACAATAGGGACCGAAAGCTATCTCCATGCTATGGAAATGGAAATACTCTGTTGGATATTGAACATCTCCCTTCTTGACCACATCAGAAATAACACTATTAGACAACATTTTGGTGTGGCACTAATTATAGAGAAGATGAGAGAATGCTGGCTTCCCTGGTGTGAACTTGTCCTAAGAGCAGCACCTTCCACCATTGCCAAGACTGCCTACCAACTAGAAGTCAATGGCCAGTGACCTTGTAGGAGCCCAAAACAGAGATGGAAAGATACCATTAACAAAGATATGCAAGCTGTGGATCTGCACCCTGGAAACACAGCTAACCTTGCACTTGCGTGATTATGTTAGGAAGAAGATTTATCTAAAATTATTATTTTAAGAAGATAAGTTGATGAAAATTGGAAGGAAGGAAGGAAGGAAGGAAGGAAGGAAGGAAGGAAGGAAGGGGGAGGGGAGGAGGGAGGAATATATATCACTAGCTGAATACCCATGCTCCACTACGAAACTATGTGATCGGGTTTGATAAATCGACACTTACAGCTTGAAAATTAATGAGGCTTGCCCCACAGAAGTCTTTCCTATCCCTTTCTGTCCCTCAGCCTTGCAACACAGAAACCTCCCATATCCTATCTCCTTCTCTACCTTAGCCTGGCCCCACAGAAAGCTCCCCGATCCTATCCCCTTCTTCCCCAGGCTTGCCCCACATAAAACTCCCCTATTATATCCCCTTCTCTCCCTCAGGCTTGCCCCACAGTAGCCTCTCCTCTCCTGTTCACTTTTCTCCCTCAGGTTTGCCCTACAGAAGCTCCAGCTACGCCAGCCTAGGTCACAGAACCGGTAGTGATGGCTAGCTGGCCATGCCCCCGAACTGGTCCACCTGCTCAGACACTTGCCTTGCCTCACCTTTGCCACGTGCATCCACTGCAGTAGTGGGTTATGACAGGAACGCCCCACTTCAGGCATACTGGTGCCTGCCGGGAGCACCAGATACCGTTCCGGTATGGTGCTCCAGAGGGCCCACCCACCCGCCCATGTTCCATACCGGTATTTGAAGTTTTCAGGGCTTTCACACATGGAGTGTATGGTGCCTGCGTGATGCTCTGCCGAGAAGCTGGAGCATTGCAGAGGTGTCACGGAGTGTTGGGGGCGGTAAGTACACATGTATGCACTGTGCACATGTGCATGCGTTGATGTCGTAGGCCCCCGGCACCATACCGGTTACAACGGGTTCAGAACCCACCACTGATCCACTGCCTCCTCCTGCCTCCTGCCTCTGCCAAAGGCTGCTTACCCTTCAGGTTTTGGTTTGCTTATTGCTTCTGGGGGTGGAAGGGATGAAAGGAGGCAAAAAACCCCAGGCAAAGCAGCCCATTTTTGCCCAAAAAACAAGCAGGTTTTGCTTGGTTTTGGTCTGCAGAATGCTTCTGGGGGTGGGGGCTGGGGTGAAAGGAGGCAAAAATATGGGTTAAATGGCCCGTTTTTCACCTCCCTCACCTCCTGAAGATAGATAGCTAAAGAGAGACAGAGAGAGAGAGAGAAAGAGAGAGGGGAGAGAAAAAAAGACAGAATGAGAGAGAAGAGAAACAGAAAGAAAGAAAGAAAGAAAGAAAGAAAGAAAGAAAGAAAGAAAGAAAAGGAGAGAAGGAGACAGGGAGAGAAAGAAAGAAAGAGAAAGAGAAAGAAAGAGAAAAAGAGAAAGAAAGGAAGGAATGGGGAGACAAGCAATAAAAAAATAAAGAAAGAGAGAGAGAAAGAAAGAAAAAGAAATGAAGAGGAAAGAAGGAGAAGAGAGAAAGAGAAAGTGAGAGAGGAAGAAGAGGAAGGAAGCACTGCAAACTCTGGCACTAGACATGGCTTCAGAAGATGCATTGAAACAGCACAGCAATTTAGGGCTGGAAGGCATCTCAGATGTCATCTAGACTGCAGCAGGAAACCTTACATTTTCTGGATTATTTTGGTGCCTCTAACAGAGAAGAAAATTTCCAGAAAGGAGAAGGAGTTTACTATGACAAGGCTGCCATGCAAAGGAAGGCAGAGATAGTTCTTGACCTATGACTACAATCCAGCAGGCCAGATGTTGGCCAACAGTCACGTGTTGGCCACGTCCACGTCCACATTTTCAGGTTGTGAGGGGGAGTAGAACATCTAACTCCTCAGCATCAGAGCATATTAATAATAGTATACAAAATACTAATGCTCTGATGGTCATTTCAAAAAATCCTTTGTTATCGAGCATCTAGAAGCCAAGAGGAACATACGTGCCAAATATCAAGTTTGTAGGTTTTATGGTTCTGGAGAATTCATGATTCCTGTGTGAGTGTTGAGTGTTTTTGTGATATATGTGTGTGTGTGTGTGTGTGTGTGTGTGTGTGTGTGTGTGTGTGTGTGTGAATCTTGTCAGAATCTTGGACATATTAACTGGATTTACTATTCCACAACTAACATACATGAATATTCAGAAAAAAAAGTTTTGGTCCAAAACATTACCTCTTCTTTGCAACTATTAACATTCATCCAACAGATTTTTTTTGTTTAGCTACTTCTGTTAACAAGAAAAACACATGTTTTTAATTCTATTGTGGGTGGCTAGTACCAATATTTTGTTATTAATTTTATATAACAATAAATCATATGTAATATAGCAACAAATGATTCAATCCTAATTTTATTGGCCAAAGTATTGTGTTCTCTTCATCATGCAGTTCTAATTAAATGTGTTTGGAGATTAGTAGATTAAGGAACATGAAATATGCAATTCCAAATGTAATATTTTTATCCAAATTGGGAAAATGCCCAAGAGTACCAAGTCAAATATTTACTGCTCAGAAGAATATGAAAGACAGTGTGGTTAAAAGGAATATTGGCTGTTCTCCTGACATCAAGGTTTTTTGGTGTTAGTGCAATTTCCCACTGAATTGGACAAACAAATGCCATATTTCATCCCTTATATCTCATGGAACACTATTGTTTTCTGTTATGGGATCCTGAAATTTAATTAAGAATACAGATAGTTTGGATGGTATCCTCCTTTCTGGCACATAGCTGTAATGTAGATAGATAGACATTTGTACGCAGCAGGAGCAAGAGGCAGCTGCAATGCAGTATGTTTTGATACTTCTATATATTGTTAGTCCAAACAAGAATTGATTCAAATATTAGTGGCTCTGTCACTGTCTATGCTTACTCCAAACAAGAATTGATTCAGTGTAAGTGGTCCTTCTGATCCAGAAAAACTCATAACTGGAACACATGAAACTGTACAATGACTGCCATTTGTTCATTGAGCAGGAGGTCTGAGTCCAGGAGAACCCTGAAGTATATAAAAGTTCCATATGGGGTACTCCAATTTCACTAAAGAATGATAATTATCTGGAAATGAAAGGAAGCCAAAATCATTTGATTTTGCTAAGGTTTTGTTTAAGCCTGTTCCTTCTCATCTATATCCTTACATCCTCCAGTCACTGGGATAGGTCACCTACAATGTTACCTGGTCAACCTTTGGTCAAAATGTAAATGCTGAGTATCATCAATGTGTTGATTTTGTCTACCCTGTGCCAATATGTGACTTCTTCCAGAAATTCACAACGATATTTAAAGGAGTCGCGAGATTATTGAATCCTGTGTGGACCCACAAAGCAAAGGCCTAAAGCTTAATCTTCTATCCCAAGGAAACTATTGACAGAAGAAGAAGAAAAATCTCAATAACATTGAACTTTTCTCACTGCCACTTCCCAAACTCCAGAATTAGTCTAGAAGTTTTATATGTTTAATTATACTGAAAGTCACTAAGAGCAAACAAAATCAGAACTGCTCCATCCCTATCAACAATCATAGCAATATTCCTCCACTGGTGTGATCAATTCCATCTTATATATCAGCCTGAAATTTGACTAGTATTGATCCAGATAATTTTTGTCCCCGAGGCCTTTTATAATTACAACCCCATGCCTTCTCCTTTTTTCCTCAAAAGGAGATGTTGAAAAGATGGAAGAATTATCTAAAGCTGCTGGATCAAGGGATGGTTACTTGAGGAAGGACACACCACTAGTCCTTCTGGCAAGGTAAGGCAACTCTTTCACTCAAAGGTGAAGTTATCACCACTTTATGTTGGCTGCTAATCATCACATGATTTCAGTAACCAGGAAAGGCAGAGATCTAATATGCTGTCTATTTCCTTGAAAATCACACCAACCTTTCCTAAGACAAATCCTTTTCTCAGACATTTCCATAGAACCTGGCCAGCCAAAATCCTACTCCAAATAAATTTCAACAAATGCTAATATATTCCTTATAGGATGCTTTAGATGTTTTCTTCTCTGTAAGAGGCCAGAGCCACAGAAGGAATTTTGTGGATGCAATAAGATGGAAAAATAATTATTTAGCCACATTCCTATCAATTTTATTTACAGTTGGTCCTAATATGGACAGGTACATATCTTCAATGTTGTTTCTAATCATTTGTTTTTAATTCTTTTTAATCATTCTTCACTGGCATTTTAAGCATTTTTTTTTTGTTTGCTTCATCGCTTGGAATTCCTTGGAAAATGAAGGGACCAGATTTGAGGAACAGAAAGAGACTGTTCTCTGAATCCCTATATCCACCTAGAGTGACAAACCACTGCAATCTAAATTCAATGAGAAGATCCTTTCAAGAATGGGTGAGCAGTTTCATCTGTCTCTTACTGGGAGAAGAAAACCCAGATATCTTTATTCCAACCCAAAAGCAATACAGTTCCACCAATAAAAATAAACTGTTCACAGTTTCACACAGTTTACAGTTGTCATAAATAATTAATTTCACCAATTTCCAACTCTTCTAGAGCAATGTCTCAAGAAGCACATGACGGACGAGATCTGATAAGTGTCACTGGAAGCTATTTCCTTGTATTCAGCAGCTAGTCCCAAAAGAAGCAGAGGAGACAATGGGAGGTTCACATTATCCATTAATTCCCTTTAGAGAAGCCAACAGTTCAACTGAGTTTATCAGTTGCTGTCAGGCATGACTTGGCTTCTGCTGACCCCACTGCCTTGAACAACCTGAAATACCTATTTATTATACTACATTGAAATAACATGGATGATGAAAATGGAAAATCCAATTTCATTGCCTTTTTTTCCAATGGGAAATGTTTTTGTATATATTGGAGGGATGTGTCACCACTGGTGGCACAAGAGAGGTACTGGGAGAATAAGGGCCTACTTTTGTATGCCCCTTTTGGAAGTCAGTGCTAAAACAAACAAACACATAAATATAAAACAAATCTTTATCTTACATAAACTAAATAGTAACCTTAATCTGTTATAATTTATATAACAACACACTCTTCTTCTGCTTTCAATTTTAATTTTCCCTATTTACTAAGCAAACAAATCTAAATCTTTGGTCAATTGCACTAGAATAAATATTCATCCTTGACATGGCAAAATATTAACTTGTCAAATTTTAAACTGAAATTGCAAATCAGATTATCCTTCCCAACTAATTACACCAAACTTGATGTTAGCTTAGAAAACATTTTCAATGATAATCATGCAAACAGATGTAATTATTTCTTACAGATCTGATATGTTTGTTACACCCTGTTGGGAACTAACTGTTATGATTTCTTGGAAGAAAACAGTATCAACTGCTAGGATACATTGGTGAAAAATGAATAAAAACCTTTGAGTTTCATTACCTCATGCTTTTCAACAACATGAATGATAATCATGAAAAATATTTTATTTTCTCATGACAATGGAATTACATATCACATAACTTAGCAATGCCACAAAAGCTCAGAGAGAATAGCTTATAAAATGTTATAATTGAGTAAATAAATCTTTAAACTAAGCATTTTAGGAAAAAACCCTGATGATTGATTCCATCTGTAATGTTTTGCATTTGATTCAACTTTATAGCCTTAAAGATTCTTAGCCTTCAGGTCATATCAGGATTTTTCTGCCAGGAAAATTTATCAGGCCTGGAAAATTGCTATTTCCTGTGCCAATAATATTTTTCTTCTTCAGCTTGGAGAGAGGTGAGAGTTTTCATCAGGGCTGCAATCTAAGACAAAATTATGAAGCCATTCTGCCAATACTTCTCGACATGCAAAATTACATTTACAATGTTTATTTGACGCAAGTGATATTTTGTTTGTTTTCTTCCAAACAAAATATATAAAACTAGCAGATGGAATAAGATAACTTTCAAGAGTTTGATTTTGATTTAAATTTAAAATCTTAAAAAAGGACAAACATTTAAATAGTTATCAGTAATTTGCCTATCCTCAGACCAAAATGTCAAAACATTTAGAGATAAGCTTTCCAAGATCAATTTCATTTTAAAGGCATAGATGGTCTTAGCAGCTGGTTTACTGTATATCATTTTAATTTCCTACAATGCTGCTAGACGCTAACTTGAAAACTGATGTAACTGCCCATTATCAGAAAATTAGTATTTCATGGTCCACTGGTGGAAGATTGGACTGTCCTTTGCTCAGGCTACTATTTTAACAAGTTGGCAGTTACATGGTCTTACATGAATCTGTTGTGGCCTGCCAGCAGCCAGAAGAGCTGGCAGCAAATTCGGACAGCGAGGAGGTTGGGGAGGAACATGGGCCAGTCCTGGAGACTGGGGAAGGCTCTGATGAAGGCTTTCTGTCAAAGCAGAGACAGGGCCAGAGCCGTATGCCAGTTATCAGCTGCTTTCAGAGTCAGACATAAGTGAGGCAGATGAAAAGCTGGAGCCTGATCCCAGTGTGCTCATGCGCAGAGTTACCAGATGAAGGGAATAGCTAAAGAACAGGGGTTGACTTGGGAGTAAGGCCAGAGGTGGAGATAATGGCTCCTCCCAGAGGAAATAAAAGAGGAGCAAAAGGGGAGTGGAGTTTGCAGACACAATTAGTTTGCTTAATTGGTTCATTCTCAAGACTTCTTGCCAAGTTTTGCAGATATCAGCCTGTCAGCTCTCCAAGCCAGATAAGGTCTGTGATTGTAAATCCTTCCTCAAAAGACTTCATTGGATGTAAATGAGCAGAATTCATAGTAAATTAATAAAAAGGGTTTTTGTGGGGACAAGGAGTTTGCTTCATGCTCTTGGGAAGCCTAGGTCAGAACAGAATCATCCCAGACCAAGTTGTGGAAATGTCCAGTTGTTTTGTGAAAAACAGAATGGAGAGTCTCTGCATGGTGACTCAAGGAAGACTAGACAAAAGCAGAATTTCTAAAGGAGAAAAATTATCAGCTCTTTGAAAGGGTCAGTTGAGGAAACAGACTCCACTACATACTCTTGAAAGTGTCTTCTCTCTTCCCTCCTCTTTATGAAAGAGAATCAAGATCAGAATTATTTAATATTTCTTTAATTTTATTTATTAAATAACTTGAATTAATTAACCATTCAACTCCAATGAACAGGTTCCCACATGTTTTTGAGGTTCTCCACAAAGCGTGTAAAAATTAAGCTAATTTAATGCCATTTTTTAAATAATAGTCTTAATAAATCTTAATGATCCATTAATATGGAGGCCAGATTGATAGGCAGGGCTGCTAGAGCCTAGTTGTTATACACTATGCAGGCTGCCAGTGAGGTTCCAAACCTTAAATAAAATACTGACTTTAATTTTAAAAAGAGCTTTGGACTCAAATATTTAAAAAAAACATTTTCCCAATACCATCCAGATTATTGATTAAGATCAACTGAGAAGACTGACTTTGTAGTTACATCTCTTGGCTTTAACTGTAGTATGATTATTAAGTGGGTTTTCACAATAACAAGCTTTCATTGGTGGCACTTTCTCCTACAGGTGTGGTTGGACTCTATACTTATTAAGATGAATCATTTTGCTAGATAAACTAAATTCAGAACCAAATTCTTACTAAAGATATTCTTTTTTAAAACAAGTTTTCAAAAACTTTTATTGAGTTTATTATTTCTGAAGCTGCTGTACCCATTCACAAGGAATAAAGGGGATGGATTTCAGTGGTTGGTTGGTTGGTTGGTTGGTTGGTTGGTTGGTTGGTTGGTTGGTTGGTTGGTTGATTGGTTGGTTGATTTGCTGATTGTTGGTTGCATGGTTAAACACTGTGTTAGTGTGTGGCTTTTAAAAAATTACTCATAGGCTTATCAATTATTTGTTCAATGTTTTCAGCAAAGAAACACACACCTACAGTATACAGGCATCTGGGGAAAAAAATCACTGGATTTTCCAGATAAATTTACCTAAATATTATTCTCTTTTTTTCTGCTTTCATTATTTTACCAAATCAATCTCTTTGCTCCTGTGTCCTCGGCATATTAGAAATGTATTTCAACAAACAGATAATATGGAAAAAACATGGTAATCTCAGTGGTCCTTGCTGGTTTTTTATGCTATCCACCAGTAGATACTAAAAATCTAGAGCAGAAAGGGAGTGTCGAAGTAGCGAGGAAAAGAAATTATCAAAGATTTCCTCAAGCATTCTTAATGTATTATCCTATAGTTCTAGCATTCAACTTTTTCGGGTATATAAAAAACAATAATGGCATTCTTTCCATTCCCAATCAGACATACAATGTTCACACATTCATTAAAAAAAGCTTCAAATTGACCTTTATTTTAATATTATCCCAGTTATCTGGAGGATTGTAATTTGTTAACATTTTCACATTTATAGTATCTGGTTCATTTACACATTGTTCCTTGAACATTAACATTTATAGAATTTATTTCTGTTCCACTTTTTGACATATTGCTATCACTCCCATACAGATCTTTAAATATCCTTTTAATGTTCTTTTATTTGTTTTATTCAGGAAGTAACTTCATTATTAGTTTTTACTTCTATTCACACTGCTGAATGTTCCATGGGTAGCTTTTTTCAGATACAGTACATCCCAAAGAAGTTATCATTTCCATCAAAATCACACTTGTGTGTACAAAAAAGTAGCTTTCTCCCAGCTTCTTTTCCAGAATCATTCTTTTTATACCCCAACCCCAACCTATAGCATCATTCATTACAGACTTTGAACATTTGCAGATAATGGCAGTTGACAAGTTTTATATTCATATCCTTGTAAATCTTAATCCAAGGACCAGCCATATTTTCCTCATTAATGGTTTCTTTTACTTTATCAGTTTCCCCCCTCAAAGTCTTCTCTGTTTCTTACTTTAGTACCTTTTCCTACTACATAGCATGCAACTTTTACCAACTATCTATTTCTGCTTTCATGCATATGCATAAAAATCTAAATGATCCCAAGTGATTTTTTCTAGCATCAATTTAGGCATTAGCCCTGTTTTCATAACTAAGTATGTTCCATACATAAATTCATTAACTCCCCACATATGAACAAACCACCATGTCATATCTCTTACACTATCCTAGTTTTATAACACACACATATTTATAGTTATTCTTTAATTTCATTTCATTAATTCATGCTCTTTACTGGTTGTTGTTTTTAATTCCAAGCTCTAATCTTCCATATGACATGTTAATCTGTAAATGAGCCCTAAAATACTGATCTCCATTGCCTTTCTTGGCTTTGGTCAACCAATCTTTAATATACTATTTTGCAGTAAGAGAAACAAGAGTGCACTAGATTACCAATCTTTGTTATACACAATTTACATATAGCATGCAATATTTCCTGGTAATTATTGTTGTAAACTCTTTTTTTAACCACTGCTATCTTTCTAAATGTGTGGCTATCATATACTTTAATTATTTTTAATAAAAGAAGAAAAGAATTAACTAGATTACCAACATTAGCCTCAATTATGTCTGTACACTATATACTGCTAATGGAAAGAAAAGTATCAATTCAAGAACATTTGTGCCAGAATACTTCCTTATCAAGAGCTTGTGGTTATCTTTGCTGTTTTATCAGTATGGAAGCTAAGAATCAAGTAAATGCACATTTTTCTTTTGCATTTGAATTTACATTTATATGCATGTCTGAAGAGAACTCAAGGGTGCAAGAGACACTGAGCTAGTTGCAACATACCTGGCATAGTTTTAGATTGGTACATGGATTAAAAAAAAGATTAGATCTCCTTTGAGTTTACTTCCCAGAGGCTTCATAGATACATTGGATTAATTTATTTGGTAAAAATATGGAAATAGTTTGCCTTTATCCTGTACAGTTATGATTTTTCAGCTTCTGGAGTAAACCATAGAGTTTGTAATGCAGTTTACTTGCATGCCCCCAAAAGAGCTGTAACCTAATGATGTCTGGAATAAAGTGGAAAGTTGATGCCTCAGCAAAGCCTGGAGCGATCCCTCCTTAGGGGGCACTGGTAGCAGCCCAACCTGACCCCAGAGCACAAACAGTGGTGACCCAATCTAAGGTGAGGGTGAAAAAGACAGAGCAGACGCCAGTGCGTGAGGAAGGAATCATGGCCGGATCCATTCACAAATCTCTTTGATATAAGATTTGTAGTCAGTCAAAAGCCATTCAGATCAATTATGGCCTTTCTTAGGTTTTTGAGTTCAACCAAGTCTTGTTCTATGTCAACAAGATGAACTTGGTGACATTTATGAAGGGTATTTGCCTGTATTTATCCCTTACCTGGGACAAGGGAAAAGCTAGATCTATGAATAGGAAGGAATCAAACAGATGGACTGAAGTGGGAAAGAATTTGCAAGCCATTTTTATTCAAACCACTACAATAATGAGATGCATTACGGCTGCCCAATCTTTCAAATGTAATTTAGAGAAGGTGCTTTGGAGTGTGCAGGAGTACAAAACTAGTACTTGTTTGCAATTTTTAAAAGCATCTCTTGCAGCTGTCATATAATCCCAAGAAAAGTCATGGCCACTTTAAATAATTACACACAGATTCTACATTTGTGGTTTTAATGCATTCTGAAACATCTTTCTGGAAATGAATCCAAAACATTTATGCATCAGCCACTATAAGAAACTCTAGTGATAAAGCTGAAACCAAATCCAGTATGTATTTTTCCACAGACATAAAGTTTAATAGGCGTGTAAAAACATAAATACAGCCACTTGAATATTTTTTTAAATATGGTTCTCATAAAAATGTTTTTCATCTCCCTGGCACATCTGAAATTATTTTGGCAAAAACAAAAAATCTTAGTGATCTAAATATAGAAGTTAAAATAGAGGGCTATTAAATACTATTTGCTGTCAGTAGATCAATGATCTAATAATTACTCTCTTTCAGAGAAATAATATTCAAATGCTGCTAATTTACCAACATTCTGGATGATTTCCAAAGCACACACAGAGATCCTATTTAGTAAGAACATCCCTTTATACTTCTGTGCCAAAAATATCTGTGAGCATTGAACATAGATAGAAAAAGTCATATTCTTCAGTAGTTCCTTCTGTGGTTCAAATCTTTGATTTAAAATTATGTTTCGTAGATAATGACAATGATGATAAATCCTGCTGTTAAAATAAATTCTTTCTTTTAAGCATTGTCATCACTGGACCTAAGTTTATAGGAGCTGAATTTCTAGTTATAAGAAATCCCTAGATGTGGGGATGGGAGACCTTTTTTGTAAATTGATATTTTCTTTAACTACCTAAAAAGCTGCTGCGGAAGGTGTTTGGAGTTTTTAATTCAAAGAACTCTATCTTGAGGTTTTGATTATTATGCTTACACATGAATCTGTAATCAAAAGATTATTATCTTTTTAAAACATTCCTGAACATATGAATACTGCTGACCTAAGAAGACTAATGATTTAATTATATTTTTATGAGAGTCAATAGATTACACATGTTAAGCTTCAGATTTCATGTGTTCCACTTCCTTAAAACTGAGATACATTTCTCCACACCATTGCCTTAAAATTATGGTTATGGCAATCCAAGAGGGGAAAATGTGCATATGCCTATTTAACTTGAGTTGTTTCTAATGCTGTCTCCTCCTTCATTTTACCTCTCCGGAGTTAAGCAGGACTGCAGGAAATTCTCATACAGACGAATCCTACAAGTGAGTCACCAAGGAATGCAATAACAACAACCTCAGCAAAACTGCAAAGATCAGTAAAACGGAAGATTTTATAGACAGTAAAACAGTATGACTGGGAGGAGTGGGAGGCTAGAGGACAGACTAAACACAAACTTTTTTTAAAAAAAGAAACAACATATTCCATGAGAAAGAGGCAATTTTTTTGTCAGCACTCTTGCTTTTATGTTTGGCAACAAAGGGGTAAACATTAAAAAAAGTCTGGACTGTCATAGAAGGTGGCCATAAACTCCAAGCTAGGATATATAGTTATTAGACAAAAGAAGTAATTATGTTATACATAATAAGTACAAAAAGGCCAATCCATGGACAGAAACTGCCAAGCCAAAAGCCTTCATATGTTTAATAGGAGATTGGGCCCCTTCCTTAATTGTAACCATTAAGAGATCTTTATTTTGCCCAACTCCATTCTTTAAATAGGCTCTAATAAAACACAAATATGGTAAATTATTTCCATGGCTAGTGGGGCTATGTCCAAAATCTTAAGGTAATTAAATGTAACTGAAGGCCTGGGAGAGTAGCCAGGTCTTTCATACCTTCCTGTTCTTGGTGTGGAAGGAGCCATGCAGATCTAAGAATGAATTTCAGTCCAGAAGGGTTAACTAAACTAAAAGACTTCCAGCAACTGGGTCGCATATTCCTAGTGAAGTTAATAGTTGACTAAACTTCACTCTGAATCTCTATAGTTGTAGCTCAGTACTCTAGCCAGGGTTCTTATGGTATATGATACATGGCTTTTATAATTATTTTGTTTCATATTTTGTATTCCTATTAAGCAGTCATGGATCAGGGGTGAAATGCTACCGGTTCGGACCAGTTGGTCTGAAATGGTAGTAAAAATGCTACTTTTTGGGTGAATTTCTCCAAGGATCAGCTGTGATATGTGATTTATGTTAGCTATAAAGCAGTATTTCCTGCTTTCTAACTAATATAAATCGCGTCACACAGCGGATTATCCCCCTCACTGTTTGCTTACCTTTGCAGGCATACTTGGTAGCAGGCTCTGCCCAGCCACCTGTATGTCATCATGTCCATTTTTGTCATCATGTCCATTTAGGTTTCACCCCTGTCACCCTTTACAAAAAGTAAGATCCACAGAAGAATAAGGCCAATTAGTCAAAGATCAGGACCTGGAATACTGTTTTGCAACTATTTAATTAAATACATTAAAACATTAATTAACTTGTTGCCTGCCTTAATCACTGAACAAATCAAGGTGACATGCAAAAAATAATGATTAAAAATCTGAAATACAATATTATAGAAAAAAGATTCATCAGACCCTGTTGCAAAACATCAGTGCTACAAAAATCAATCTGCTTGATGCTACAACTGAGTTTGTCCCAAAGAAAAATCTACACATTTTTACTACTATTCTAAAGCCCAGTAGGGCCCGGTCCATATCGTAACTTTTCTAAAGGATCTTAAGCATGACAGAATTAAAATGCTATCGACCCATCGCTGAGAAAGATGTAGCAGCATAATATTGGATGACACACTTACACCCCATTACCTGACTCAATTCTGCCTGGTGTTATTTTTTGCTTTAAACAAATATGGGTTTGGCTCGTGGGTTTAGCAGTCTGTCAAAATCTGATTTTGAAATAACTGACCAGTGGAATAAGGATGTGGCCTGGAAAGCAGGGGAAGTTCTGCTTTACTGAACATGTCTCCCCCACTCCATTCATGATCTGTAGGATGGGGAAGATACTTGATAAAACAGAAATGGCTTACATTAAGCTATAATTTAAAAGAAAATTTTTATAAGATGATGTATCATTGGAATTTATTTCCAGATAAATTGTCAAGAATGTACACAGGTACCTCAAATGAATGTTGGAAATGTAAATGTAAAGAAGGAACTTTTTATCATCTATGGTGGACGAGTGATAAAGCAAAGAAATATTGGTAGGATTCATATCTTAGTACAGAAAATTCTTAAAGTGAATATAGAAAAAACCAGAGACTTTTCTTTTGGGCTTAATGGAACAAGACTTTGAAAAAGAAATTCTGAACTTTGTTGTTATCCATGCTTCGTTGTTACCCACGCAGCAAGACTATGCACAGAAATGGAAGGTCACCTCGACCCCCACAATGGAAGAATGGATGCAAAAACTGATGAAGTTAGCAGAGATGGATAAACTGCTCTGATTAAAGAAAAAATACAAATACTTTTACTTCGACTTGAAAACCACTTCTGGACTTTGTGCTTGAGGTGGAAAAGGATGAAACTGTGATCTTGGGTTTTACCAATTAGAGATATTTGTTATTACAGAAATGGCTGATTTCTATTATTATGAAAAAGTAATATGTTGAGTGTAGAGCTTAATGCCTTATGCAACTGCACCAAAGGAGTTGGAAGTCAATGCCTTTTTTTCTTTTTCCCTTTTTCCCCCCCACTATTCACTTCCCCTTTTTCTTCCCTAATTTCCATAATATTTGTTTTTGTATTCTCTTTGCATGTTACATGATAAACTAATAAAACTGTGTGTGTGTATGTGTATGTGTGTGTACACACACACACACACACACACACTATATATATATATATATATATATATATATATATATATATATATATATATACACACACACACATACATACATACATACATACACACACACATATACATATGTGTGTGTGTATACATCTATATCTATATCTATATCTATATCTATATCTATATCTATATCTATATCTATATCTATATCTATATCTATCTATCTATCTATCTATCTATCTATCTATCTATATACATACATACATATATACATACACATATATGTATGTATGTATGTATGTATGTGTGTGTGTGTATGTATGTTTTCTGAGGTTTTCGTGGGTGTTTGTATGTAGGTCCAAAAAGAAACCCCCACTAAAATCCAAGACAGATAACAAGAAAATGGAAAAGACCTCCTCCCATACATAAAAGGCACCACAGACAGAATCAGCAAAATCCTCCACAAACATAACATCAAGATAGCATTCTGCACAAACCGAAAAATATCCACCATCCTAAGAAATCCCAAAGACAAAATTGAGTTAGAAAATCAAGGAGTATATGAAATCCCATGTACCACCCCATCCACATACATCGGACAAACCAACAGAAGAACAAGTGCACGCATTGGAGAACACAAGAACACAGTCAGAAAAGAGGAACCAACTTCTTCCCTGGTCCAACACCTTAAAACCACAGGACCTGAAATTGACTTTAAAAAGACCAAAACTATCACCAAAGCTGAACACTTTAACAACAGAATAACCAGAGAAGCCATTGAGATAGAAAAACGCCCACACAGCATGAACGAACGAGATGATACCTCCCGCCTACCAGCCATTTGGAAACCCGCACTTACCAGACCCACACTCACAAGAGCCACACAGGATGTCACCACCACACATGCACGCAGAAAGCAGACTCAAACCCACACTGATGACGAGGCACGACCAAGGACCAGAAGCCAGACCGCAACTGCATCATTAGCCACTTTAAACCCGTCCATTCCATACATGAAGCAGACTAACACCTACCATGAAGACCTTACACGGCCACAAACATGAAGCCAAACCACAGCAATGCAGCTCACCAGCTCAAATCCCCCGGCAACCCAGACTAAGCCGAACACAAACCCCCCAACCAATCAGAACACATCTTCACCCAATCAGAACACAGCCAAACTCCCACCCAATCAGCTCACACCCCTACTGGCAGTTAAAAGGAAGAAACAGCTGTGATCTCACATTGCTCCTAGAAGCACAAAGCTGAGCAAACCAGCCTGAAGATGACGAATGAGACTTCGTCGAAATGTTACCAAGACACTTCAAAATTTATGCAGGAGAAAACCCGAATAACCAAACACACACACACACACACAACACACACACACACACACACACACACACACACACACACACACACACACACACATGCTGGTCTTGTTGTATTCGGGTCTTTTCCTGTGTAAGATTGAGATTAACTTGGCAATGTTTCAGCGAGGTGGGGGTGTGTGGAGTGCTGGCTTTGTTTCAGTAAGTGGATTGATTGGCTGTGTAGCTGTATCATGATTGGTAGATTGGTGCTGATTGGTGCTGGCTGTGTGTCCGTTGTTGTTTTGTGTTACAATGGCCTGGGTAGTGGGTGGGGCTCGTTTGTTGACTAGGGCTGGTTTCCAGATGTCATACATACATACATACATACATACATACATACATACATACACACGTACACACGTACACACGTACACACGTACACACATACACACATACACACATACACACATACACACATACACACATACACACATACACACATACACACATACAAACAAACAAAAAGGAAACGCTGTTCACAGCCTTTCACACTGAGCAGGATACTAATTCTGCAGAGTACCTAAGAATAAAGTAAACGTACCAGATTTCCAATCTCTTGGAAATAATCTTTGTGGAGAAAAAATAGTACCAATCATTACTCACCAGATTTCCGGTCCCACATGCATAAACCATGAGAGTAAAAATCTGGCAGCTGTCTCTCTCAATTTTTTGCATTATCTTTCTACTGTAGCTTTAGCACTGAGCTGTACTAGAATAGGAGAGTGGAATAAAAGTTATATTCTCCCCAACTCACTGGTCTGCCATTTGTTTGGGGCAAAATTTGGGATAACCACTCCAGAAAAGGTGTGCATTATTCAGGCTGGTTTTGAGCATGAATTTAGTAAACTTTCACGATATCACAAAGCACACGTTTAAAAGTAACTCTTCAAATTACTTTTCATAACTGACCATGGATGGAGTGTCTCTCTGTGTAGTGGGAAAGATCCTTTCCATCTCCTCTCCTCCTTAATTCTCCTCGCCATGCTCTTCTCTGTGCCTGCAGTTTTTTCCAGTTATTGCACAGACATAGCGCTTTATTGAAACAGGTTGTAAACAGTTTTGTGTGACCACCAACTGCCAATTATCAATACCAACATCAATGGATGGAAAACCCTGCTTACTAGGTAGGGCTAGTGAAATTGAGTGGATGTGAATAACTGACACTTTTTAATACTGGAAAATAATGATAATTTTTTTAAAAATGTACATGTTTCAGCAGTGGCTCTCTTTTCCTGATCCCAAAAAGTTAAAGTTAATTATGGTTAGTTCTTGAATGAAGAAACTCTTGGGAATTGCAGTGCTATAGGCTTAATTCAAAGTGCTATCCTTATCTTAACAGAATAAAAATTGCAATCAAATCAACCATCCCAGCAAAAGTCAATGACAAACCATAATAATGTTATTAAGAAAACTGTACAACTTAGATGTCCTCACTGGGAGTCTTTTAAAAATCCATTAAGCAATCCTCTGGTTTTCACATGATAGTTTAGGAAAGCACACAACATTAAATAACTGTTGTTACATTGCTTATATGATTGGAAAATTGCAGTTATATTAACCTGCCAGTCTTGTATTTGGGCAAAGTAATTCTTCATGTTGAATTCAAACACTAAGACTTCACTCACAAGTTGTGAATTCCTTCATGGTCAATTGCACTAGTTTCTCCATAACCCTTTATTTTAGAAAACAGCAGTGAAAATATTAATGTACTATTTTCTACCTTTGAAGTTATTTTCACTTCTTTTCTTTTTTCCTTAAATTGAAAATTATGGTATAGATGTCAAGGAAGGAGGGAAATTTAACTATATCTTTATAATAAAGTTTTTGTATTACAATTTGTATTGCACTTTTTATTGTTGAGATAAGGATTACACTTTGAATCAAGCTTACTATATTAAACATAATATAGGAATTATGAACAGAGGTGCAGTAACTTCATATATTGCAAATAGAAAAAAACAACAATCTTAGTATTTCACATGACTTTCTTGTAATTCCAAGGATGTTAAAATTTGCTTTCATTGTCATGAAATAATGACTACTTTAGGAGTTCAGAAAGCCACATAATAAAATAATCTCCATCAGCTTTTTCAGTCTACTTGACAAATATAAAAAGGACTTTGTTATACTGAACATTCTGGTACAGCAGTTCTATTTAGATTTGGAGATCTTTTTACACATTCAGGACAAAGATGACCATTGTAAATTGTCAGTTTCCTTAAATGTCACCATTTGAGATAGGAAGCTACTATTGAGCAAATATGGCATTGGTATTTTAAAAAAATACTGATAAGGGAGAAATGACAAAGACTCATTTTGTCAACATGGCCTTGCATTTTTTTAAAATTGGAACATAGGCTATTTTAGCATGCCCTTCTACCCTCTTCAATCTGATGACCTTCCATTCCATTTTCACGCTGACAAAGTTCTCCCTGATTTTTAACCATTTAATTCATGCAAGCAGAGCATAATACTCTCGAAAATAGCCAGTGAACTTTTACTCACAAACACTATTCTTTCCCATAATTCTGGGGGGAAAGAATACTGTTGTTATTTTCAAATTTATTTAGCATCGTAGTTAAGACTTCCTGAAATATAATTTACTTACATTATCTAACTGTTGTGGTAATGATAAATATAATTCTCTGTCCGATAGAATACAATAGAACTGAACAGAATGAACCTTGGAGGTCTTCTAGTCCAACACACACACACATCCTGCTCAAGCAGGAGACCCTATACCATTTCAGACAAGTGGATATCCAATCTCTTTTAAAGACTTGCAGTGATGGAGCACCTACAACTTCTGAAGGCAAGTTGTTCCACTGGTTAATTGTTCTCACTGTTAGGAAGTTTCTCCTTAATTCCAGGTTGTTTCTCTCCTTGATTTGTTTCCAGCCATTGTTTCTTGTCTTGCTTTCTGGTGCTTTGGAAAATAGGTTGACCTCCTCTTCTTTGTGGCAGCCCTTCACAAAATAGAATACTGCTATCATGTCACCCCTAGTCCTTCTTTTCCCTAGACTAGTCAAACCCAAACCCTGCAACCATTCTTCATATGTTTTAATCTCCAGGCCTTTAACCATCTTAGTTGCTCTTTTCTCCACTTTTTCCAAAGTCTCAACATCTTTTCTGTAGTGTGGTGACCAAAACTAGATACGGTATTTCAGGTGTGGCCTTACTAGGGTTTTATACAGTAATACTAATATTCACATGAATACTTCATATGAATACTTGTCTGCTAAAGTGTCAAATATTGGATGACACAGCTTCACTCTGCAAACTTGGATCCTACATTAATTTACTCTGATATTTGTCCCCAAGACAATTATTACTTGCTGCCTAACCTGTGATAAGGACCAATCAATAGGAAAAAAAAACATATACATTGAATTTGTGAATATTGACATTATTTTAATATTGCTTGTTTTAATTTATAAATTAAATAGGTCATTTAGTAAAAACAAACCAATCAGCATAATGCATACTGTCACTGATATTTATTTATTTATTGAATTATATTATATTGTGCCCCATTTATAGCCTTTCACAATCCAAATCATCTCTTGGTAATATCTTAACTTATAAATCCCTCCCCCCCGCCCTGGTATTTGGATGCCAGGTGACTACAAATGCAAACTGAAGTACAAGTAATCCTCGACTTATGACCACAATGAGCCCAAAATTTCTGTTGCCAAGTGAGACATTTGTTAAGTGATTTTGTCCCATTTTACAATCTTTCTTGTCACAGTTAAGTGAATCATGCAGTTGTTAAATTAGTAACATGGTTGTTAAGTGAATTTGTCTTCCCTATTACTTTTACTTGTCAGAAGATCACAAAAGGTGATCACATGATCTTGGGGCACTGCAACCATCATAAATTGCCAAGTATCTGGATTTTGATCATGTAACCATGGGACTTCTGCAATGTAAATGTGAAAAATGATCAAAAGTCACTTTTTTTAGTACTGTTGTAATTTTGAATCATCACTAAAGGAACTGTTGTAAGTCAAGGACTAGCTGTATTTACTTAGAGTATATTATAGTTATTTTCATGAATGTGTATGTGCACATTTGTGTATGTGTGTGTCTGTTTTAGCATTTATAATCTATCTTGTTTAGAAAGGAAATGACTTTTCTGTATCATACTGGCTTTTCATAATAAAGGTATTACGCTTGAGAGTGGAGGGTACAAACAGAAACTCCCACAACATTCCTTTTAATATATGCTTTTCTCCATTATCTTCTACAGATCTCTTAGTTTCCATAGCCATTTAGCACATCCCT
Source organism: Thamnophis sirtalis (assembly GCF_051295495.1). Taxonomy (NCBI): domain Eukaryota; kingdom Metazoa; phylum Chordata; class Lepidosauria; order Squamata; family Natricidae; genus Thamnophis; species Thamnophis sirtalis. The sequence continues at coordinate 48,721,564 of NW_028261388.1, forward strand.
TCCTGGGTTCTTCCTGTTCATGTGTTTCTTCCTCCAAGATGTCATTGAAGAATGAATGTAGCCCTTGGACTGGAAAGGTTGTGTTATAGTTTTATATTACACACACACAGACACACACAGACACACACACACAAAGCTACTGCATAAAAAGTATGTTATTCTTTTAGAAAAGACAACACGCCCATTCTTTAATGTCAGGCAGGCATCACAATATTACATTTGTCTCCAGGTTTTTCCTTAACTAAACTTTTATGAGAGTTCTTTCCTTTTCTTTGTTTTATTTTCCCATGTAAGATTTTATAACTGCATTACCCTTTCTGATTAACATTTTTATGAGTTAAATTGGAAGCAGCTAATAAGAACCAATAAATGATTATTATAATGGAAGCAAAGTACCATATTAAAGTCTCTAATGACACTTTTGATAAAGGGCAGATATTCTAATGTAATGAGTTATAAAAGTCACATACCAACCAAGGATACCTAAGTGCTTCAGTAGGGAGAGGAAAAGAAAGTCATCATTAAGAGTTTATCATCATTAAGATTTCCTGGGTAAAAAGCTAGAAAAGTTAGACGGGTATATTATAATACCATGTGAATCCCCCCCACCGCCCATTTATTTTTGGATTGCAACTGATATGTGTATGTGCTTAGGATATAGAGGACACTCGACTTTTCCAATATTTATTCTGTTATTTTATGTATCTTAATGGCTGTTCTGGTTGTTGTTGTTGTTGTTGTTGTTGTTTTTAAACAACATAGCTACTTTGGCCCAATATGCTTTGGTATTAATGTTGGATACATAAAAAAACCTAGGAAGCTATTTATTACAGAGGATCAGATACATAAGAAACCATTTATTATAAGTGTATTTTTATCTTTAAAGTAGTGGTGCAAACCTCTTTAAAATAAATGTGTATATGTTTAAGCTTCACTAATAATAGCTGCAGAGAAGCAGATTAAAAAACAATGAATTGTTTAAGCTATTCTGAATTAAACACCAGATGTAGCAAAGACTTTATTATTCTTAATAGCTGGTTTAGACCAAGAGCATTTCAATACAAAAACAAACGTGTTGTTTATTTAGCACCTATGAACATTATTCAGCATTACTCAGATCACAGTTTATAGTCAAATGTGTGATTTACTGAAAGTGGTATGATAGTTGAATTGTGATGCCCATTTTGTATTTACAGTATCTTTCTGTTTCTATTTTATATGAGACAGGAGCTCTTTCATACATTAATAATTTATCAGAAAAATAGTAGTGTCATGGAGCTATCCACAAATTTGCACATAAACTTTATGTTGAATGTAAAACATGTAAATCTGCTGGAGAGAAGTATTTATTCATACAACTCTTATCAAAATATTACACCCATGCTTCTATAGTATTTGCCACTTGTGTATGCAGTCATAATAGGTCTTGTCTTTCTTCTGTAGTAAGGCTTGGAGCAAATAGAGATGTTTATGAAGTGTCATTTTGCTCCACTGATTACCCACATCCTTGAGGGAAAAGTTGAAAGACAGAATTCCAGGGATATGCAACACTTCAGAAAATTCTATGTGCAATTTTCAGACATCCTCAAGGCCCTCCTAGGTAATGTGTGTATTAGTCAAAATACAGCAATTTATAGAATACAAATATTGGAAAAGTTTAGAAAATGGCACCTTGGAAGTTGGAGAAATGCAGGGTGAGCTTTCAAAGCCATCTGAGCCTCCAATTACTAAAATAATCATAGTATCAGACTCAAAATAATTATAGACTTATATATAGTCATCAAGGAAAATACAAGCCTAATATAAGCCTAATCACATCAAATGGGAAAAGACTTTGTGGTATTCAAAGCACAATATTAGAGTCACTCACAGCTTTGTTTCATACAGTATTAACCTATGAACAGTGAGAGAGAGAGAGAGAGAGAGAGAGAGAGAGAGAGAGAGAGAGAGAGAGAGAGAGAGAGAGAGAGAGAGAGAGAATGCACGCACACACACGCGCGCACACACACACACACACACAATATATATATTATTATATAGATATATATATTCGTAGATTTTCATGGGTGTAGGTACGCAGGTCTTGTTGTATTCAGGTCTTTTCCAGTGTAAGATTGAGATTGTCTTGGCAATGTTTCGGCAAGGTCTCACTCGCTATCTTCAGGCTGGGTTTTGGCCTTAAAGCATGGTTGGAGCTGCCATCTTTCTATAAATCTTGGTGGAGGGGTGTGGAATGCTGGCTTTGTTTCAGTAAGTGGATCTAAAGATCACCCAGACCCATTAAGAATGTAAGATGGTTTACAACTTAAAAAGAGTCATAGAATGGCAATAGTCTATCACATGTAGCCTAGCTATTTTATATAATTCTTGTAACCTACATTGTTAATACGGCTTCTTTAATTATCACTTTCTGTCATTAATAGCTCTTATCCAGATTGGATCCTTTGCTCCCTCTTCCATAGTACTCTTTACTTCTTGAATCAGATACTTTTTGTCCATGGACAATTATCTTCTCCTCCTACACCTGTAGTGCCTCCTAATTCCTTTTTCTTTATTGTGTATCTTCATTCGGTTCTCCTAAATACTGCACAATTTGCTGTCTTCAACATGTCCAATTCCCAGTGACCCAATTTCATTCATTTCCCATATTCTCTTCTCTTTCACTCCATGAGAGAACTTGTCATTTTGAAAAAAAATTCTTGTTCTCCCTGAGTTTCTTTGAGGTCATTTGATTCAGCTCTTTGCACTTCTGACTGCCAAACCTCTATTTATAGCTACATTTAGGAAGGAGCAATATTAATTATATATGAATGGCAAATGTTCTTTGGTATTGATTTTTTATGCACACTGGAGACAAGAAATTTAATTCATGTATTCACATATTATCTAGGGTCTATACATTGTATCAGCAGCATTAGTTCCCATTGACCTAGAATTTGAAAAAAAAAATCAATGAGCAGCTGCTGTACTTCCTCTTTTTTAGACATAACTCCTGACAGTCAGCCAGGTGATATTTTTTTTAAAGTGAACTAGTTAGGCTTTGAAATCAGAAAAAATGTGTTCAATTTCTGGCAAAGTTATTGCAAAGTGTCCTTCTTCACTAAGTATAATGAAACAAGCATTCTTATTTTCAGAGGATTTCAGGTGAAAAACGAGTGGAATAAAAGCTATGACTAATGTCCAAAGAAAACATTAAAAAATAAATATAAAATTAGTTGTCAGCAAATAATAGAATAACAGAGTTGGAAGGGATCTTGGAGGTCTTCTAGTCCAACCCCCTGCTTAAGCAGGAAACTACACCACTTCAGACAAATGGTTATCCAACATCGTCTTAAAAACTTCCAGTGTTGGAGCATTCACAACTTCTAGAGGCAAGTTGTTCCACTAATTAATTGTTCTAACTGTCATGAAATTTCTCCTTAGTTCTAAGTTGCTTCTCTCCGTAATTAGTTTCCAGCCATTGCCTCTTGTCCTACCCTCAGGTGCTTTGGACAATAACATGACTCCCTCTTCTTTGTGGCAGCCCTTGAGATATCAGAACACCGCTATCATTTCTCCCCAAGTCCTTCTTTTCATTAAACTAGACATACCCATTTCCTGCAACTATTCTTCATATGTTTTAGTCTCCAGTCCCCTAATCATCTTTGTTGCTCTTCTCTGCACTCTTTCTAAAGTCTCAACATCTTTTTAGTAGCAAATGACATGTATGCTGCTTGTGACCCACCACTACCTGAGTTAGAGGAATTCATTAATCTGCCTGTAGGCAGACTACAAAATATATGGTTTCACAGAAAAACCAGGAAAATGTCTCCAAAATGTTGAAATTATTTTGTTATATGTAAATAATTGAACTTATTTCTTAGATGTGAACCAGAATCTCCAGGTTTTAAATGCTGAGTTACTTTGGTATTTATAATTTAATTCAACCAAACAATAGTGTAGAAAGACATATTTTGGGATGAAATGAAATTATATTTGGATTTACTTTGTCAGTGAAAATTTTATCCAAATAGGCAAACATTCTCACTGTACAATATTTTAATGTGATGTTGAAAAGATCCTACTCCATAGATCAATCAAACTATATCATATAGTCTATGATTATGTGTCATACTCTTGATTTTGACTGAAAATTAATACATGTAATTAGAAATATTTCCCAATATTTAATTTTTTTAAAGATGTCTACATGAATAAAATGTGTAATAGATGTTGAAATGAATATGTAAGGATAAGGTAGGAATTCTAAACTGGGTTCTTAGCAAGCAAGTCTCAGTAAAAGTCACAGTGAAGCAAATCATCTTTACAAGATCCCTCCAATTCTTGTCTTGTCCCCTGCCTGCTACTTCTGCCTTCTCCTTGCTGAAAAAAAATCCTCCTGGGGAATGAGAATAATGTATAATAGATTAAAAAATGTAAAAATATAACAAATATTTGTCCTGTACTCTTTCAGAACTTTCAAAGTAGATAAGACTAAAAAAATCAAAATCGAAGGGACTGCTTTGGACAAAACCCAACAGCACTTTTTTGTGTGGCTGTTGATAAAAATAGGAACACCAACATGATCATCAATGTCTAATGATGGATATAAGCACAAGAAAAAGAAGAAGACTAAACAGCTGCTCCTTCTATGACTGAATTCAAAATATAAGTGAATTGATTCACCTTTAGGCTGTTCCCTTCATACCAAGGCTGCAATTTTGCTGCTCCTGTATGAGAAGCAAAACCCCTCCATATTAGCATTTTGGATTTCATAACTTGTGGTACTTGTGGCGCACAGAAAATTACCATGATAAAAACTTTATCTGAATCATTTTATCTCCATTATGCCATCAGCAATTTCTACCTTATATCATTTGAATAAGCAGGTGGAAAAACAGCTGATGACCTCTTTCTATCGGTCCATGATAGGAAGTGTCCTCACATACTGCATTAAGTATGGTATACTGGTTTAACTGCTGAGGACAAGAAGGCACTACAGAGTGTGATCAATTCAGCACAAGAAAACATTGGTTGCACTCTGACACCACTAGATGACATCGCCAGGTCTCGCTGCTTTAGCAGAGTAAGGAAGATACTCGGAGATGATTTACACCCTGATCAGTGTCTCCTCCCACTTCTACCATCGGGCAGAAGACATCAAAGCATAGCCAGCCAAACAAATAGGGTTAAAAATAGTTTCTTTCCTTGGGCTGTCAGACTCTTAAACACAACCACAATCATTCCACGCACATGCGAAAACGTATGACTACCATATTTTTTGAGTATAAGACACACCTTTTCCCTCAAAAAAGAGGCTGAAAATCTGGTTGCGTCTTATACACTGAATATAGCATTTTTTGCCTCCCGAAACCCCACCCTTCACCAAAATGGCCATGCATAGCTTGTAGGAGGCTTTCAGAGAGCTCCTGGGGGCTGGGGAGGGCAGAAATGAGCAAAAAACAGATTTTTGGCTCAATTTCCCCCCCCCCCCCCAGCCACAAGGAGTGCTTTATAAGCCTCCTAAAGACTATCCATGCCCTTTTTGGGCAAAAAACAGGCCCGTTTTTGCAAACTATGGGGCATTTTTGCTCATTTTTGGCACCCCTCCCAGGAGCACTCTACAAGCCCGTTTTCGTGAAAAATGATTCGTTTTTTCGGAGGTTTGCAGAGTGCAAAAACCTTTTTTAATTTGCCTCTTCAAAACCTTGGTGAATCTTATACTCTGGTGCATCTTATACTCTGAAAAATACAGCAGATTTTCTTTTTCTTTTTTTTCTTTTCTCCTAATTACTTGCATTGGGATTATTCTTTATACTATTTATGTTGTTTGTTTTGTTGTCATGAATTGCACCAGTGGGCTAAAACCAATTTCATTGTGTTTATTATGTACAATGACAATAAAGGCTATGCTATACTATTTGTGCATTGAAGATCCATAGCCTTTCATGTGATTCTCCTTGCAGGTAGGCCCCTCCAGTTCCACATCACATTACATATATCAGCGATGGTGAACCTTTTTTGGCTCACATGCCATAAGAGGGGAGCGCAGGGGGGTTGTGTGTGGGCATGCTACATTCATAATGAAATGTGTGACACCCCCCCAGCACGCATGCACACATGACAGGCATGACCTCCCATTATTTGCATGCTTTTTTCGCCCTCCCCAGGCTCCAGAGGCCTTATAGGAGCCTGGGGAGGGCAAAAACAGCCTCCCCGTCCTCCCGGAGGCCTTCCAGAGGCTTCAGGAGCTTCCCTGAAGACTCCAGAATGCAAAAGCCCAGTCCTACAGGCAAACTGGAAGTTCAGGAATGGACTTCCAGTTTGCCCATAGGGCCGGTTTAAGCCCTCCTGAGCCTTCAGGGGCTTTCCCAAAAAATGACCGTATAAGCAAACCGGGACTTCTGGTTGTCCATTGGGTCATTTTTCATCCTCTGGAGCATTCAGGGAAGCATCCGGAAGGCCCCTGAAGCCTCCGGAGGGCTTAAACCGGCCCTACGAACAAACCGGAAGTCCATTCCCAAATTTCCGGTTTGCCCATAGGCTGGGTTTTTGCGCTCCAGAGGCTTCAGGCGAGAGGCTGTTTTTGCCCTCCCCATACTCTTATAAAGCCTCTGGAGCCTGGGGAGGGTGAAAAATGGCTTAAAAAAAGGCTGAAGTCAGCTGGCCAGCACGCGCATATGCGCTGGCTAGTTGACAGGGCAATGCCTTGCGTGTTCTGACAAATGACTCCGGGTGCCACCTGTGGCACGCGTGCCATAGGTTTGCCATCCTGGACATATATTTATTCATTTAAGATAATTTATATGGTCACCCAACTCACTCTCAGTGACTTTGGGCAGTTTACCAATATAAAATCATTAAAAAAAGTAATAAACCCCACCCCACCTCCTGGTAACATCAATTAAATCACCCATTTGATGGCTCCACCTTGCTCTGGAGCAGTGGTAGTTTCCGGATCCCAGTGCAACTGGTACAGTGCAACGGGGGCCATTGTCCACCACATGAACGCATGCATGCACGCGTACCTCCTGTGACACTCCGCAACACCTCCGCGATGCTCCAGCTGCTTGGCAAAACATTGCGCAGGCACAGTACGCTCCGTGCGCGGAAGTGCTCAAATACAGGTAAGGAGGACGGGTAGGCCCTCCGGAGCATCGTACCGGAACAGTACCCAGTGCTCCCCGCAGACACTGGTACGCCTGTACAGGGGCATACTGCCTGCAACCCACTACTGCTCTGGAGTCTCCAGTTCTATTGAACAAACCAGGTCTTCAAAGGGGAGGGGCAATCTTATCTCTGTAGGCATGATGTTCCACAAGGTGCCACTATGGAGAAGGACTTTCTTCCTGGTCCTGGACCTTCTTGGGAGAAGATGCCCAGCAGTCCCTGCCTCCCTATTCTAGTGGTTAGGTAGATGTGACCAGAAATAGATGGGCCATTCAAATAGCTTTATCCCAGGCCATGAAGGTGACAAACAACTCTTTGAATTGGACCCAGAAGCAAATCAGCAGTCGATTCAGCTCCCAAAGAAAGATGATACATGTGCGATTCTAGGACTGCACAAAGCCCTGTAGGTCACTGCATTTTGAACCAATTGAAGCCTCTGGATACTTTTCAAATTCCTTGTTATGATCCATAGCACTAGTCTTTATCTCCTCTAACCATAAACCACTTTTAAGTACAAGGATAGGAAACAATTTACTTGGCCTCTTATAGATGCAGCTCAGTTACAAGGCCATCCTATGAGAAACAGAAGCCCATTGATTCTAGAACACTTTGGAGAGGGCAACTGAGTAATTTCTCTGAAATGAGAGAATGATTGTACATTTGAAAAGTGATCTATGTCAGGTGAGATGACCTATTTAAATACAACCTTTTAAATCAGGAAAGTGAGTAATTTAATGAGCTCCAGAGTGTTTCTTAAACAGTGATCCTTCAAGCATGAAAAAACGTTGCCAATCGAAATTTTACCCCTCTGAATTTAAATATATGGATTTGAAGGTGTTTTGATGAGTGCAACATAGCTAATAAAAAAGATGATCTCTAACTGGAGCAATGACTGAATGAAAACTTATTGAGGTAATCTATCCATGCACTAAATATTGAAATGACATTTATTTGTGGTACATTAAATGGATCTATGGATGGTGATTAAGGTAGAAGGAAACAAATATTTAAGGTTTATTATTTTATTAAGCTCTGGGGAGGAGATATAGAGAGAGCAGCAGCTGTCTTTCAAGAAATATAACGTGGGCCTTATGCCAATGTGTTTTTTCATTCTTAAACAAAATATTCTTGGTACTGTCTGTTCTTGTTGAATCTGCAAGCAATAAACTCCAAAATACAGACTGTACTATGATTTTTAAATAAAATGCATGTTCGGACATTACTTAGCTTTCCTTACAGTCCCCAGTGAGACGTTACCATTTTATATGGAATGTCTACAAGCCCCCACTGAACTGCACACGTAATATTTTGCAAAATTGGGAGGACAGAATAGAATTACTGAAATATCATTTTCATTGGACAGGTTTAAAAATGAATGAAATTATTTCTGGGGCTTTATTTTATTTATTCATATATTTACTTTTGCTGTGGCAATCAGTAGTCCTTGATCATTTATTGCTGGTGTCATGTTTAATCAGAAAATAAATATTAAAGTTCAAGATGAGCATTTAAGTTTCTTACCAATCAAGAGGTTATACTGTTTAAACGTGCTTTTCATATGGAGTAACAACAGAAAGTATTTTGCTGGTAGAAAGAAATGAAAGGACAAGGGCAATGCAAGTTAATGCTTGCATTATTTCAGTAATAATGTTGATGTTGAAGTCTCACTGCTTGTCAGGCAGTTTTAGAGGTAATTGCAGCATATAATTATAATTCCCTGTTTAGGGAAGGATAGGATGTGTTTATAAGATCAGGTGAAAATTACGTGGAAAAAAGAATAGTCTAGCCATTGTGCCATGCTTAATCAGCTCTCAGGTGCACTTCATAATCAATGCAGCATGGTGATAGACTCAGTAAGAACAGCCAAGGGTAAGAGCTCATGAGAACTAATAGAGCACTGGGCTACATACAAGTGACTAAAACAATCAGAAGTGATATAAGTTCCATTAGCTTAATATAATCAGAGAAATATTTGGCCATCAATATTTATTTCATTTACTTATTTAGCTTACTTACATAGCCATTCATCTCACAACATATGACTCTAGGCTGCGTACAAAAAAAATCCACAGCAATCTAAATACAATTTAAAATAAATAAGCAGAAAAACCCAAGATACCGGGAGAACAAACACCACTTACTCTCAGGCAGCCATTTTGTAACCATTCATTCACCAAGGATGCTGTAGGAAAGAAAGAGTTTTAAAGGCCTTCTGGAAAGCTAAAAGAAGAAGAATCAGCAACTCTCACTTCAGGAGGAATGAAGTTCTAGAAGATGAAGTTCTACAAGATGAAATGGCAGGGCTCCTGGGTCCCACCAGATGAAGCTCTTTTGGTGATGAAACATGCAATATATCCTTCCTGCTTCAGCTGGTGGGATTGATAGGTATAATCAGAAAGAGGCAATCCCTCAAATAACCTGGTTCCATTTAATGTAGGTCAAAAGGTCAAGAAACAAAGTGGCAACCAGCGCAACTTGTTGAACATGTGCCCCACTAAGGTCCTCATAGCTGCATTTTGCACCCGTTGAAGCTTCTGGATGTTCTTCAGTAGTATGTGAAGCACATTACAGCAATCCATTCTAGATGCAACCAGGGTGTAAGTGGCTAAATAGAGCCTCATGGTACAGAAAAGGCACAACTAATATACAACATATACCACAACATACAAGTGAAACGTCTAAGCTGTCATGAAGCTTATCAATACCAGTTAGAATCCTTCCAAAGCTCACAATTTTCTTTTTTAAAAATCCCAATTTTTATCACCTCTCTGGTTTTATCTTATAAAACTATCAATACTGACAGATAATGAGGTATGAATTGAATTGCTACATTTGTGGCCCATAATTTCACATTTTTATCTGATGAAAGCTAAGTGAAAGAAAAAGAATACTGATTTTTCCTGCTTTTTTAACATTTATCCTGTTAATGAAGAGTTAGATTTTGACATAATGAATAATGATAATGCAAAAAATAAAATAAACCAGAATTACAGTAGTTGAACTCAACGTTTCCAGGGAAGGAAACATTCCATGTCTAGATAACATTTCACCTGATTTCTGTCTACTTGTCTTCAGTTTTACTGAAAGATATAGACAAAGGGGTTGTCTCTGAACAATAGAACTGAACTAGATAAATTTGAAAGTAAGAAAGTACACATACAAAAGCTATGCATGTGTATTTTTTAAAAAGACTAAAATGTGAGAACAGAAGGCAATCCCAAGACTATAAGGTTGATTAAGAAGATGAAACACATTTCTGAAAATAGGGACTGGAAAATTGTTTCCATAGGCTGTAGGATCTAAAAGGAGATTGACAAGCTTCAGCTGAACCCTAGTAAGATTGAATGGCTTTGGGTATATGGAACTTCAGGATCTGGGACTTTAACACCTTTAGTTCTGGATGGAGTTGCACTGCCTCAAACAGACTTGGTGTGCAATCTGGGGGTTTTCTTGGAGTTGTGATGCCTGTTCAAAGAGTAGGTGGCATTTGTGGCTAGAAGAGTCTTTGTGCAACTTCTTGTTGTGTTCCCTTTCTTTGACTGGGAGTCCCTTTACTTTGCCATTCAAGTCGTGGTCATCTCATACTTGGACTACTGCAATACATACTACATTGAGACTATCCTTGAAGAGTATTAGGAAGTAACAGCTTGGAGAGAAAAGCTTGTGGAGGCACTTTTGGGGGCCCTTAGAGTGACCTATGTTACACCACTATTACGTGAGCTGCATTGGTTGCCAGTTTGCTCCTGATTCCAATTCACGTTATGAGTTATCACATTTAAAGCCTTTCATGCTATGGGTCCAAGTTGTCTGAGGAATCTTCTCACCTCAATGAGATTAACCCACCTCACACCCACTGGTAGAAGGGGCACGATGCAGACCTGTTAATCAAGGAATTCCAGCTGGCAGGGTCCAGGGGAAGAGTCTTTTCTACCATGGCTCCCATTCTTTGAAACATTGTGCCAAAGTGATACACCCATCCTTTTGGCCTTCAGAAAAGTCCTGAAGACTTGGCTCATGTCATTCCGAAGAGGATTAACGGACTAAGATAAAAACCCACTTCTTCCCTTCCAGCTTTCTTAATTTTAACATAATTTTAGCATTAATGTTTATTGCTTTATTGTTTTTAATGTTTTATCTTGTTGATTGTAAGCCATCATTGTCATCAGTTCATGGGAAACTTTTATTTATTTATTTTGACCAAAAATGTATATGGAAGAAAACTCTCCTGAGTTATAAGTAATGTTTATAAAATTAACCTGTCTTTTCAGCATTGAATAGTGGGTACAGAGTAGTATTCAGTATGTTGAACTTCAGCACTAGTAATTGGGGGAAATATGTACTTCTAACAATATATAATGAAACTTTCATAGTAATATATTTTACCTTGTATTTTGCACAACTTGAAATGTGTATGAACAATTTCAGTGCTAGAAAAACAATGTCTTTTAAGAATGTCTCTTTAGAATGTGTCTGTTCTAAGAATCTCCTTTCATCCAACTATATATTTAAAATTTAGTTCTCTTTTGCTAGCAGCCATCTGCTGCAGTTAATTATATGCAAAGAAAAATGAACCTGAAAATTATATGTCAGTTGATGAAAATGTCTACTTGCTTGAAAATATAGCCACTGTATTAAATGTGAATGGGCAAGTAATCATCATCCATGTCTAAGAAAGATAGCTAAACAAATTTTATTCTTGGCCCAGGAAGCTTTTTGTGATCATTTTGGACAAAAACTCATTTGGATGAAGGTCACCCTATCCAGGCTGCATGTATTTAAATATAACATTGACAAATAGTTTCTTCAATTTTCTCAAAGTTTGAAAAAAACTTGTATTATTATTATTATTATGTGATTAATCTTTAGTGAGATTCATAGCCTTTGGGGCTGGTTGGTAGCTCAACAGCTTGAGTCCTAACCAAGGACCTAGGAACTGTTACGGTAACGTCGGAGGATATAAGCTGTTCCAAGTAGGGTGGTATTTTGTAGAGTCAGAATGTTCAAGTCAGGTAAATTTAGAATTTCCAAATAGTGAGGTAGCCCTTTAGGTATTGCTCCAAGGGCTCCAATTACAATTGGGACAACCCATGATTTTTTTCCCCACAGTCGCTCAACCTCAATTTACAAGTCCCGGTATTTTGTTATTTTTTTCTTGCTGTTTATCTTCATTAGGGTTGTTGTTGTTGTTGTTGTTGTTGTTGTTGTTGTTGTTGTTATTATTATTATTATTATTATTATTATTATTATTATACAATTGTATCACAGCGGCCAGTTGTTTCGCCGGATTTGGCATTGGTTACTAGTCGGGCGCCACCCAGGGGCCTAGGACGTCGTAACGTATTTTCGTAATATGCGTGCAGATCCAAGCAGTGCGGCTTTTTGCATTTGACTGATGGTGATTTTGTCAATTTTTAACTGTTTTAAATGTAATTCCAGTGCTTTTGGAATAGCACCCAGTGTGCCAATTACCACTGGAATTACCACTGCTGGTTTGTGCCATAGTCGTTGAATTTCGATTTTTAAGTCCTGGTATCTTGCGATTTTTTCATGTTCCTTCTCGGCGACCCTGCTATCACCTGGTATTGCAATGTCTATGATTGTGACCTTATTTTTCTCAACCAGTGTGATGTCTGGTGTATTATGCGCCAGTATTTTGTCGGTTTGTATACGGAAATCCCACAAGATCTTGACCATCTGATTTTCGGTGACTTTTTCAGGCTGATGTTCCCACCAGTTTGTTGCTGTTTTAATATTATAATTTTTGCACAAATTCCAATGGATCATTTGTGCTACTGAATTGTGCTGCAATTTATAATCAGTCTGCGTGATTTTTTTACAGCAGCTGAGTATGTGATCAACAGTTTCGTCAGCTTCTTTGCAAAGTCTGCATTTGGTATCATCAGAGGATTTTTCGATTTTGGCCTTAATGGCATTTGTGCGGATAGCTTGTTCTTGCGCAGCCAGGATTAGTGACTCTGTTTCTTTCTTTAATGTACCTGTTTTTAACCATAACCAAGTTTGTTCACTGTCCACTTTATCTTTTATTTTTTCCAGAAATTGACCATGCAGTGCTTTGTTCTGCCAACTCTCCATTCTTGATTTTATCACATCTTTTCTGTATTCTTGTTTTGTCTGTTGGGCCTTCAGTAGATTTTTGTTCTTTACTTCGATTAATAGATGTTCTTGACTTTCTTTTAAATAATCAGCCAGTGCATGTTTTTCTTCTTCAACTGTTTGCTTCACTTGTAATAATCCTCTGCCACCTGATTTTCGGGGCAGATATAGTCTATCAGTATCACCACGTGGATGTAAACTGTAGTGCATTGTCATTAGCTTCCTGGTTTTTCGGTCCAAAAGGTCCAAATCAGCTTGTGTCCAGTTAACTATGCCAGCTGTGTATCTTATAACTGGTATTGCCCAGGTATTTATGGCTTTGATTGTATTTCCACCATTCAATTTAGATTTCAAAATTTTCCTAACTCTGTTGGTGTACTCTCGTCTGAAGCTTTTTGTGATCATTTTGGACAAAAACTCATTTGGATGAAGGTCACCCTATCCAGGCTGCATGTATTTAAATATAACATTGACAAATAGTTTCTTCAATTTTCTCAAAGTTTGAAAAAAACTTGTATTATTATTATTATTATTATTATTATTATTATTATTATTATTATTATTATTATTATTATGTGATTAATCTTTAGTGAGATTCATAGCCTTTGGGGCTGGTTGGTAGCTCAACAGCTTGAGTCCTAACCAAGGACCTAGCAACTGTTACGGTAACGTCGGAGGATATAAGCTGTTCCAAGTAGGGTGGTATTTTGTAGAGTCAGAATGTTCAAGTCAGGTAAATTTAGAATTTCCAAATAGCGAGGTAGCCCTTTAGGTATTGCTCCAAGGGCTCCAATTACAATTGGGACAACCCATGATTTTTTTCCCCACAGTCGCTCAACCTCAATTTACAAGTCCCGGTATTTTGTTATTTTTTTCTTGCTGTTTATCTTCATTAGGGTTGTTGTTGTTGTTGTTGTCGTCGTCGTTGTTGTTATTATTATTATTATTATTATTATTATTATTATTATTATTATTATTATTATTATTATTATACAATTGTATCACAGCGGCCAGTTGTTTCGCCGGATTTGGCATTGGTTACTAGTCGGTCCCCACCCAGGGGCCTAGGACGTCGTAACGTATTTTCGTAATATGCGTGCAGATCCAAGCAGTGCGGCTTTTTGCATTTGACTGATGGTGATTTTGTCAATTTTTAACTGTTTTAAATGTAATTCCAGTGCTTTTGGAATAGCACCCAGTGTGCCAATTACCACTGGAATTACCACTGCTGGTTTGTGCCATAGTCGTTGAATTTCGATTTTTAAGTCCTGGTATCTTGCGATTTTTTCATGTTCCTTCTCGGCGACCCTGCTATCACCTGGTATTGCAATGTCTATGATTGTGACCTTATTTTTCTCAACCAGTGTGATGTCTGGTGTATTATGCGCCAGTATTTTGTCGGTTTGTATACGGAAATCCCACAAGATCTTGACCATCTGATTTTCGGTGACTTTTTCAGGCTGATGTTCCCACCAGTTTGTTGCTGTTTTAATATTATAATTTTTGCACAAATTCCAATGGATCATTTGTGCTACTGAATTGTGCTGCAATTTATAATCAGTCTGCGTGATTTTTTTACAGCAGCTGAGTATGTGATCAACAGTTTCGTCAGCTTCTTTGCAAAGTCTGCATTTGGTATCATCAGAGGATTTTTCGATTTTGGCCTTAATGGCATTTGTGCGGATAGCTTGTTCTTGCGCAGCCAGGATTAGTGACTCTGTTTCTTTCTTTAATGTACCTGTTTTTAACCATAACCAAGTTTGTTCACTGTCCACTTTATCTTTTATTTTTTCCAGAAATTGACCATGCAGTGCTTTGTTCTGCCAACTCTCCATTCTTGATTTTATCACATCTTTTCTGTATTCTTGTTTTGTCTGTTGGGCCTTCAGTAGATTTTTGTTCTTTACTTCGATTAATAGATGTTCTTGACTTTCTTTTAAATAATCAGCCAGTGCATGTTTTTCTTCTTCAACTGTTTGCTTCACTTGTAATAATCCTCTGCCACCTGATTTTCGGGGCAGATATAGTCTATCAGTATCACCACGTGGATGTAAACTGTAGTGCATTGTCATTAGCTTCCTGGTTTTTCGGTCCAAAAGGTCCAAATCAGCTTGTGTCCAGTTAACTATGCCAGCTGTGTATCTTATAACTGGTATTGCCCAGGTATTTATGGCTTTGATTGTATTTCCACCATTCAATTTAGATTTCAAAATTTTCCTAACTCTGTTGGTGTACTCTCGTCTGAAGCTTTTTGTGATCATTTTGGACAAAAACTCATTTGGATGAAGGTCACCCTATCCAGGCTGCATGTATTTAAATATAACATTGACAAATAGTTTCTTCAATTTTCTCAAAGTTTGAAAAAAACTTGTATTATTATTATTATTATTATTATTATTATTATTATTATGTGATTAATCTTTAGTGAGATTCATAGCCTTTGGGGCTGGTTGGTAGCTCAACAGCTTGAGTCCTAACCAAGGACCTAGCAACTGTTACGGTAACGTCGGAGGATATAAGCTGTTCCAAGTAGGGTGGTATTTTGTAGAGTCAGAATGTTCAAGTCAGGTAAATTTAGAATTTCCAAATAGCGAGGTAGCCCTTTAGGTATTGCTCCAAGGGCTCCAATTACAATTGGGACAACCCATGATTTTTTTCCCCACAGTCGCTCAACCTCAATTTACAAGTCCCGGTATTTTGTTATTTTTTTCTTGCTGTTTATCTTCATTAGGGTTGTTGTTGTTGTTGTTGTTGTCGTCGTCGTTGTTATTATTATTATTATTATTATTATTATTATTATTATTATTATTATTATTATACAATTGTATCACAGCGGCCAGTTGTTTCGCCGGATTTGGCATTGGTTACTAGTCGGTCCCCACCCAGGGGCCTAGGACGTCGTAACGTATTTTCGTAATATGCGTGCAGATCCAAGCAGTGCGGCTTTTTGCATTTGACTGATGGTGATTTTGTCAATTTTTAACTGTTTTAAATGTAATTCCAGTGCTTTTGGAATAGCACCCAGTGTGCCAATTACCACTGGAATTATCACTGCTGGTTTGTGCCATAGTCATTGAATTTCGATTTTTAAGTCCTGGTATCTTGCGATTTTTTCATGTTCCTTCTCGGCAACCCTGCTATCACCTGGTATTGCGATGTCTATGATTGTGACCTTATTTTTCTCAACCAGTGTGATGTCTGGTGTATTATGCGCCAGTATTTTGTTGGTTTGTATACGGAAATCCCACAAGATCTTGACCATCTGATTTTCGGTGACTTTTTCAGGCTGACATTCCCACCAGTTTGTTGCTGTTTTAATATTATAATTTTTGCACAAATTCCAATGGATTATTTGTGCTACTGAATTGTGCCGCAATTTATAATCAGTCTGCACGATTTTTTTACAGCAGCTGAGTATGTGATCAACAGTTTCATCAGCTTCTTTGCAAAGTCTGCATTTGGCATCATCAGAGGATTTTTCGATTTTGGCCTTAATGGCATTTGTGCGGATAGCTTGTTCTTGCGCAGCTAGGATTAGTGACTCTGTTTCTTTCTTTAATGTACCTGTTGTTAACCATAACCAAGTTTGTTCACTGTCCACTTTATCTTTTATTTTTTCCAGAAATTGGCCATGCAGTGCTTTGTTCTGCCAACTCTCCATTCTTGATTTTATCACATCTTTTCTGTATTCTTGTTTCGTCTTTTGGGCCTTCAGTAGAGTTTTGTTCTTTACTTCGATTAATAGATGTTCTTGACTTTCTTTTAAATAATCAGCCAGTGCATTTTTTTCATGTTCAACTGTTTGCTTCACTTGTAATAATCCTCTGCCACCTGATTTTCGGGGCAGGTACAGTCTATCAGTATCACCACGTGGATGTAAACTGTAGTGCATTGTCATTAGTTTCCTGGTTTTTCGGTCCAAAAGGTCCAAATCAGCTTGTGTCCAGTTAACTATACCAGCTGTGTATCTTATAACTGGTATTGCCCAGGTATTTATGGCCTTGATTGTGTTTCCACCATTCAATTTAGATTTCAAAATTTTCCTAACTCTGTTGGTGTACTCTCGCCTGACAATAGTTTTTACTTCTCCATGCTTGATGTTATCCAACTGCAGAATGCCTAAGTATTTGTAGGCTTCATTTTCTTTGCATTTAATTAATTGGCCATTGGGCATTTCAATTCCCTCACATGCAGTGATTTTGCCCTTTTTTATGGATACAGTGGCGCATTTTTCCATGCCAAACTGCATTGAAATATCGGTGCTGAATACTTGGACTGTGTTTGTCAATGATTGGATTTCTATTTCTGACTTTCCATAGAGTTTCAAATCATCCATATATAGTAAATGCGAAATTTTTTCAGCTTCTTTGGCTGTTTGGTATCCTAATTTCATTTTTTTTAAGATTACTGATAGTGGGATCATTGCGATGATGAAGAGAAGAGGTGAAAGTGAATCACCCTGGAAAATTCCTCGCTTGATATTAACCATTCCGTAGATCTCATTCCCTACTGCCAACTCAGTTCTCCATTGTTTCATCGCCTTTTCAGTAAAGGATGTAATATTTTTGCTAACGCCAGTTGTTTCTAAGCATTTTATGATCCAACTATGTGGCAGTGAGTCAAATGCCTTTTTGTAATCAATCCAGACCATATTCAAGTTCGTTTTTCTATTCTTACAATTTTCTAATATCATTTTATTAATTAGGAGCTGATCTTTTGTGCCCCTGCTCCTTCTTTTGTTGCCTTTTTGCTCTACTGGCAAGATGTTGTTTGTTTCCAAATAATCCATCATGTTATCTGCAATAATGCCTGTGAGTAATTTGAAGGTTGTTGACAAGCATGTTATTGGTCTGTAGTTTTCAGGTGTTGTTCCTTTAGTTGCATCTTTCTGAATCAAGTATGTTTTTCCAGTTGTCAACCATTCATCAATTTGGCCCTTTTGTAAAATTTCATTCAGTTGCCTGGCCAATATTGCATGTAAACTGGTCAGATATTTGAGCCAGAAACCATGTAACTGGTCCTTTCCAGGTGATGTCCAATTCTTTACCTTTTTAACTCGGTTTTTGACCATCTCAGTTGTTATTTCTAATGCTTGCATTTGTTTGTTGCCAATGCTTTTCTCAAAGTCACGTATCCACTTTGCTTCCTTGTTGTAGTCCTTTGCATTTTCCCACAATTTTTTCCAGAATTCAACTGTGGCCTGCTTTTCTGGTTTTTCACTTTTGGTGTCATCATTCACATTAAGACTTTGATAAAAACGCCGTTGGTCTGATAGAAATTGCTGATTTTGTTTATATTGGATGATTCGTGCCTCATATCTTTCAATTTTTCTAGCTGTTGCTGTTATCTGCTGTTTTACAATCTCTACAGCTTCATTGATGTTTCTTGTATCCAATCTATATCTTCTGATTAGCTGATCTATGATTTTGTTGTTTTTAAGCCGTTGCTCATGCATGTTCTTTAAGTTATTGTTTTTTGGGTTTTGCAATTTGCCTGAATTTCCTCATGTTCAACTTCACTGAACACTTTATTCCGTATAATAAATCGCCTTTGATCTGCTAGTCATTGTTCACTAACATTTGAATCTGGATATTGTTCTTTCCATAATTCATACATTCGCTTTAAATAACCTCTTTTTTCTGGCTCTGAGTTGTAGTAACAGGCCATTATGGCACGGTTTTCATCTGCACTATATTTTTGTCGTTTTGTTGGCTGGTCCACTTGTAGCCCACTTGTCGACGGATGTCCAGGGACCCCAACATCCGCCACGGCCCTTGTTAACCCGCGCGACGACCGATGCGGTATGGAATTCTTATTTGTTTTTTTCACCATATTGTATGGGTTGGCGGGTTTGTTTTTACGGGACTAGATGCCAACCTGACCCCAACCCTCCTCCTTTCTCATCCGGGCTTGGGACCAGAAATGGCGGAGTTGTTGTTGTTGTTGTTGTTGTTGTTATTATATAATCAACCAATATCTTAAAATCCAAACATGAATAAGTCAACACTTTTCTGTGTATGACTGCATATATTCCACTAAACTGGTTATTCCACTTTAGATTGCTGCTACTTTAATCCCACCCGTCAAACTAAGAAATCAACATTTTTTATGGCCAGATTTTCCATTAAACAAAAGGAATGATTAAAAACCAATAGTTTTGTACAAAACAAAACATAATTTGTTATAGTCATAATGTTACACTTGCTAAAACAAATCAAATTGTGAGTATATGTAATCAAACAACGTGCCATTGAGATATTCTAGATAATGTGTCTGATAATAAGCTTGTTTTTTTCCACTACTCCATTTGGGAGAGATGTAATTTTCAACAAATTAAATTGTCTCATGAGGAATAGGGCGTCTAAAATATATAGTGAACTATTGTAGGTTTATTGCAGAACTGAGAGGTCTCCTGGCTATAATTTTCCCATGTCCCAATGAGACTGTTATCTCTAAATAAAATACTTAATCGAGATGACATAGGGGTCTTGCAATAGTTTTATTTTTCTGCTTATCTTCCAAAGGCCATGAGATCACATTCCAGCTGTTCAGTATAACAGACTTTGACAAGCTGGTGTGTTGGCAGCAGACCCTTAGAAGCTGAAGACAAAAACAAGAGAGTGAAAATCAGTGTGAAAAGGAAGAATCACTGTTACAAAACAACCCTTTGCATTGACTTTTTTTTTACCTCTATTCTTACAAATACTAGTGCAGTACTTCATTTTCAAAAGGTAAAAAAAGTGCTTCTGGGCACATGAAATAAAAATATAACCCCTGACTTCAAATCCAAAGGATATTTTGGCCTTTGAATCCGAAGTGTTACCCAGTGCTAACAAATGCAACAATCAGTAGTTTTGAAATTATTCCTATAAATATTAACCATGAAGTAGGCAGAATAATCACAAATAACCAGGGAGGCTTCAGAGTTGTGATACAATTAAAAATTGTTTAACTTTTCATTTGAATTTACTAGCTACCAGCTCCAAAGTACTCAGAGTACACAACTAGAAAATCTATAAAAACAGATAAAACATTAACCCAACCCAAAGCCCAGACTAAAATGATCTTATAAACAATGCAAATTAAAGAAAACTGACTTTTCTGGAACCTTGGGACAGAAGGTAAAGTTCTTATCTCTATGGGGATGCTTTTTGAAGAGGGTGTGAACCAAAACAGAGATGGCACACTTCCTCTGTCCCACAAGATGACAACATTAGTAGTGGAGACCTGGAGCACACCCATTGTGCCAGAACATACAGGGTAGACAGAAATAATTGGCATGAGAAAAGGTTTCATTGTTTCACACAAATGCCTCCTCTGCAGTGATAAAATCATGTACAGCATTGTAAAATTGCATACATTGTGACATCTCTATTTGCACTTAATTAGTGTTTCCCTACGTACCGTAGTTATTTCTAAAATCAAGCCAATTTTTTTTCCACATTTTTAGAGCAAGGATATTCAAAGTTCTTTTACCTCAGTCATTTTCTAAATCCATTTGTTTTATGTCAGCCAAGGAAGAAATTAAAGGTTAAATTCATTCAGATTTTCCATCCAATGGATCCTCTTTCTTTGGACTTTACCTCCACTAAGTGTGCATAGAAGATAGATAGGCATACTATCACAAGCTTGTCTTAGCTGAGAGATATCATTTTTGTCAGGCAAATAGCGAGATTTTGAATCCAAAACTTTATTCTGTATTCATTTTGCCTCTATCCCTTTGGTGAAAATTAATATTACTGAAGATAAAGCTTTTCCAGTAGGGAGGAGGAAAGAAGATGATGTGATAGCTCCTTCTTACAGATTCTCTTCGATTTATAATTTTCCCCTTTTTAGCAGCTCTGCTTTATCTCATGTCGTTTTCCCAGAAAGTTGCTTAAAGTGGTAGAATGAGAGGAGAGGGGAGGGGAGGAGAGGGGAAGAGGGAAGAGAAGATCCCCCACAAAGCACTTCTAATGATCTGGCTTTATACAGATAGGCAAACTGTTGCCCCTTCAGTATACTTAACATTTCTCATTATTGACCAGCTGATTAAGTTATAAATGGGATCAGATTGTCTTCATTCATGATGCTGGGCCTGCATCCATCTTTTGTAGATACCAAATTATTATGTTAATAATAAATGCATGAGAACATTGCTATTTTATTTTCTTAGTGCGATAGCAGTTTTAAAATGCTGTCATGTTGTAGTATATATGGGTGGATATGGGTGGATCATGGAGGATAGAAGGGAAGGACCTGTGGGAGTGGGGGTACTGTGTATGCACAGGGACAAGAAGATGGGCTGGGGTTTAAGGAAGCTCAGGCTGCTTATGTGCCTCATTGTTCCCCACCTTTTGGTTGACCACCCTAGCAGTCATGGGAACTCATCACTGGAGACTTAAGGTCTATGTCTTTGTATAATTTCTTCAAGTCTTTACCTGGCTTTTTAGCCAAGTACAGATGTAGCTCTTGTTTTAGTTAAGCAATACTGTTATTGACAGTATTTAAGAAATGCTGTTTTTGCTGCTTTCTAGTTTTAGTGATGTAATTCACCTTTACTATATGACTTGCTTTCAATACCACCTTCCCAATAATAAGAGTGCAATGACTAATTAAGGTCAGGGTAATCTTGTCCTCCATTTCTTACTGAAATCACAAGGCTCTTAAGAATTTCCTTTCCATTTTTATCATCAACTATGATTTAACAAAGGTATGTTAGGAGAAAAAGGTGTTGATTTTAGAGTTGTGTGAATTCAACACATTTCAGAACATTTATTTCTTTTTGAATTGAATTACCCTTTTTTTCCAATTGGCATTGATCCTATCATCATAGTCACTAGACTGTGCAATGTATTGTTCTTGGAAATGCATGAGATAGAAAATATGAAAATAAGAATCATTTGGCTGGGAAAAGAGGTTTCAATTTCACACGGACACCCAACTTAGCATAATAGTATCTGTGGCAAAAGCTTGGCTGGCCCCACTGCCAGGTAAACTCATTATGTTTCTGATCCCCATTTGCCAAGATTGTCACCTGGAGAATCATAACAACCAATATGTCAGCCAATCTGTTCCTGTTTGCCTCATTTAGCTGTTTCCTATGAAATGATATATAAATTAAGCAAAATGCCTGTTTCAATATATTTGGTGTCATCTGTTTATTTCTTGGCTTTCTCTTTCTTCAGCAGTAATATTTTGATATTTTCTGAATCCATTACTGCATATCTGCATTAAGAATGCCGTAGAACTGATATTCTTTTAATGAACATATAGACCTTGGCATTTTTTTAATGCAATGAGATCTTGAAATGTTTCTTTACATATCTGTTGCATTAACAGTGCATTCTTCTGCTTTAAGCTTTATGTAGATTCTTTTACAGTGTACCTTTCTGGGATTTATTAGTAAAGTGATGAATCTTTGGTATAAAATTTGAGAATGAATGACTTTAAAAAAAAACATCTGATAGACTAAATTAAAACCTGTTCTTATTCTGTTTTACTGAGTGCTGCAACATGATGCTTCACTTTTTCTAATGTTGCTTTTAAAAAGATTGAAAAGTCAGAAATAGTTTTAAATCTCATAATTGAGTAACATTTATTTTATTCTGTGATTTCTAATGTGAAATCATTAAAATTAATAATTGAAATGATTTTAATGTTTTAAAATGTTTATTGAAATCGTTGTCTATTAACATATTTTTTGACATGTGGAGATTTCATCTGCAATTTTTGTAACATATATTTATTTTAAAAACCATTTTTTTACATTGTTTTTTATTGGATCAGGAATTTCCACAATGTACACAATTCTTATGAATCATCATTTAAAAAATGTGGAAAGAATTTATGAGTGATTTTGCCTCTTTAAAATTTCTATTCTTAATACAAAAAAAAACTGTCTTGATAAAACTTTATTTCCAAAATGTATATTTGTAGGAGTCACTTTTTATTCAAAATATAAGAACATCTCAGCTTCCTATGTTTTGGCAAGCAGTTGAGAAATGTCATCCAAGATTCTTTCCTGAAAAAAAAATGTCCTGGTTAAAACAATATAATAATATCTCATGTACATTCCCACCCAAATTTCTGTTTCATTATCCATGCTAATATTGCTACAGCTGTCACATAATTGATTAAGGATCTAGATAGGATTAGAAATGTCCTGGTTTGAAGTAGAAATGATTTGGTCCTAATCTAAAATAATCAGATTTATTTAGGTTTAAATAAATCCTCTAAAATAAATGAAACTTTAACGAATAATTTTGGTCCTGTTGTTTTTAGTGGATTTACTGTCTATATATCTGGATCCAATCTCTTTCCTGTGTAGTACTTCATAATGCATTAGAGAATCTTATTTGAAGGAGCATAACAGGCTATTCTGAACTTCTATCAGAGTATGAAATCTTTCAATTGGACTATCCAAAACAAAAATATTTCAGAAATAACATATACCAAAATACCAATATGTTTTAGGTTTATGTTATGACTTCAAGCTTAGTTGTTATTTGGTTATTTGCAGTGATGATGTTTATATGATAAACAATTAATTTCTCAATAATAATCTGGCCTTAGGGCTATAATAAATGTGATTTGATTTGATTTGATTTGAACTCTCTAATAAAGGTCATTCAGCTCACAAGTGTTTTAAAAGGTAGAATAAATGTGCAGACACAAGTAGCAGTAAGCATAACAATATGTCTTCTTTTACTCCCATTTCCATGTCTAACCATTATAATCAGTAGTTGCTGGATCAGCTGAGGGTTTTCTTGATTCTTTCCAAGAAGAAACATGTTTGATGAAAATGAGACAACTTGCAGAATAGGTTTCCCTCAATATTCTTATTTAACCTACATTAAAATATATTGATGTCTAGATTGTTCAGTAGCATTTTCTCTCAGTGAGCTCACTAACACTTAACCAATGAAGCTAACATTAACATCTCAGCCAAACTCAATTTACTTATCTTGCAAACTAGACAAGAAATATAAGTCTTCAAATCTTCAATGAAGCTGCAGAACAAGCTTTTTTTTTAAAAAAAAATCAATTTAAAGCCACGAGGATGATGCATAACACTCATTCTGAAATTACAATGAAATGCAGAAAAATGCTAGGCAGAGAGGATTAAATATTGTTTTCAACTCAACTGAATTGTCTCTACCTGAATGTCGATAAGCACCTCATATTGTATAGCATAACAGAACCTTTCATATTTTAATATTTCTATTACATTTTAAAATACAAGGCAGTACAGACTATTTAGCTCCAGGGTAGTAGGTACAGCACTTGTTAGAGGTAGGCTTCTTTATATTCTGTTTTTTTTTTAATAAAGAAGAGCCTTTCTGAATTTGTTGTTTAGTCTTTATCTAGCTTTTGCTTCTTTTGTGGGAATAATTTCTATAAAGCTTAGATATATAGACATGGGGAGGGTATTCTTCAAAGAGATCCTTGGATAGAAAAGTGCAATTTTGCTGGACAATACCTAAAGCAATTCCTTTATCAAGTAACCTGGAATGCTACCGAACTATGTTTTCAAATAAAATGAAGGAGAAATTAAAATTAATTTAAAAATTAAAGAAAGACTATAAATAAGCAAATATTAACCAAGTAAAACTGCAACAACTGATCCACACCTTTGACAGTATTTTTAATTGATTCTTAATATCTTCCCATGAATTTCTCCAGCTTTTCCGTGTGAACCAATGCATTCTCTGTCATTCAGTGTCCTTTTTGATATTTTTAAAAAAGGTCATTTCCAAAGCACTGTGGGATACACAGTATTATTTCTGTGAACTTTGAATGTTTTATCATAGAGAATATAGACAGTATTGCTCTTTATAGTTAGAAAGTAGGCTTTAAAAACCTTTGGCTTCACTTATCTCCTGTGCACATTCTGGTGCTGTTCCGAAATATAGTAGTTTCCACAAATGTTTTTTTCAATGGTCTCTGAAGGGCCAAATTGCTCATGAAATCTTTTTTTTCTGTTTGGTAAGCTTGTAATTTGCTATTCCATTTGTACAATGACATAATTGGTATGAAATGGCTCAATTTCACTCAGGATTGTACTATCACTTCTCAAGATTGTAGTATCTCTCCTTCAAAGCATTATGACACTTATTAATAACAACCAGACTTTATGTAGTTAGTATATTAAGTAATATCTTTTCATGGCAAAATTACAATTAGGTGTGAGAGAGTGGGAGGGGGAGGGAGGGAGGGAGATTGTGTGTGAGCGAGAGATAGTGTATTGTTTGACTTCTGAAAAACTGTTGTTCATAAATTGATCACACCAGGACAAATTTAGATAATTTCCCTGAATGTTTTTTTTAATCATTGCAGTTGTTTTCTTTTTAAACCCTTTGTTTCTGTAAGAATTTCATACTGTATCAGTTTAAGTATACGTCACAGAAGCTAAGAGAGAATTATTAGAAAGGCATTCATTTTCTAATAACTGTCATGGTGGCTTGCTTAATTAGATCTCAGTTCTTGGCAAGATTTGTAAGTTCCTTATGATTTCAAAATACAAATGAGTAAAAGATTATATTAGGTTGAGAAGAGGGTGTAAAATCATGAAAATGAATAATTAAAGAATAATTGTATGAATTTTAGTGACCACCTGGTATGAATCTATGCAAAAGCAGCACAGATTATAGAAAGCCTTTGAAAGTCCTCGCCTCAAAAGTATATATTATATGCTGAGCTCCTAATCTCAGAAAAGAACACACCTACCTTGCTCTTGAAAGTTATATATGCTATTAACTCCATTAATTGTCCTTCCATGCTTCCTAAGGTTTAAGGTTGAGTTCCTATCTTTGTTTTCAATATGCCATTAAGTTGTCACTCAGAAACCACAATAGATACATTTTTTCATCACATACATTTTTCTGTCCCTAAACCTCTCTTTCAGGTGCACCCATTGCCACTGTAACTGGCAATGCTATGAAAATAGTTTGTTACTTTCTACTCTCAGGATGTATTTTAACTATTCAGTCCAGCTAACTGCTCTTGAACTCCCAGTTGATCCCCATCTAAGTATTTACTGAGTCTATTCAGCTTTCAAGATTGGCTAGATGCTGCCATCTACTGAGGTTTAAGTGATTTTACCCTTGAAATAATAAACAAATCAAAACACGAAGAACAGTATCATCTGAAGTAAAACATCATACACATCTACATGAAAATGACTTCAACAAATCACGATGTGAAAGATACACATCAGTGTGCTTTCCCTTTTGATAGATGACTGATCAACAATCAACCTCATTTGATGCTCAGATTTGTTGTTTATAGTCATATTTTTTTTCTAATTTGTCAGTTGCTATAATTCCCTCTGTACAGCCAACTATGAGAATGATTATTTTCCCCAAATGCATTGCAAAAGATCAGTATAATATTTAACACTTTTATGTGAAGATAATTAAAATGAATTTGGCTCATGTCTTTGTCTGTATGTGGTGTTTATGTGTGCAAATTAGGTTGAAAAGTCCCAAATAACACTAGCCATACTTTTATACCATACATCTAATTTTAAACATTTCAACACTGAGTTTTTAAAATTACT
Organism: Thamnophis sirtalis; assembly: GCF_051295495.1. NCBI lineage: Eukaryota > Metazoa > Chordata > Lepidosauria > Squamata > Natricidae > Thamnophis > Thamnophis sirtalis. Next base: position 48,748,367 of record NW_028261388.1, read on the forward strand.
TTTATAGTAATTTTTAATTATATAAAATGGAGATTACCAAGAATGACCCTTTATGAATTGATATGAAAAAATGTGACATACAGTATATTGTAGGCTGCATCAGAAATAACACAAAGTCAACACATTCTTGCTAGCTTTTGATAGTTGCAAATAAATGTTATTTCCATTGATATTCCCATTCAGTTTCTGAGCACAACTCCCTTTCCTATAATATATTTAACTGCTAGTAAAATTCATTAAAAACATTAAGTGTAAGAGCACAAATCCCTACCATCAGTTGTTGTTTTCTTCTTTTCTTTCTTTGTTACTGTCTTAAATTATTCATTTATATAAATGGGATCAAATTAACAATTTTCTCTATTAAAAGCAATATGCACCCTGCTATTCATTTTCAGTAAATTAGCCTCCTACTTGTTCTGATGCCACCTTGAAAGAACTCTTTGTTCTGAAGGTCATTTATTTCTTTTGATGAAACTTCATGTGCTATGGATATTTTATCATGGCTATTATCTAAGTCCATTGATTCTGGTAAAGAAAAATCACTTAGCACCATTTAGCTAAACACTAAGATCTGAATGCTTTGGATAAAATTATAGGTTTCTCACATTTCTGGAAAGCCTTGTAGCAATGCAAATGAATATACTATGTAAGCAGTCTCCCAATTAGCTGCAAAGATTGCCTAATCAGAAGATAACAACTAGAACCAGGAAGAAAAAAGACATGAGAGATGTCTCAAAATATTATTTTAACTACACCAATTATGGTTATAGATTCTTATCACATATAATACATAAGGATCATAAGCTAATACAAGTATTGTAACCATATGTATTAGCAAGAGCAAGAGCATTTAGACTTACATACTGCTCCATGGTGCTTACAACACTATCTGAGCCATTTCCAATGTCAACATATTGCCCCCAACAATTTGGGTCCTTGTTTTACTGAACCCAGAAAGATGGAAGGCTAAGTCAACCTTGAGCACCATCAGGATCAAACTCCAGCTGTGGGCAGAGTTAGCCTGCAATCCTGCATTCTAGCCACTGCACCACCAGGGCTCTTAGCCAATATTCTACAGATCTATAATAATTTTCTTTTTGATCTATTGAAAACATACTTCATCAATAACATAAGACAAGCTCTTTTGGCTCAGGAGCAAGTTTTCATTGGCAGAAGCACCGCGGGCCAGTCCTTTACTTTTTCCAGCATGGCTCCCTGAGCCAGATCTAAGTACCCCACAGGCCAGATCTGGCCCCTGGACATTGAGTGACTCTAAAATAAGATATTGGGTACTTTCAAATTGCCATAATAATACATAAGCTACCTACCAGTGAAACTGAACTGAACTTATCTGATCATCTTATTAATAACTTATAAGGTTTGCCCTCCATTTGTATCCATCCCATGCCAAAGTTGTGTGGCTTATGTGTTGATTAATTGGAAACATGTTCATTAAAAGTCCAGCTAAAATAAATATAACTTCCAAAACTATCATTGTTGCACCTCTTTCCACAGACTGAACTAATAATATCTCCCAGAAATATTTGTTACTGTTGATGACAGGAGTTTTAGTCACTGTAATTAATGCCATTGATGCTGTGATTTAAAGCAATATTGGAAATTCTGGGTCTATTTATTTTACTTCCTAAGAACACTGAGGACCATCAAGCAAAACCAAATTCCAGTATTAGCTCAGTAAAAGTTGAGAATAAGTTGCACTTAAGGTGAACCTTCATAAAAAATCTCAGCATATCCCAGAGGTGTAAAACTTGATTTCATTGAGGACTGCATCAGGGTTGTGTTTGATCTCAGAAGGCTGGGTTGGAGGAACTAGGCATGGCCAGTTCAAAATCACTCCTGTCGGGGTCACCTGTGGTGGCCCAAACACTCTGACAGTGAAAACTGGCTCTTGAGCTCTATTTTCAGCTGCCACAGCCTCCTGCAACCCTCTGCCAGTGAAAAGGGCACTTGGGAGGGTCACATGTGGCCCTCCCGAGCTCTGTTTTCACTGGCAGAGGGTTACAGGAGACCGTGGCAGTCAAAAACGGAGCTATGGAGCAAGTGTTCATTGGCAGAAGCACCGCAGGCCAGTCCTTCACTGTTTCCAGCATGGCTCCCCGAGCCAGATCTAAGGACTCCACAGGCCAGATACAGTCCCTGGACCTTGAGTTTGACACCTCTGGCATAACCAAATCTAAGTCTCATCAGAGATAAAGAAGGTAGCATATAAGTTGTTCATTTCTCCCACATCAGAGCAGAACACAATTTTTAATGTTCAGTGTTGGTCAAAGTGTTTTAAAATCCCAGCAACCAGAAATAGTCATTCTCTGAATACAGTTTTAACATTTGTATAACAAAGTGGATTACTTGAAAATGCTGTTCTATAACTGGAATAATAGCTCAGAAAATTCCCTCTACTTTGACACTCAATTCCAATCTTACTTGATGGCAGGACAGGCTGAATCACACAGTTTCTAAAAGAAAAGTTAATATGCATATAGAAAATGTGTAAGATATACCCACACTGCTGTTGTTGGGTTGGGTTTTTTTCCCCCTGGAAATAGATTTATGATTGACCCATTTTGGAGAAATCCAAGAAAACAGGTTTCTGATTGGCCTGTCTCTGAGCCAGGATACTGTTAGCTATTTTTCCCTCTTGGATGAGGCTGCTGTAGATTCTTTTTTCTTGTTCTTTTTAATTATTTAAGAGTTGTAGTCTTGGTGTTGGGACCCAACCTAACCCAAACATTTGATTATGTATTTTCAAAGAAAAAGATAAGAATCTTTTCATTCAAAGCAAATGACCCTTAAGAGATTGGCTACTGACCCTTAAGAGATTGGCTAAGTTTAGGAAAGTGATGGCAAACCTTTTCAGCACTGAGTGCCAAAACTGGAAAGTGTTGATGCCTGAGTGCCAAAAACACAAAGAAAAGTTGGCTGGTGTGCATGAGCGCATTGGCCAACTGATCTTCGGATTTCCAGTGTGCACATGTGTGCCAGCCAACTGATCTTTGCCTGCACTGGATCACCAGAAACCCAAAGACCAGCTGGCTGATGTGCATATCTGTACCTGTCAGCTGGTCTTCAGGTTTCCAGCATTCTGGCGCATGCGAAGACCAATTGGCCAGCATGCATGCACACACCAGAAACCGGGAGAGCAGCTGGCGACAGCACACATGCCCACAGAGAGGACTCTGCATGCTACCTCTGGCATGCATGCCATAAGTTCGTCATCACTGGTTTAGGATCTACAGTATATTAGGATGCAGAATGTCAATATGACATAATATTCTGTAGCAGACATCAGTACTGGATCTGGATTAGAGAAGAAATGGAATATAATAAGAACAACAGAATCTAATGTATCAGCACAAGGTACTTTAATATAAAAATCTGAGATAACAGTGCCTATATATCCAATCAGCCTTTTTAACAGTCATTGATGTTCTTCTTCTAGCTTTCTTTACACATTATAGTTCAGAGAAAGACTTGAAGCTGGGACAGCAGGATTGAACTTGTAAAACATGTTACAGCTGCCTCCTATGTCCTTGAAGAAATGGGTGAAATATAGCTAACTGAGAAAAGATGTAAGGAAAATTATAAAATTCTACCTGGTCAATGCCTATCATGTATGTATGTATGTATGCATGTATGTATGTATGTATGTATGTGCACTGATCACAGGAAACTGGAGCAGGCAGACTTTGACATAAATTTTCTTGTCTGAAATAAAGCAATTTATCTAACACACTAAAACTGCAAACCTTATACTGTTAAGCATTGGATATGAGGCTGAGTTTCAGGAAAGTAGTTTTGTTGCCATGGCAATATAGTCTGTCAAGTACACACAGATCATCATGCATTGTTTGGCATTTATATAATAGCATTTGTGAGAACACTAGCATTGTTCATTTTTACCAACATCGCAGCAAAGATAAGCTTTTGGAGATTTTATCCAAGTTCATTAGATTATTAGGGGATTCCGGGATCCCAAAGAAGTTTGTCCTTTTGTTTTCTCATCCTCAAAGCACCACAAGACAATATAGCACCACAAAAATATGTATTTATTTAGGTTTAGAAGGCTGCCCGACTCCCAAATGACTTATGGTGGCTTACATAATTAAAAGAATATAAAACATTTAAAATGAAAAGAAGATGCGTGGCTGGACAAAACACACATTAAATGACTAAAAAAAAAATATACACCGGGGCTCAATAACCCCAAGTCTGGGAGCATAGCCATATTTTCAAAGGCTTGTGGTCTTTGAAGTCTTATGTAAGAGTTTTACATAAATGAAAACGAGCACATATGCATGCTTATACCTGGCATGGTTTGGGTATAATGGAATGGCTTCTCTTTGTTGGGAAGAAAAATTTAGGCCACTCAGTCAAGAAATGAGTCATTCATATGGAAACCTCTTTTACTAACAGTAAAGATTTCAAAATATTTTTCCCAAGGTCAATCCAAGTTTACTTATTAAACAGAATGCTCTGTAAAATGACCTTGAGTATGTAAATAGCTTTATTCATTGTACCTGACTGTATAATTCTTTGCATGCTATTCAGATGTAGCATACATTTTATTCAATAGACTTTACTTTTTAATAAACATATGTAGAATTTAAACTTGATACCTTGAAATAAAGGAATGGGTAACTGTTATTAGCTATAAATTAATAGTGGCAGTCATAAGGAAGATGAGATTTACAGTCTATTTATACTTACAAACTGTGATGTGGTGATACATTGACCAAGTTCAAAAGCATCATGTCTAGTCATGTCTGGAAAAATAGTGTGCTGTGTATGTCTAATCTAGGGGAAAAGAAAGACTAGGGGAGACATGATAGCATTGTTCCAGTATTTGAGGGGCTGCTTCAAAGATGAGGGGGTCAAACTATTTTCCAAAGTACCAGAAGGCAAGACAATAAATGGATGGAAACTAATCAAGGAGAGAAGCAACATAGAACTAAAGAGAAAGTTTCTAATGGTGAGAATAATCAATCAGTGGAATGGCTTGCTTTCAAAAGTTGTGGGTGCCCCATCACTGGAAGCTTTTAAGAAGAGACTGGACAGCCATTTGTCTGAAGTGGGTTTCCTGCTTAAGCAGGGGGTTGGACTACATGACCTCCAATGTCTCTTCCAACTCTATTATTTTAAGTTCTGTTTATGCTCAGAATTAAGCATAAGGCAAGAAAAAGAGTAGCAGACATACACATGTACTACATGCCAGAGCTAATATCAGGAATTAGAAAAGGCATTTAAAATCAGAACAATCTAAAATCTTTTAAATTTTATTTAACTAAGTAGTATATTTCATTCCACAGTTTTCCACATCTGAGTATCAATATCTTTATTATTTTCACCCAGAGTTCATATTTATTTAAACTGAATTACACTAATTAGCTACATGTGCATGCCAACTCAAATAGACCTAGCCAGGAATTCTATTTTCACTCTTACAGGGCCCACAGGAATTTTTTTTTAAAAATGGAAGTTGTCTTCCTGTGAAAACTGAGCTTAGCTGGAAATGAATGCATAGGAAAGCAGCCATACTTTGAAACTGGGTTTTTCTTTATATTCCCCCAATCTATTTCCTAAACACAGAGATAGTGACCTATGGAATGAACATTGCTACTGTTACCTTACAAAATGAAACTATATGGAAAAGAGGTTTTCAAACGTCTCTGGTGCTGTGATCCCTTAAAATGCTGAATTAATTTGTATGAGTCCCTACTTACCCACTACAATGAACTTTTTGGTGACATCAGTGTGTTGGCTTCCCTGTGTGATGTAAAGCCAGAGCTCTGTCAGAAATGTAACTGTTTATTTACCTTATTAGAATTGCATATTACTCTGGATGGTTTATATAGTTGTAAAAGAAAAGAAACATGAAAAGAAAAAAGAACATGTAAGGTATATATAAACACAATACATTACAAAAACATTGTCAGATGTCCAATAAACAATCTATCCCCAGATTAGGTTTGGAAGAAATATAAATTTTTAAATACAATCAGAATTCTTCTGGAATAGGAGCTACACACATGTGAATCTTATTCTAAAGAGCAAGTACCACATCAGAAGATGTACATTCACACTCTATGGCAAGTAGTGAATCATAGCTAAACCAGTCAAAATTTGGGCAAAATTTGCCTCCTTCCTTGGCTTCAATTCTTGAACATCTTTACGGGAATGAATGGGAGAAGATATTCCATCAACTGGTAATGTATGAAGAAGCAAGGGAATATTGGACTAAAATAAGAGTATGGTTAAAGAAAATGTTAAAACAAGAAATAGAATTTAGACCAGAGATATTTCTACTAGGTATTATCCCAGAGAAATTCAAGAAAGAGGATACTTATTTGATTATACATGTAACTATAGCAGCAAGAATTGTATTTGCCCCAAATTGGAAATTAAATAAGCTACCAACAGACGAAGAAATAATAAAAAAAGATATTAGTTTGTGCAGAGATGAATAGGTTGACAATGAAAGGATAAAGGATAAAGAGGAATTGGAGTACTTCAAGAAATGGGGAAGATTTTATGATTGGCTAGAGAAAGCAAGCTAGAAAAGAAAGTAGGGAGAAGATAAAGTACCCAGACAATGCACTATTAAATGGAAAAGAAAAGCGGGGAAGAAGGGGAAAACAGAAAAGAAAATATTAAATATATAAGTATATATTCAAGAGTGAGATATAAAGGAGGGGGAAACATAATAGCAATAGCAGTTAGACTTATATACCGCCTGCTGCCAATTACCTCCAATAGACCGATTAGATCCCACAGATTAGGCCTCCTCCGAATTCCATCCGCCGGCCAATGCCGACTGGCGACTACCCGGAGGAGAGCCTTCTCTGTGGCTGCTCCGACCCTCTGGAACGAGCTCCCCATGGAGATTCGAACCCTCACCACCCTCCAGGCCTTCCACAAAGCCCTTAAAACCTGGCTGTTCCGACAGGCCTGGGGCTAAAGAGCTGTTGCCCACACGCCTCGAATGGTATGACTGCTGTGTGTTTTTTAAATTATGTATTATTATGTTCCGTCTTTTTTATTTCTTGTCTGTACCCCCCTCCCTTGATTTGAATTGTGAGCCGCCCTGAGTCCCCCTTGGGAAAAAGGGCGGCATATAAATGTAATCAAATCAAATCAAATCAAGCTTCATATGGCTTTCAGCCCTCTCTAAGCGGTTTACAGAGTCAGCATATTGCCCCCAACAATCCGGGTCCTCATTTTACCCACCTCGGAAGGATGGAAGGCTGAGTCAACCCTGAGCCGGTGAGATTTGAACAGCCGAACTGCCGAACTAGCAGTCAGCTAAAGTAGCCTGCAGTACTGCACTCTAACCACTGCGCCACCTCGGCTCTCTTCGCTAGTAGACTTTGCTAGTCTACTAGGGTAGACTAGCAAAGGTAAGGGAATAAGAAATGATACTAAATTATATTTGGGTTGGCGGAAATACCATTCCAAGGAAACATAAACTGAGTTTTGAAATATACAATAGAAAAGGAAAGGGAGAGAGGAGGAGAGAATGAAAGGAAGATGGGGGGAGAAGAAAGAGGTAAGGAGAGTAGGATGGAAGGGAGAGAAAGAGAAGGAGAGAGGGTAGGAAGGGGAAGAGTAGGAGTAGGAGAAAGATAAGGGAAGAAGGAAGGGGAAGGAGAGGAGGAAGGAAGGAAGTAGAAAAGGGAGGGAGACAGAAAAGAGAGGGAAAACAAGGTGGTGTTAAAAAAGGAGGAAGGGATGGTAAATAAATCAACCCAAACTGTATATTATAATCTATTAAATAAAATAATAAATGTATAATAATGATAAATGTAAAGAAGAATAACAATCATGTGAATGTATACTTAAAATGGTATGTAAGAGAATAAAAAAATAAAATAATTCTTTAAAAAATATGACTTTTGTCTTATGTATTTGTTGGCACAAAAAATAAGGAAGGAAGGAAGGAAGGAAGGAAGGAAGGAAGGAAGGAAGGAAGGAAGAAAGAAAGAAAGAAAGAAAGAAAGAAAGAAAGAAAGAAAGAAAGAAAGAAAGAAAGAATCTCAACACATTTCAAGGCACCAAGTTAGAGAATTACATGATGTGTCCTGGTCTTTTTTGATTGCAGATTTGCTGATCTCAGCATAAGATTCTTCAGACTTTAGCCTGAGGGGAAACCACATTTGAAATACAAATATTAACTGGCTATACCACAACATTCAAGACAGGGTCATCTGAGGATGCTATGTTTCAGCTTCCTTTAGTTGCATTAATTCACAATTCTTCCACTAGTGCTTTAGTTGTATTATTCCCAAAGGTATCATTTTCCCATAGATTTGCAGAACCATACAATGATAGTATTGATATGGACAAATCTTTCTTTTAAGACTCTTTCATGTACATTTTATTTAAAATTGCAACATGTCAATAACTCAATAGTTATAGATGTCTTTGCCAAGGACATCGATGGATAGGTTACCTTTACAATCATGCATGCAAGCAAAAGAATAGGGATAAATAAAATTACTTTTTATATAGCTTGTACATGCTAGAAGCACATATCACAAAATGCAGCAAACTAAGTATAGTTTATGGAATAAATTACAGTTGATAATTATTTGCATGAATTTATAAATTTTATATATTCCCCATTCCACTCATATTTCCAAGAATCTTACAAAAATAAACATAATAATTAAAATATCATTAAAAACAGGGACAATGAAATACTAAAATCATGTAAACAAAGGAGCTATTTCAGCCTCAATGGCAACTATTCCATCAAACAGATCCAGTCACAGAGAAGAGAAGATTAATATTTGAAGCAATTGTAGTTGAACCTGCAACGGGAACTCCATTTTTGATACTAGAGTGTGCTGTGACATATCTGGGTGTAAATAGCAATAGAACTTATATTCAGCTTCACAGTGCTTTACAACCCTCTTTAAGCAGTTTACAGAGTCAGCATATTGCCCCCAACAATCTGGCTCCTCATTTTACCAATCTTGGAAGGATGGAATGCCGAGTCAATCTTGAGCCAGTCAGGATTGAACTCCTGGCTGTCGGTAGAGTTAGCCAGCAATACTGCATTCTAACCACTGCACCACCACAGCTTTTGCAAGCAATAGACAAAGCAAGCTATCCAGTGGTGGGATTGAAAAAAAATTACTACCAGTTCTGTGGGCTTGGCTTTGTGGGCATGGCAGGGGAAGGTTACTGCAAAATCCCCATTCCCTCCTGATCAGCTGGGACTCGGGAGGCAAAGAATAGATGGGGGTGGGGTCAGTCAGAGGTGGTATTTACCAGTTCTCCAAACTACTCAAAATTTCTGCTACCGGTTTTCCAGAAATGGTCAGAACCTGCTGAATACCACTTCTGAAGCTATCCAATCTGAAAGAAATGCAGTAATAGTTCATCTGAGGCTTAGGACATATGGCTGAATACTGAGGACCATAAGGACAAGTACAGGTTGGTTTTTATTATTTTCCACAATAAACTTGTTAACTATGAAGATTACATCCAAGCATGTGTTTATGTGACAGTCCTCTTCCTTTGTACCTTTATGTGAAAATCCGTGGATATTTATAACTGAACTTATTAAAGAGGGGCTTAAGGGTCAAACTATTAAGGCTGCACATTCTCTGAAAATGGTTTGGGCAAGACTGTAAGGAATGCACTCATTAAAATCAATTCAACTTTAAAAATAGCTACTCAATTTTTCAGGATCACATAGGAGAAAAAAACTTGGACAAAAAAAAAAGAATAGCTGAGAAATGCACTTACCCTTGTATGAGGCCCAAAGCACGTTTTACAAATCATTTTTAAAGTGTACACAAACTGTTACAGTGGCCCATCATTGTTCCATAGTGTGACAGATGCTAGACAAAACACACATATCTGTTATTTATTTATTTTTTAATTGGACCCTTTTAGATAAATTTTCTATCGGTGCATTATGAAGTAATGATACATAGGTACTCAAATAGTTCCAAGTTGTCATCATTAGTTAAGGCCCCCCGTATGGAGACACAGAGATTTGTATAGATAGTCATGATTTCTCTGTTTTGTTTTCGGGTTTTTGGTCATAATAAACTTCATTTGTTCACAGTTTAGACCCTTTCTTTATCTTTGGACTGGAAATGGAAAAGAATGCTTCAATTAATAGCCACCAGCTGCTCTTTTTTCTTTTCAAAGAGGTGGTCACTTGACCATCATTGAGTGAGCAGATTATGTCAGTGGGCCTAACAATGTGTTCTTTATCTCCCAAAGTACTTTTGTTTCCTAAACTCCCCTTTAATCTTCACACTGCAAGTTGCTCAATGTGAACAATGCCATTCATCTCTTCTTTGATTCAGATTTCATAATTAGAATGGCTTATCTACCAATTAGGGCACAACATTACTTCCACTGTTTATTGTTCCTGTGCATCATAGCATTAAGCCATAAAATATCCAGAATCCAAAAGATTTACTATTGAGCAGGCACATATATACTGCATATAAATATATAAATATGAATAGTTTTATACTAAAAGAAAGATTAACAAAATATGTATACAAAAGAGAAAAGAATAATCTTATTCATTTTTAATTGTGATATGCATTAACTAATAGTTGTATGTAAAAGACTGCATTTAGAGCCGAGGTGGTGCAGTGGTTAGAGTGCAGTACTGCAGCCACTTCAGCTGACTGTTAGCTGCAGTTCGGCGGTTCAAATCTCACCGGCTCAGAGTTGACTCAGCCTTCCATCCTTCCGAGGTGGGTAAAATGAGGGCCCAGACTGTGGGGGCAATATGCTGACTCTGTAAACCGCTTAGAGAGGGCTGAAAGCCCTATGAAGCGGTATATAAGTCTAACTGCTATTGCTATTGCTATTGCTATTGCTAGTTGTCTCCAAGTAGGCAGAGTGCAAATCAAGGTATTAATCAGGAGGGTTAGCCACATTTCACTTCCCACAAGAATATAATATAGGATGCATACTTATCCCCACTATTGATGTTGTTGTTGTTGTTGTTGTTGTTGTTGTTAGTAGTAATATCATTGTCATGCAATTATATACAAAGATATAATGCATCTAAATACAAAATGAAGAAAACAAAATGACTAAAATTTCAAAGTTGTTAAAAATAAATAAACTGCTGCTTTCATTGGAGATCATACTTGCTCAGAAACATCATTGTGGCTGAGCATTTAATACTTTCAATATCAAATTATTTCTGGGGGGGATATATATGATACCTTAGCACAGTGTTTCTCAACCTTGGTGACTTAAAGATGGATGGATTTCATCTCCCAAAATTCCTCAGCCAGCTGGAAGTCCACCCATCTTCAGGTCACCAAGACTGAGAAACATTATTTTAGCATTTTTGCACAGAGACACAGAAACACATAGACTTATAGATGCACACACAAATACACACACATGCTACATAAGTATGCATAATTAGGTGAAAATACAAGCCATCTTACCATTTCAATAGAAATATCATTGTGAATTGCCTGCCAAACCTAACAATGAAATAACATTTCCACCACATATGTACTGTATCTACATGTCAAGGGATTGCCAACTGTTCCAACAGATAGTTATTCTCAATAAAACAGGCAAATAGCCAGGGAGTTCTGTACCACCTATGCCACACTTTAAAAAAAAAATAGTCAAGTAAGTTCTTGTTTGGAAATTTATTTTTCATGGGTATCTTTATTCCACCGTTGGAATGTACGATAAATAACAGCTCAAACAGAAAGTTGGTGCAATTTCATTAGCTGGATAGCAGTATTTTAACAAACTTACATCCTGGAGTACCAAAAAAAAAATACAAGTTAGAAAAACAGGAAAAAAAACAATTAGAGTTTAGTACAAGAACAAAAAACTGCAAACCCAGTTTTGGGAGGGCCTATCATAAAAGTGGATGCATAAATAATATTCCAAAAATAATTAAGTATAAAATTTATAAATAATTATATAAGTTGGTTTTATTGTTTCCATTAATGTTTTCTCAATCTGGCATTTTATTGACTTATATAAAACATGAAGTATTGTTTTCCTAACAGAGGTTTTTTTTTAACCATTATCTCCTTGAAAGCGTAGGACACAGAAGAAATCCCCTTAAGCAGAGATAGACATACCTAAAGCCATAGCAATATTCTGACTACAAATATTTGTTTTTCTAGTATTTGCTGACATAGGAAAGAGTTCTAATAATATCCAATTATTTCTTCTATAAAGAAAAAAAATAGAAGCTTAATGCCAAGGAAAAAAATGTGAGTTATGAAATCTATTTTGATGGATCTGATACTACTTTGTATAAGCAGAGTAGCTATGTGTAGTTAAGAGTTTATGGACATTATGTGAATAAAGAATTAACCAGTTAATTATGATAATTAGTTTTAAAAAGATATGCTATTGGCAAAAATAAAAGTAGTTTAATACAATGCTAAAATCTTCCCACAGACCACTGAAAGGTTCTGTGATTAGGTGGTAAAAGAGTATGTATGAGTTAATATACTGTCTTTGGTTAGAACAAAAACAAACAAATAAAAAATTCATCCATGAAAATGTATATTCCTCCAGGTTCCAAACTTCCCTTGCTTCAAAAAAATTCCAAAGATGGCCTCACAAGAAACCTCTAGACTTGTTAAGCTTTGGAGTATTGGAAAGGAAATATATGAAAGACAAGCAAAGCTGTATTAAAATGCTCCGCTAGATCTAGCAATAAAATAAGCCCCCAAACACCCTGGATGGAGCATCAGAAAAAATTCTGATGCATTATTAGAATTGAGTAGGCAAACAAGAGCCCATTTTACAAGTGAGAAAGGATTCAGTACAGCATTAATTGAAGTCCCAACTTTCCCAATATAACTACTGAGAAGGTAAAAATTAAACTTAAGTTATAAAGCGACCAATAAATTAGTAGAGTAGGGTAGGGTAGGGTACGGTAGGGTAGGATAGAGTAGAGTAGGATTTTAGGAAAGAAAAAAAGAGATAGAGAAAGAAGGAAGGAAGGAAAGAAAGAGAGAGGGAGACAGAGAGAAAGGAAGAAAGAAAGAAAGAATGAAAGAAAGAAAGAAAGAAAGAAAGAAAGAAAGAAAGAAAGAAAGAAAGAAAGAAAGAGACTAAAATGGTGCTAGATAAGGGCCAACTGAATTCAAGGTGGAGGGGGCTAGACATGGATCTCTTGTGGCAACACAAGGAGTGTAAGGTAACTCCAATCTCCTGTTCTGCCAACTCTTTTCCTGCATCCTCTCCTTGTCCAGAGAGGTTCTACATGCAGGGTCTTAATTCTTTGCTGCAGTTGTTGCCTCCACTTTTCACCAAACTTTTGTTCAATCTGCTATTTCTTCTCCACATGACAGAAAAAAATTAATCTAATATAAATTTTCTTCCTGATTTATTTATCTATCTTGTAAGAAAGGGTTATTAAAAGTTAATTTTATATGGTATTAATAAAAATATTACTCATCTTAACTCCATAAGTGATGTCTTTAAATTTCAATTATACCCCAATTATTAATTTGGTAGTGTTAGAAAATTTGATTATCAATTTGAAAAGGCACTCATTTAAATTTGGTATAAATTCCTGATTTGTTCTGAAATGGGTAATCATTGATTTAATTTATATCTGGACAAAAAATATAAAAAATAAAATGGGAAATTCAAATATGGTTATCTGAGGTGATTTCATTCACAAAGGCTATGGAGAAGAGAAGGAGCTAATGATTAATGGACATTTCAACTTATTTAGCTGCTATATAATCATTTGTATATTGCCATTAATTTTCAGTATGGCAATATTATCTAAAGTTTCTTTAATTAGAAAGTTTAAAACATTATTATTATTATTATTATTATTATTATTATTATTGAAATGTTATCATTATAGTTTGAAGACTTAGTGTTTGAAGATTAATGAAGCAGATGTCTAAATTTTTTTCTCATGAAGATTTGTAGCTGTATTGCACGTACAACTTCAGTGTGTTCATCAAAAACTTCAGTATAATTTTTTTAATTAACACTAAAAATGAGTCAGTGTTGATGAAAACAAAATGGTCCTGTTATGGAAAGATTGCCTGTACAATGGCAGAACCATGTGGGTTTTTTGTTTTTGAGAAAAGTAAATCATCCTTTGTTGCACATTCAGTTCAAAGCACAGCTGAAGACAGCTGAAATTTACTTTAAAAATTCTACCTGTCATCAAGATGATTTCCAAGTTACAAGTTGCCTTAATTTTAGGTGTGTTCTCCATAGATTATCCAAAGGGTGCCATAGTTCAAAAGAATAAAACTTGTCTTGTTGATCAGACATAGGACATTTCGTTTTCTTTTCCATCCATTCTTGCAATTAGCCATATTTATTCTGGATCTTCTCCTCCCTTGTCAGGGCAAAGAATCAGGATCCTGCATTAAGTTACAGTTAAACTGATTTATTTCTTATGCCTATACACAAAAATCTAGTCAACTAGTGGTCAGCACTAAATTGGTATTAGATAAGAGATATTGGAATTCAAGAGTGGCTGGACTTGGATTGTTTGTGGGAATGTAACAACTCCAGGCTGATTCCTTTCTTGACTCCACTCGAGGGCTTTGCCTCTCCTTCTCCTACAACCCCATTGCTTTGCCTGCAAGAAAACTATCTGCCTTTGATACCTTTGATACAGTGGTCATCCTGGTCCTAAGTTAGGGTGAATATAGTGGATAGTGGGAATGCATCAGTTTCATACTTTATAAATTGACTTTCTTTCTTCTAAATATGATACAAATGCAGAAGCATGGAATTAGATTGACAAGGCTCACCATCATCTTCCTGCATGTCAGTATGTTTTGATTTCTGCACACAGAACCTAAGATTCTCTATACAGGACAGAAAATATCTACAGGGGGTGAAATTAAGTGGGATGAACATGCAGTCATATATTTCCAGGACATTTACGTTCATAGGACAGAATAATGCTCCACACGTCTTTCTAGGAGACAATCTGGAGGATTCTGTTTGCTCTAAATTTTTAGAGAAACATTGAATTGATCAGAATCAGAACATGGTCACCCTTTGGACTGTGCTACATCATTTTCAAATGCATTTAAAGAAGAGCATAGTCCAAAGGGTAACCATGTTCTGAATTAGATCAATTCAACCAGTTTCTTTAAAAAGTTAGAAGCTGGAAAGGTTACAAATGGTGATCAATGGATAGTGCAAACTGTCATAAATATATAATAATTGCTAAATATCTGAATTTTGATGACTTAACCACGGGGATGCTGCAATGATGTGAAAAATGGTCATGTCGCTTCTTTCTGTGCTGTTGTAATTTTGAATAGCAGTAGATAGCAATAGCAGTAGACTTATATACCGCTTCATAGGCCTTTCAGGCCTCTCTAAGCGGTTTACAGAGAGTCAGCATATTGCCCCCAACAATCTGGGTCCTCATTTTACCCACCTCGGAAGGATGGAAGGCTGAGTCAACCCTGAGCCGGTGAGATTTGAACCGCTGACCTGCTGATCTAGCAGTAGCCTGCAGTGCTGCATTTAACCACTGCGTCACCTTAGTGAATGGTCACTAAATGAATGGTTGTAAGTCAAGGACTACCTTTATGTTGACTTCAACTATGTATTTAAGAATGTGCCCCTTTTACCACATAAAATAACCAAATTTGTTACAATCAAATTGCTAAAACTTTCACTGTAACAATTTTAAATAAAGTGGAAATAACAAAGTAATTAGGCAGAGGTTAATAGTATTAGATGAAGAAAATTGGGAGCTAAGAAGTCCAAAACCAAAAACAATTTTCATAAAAGAACTGACATCTCATTGAAGCAAGGATTGCAAAATTGAAGAGCAAGATCCTGATACAGAGAGGCTCACCAAATTTACCATTCAGGGCCTAAGCTGCCACAAGGCCATTTATAATGATAAAAAAATTAAACTTTGAAAAACCTCCCCTGATGCCTACTTCAAGGTAAAAGTAATATCCCAAGACACAGATTTCACTAACTGATGCTAAATAAGAACTGTATGTATCTGTATTGATTTATCTAGTGCAGGGAACATGTAATTTATAAAGCTGAACTACTGTACATGAATATTTTGCCATTACTGCATCTGGTTGCAAACTGTTAAAAACTAAAAAAGACATAAATATTTTGCAGTTACAATCATGATTTGTTACTCAGGTTCATTGGCAAAATGTGGCAAATAATCTACATATTTTAAGCTTAAAAAACTGAGCATTAAAAATAAACTATCCTTAACATAGTATCCCCATGAAATGTTACATTTGAAATACTATAGTTCGCAGCCTGTTTGAAAAGCCCAGGATGACTTTCACTCCTGAGTTTCATGTCTGGAATTCTTTATAGTGAATTCACTTTTTTGCCAAATGATGTGTCTTCATTCTTGTTTATTTAACTGCTTATTTATTTAACTTGTTTATTTAAGCTGCTTTTTAGTCTTCTCAATTCAAAAATATAGCTAAAACTAAGCCTGTTCAATGGACAGACAAAATGAAAGAGATGAGGTCCAAACATAAAATTTTCTCAGAACTTCAGATTTATCTCAAAGTGAATTGTGATAAAGAATAGAAATTGTGTTCCAGGCACTTTTTATTTGAATGAGATAAGCTTCCAATTGCATTTAAGGAAGAGTGGTAATTTCTACTGAAAATAAATTAAATTTATTTCTTCCTTGAAGACTCTTTCAAAAATTTAATTTTACTAATTTTGCAGACTTCAAATCACCTTAATTTTTCAGTTACACATAAAAATCAACTTATTTTTTTCAGTTATACATTTGAATTTCAACTTTTATGTTAATTCATTTTATGTCCATGTACAATTCTAACTTTTCAAAATGGATTTAAAGGGTTGATGCTATGAACTAATATGAGAAAAGTGCAAGCACGCTAGTTATATATACTCATCATGGTTCTCATTTTTCACGCCTACATAATTGCTGATCTGCGTCAATTAGAGAAAAACATTATGGTTTAGTAAAGAATTTTTAGTTCTTATGAGTGTCTTTGTTAAATGAAGTGAGTAATGAAGTCAATTAGTAAGCAAGTAGGTAGAGTGATCAAGAGAGGAGAACTGATTGTGGAAATAGAAATAGCAGAGGAGAGAGAGGCCAAGGAGAGAGAGGAAAGGGAGAGATCATGGGTTGATTGTTGTTGATTAATCTTGTTAATAATTAAAATAATAATAATGGATGATAACAGTTAATGATGATTAATAATTAAAAGACTAAATGGCTGACAAAGGAAAGGTCAAACAAGCATTGACAAAGGATGGTGTGATATTGTTTATGTCTATTATTAACTGTTAGAAGTTTTATATATGAAAAAAAATGTGACAAAAGTAAACACTATTGTATTTTTCCAAATTTAAATACCACGTCACAGAAACCTATCGTATCTTTTAATATGTGCTTGCATGTTGGGTTTTAAAAAAACTTTATTAATGTTCAAACCCAGTAGTTTAAACCTTATGTAAAGTCTAGAAAAAGGGAGTAGCTGCTGGAAATTTCTAATAGTATTTTGTGGGAAAGAAGAAATGCAGAATATTGTTCATTTTTGTTTTCCAGCTGGCTGTTTTCCTATTCCAAGACAAGCCGTTATTTTACCATGGATTTTATATGAAATTAATAACATTCTTTATATTACTACTACTTCAAATTACATTATTTCAATTTCTTTTTCAAACTTTAAACAATGAAAATGTAATAATGATACACAGATCCAAATGTAGACATTTACAAACTTTTTCTTTTAAAAACTACATCAACAGCATTCTGTGCTTCTTTTATTATTTCCTCTATACTATACTATAATTTTCTTATTTTATTTAAAAAGGCATATTTTCAAACAAGTATTATTTATGGGTAAACAGATAATTATTGCACAATATGACAGTAAGTTTTCCAAAAGAATATGTTAACTTGTTTTTATGATATCAAAAAGAAGTATAAATGTTTGAATACAATGCCAATATCTCCACTATCTTTTTTTGTTTATAAATGTTTGTGTAAAGAAAAAAAGTGGGGGGATGAAAACACCTTAAAAATAATATAGGTAAATATTTAAGTTTGGTTCCCCCCCCCCCCTTTTCCTTGTACTTTAACCAATTTGTAGAGCCTCTTGATATAAGCTTTAAAGTATCTAAGTGTTTGCATTTAATCTATTGCACATGTAATATATGTATATGTTGTATGAAATATATATGAAATCATTAATGTTTAAATTTAGTTAAAAATCTATTTCTCTCTGTGTCTGTATTTGTCTTTGTCACACATACATCCATAGACGCAAACACATCAAGAAAGAATTAATTGTTCTATATTCTTCAAGTTTAAATTCTTCGTGCCCTATTGCTTGCACGATGTCCTTTTACTTGTTTACTTATATTGCTTGTAGTTTACCCTTTCAGCTGTGAATGTGTAACTTAATAAACTAGGGTAAGTATTTTTATATGTTCTGGAATTATATCTAATTTTTAAAAATGTGATTTCACTTCTAATTTGATTTGCCAAATTCTCTGAATAGTGCATATCTTTGGATAGAGCAGTTGCATGTTCACCACATATAACAAAATATTATTTCTGTTTTGTGGCATTTTCAACATCTATTGCTATATAATATGTGTACTTTGGTTATTGTTAATAGACTTGTGTCACACTTGAAAAACCTTTTATGCCAGTTATTTCTGAAATCATAGCTTGGAGTAAATTTTGTAAATTTGTTCAACAGTTCTTCCTATTGTTATATTGAAACTGTGTCTTTGAAGTTTGCATCCAGTTTGTCATGCATGTTTTATTTGTTCTGTCTCCAAGTGGTATTTAGGAAGAAGTAACATGCATTGAATTTTTTAAAAGCAGGGATTTTCTGACTAAAATCTGTCAATATTAGAATATTAAAAGTACTTTAAAAATAATTTGTCCATGCCCTTTTTATCTATAAGTATTTTTCTACCCACATATTGTGATATTCAAGTGTTTTAAATTCTATTCAACTCAGTAATTTTGATTTTTCAGCTATTTAATTTGACCTTTTTACTATTTGTTTTGTAGTACTAGACTAGTAGCAAAGATAAGAAGTTTATCAATCTCTGATGAACTTTATTGATCATGTTCCTCAGAAGTGAATGTAGGCCTAAAGTAGTTTTGATCATTTTTCCTCCACCAACTTTCTCTAGATAGTTCAAATTATATATTCATCTTGGGTTCCATTAAATAAAAAAATCAATGATTTAAAACATGGTTTTAAACCTCATACATAGTCTGCATAGTTTATGATTTTTTGGCACTGGAAAAAACTTAAAAAGTACCTTAATATAAATTGCTAAAAGCAGTTTGTCTGTGAAGCCTCCTTAATTAGGCTTAGACTTCTGAGAAATGAGAAGAAAAAGCTAGAAACACTAGCATGAACAGTTTTACCATGATATATAAGTGTTATGGCAGTAGAGAATAACAAGCCTTAGCCAAAACACTATGAGATTTGAAAACTGATTATTGTACATATAGAAAATCATGTCATAAATAAGGCCAGAAGTTGCAGCTAAAGATCAAGTTCGTAAAGAGAAAAATCAAAGATCAATGAGATAAAAGAATAAGAGCAATGAGATCAGACAACAAGATAGACCTGGAAATCAAAATTAAGTAATATTTGAATTTTTGAAACTGTAATTAGGTATTATTACGAAGGACTAACAAGACACCATTTCAACTCATGACTTGAAAACCTTGTTTCAAATGTGATAACTGTAATCAGCCTTGTTCTGATATGAAACTTCTTTAGTCTTTAGATGAACAAAAGTGGTTTCCGAAAAATAACAATAAAATAATATAATACAGTAACATTCCATGCATATTTGTGTAAAATATATATTACATGTAGTAATATGCAGTACATGACAGCAAATATTATAATCTTTTTATTAATAACCAAAACGATGGTGTGTGGCAGACTGCTTGGATGTGAAGCCAATTTTTAAGAGTCTCTCTATTGGGCATGGAGGGGAATTCTTTCCTGTCACAAACTCTAATGCCATCCCTTAATATGAAACTCAGATATTTTTTCCTGGCTGTATTTGGGTCAAGGTACACATGTTTCCATCTTGTCTCAATATGAACAGTAACTAGAGTTTTGTCATAGTTTTTCCTTCATATCTGGACTTCAAATTCACTCCAGCATTTGAGCCAAAATAAATGGCAATCAGAGATTAAGAGTCATCACTTTATGGCTTGGCTTTCAGGAATCTTTAAAAATTTCTACCTCAAGTATAACCATCCTGTTCTGCAATCTTCCCCCGTGAAGGGATACTTAAGGTTTGAAGGTTCAAAGTGAATGCTATGTTTTTATGTTAAAGCCATTGGAACACTCTCCTGCAAAGGTTCTATAGTCATGTATGATTATCACCTTAAAGGGATCCACTTAAATAGCACTGTTTGTTGGAATCTTTAATTTAAATTCATCAGTGGGATTGGGCAACACTACAGATTTTTGCTCTTACTCTTTGTTTTATATTGTGAACTATTGGGAATCTTTGGATTAAGGCACTATAGAAATATTGTTAAATCAACCAACCAACTAATCAATCAATTAATCCATCCTTATTTGCAGATCAATAAACCCATGACTTAAAAATGCCAGTGCACATTATATATATTATTTATCAGCACAAATACGACACAAATGTAACAAAGGCAACAGTGAAAATATTGGGTTTCTGTCTGGATGGTCTCTTGTGACGAGCCAATAGACAGAGAATGGAAGCAGTAGACTTCCTCCCATATTTGGGTATACCAGGGGTTGTGACACTAAATACATACCTATTTCCCTGGCTCAGCTGATAAAGGAGGAGAAACTTGTGGCTTAGTGGTTAACACATCTGCCTAAGATGTAATACAGCACAGGTTCTAATCCCAGTAAGGGTATGGCTAGCTGATGAGAGCTAAATAGCTTGAAATAGATCTATACTAGTCTCCCTTTATTTATTTATCAGCACAAATACAACACAAATGTAACAAAGGCAACAGTAAAAATATTGGGTTTCTGTCTGGATGGTCTCTTGTGACGAGTCGATAGACAGAGAATGGAAGCAGTAGACTTCCTCCCATATTTGGGCATACTATATGTATGTATGTATGTATGTATGTATGTATGGATGGATGGATGGATGGATGGATGGATGAAGCAGATTCAGGCTTCAGTGACAAACAAGAGCTCTTTATTGGAATAAATTATGTACACTCCAGTGCCGCTCTGTTTGACAGCAGCCCTTTTATGGGGCACTGTTAAATGGCTCGGCCAATCACCATTTAGTATTTTCCCGCCAGAGCTGAGGAGTTTGGTGGAACCTACCATACTACCTGTCAGTATGTAACACCCCTCCCCTCTTAGAAGGGCTGATCCGGCTGGTAACATAGTCAATGACTATTAGTCATGTAGGTAGCTGGGTCTTTTAGAGACTCTCTCTGACCTACGCAGTTCAGTTGGTGCTGGGATCAGGTCGGTCGGACCTGTTGCCTCTCTGGCTTCACCTGGTGGAAGCTCCTGGAACTTTCCCCGGGGCGTGGCTGGAGTTCCTAGAGCCCGTTCACTCAGAACTTGCTGCAGACCCGCAACCTTTTCAGATAAGTACTCCGGGACCTTCGGGCTTGAGTGATCTGTGGAAGGAGTGAATGTTTGTTCCTTTTGGGTAGAGCTTTGGCTAATTCATGCAGGAGTTACCTCTGGTTGCCTAAGGTTGGAATGGTCAAGGTGGCTTTGGAGTTGATCAATGTGCCGCCTCCAAATTCTCCCATCCTCGAGCTCCAATTTGTAAGAGCGAGGTCTGGTGATTTCTGCAATTGCGGCAGGAATCCACAGAGCCGCCTCCCCCCCCACCAGCATAGCTATGGGCGTAAACTTGATCCCCTACAGTAAAGGTTCTTAGTTTGCTGGTCGAATCACTAGGTGGCTTGGCAGAATAATTTGGGTATAGTCAGTCTAAGGAAGACCATAGCCGGCAACCCATTAAAAGCTCAGTGTGGCTTCTGCCAGTGGTGGCACTTGGCATGATGTGTTGGTAAAGGAGAAATTAGTCTACCTGTGTTTGCCAATCTCCCAGCCCCATCCTGGATAGGGCTTCTTTTGCAGATCGCACCTTTCTCTCCACCTGACCATTTTAGCCGGATGGAAGGGTGTGACCAGGGCATGTCTGATTCCCAGTTCTGCTAAATAAGTCTCAAATTGTATGGCTGTGAATAGGGGCCCATTGTCTGAGATTAGGACATTGTGCAGGCCATGCGTGGAGAAAAATCTCGGTAGCACCTTGATGACCATCTCTGCTGTGGTGGTGATCATGAGGACTACCTCTAGCCACTTCGAGTAGGCATCCATAACTATCATAAATACTTGCCCATGCATGGGGCCTGCAAAATCAATATTCACCCTGGACCAGGGTGCCTGAGGCCATTCCCATTTGCATGCGGGCACCTTTAGGAAAACTGGTTGGGATTCCTGGCATGAAATGCAAGTTGTCACCCACTCTTCTATCTCCCCATCCATCTTAGGCCACCATATGTAACTCCTTGCCAAAGATTTCATCTGGACAGATGCCCTACATGCAAGGCTTCTAATACTGCAATTCGCAGTTTGGGTGGAACAATCACCCAGTCCCCCCACAGGAGACACCCCCGCAATACAGATAATTCATTTTGCTTTTTTACAAAAGGTTTGAACTCAGACTCAACTGACTCCTTGGGCCACGCCCTCCACACCCAGTTCAAAATTGAGAGATAGTCTTGTCTCTCACTGAGTGGTGGGTGACCTCATTGGCTGACACCAGGATGGCCTCAAGGCAGTCTATCAGCAAAACCAGGATCTCCCCATACTTGCCAAGACTGCCACTGAAGACATCCCTGAACTTTTGCAGTAGGTCTTTGGGGCTGTTATCTCGTACAGCATTGATGCCGGTTACCTCCACTCCCAGGGGCTCAAACCAGTCCTGTTGAGGAGGTTTGGAAGGGAACCATCGACAACTGTCACTGGGAGCAGGCCATCAAAGTTTCTGAATTGGACATGGAAGGTGCCCCTTCCCAAAATGGGGGTTCATTTCCCTGGTAGTTGCTGAGCTGCAATTCTTGGTGCTCAGCTTGGGTTTTCTGATGCTTAGAATGGCCATTTTCAATGTGGCCCAGGAAAGAATGGTCAGAGATGACCTAGTGTCTATTTCCATGCTGCATGGCAACCCCTCAATGAGGATGGTAACTCGCAGCTTCCTAATTCATGGTGTGCTGGCTTGTCAGATTCTTGTCTGGACTGCATCGTTGGATTCTGCCCTTTCTTGTTTCTGTCTGGGCTTCCATGCCTCTCGCCTGGGTGGTCTTGGTCATGCCGCCTGGCTGGCAGAGGATCTCTGCTGTGGGATGACTGGGAACTCACTTCTGCAGACTCAGGCGAGGTGTCCCCTGCAGTCACAGCATTGACAGATTGCGTCTTGGAAACAACAGGCAGATCTCTGATGGTTTCCTCTGCAGCCGGCGCAAGGCGGGAAAGGATTTTTGAAATCCCACGCCATTTGTTTCCTCTCCATGCACAAGTGGCAGGCCTCATTCTTGCTGTCAAATAATTTTCATTTGTTAGTCTCACGATGGACTTCTAATGCTCTGTGCGCACTTTTGGGGCTGCTGTGCTTTTGCAGCCTTTCCGTTGACTCAGCGTTCTCAGTTGAGGACTCTGTAGCCCTGGCCCCATATAATGCAATTTGCAAAGTGAGGTTTGTTTTAGCCAGCAATCTCCTTTGCAGGTTGATGTCTTGAACCCACAAATGATTCTGTCCAGCAGTAGTTTGTCTAAATCACGAAAATCATAATATGCTGCGGCTTTGCAGAGCATGGCAACATTTTGATTTATCTTCTTCCTTTCTCTCTGGTTTCGGAGGTTAAATTTGTGCCACTTCACAAATTTAGACGGCTTGGGAGCATAATGTGTTCTCAGCGTGTTTTGTAATGCCGACCAGGTGACAGTCTGAACCGGTATTGGCTTGGATAGAGCTTTGGCCCACAGTAACTCAGGAACATGGCTCTTTTCTGATTGTCGGATAGTCCGAGGAGATCATTCGCTTCCATGAAGCACTCGAATCACATCAAGTGCTCATTTGCTGGGTCGAAAGGAGCTAGAGGGGTGTGCATTGTCATCTTGTTCATTCAAGGCAGATTTGAATTTGCCACTTTGACCATTTGATGCCGCGATTGCTCTGAGTGGATTGTACTGCTGGATTGAAATATCAGGTTATTTTGTGTCTAGTTGCCTTCCAATCCAAGCTTCATCGCCAGTGTTAGATCGGGTGAATGGATGAGGCAGACTCAGGCTTCAGTGACAAACAACAACTCTTTATTAGAATAAACTATGTTATAGGAAGCTGTCAAACGGCTCAGCCAATCACCATTTAGTATTTCCTGCCAGATCAGAGGACCTTGGTGGAACCTACCATACTGGCTGTCAGTATGTAACTATATATATAGGGGATGAAGCAACAGGAGCTAAGCCTCCATTGATTAACATGTCTGAAGCAAAAACAGCAGAGCTAATTACAGGTGGGAGATGGGTGGATGGGCCTATCATGCAATGGCCAAATTGATCAATTATGTATAAAGACAAATATCTCTTCAATGGTAGTTTTTATACTCTGATGATGTTAACAGAGGCTAACATAAACTAAGTGGATAATACACTTTAAATTCCAGAGATTGTGATGTCTGTCTCTTCTTTAATAGCTACACCTGGAACTCATATTTTTAGGACAGTTCGATGTTTTTGTGTGTGTGTGTGTGTGTGTGTGTGTGTGCACGCGCGTGCATATTATATATAGATATTATTGACCTATTTCTATGTGTTTTGGTTTAGCTTTAGCCTGACAATAGATTATTTTTCTATTGTTATCTCTATCTGCTTATTCCCTTCTTTGTGTCCACCTGCAACAATTGTCCATGTTGGTTTTTATTAACACTGGTAACAGATTTCTAAAAAATCCTTCTTCCTTTCTCATCTGCCCAATTATTATTAATGAAAGTTACCATACCTGACTTTCCATCTTGTTCAAAAGTAGAGTGGGCACTTCATGGGTGTCAAAGGAATAAATTCTAATAAATATGTATCTTCATCAAATATGTATATAAATTTAAAATTATTGCAATGATGTTAAAAAAATATCCACCTGTGGAAGATGATGTCACCTAGATCCATCGCCCTTTAAAATAAGGATAATTCCTATACTTTCTATAAAGTAAGATGTGCAGTTATTTCAGTAGGAAAAAAAGGGCAGGGAGATTATATAATAAAGCCTTTTCTCTCTCTTTAACTCATACTCATCAGTTGTAACTCTTCTTCTATATATTACAAATTATTCATATTGATATGTTTTACTGGCAATGTGTTGCAATAACATGATGATTTCAATTACAAAGAAAACAGGAAAATATTGTGTATATTATCTGAGAATCCCCCTGAGCAATATCCTTTAGCAATTCATCTTAAGGCATTTTAATTAAAATTGAGTTTTAAGTAAATTACCAATGAATTTTTGGAAATAAACTTACCTAATCAAGGAAAGGGAGATTTAATAACTCTTTTGTTGTTAATCATTGTTCCAGAACAAAGATTTACATTAGTAATAGGGAGAACTCTATTAAGAATTTCTGAATTGCATCATTGCATAACAATTGCAAATGCAAGATAGGAAGGATCTTAGTTAATGAAGGCATTTGGGAGCTATAATTTTAAAAACTTGGCAGATAGATCTTTTCCCTTATTAAAAGAATACATTTTGGAGCAATGTGCTTTAGGGAGTAATATGGTACGTTCTGGCAACTCCTGGATATTTATCAAGAAAGCATTAGTTGTGCATAGTTAATTATATGGATATTTCACAGTCAAAATCCATATAGAGGACATGACAAAAACTCTTTAATCTCACAATAATAGCTAAACCATAATTCAATTGAAAAATTATGAGCACCCTTAACTAAATTAAATCCAAAAATGATATGAAATTCCTGGAAGCATTGTAACCTGAAAATCATCTGTACTTGCATTTTCCAATGATTGTTTGTTTATTATATTTGTATAGCTGCCAATGTAACCTAAGTACTTAGGGTGGGTTCTTGTGTTTTTTTAGTAAGTTCAGGAAATACTTTGCCCAAACCATGAAGGCTGAAAAGCTGACCTGTCTGCTAGCAAGGACTGGTGTGGTGAGATGTCGCATTGGTCCAGCCTGTGGTATAGATGTTAGAGACTAGAGACCTTCCTCAGTTGCTGGGGGATATGCTATCTGACTAAAAATAAGAGAGAGATAGAGAGAAGCAGAAGAGAGAGAAAAGTCTGTGCAAAATAGAGTAAATGGAGTGGCTGAAAAGAAAAGTTGATGATTCAGGACAAGGGGGAGGGACTCAGCTGACTTTAGGCTATATTTATGCTTATTTGTAGTATCTTGCAGTCATGTGACCTTGGTTTACAATGTTTTTTTTTTCAAAAAAAAAACCCAGTACAATGGGTTTGCTTAGCAACCATGGCACTTGCTTAATGACCATCAAAAAAATATTGTAAAATCAAATGTGGTTGTTTAACCTGCTTAATGACTAGAATGACTTACAACCATAATTTCAGACTCAATTATGCCTGTAAGTCAAGGACTATCTGTATTAAACATTAGCACAAAAATATACTCTTTATACACACACTACAGTCAGGTAGAATTGAATTAAGAGCTCTTTTATGTAATAATTAATATCAAACCTTAGATGAACATTTTATAGCATTTGCGGCTTGAATGATAATGCTTTTTGACAGAAAAGGAAATGTATGGATATATAGACAAAAAACTTATTTGTTATTATTATTATTTTGTAATTTACAGATGTTATCATGTTTAGGGCACTATGGATCACAGAAATCCTAGGTGTAATTGGGTCTTAGTCATAAAAGAAACATGTCTACATTTGAGGAAAGCATGTGGCATATTTTAGTAGAATGAAAAAGCTATTCTATGGGCAAAAATTAAGAGAAGATAATTAGAATCTTGTAGGCGCTCTGGATCTCAATCCCACCTAGATTTCACCTAGACAACATGGCAAATGACACATTTCTCCTCCACAAGTTGTAATAAATAAAAAAAACTGACTGCAGAGATTTTAATAGATTTTTAACAAGTCTTCAAAGCTCCAGCCAGACAACTTCTGAAGAAAAATAATTGAACAAAATGCATGTGAACTGGAAGAGAAAAAGAGAATTTGAATAATAAAGACAAGGGCTCCCTCTAGCAGTAGCTCAAGGGTTTTTTAAAGAACATTCCAAGAAATAAAAATGGCGAAGAATTTCTTCTGCACTCCTGCAGCAAAATATTTTAATTGCTTTATAAAAACTGTTTTGTTAGTAATATATTTATCAAGAGACAAATAAACTACATTGTTACCTGAAAACTATCTGTACTTGCATTTTTCAATGTTCATTTGCTTGTTTGTTTATTATATTTATATAGCTGCCAATCTAACTTAGCATAGGTTCTTGTGTTTTTCTTAGTAAATGCAGAACATAGTTTGTCCAAACCATCTTTTTTAAAACACATTTTATTTATTTGCATCCAACCTTATTATATGAGATTCTTTCTACAGAACCTGATTCACATATGAAAGCATTCTAGCAACTAATATTGTTGTAGCAGGGGGCAGGAGTGAATAAAAGGAGGATTTGGAAGGAAGGGGAGGAGACAGAAGGCGTCTAGGAGAAAGAAGGAGGAGCTTGGGAAGAGGAAGAAAAAAAAGGAAAGTAGGAAACGGGGGTGGGGGTGGGAGGAGGTGAGATCAAGGAAAAAGAAGGGAATAAGGGAATAGAATAGCAGAGGCTTCTGTGGGCCAAGCCTGAGGAAGAGAAGGGAATAGGAGAGCAAAGGCTTCTGTGGATCAAGCCTGAGGGAGAGAAGGGAATAGTATAGCAGAGGTTTCTGTGGGCCAAGCTTGAGAGAGAAAAGAGTATAGGATAGCAAGGCTTCTGTGGGCCAAGCCTGAGAAAGAGCAGAGGAAACAACAAAGGAGCAGAGGCTGTGGAATGAGAGCCCAGCAGGCAGTTCAAGATAGAGTGAAGATAAAGAAAGAGGAAGACGTTCCAACCAGCCACCTCATCCTGTCCGCTGAGAGGAGGCTGACCACCACCAAATCACGTGACCCTGGCAAGTAGAGGTGCATCAGAGAGGGACCAGGTTGGACTGGCAGCCATACGAATAGGGCCAGGAGAACCCAGACTCCAGAGGCCCTTAAAAGGGTTAGCACTACATTGTCATGGAATGCCCTAAGTTTGAGATGTATCTTTTTATACTCCTTTATCAACTTCTCTTAAATTGTTAACATTTACTAAATTGTATTGATTCAGATGAATAAGAAATTATTATTTAATTAATGGAGGGAGCATACAGCCCTGACGGACACCAATGCTAATTGGCTGGGTACTCAATGTGATTTTCCCAACTTCACTTGTTGCTTTCTTCAAAAAAGCTAATAATCCACCTACATTAAGGTGACCAGATTTTCAGATTGGTAAAGAGGGACACCATTGATGGGGGGGGGGGGGGGGTTGATTAAAAATTTTATATTTTGTCAAAAGGTCACCCCAGGGCACTGAAACCAGCATAAATACGAATCTGTTGCCAAACAAAATTTTGATCACATGACCATGAGGATGCTGCAATGGTCGCTAAGTGTGAAAAATGGTTGCAACGGTCGCTAAGTGTGAAAAATGGTCATCAGTCACTTTTTTCAATGCCATTGTAACTTTGGTCACTAAATGCTATATGTTATGTTACTTAAGAATATATATACCTCAGAATCAGATACAACATCCACATCATTTCCAACTGAGTCAATAAAATAATATGCCATGCCAAAACTATTTTAAATAAAGATATGAAATTAATCAAGTATTGCATTTATTTTTCAAAATGTACATTTTTTTTATTATTTAAGTTTTGTACCCCATCTTTTCATCTTCAACGTATTCAAAGCAGCTAACAGATTTTTTAAAAATTGAAATCTACTTAAAAACTGGTGTTAATCTAATTCAAAAAGCCTGGCTAAAAAGGGAATTATCCTTTTCTAAAACCAAAAAAGAAAGATGAACTGCTGCAGGATTGTATTTTTAATCAATGCATAGCTTTCAAATGTAATCCAAATTATATATCTAAACAACATTATAAATCATTTAAATATCAGAAGATTCTAGCATTGTTTTTTCTGATCTCTTGGCAGAAAGGATGTGTACTGGCATTTTATGGAATTTAAAATGGTTAAGTCCATGACACAAATTGCACAATAGGAAATCCAGGCCAGAATGCATTTAACTCATTGTATCACCAGGGACCAGAATTTAGCAGGCCCAGGGGAAAAAAGTATGTAAAGCCACTTTATAGCTAAATTTGATACCATTAAAAATTAAATAGGATTAAAATCTGTGGTTTATAATTTACCCAGTTGTGCCATGTAGTCCACCCCACTCCTTTCGCCGGCGTTAGCCCGCTGCACCAAGGGGGCATGTAAGAAGGAGGGGAAAAAACAAGAGGAGATACGGCCACAGCTAAGCACGCAGCAACCTCGACGTCTAAGTGGGCGAGTCCACAGCATTCGCGCCCGCACATCTGAGACAGGGCATAAAAAGGGAAGAAAAGGCAGGGAGGAGGTGACTGGACCCAGCTCTGTTTGGGGAGCCGGCTTGCACGCAAGCGCGTCCACCAGCGCAGGGTGGGGAAAGGCTTTGTTGAAAGATCCGAAGCACAGAGAATCAGGAAGTGCCACCCAGGTGCAGCTGCATAATAAATTGCACCAATTCCACCCAAACTTTTTTTTAAAAATGTTGTCAAGACTCCTGTTTAGCTGGAGGGGGTTTCATTCATGATTCCACGGCCATTCTGCAGAGTACAGAGACTGCAGTCCATGTCCAGCAAACGACACTGCGCACCTTAGAGGGAACAGTGCCCCTAATGCTTCCGGCTTTAGGGAAGAGGGGGGGGCTTATGCAGAAAGGAATCTCTCTTCTCCTCCCTGCATGCACCCCACTGGTGCCAGCATCAGAGCTCGGGCGAGCAAAAGCAAGTATTTTAATCAGTGGGCTGCGTGCAGGGTGAATATATCCTCTCCTCCCTGCACGCATCCCACTGATTAAAGTGCTTTCTCTGGCCCACCTGATCTCTGCTGTGGGCGAAAGGGAGCTGGGAGGACAGGAGATTCCTCCCTGCCCGCATCTCACTCAAAGTGCTTTAGTCAGTGGGGTGCGTGCTGGGAGGAATCTCTCTTCTCCCTGCACGCGCCCCACTGGTGCCCGCATCAGAGCTCGGGCGTGATTCAGGCGAAGGAAAGGACTTTTCTTTCGACGGCATCAGAGCTCGGGCGACCACTTTTCTTCCTACCTCCTTCCCTCTTTTCTCCCTCCTTTCTTCTTTTTCTTCCTTTCTTCTTCCATCTTCCTCCTTCTCCTTCCATTCTTTCTCCTTCCTTCCATCTTTTCTCCTTCCATATTCTCCCCCCTCCCTTCTTCTTTTCCTTCCCCCTCCCTCCTTCCTTCCTCTCCTTCCCACTCCTTGCAACTGCAATCGGACCCGCAGACAGGGAAGAAGAAGAGGAGGAAGCGGTGGCCGAGCTGAATCCTTATGAGAGGGGACGGGCGTGACCTAGGAGACACAGGGAAACTCCGCAAAGGGGGAGAAGGAGAGGAGGGCTGTCTCCTCCCCCCAGTGCCTCCCGATTCCCACCGGTACCGTTACTCACCAGTTAAGCTGCAGCAAGCAAAAGACGAAATGAAATGGAGACTCACGCGGTAAGCTAAGCGGACTCCAGCCAATCAGTGAGCTGGCTGGGATGGAAAACTGCGCGCTTAAAGTTTTCCATCCCAGCCAGCTCACTGATTGGCTGGAGTCCAGGCCAATCAGTGAGCGGCAGGCTGGGCTGGCTTAGATTTTTAGTGTAGATTGAACGGAACGAGCAAGCGAGCTAATGGGCGGGGGAGCGAGGGAGCTGCGAGCACCAAAATAAAGCGGTTTTTTTTAAGAACGGCCCGGGACGCGGGAAAAATTATGAAAAGGCGTGCCTGTC
The DNA here is from genome assembly GCF_051295495.1 of Thamnophis sirtalis. NCBI lineage: Eukaryota > Metazoa > Chordata > Lepidosauria > Squamata > Natricidae > Thamnophis > Thamnophis sirtalis. Next base: position 48,779,451 of record NW_028261388.1, read on the forward strand.
CCGCCAAATGCGGGACGTCTGGTCACCCTAACCTACATGTATGGATAGGCATAGCTAGCTGAATCAGTTTAGAGTGAAGAATTTCTGCAATGATTGTATTGAATGCTGAGCTGAAGTCTACAAAAAGGACCAGTGCATAGGTCCCCAAGGAATCCCCCAGGGATTCAAGTACATTGTAAAATGTACTGCAGTGCCATATTGGCAACATTATCTGCTAATCTACTGTATTTGCTCAGTAGGCAAAGTGCAAGGAGTCTAACGGTGGGTCTATGGTAATTTTCAGATGGGCCAGCACTAATGTCTCAAAGGTCTTCATAACTACTGGTGTCAGAACAAATGGTCTGTAGTATTCAATTCCCTGATGCAGGGTTTCTAGTCAACTAGGATGGTAGTAAAACATTTGAAACAAGAAGGGACATAACACATCTCAGGTGATCTATTAAAGATGCAGATGAAGATGGGAGCCAGCTGTTCAGCACAGGCTTTAAAGCAAGAAAGAGTTACTCCATTTGGATCTGGTGCTTTTCTGATCTTTTGTCTATGAAATAGACCTTGCACATTTTTTTCTAACGTCACCAAAGAGGAGGGCAAGAGGGATGGAGTTATATGTAGGACAGGGGTTCTCAACCTATGGGTCGGGACCCCTTTGGGGGTCGAATGGCCCTTTCACATGGGTCGCCTAAGACCATCGGAAAACACATATTTTCGAAAAAATACGGAAAACATAAAATAATTTTATGATTGGGGGTCACCACAACATGAGGCACTGTATTAAAGGGTCGTGGCATTAGGAAGGTTGAGAACCACTGGTGTAGGAGATTTAGCTACTGTTGGTATATCTGAGATTGGAAAGGTAGTAGAAAATGATAGTGATCTCCTCTCAAACTTAGAACACATTCAGGTTGTTCTCTCACTACATGTTAGTCTGTGTGCAACTCGACATTCAGCTAAACCCACCTATCTTCCAATAAAACAGACTGTGTGCATAGATCTGAATGCTTTATTGAAAGAACAAAATATGGTGAAACTGGGGGAAATAGGAATACATACAATGAGAACCAAATATAAGATAGACAATATTAAGTTACTACTGAACATAGTAGCAATTAATAAATACAAGTAATTTAAATCTCACCAGTGATGCTCTATGTGTGGGATGTGGGTTTGCCCTTGGATGACCATGTGCCACAGATTAAAATGGATTCTTCTTTGTGCTTCTGCCTTCTCCAAATGCTAAAAGGAATGGAGTCTGGCTTCCCAGCATGCACTTGGTTTGAGAGTGCAGCTGATGGGTAAATGGGTTGGGTCAGCTTCAAACAATATACTTGGTATTTGTCCCTCCGGCCACTAAATGGCGCTAGAAAGCAACAACTGTGGGGCATGACTGCTGGGGCATGACACAGGTCACCTTCTAATTGACAATACTTTAAGTAAGGGAGGGAGGTCTGCTGTAGCCAATGATATTCTTCAGGCTTCTCCACATACTTGCTGGTCCATTAACTGAGGACTAGTCTCAATTCAAGATAATATTTCTTATCCATTAAGCCCTAAATAGCTTGAATCTAACAGGCAGTTTCAATATATGTTTATGTTAATAAGTTGGTTTTTGAAATAAATTAAAAAGCTATATAAAAATAGAAAAGACAGCATGGGGATGAGTTCTTCTTACCCCATTAATCACCTCCAGCAGTGAGTGCCCCCCTCAGGGCTCCAGGCCAACCAGTCAAACTAAGTTTTGATACTCTTCTGCAAAATCAAAGGGGTTAGAGCAGTTCTTACTTCTGGTAGTAGAATGTTTCATGGGTTTGGGGTCATGGCAAAAAAGGCTTTTCCCTTTGACTGTGTCTACTGGAATTCCTTAGCAAACAGGGTCTGCAGCAGATGTCTTTTACTGGTGTGAGTGGGATGGGTTAGTCCCACAAGGGTGATGTGGGGTATTAAAGGTAATAACCTATACCTTCTAGAAGAACCCCCAAATGCACACTGGGTCTGTCTGGTATAGTACAACATTATCATCGCTTTGAATGTCCAATATTCTCCAATTCTGTGACTGCAATGTTTCCATATTTAGCTAACCAGTGTTTATTTTAAGCTTTGGAAGAATACTCGTGATGATTGATTGAAACAGAGCAAGTGAAAAAAGCTTCACTGCTTCTGTATAAAATCAAAAAGATTATTGAATATTAAGGAACTTAGAGAGAATAGCACCATTGTGTACTTGCTGTTTGTCAGCATAAACAGACAATAACTTGCCAGGCACAACAGATTATCATCCCATCCTGGAAGGAAATGCTTGATGTTTTAAGGAAATGGTAGGCCAGGCACAAGACACATCAGTTGATGATATGCTTTTCCCTCTGTTCACTGGAGGAAATGTAAAGTCAGACTCTACAGCTGTGCCACGCCTATACCAAGTTTCCTTTGACATCATCCTATGTTGTTTGGTACAAAGATTTATTATTTTTTAACCTGGCATTTTAAAGGTTCACCATTTTCATAGAAATGAGTGAAATATGCACTCGTCTCTGAAGTATATCTCAACTCCCATCTCTCATATTTCTCTATCGTGCCTGGAAGACACCCTTTTCATCACTCACCTTGAGAATTTGGACAGGGCATTACACAATGTTTTCTATAATTAACTTGTTACAGTAGAGATGCTGGCATCTTTCATACATGTCAATCTCATGTAGGAAAGATTCAAAGAAACTTCTTGGATGACAAGTGAAAGTCCAGTTGTTCTTTGGAAGAGCATCTTTGGAAAAGCCTGATCTGGATAATTGAGAGTGCACAGATATGTCAATCTCACTTCACAATCTTTGATGGGTGGAAGAGATAATGTTCTATCTCCTGAAGAAGAAATGATAGGCTTGCTGATGAAAACAAAGAGGGTTTGTGAAAGTAATTGAGTTTTGAATTGCTGGATAGGCTCAAAATGTGTCTAATGTGTTGTTATATTGCATGTCCTCTCAATTGTTGAAATATATGAAATAGTGTATTGCTTAACAAGGTAGTGTTTAGATTATTTATTTATTTATTTATTTATTTATTTATTTATTTATTTATTTATTTATTTATTTATTTATTTATTTATTTATTTATTTATTTATTTATTTATTTATTTATTTATTTATTTATTTATTTATTTATTTATTTATTTATTTATTTATTTATTTATTTATTTAAAGCTTTTATATGCCGCCCAATCCCAAGGACTCTGGGCGGCTTACAAAGAAAATTAGATTAGACATCCTACTTGGATAACATGAGCATCCTTAGATAAAAATGGACTTTGATTATGCTTCTGGAATACTGTCCAAATTGGCCAATATTGTGTCCTTATTGCTAGGAAGGAATGCTGCATGTGACAAGGATATGATTAAAGCCCTTGCTTTAAACTAAAAGATAGAATTATGTTGTGGAAAGGCTTGATTAAAACAATTGCAGGTGACATTAGTTGAATGTCTTTGGGCTCATCTGTTGAAGATGTGGAATATGGAAGACTGCCATTTGGAACATAAAAAGAGTGAATGTTAAAGATAATGAATTGTAAATGAGAGAACAGAAAAATGAATACATTTCTATCTGGGAAACTAAAAGACAAGGAATGTAATAGATATGAATGAAGATAGTCATCTTAGGAAATGAGGCATAAAGATGTGCAGAAAGTGACAAAAGTATGCATTTATGTTATCTACAACAATGCAGATGCATAAGAAAGTAGAAATTAGAATGGATATAATATCATGTTACTATCCATTGTAGATGATAGAAATAAAAGATGAAGTCTGAGGAAATAGTGAAAGAAAATATTACAAAACAGACTAATTCCAACCCAAAGAAATGTGGGCATAAATGTAAGTGAAAACTATAGGAACAGAGTGAAAAGAATTAAGTTACCTGGTGTTTCGTGAGATTATTGCATGCATGAAGATGGAAAAGTTTGGCAGTGCCCACATTGGAGAAATGATTGGTGAAGATGATAGAATTGACTAAATTAACTATATTAAAGTTGGCTGGAAATCCTTTATGGATTTTTTTGCATAAAACATAAAAATGAACTTATCATTTATAGTTTTGATTATTAAACAGGATAGATTATAGGAAGAAGAGAGTTACATTGTAACCATAGAGTAAGAGATAATTTATAATTGAACTTTTAAACTGCTGTAAAGATTATTGGAAGCTCCTTCTTTGTATCTTTTTTGAACATGGGTGTCCTCAGGGAACACCAAGGAATAGCAAATGGCAAATCATGCATGGTAGTGTCACAATGCAAACTCTGGTCCTTTGTAGTTGTGGTGTTATACTGTAACTTCATAATGTTTCTTAGTATGGCAATGAAACCTCTGTAAGCAAATACCCAAGCTCCGAGACCACCAAGGACTCCACAGTTCAATCAAAGCTACATATATTCTCTTTTATTGGCATTTTTAGTTTTGTAAAACAGATAAAGATCCAACAAAGGGATGCATTTTGTAAATCAAAGCTTTTCCAAACACTGTCATCTTTTCTTAAATGGCATAGAGCTTAGTATTCTCAGATCAAGGTTGTTCTTCCATGAAAGGAACACCAGTCTCAACATGTACCATTATTACTTAGTAAGTACAAAAGAAAATTCCTTCCTATATGAAACAACAACTCTGTGGAAAGTATTCATGAACCTTTCTAAACTCAAATCTATCTTTTATGACATGAGATTATAAACCCAGCGCAATTATATCAAATGAAAATATTTTGTGCATAAACATGAAGTGGACAAGGTATAAGCATTAATATTTTTAAAGTCATTTTTTTTCATTATTAAAGGGGCATCTAACAGAGGGACTATTCAATAATGTTTTCTGTTACTATGACAAAAACATTGGTCTATTGTTGGAACTTCTACTGCTTGGTTTAAAAAAAAAGCCAGATATCAATCACATTGATCATAAATTCATCACACATGCTTACCCATCACATATGACTGATATGGGTGCTGGCATTTATTATTTTGTTATTGTTTCATGTTTGGCTCATTGGCAACGATTACAGAATGGAAATTCTAACACTTTACCAATGAATATGTGGTTGGCTTTATTTTCAGCTTCTTGTTTTGGTTTCAGGCTAAGAAGAAAGTTGGTCATGATAACAGAAAATAAAATTCAGTATTGTTTTTGGTTTTAGTTGACTTTCTCTCTTCTATTTTGTGTTCCATTTGCAGAACTGATTAGGGCAGGCACATAGGACTCCAATAATCACTTCCTTTCTTATCACAGACTTAAATTTATGACCCCTAGACTTGTTATTTAAACTTGGTAGAATATGTGAATTCCCAAGATATTCTGCAAGTTAATTAAATGTGTTCCTAAAAAAATAAGCATTTTAATACCTTTCTTTGAATAATAAAGAGATAATTCAAGTGAATATGACTTGAGTTCATTTTTGGAGGCTCAATTCCTGCTTTCTCTTTTTAAAAAGGAATTCTTTTGTCTGGATTGCTGCTTTTTGAATGTTATGGAGATCACTCAGAGAACTGGTTGGGTTACCCATATCCATGTATAAAGATAAATCTAATAAAATGTTACTCTCTGTTTTTATTCATGAACAATTTGAAATGTTAGAATAATAAAGAACATGTATGTATACACATATACATATATTTTAATTTTTTAAAATATTTAATACTTCCTCTCTGTGTTGTTTTTTTAAACAGATTTGTGCTGCATGTTTCATTATTCTCTTTTAATAAACCATTCTATTAAATTTTCTTAAAGATTGTATTGCTTATAACCCTAACCCTGACAAAGAAACCATTCCTGTGAATTAGTTTCCCATTTCTCAAAGAATGTTTTCTTTATGTACATATGTGTGTGTGTGTGTGTGTGTGTGTATTTACCTCCGCATTTCTTTTTCTGTCATATATAAGTAAAGGTAAAGGCTCCCCTCGCACATATCTGCTAGTCGTTCCTGACTCTAGGGGGTGGTGCTCATCTCCATTTCAAAGCCGAAGAGCCAGCACTGTCCAAAGATGTCTCTGTGGTCATGTGGCCAGCATGACTAAACGCCCAAGGGCATGGAACGCTGTTACTTACCCACCAAAGGTGATTCCTATTTTTTCTACTTGCATTTTTACATGTTTTAGAACTGCTGGGTTGGCAGAAGCTAGAACAAGTAACAGGAGCTCACTCTGTTAAGTGGTGCTAGGGATTCAAACTGCCAAACTGCCAACCTTTCTGATCGACATGCTCAGCGTCTTAGCCACTGAGCCACTGCATCCCTTGTCATATATAGAGAAATATACTATTGGGAATTTTTTTCTGCCAAGTTAAAGAATGCATATAAGCAACCCTGAAGCTTTTTTCAACCATTTTTGCCCAAAATGTCTCATGAAGGTGTGTCAGATAAGACTTCAAAAATACTGTCGGTTTATTCCATGCAACCTATGCACAGGAATCTTATCTACTAATAGTCAAGGCAAATTGATGCCAGGTAAAAGTCAATGGACTTCAAGGGCAGGGGAGATGGGGACTGGACTAAAATCTTGTTTGGGGACATAGGGACTCTAGACTGATGATGCATTTGACCCTGACTTCAGGTTCAATCTGGTCTTCTCTTACATCATGGTTGAGAGCAATCCTTTTAGGCTACTCAAACAAAGTTTTGCAAACCCTTTTTCAGTGCCGAGATGTATATCTAATCTGATGTACAGGAGAGAAGCAGGACAATAAAAAATAATAGGCAAGAGAATGACTGACAGGCCAATTTCAATCTGGGGAAAGATTCCCATTATGGCTTGCCACTTGAGCAACTGCTTTTTAAAAAAATACATTCAAACAAAAATAATAATAATAAGAATAATTAGAATAAGAAACTAAACACAGAATTTCAGAATGAGGTCAGTAATCTTCCACTCCACCTAGAACTTGCACAACTTATTCCAGATGAGAAGTGAGCAGACTAACACTCTCAGTATCTGCTGACTGACAAAGAATTTTTCACAGCAGCAAGTTTGATGTTTTACCTTCCTTGGTTCTTAATGGGAGATTTACAAAAATTTCTATGGATGTGAAAAACTGTCGAAACAAGGCAAGTGGTACTGAAAATGTGATTCTATGCTACTCCTATTATCTCCTATTATCTGTATAATCAAGAAACATTCTTTTTTCCCTTAACATGTTTAATATATCATAATGATCATTTTCACCTTGATTTTCTTCTCTCAAATAAGGTACTATTTATTACATATAATGTTCCATAGGCAAACTAAGAATTCATCTTTTACTTTTCTGTCTCTATCTGCATTTATATTGTTTTTGTGACCTTTGGTTAATAGTCTCAGAATTAATATTAAGAATCTTAACAAAGAGAGTTTTAATATTATAGCATTGTGTTAGCAAACCCTGCTTTTATCTTTCATAAATTTCAGTGTTATTGAAATGTCTGTAATTCTTCTTCATTGTACTTTATGCTGATTTATGACCAATATAAAATTTGATTGATTGATTGATTGATTTACAGCAATCACCCTGTTTTCACTTTTGGAATCATGACTTTTCTTATTACAGTTTTTTTAAATGGACTAATTGAATATACAAATACACATACACACGCATACACCACAATTTTTATGCTACTTCCATTCACAAAAGAGTCCTTTCTGCCATTTATCATTTGGCAGTGATTGAAGGTTTATTTAATATAAAAAGACAACATTTTGATGCCCAGTAGGAATACAGTTATTAAGTTTACTGCAATGAAATTTGTAGCAGATTATTTTTTATATTCTTCCTAGGCAAATAAATTCTTCATTGATTCAACTTAATATTTTAATAAAATAACCAATTTGAAAATCAATGACATAACATGTTGAAAGAGTATAATTGATATATGAGGTATAAAGTATAAATGAAGTATATGATCCAAGGAACTTAAATATCTAAATGTACAGCTTGCTAATAAGATCTAATTTATAAAATGTTTTGACTGATTTTTCTGGAGTTGCTGTAAAATAGTGTAATGCAAAACCTGCACCAGCCTAGAAAAAGAACAAATATTTGAATCACTGCTATAAAAATGCATATGAAATCATTATTTCCAAAAAGAATCAATAGATACAGAGAATTTGACAATGTTTAATCCAAACAGGTTTTACAGTTTGTTAAATCAAATCTTATTTGAGTCATTTCAGCTTTCCAAAATCTTTGATAATATGCCTTACAGGTTTTTTCCACCTAATACTTGGAACTTGAGGAATTAAAATAGGAAATGGTGACACGTAACAGTGATAGCAGAAAAATGGAGAGGGAACATGAAATATACCTACAATGGGAAACTAATGTGACAAAAAGACAGAATCACAAATTGGGGGCATGTAAGGATCTATAACTATATAAAGATAATGATGAGAATAGCTGGGAATTGTAATCAGGTCTACAGCTCGACCAAAATTAGGTTGCGGGTGGTGTTTAAAAGCACAATGACTATATATGTATACTTTTCTGTTATATCACTTTTTTTTACTAAAAAGGAGGAGAAAAATTTAATATGTATATTGAAAAAGAATTATAAATACCATCAACATAAAAGGGAGCTTGCTCAGAAGCTGAAATACACCAAGTAAATGAGATGAAGAGTGGAAAGTAGAGGAAAAAGGTAAGGGAAGAAGAGAGAGTTAGGAGAGAGGGCAAGTGGAAAGAAAGAAGAGGAGAGAAATGAGGAGTGGTAAGGGGAGGGAGGAGAAGGAGAGAGGAAGGGGAAGTTGAGAAGAGAAGGATGACAGAAGGAAGAAAGGAGGTAGGGCGGGAGAGGAAAGAGGGAGAAGAAAGTGATGGACAAAGTACATATATGGTTTATGGAGAGCAGAAGAGCCAATAATTGGTTTTGGGGAGTTGTTGGTAAGATGAATTAATGTAAACATTTAATAATACAATATGATGTTGGTTATGTAATAGTATACATGTGGTTATATGTATCTTATGAAAATGGAAAAATAAAAAGCTTTAATAAAAAAAGCAGTGATAGTAGAAGCACTACATAATTTTTTGCAATAGGAACTAGATGACTCATGAATGACAGTTAACAAGATTAGTTTGCTTCAGGCACATTTTTATTAGTATATGTTTTAATTAAAAGAATTACATCATTGGGTAATTGTTCATACAAGCAGTGAAAATAATCTGAGATAAAGCATTTCAATGATCAATAGCAAATCATCCTAAGAAATCTTCCTTTTCAATAGACAATTTTCCACTTTTGGGGTGCAAGTTAAGGGTAGTAAATTTATATCATAATTTTTTTAATGTAAAAAAAAGAGAGATAAAATTAAGCATTCACTAAATCACAGATTCAAGTATTCACAGATTCTTTGTATCTGTCCCAGTGACTGAAATATACACATAAGTATTAAATTTGAAATCAGAAGGACAGAAAAATGCAAAGATTTGTACTCTACTTGATTTTTATGTTAAAGGTTGTTATGGCCCACTGTGTGTTACAATTTGTTTCCTGCAAATACTGAATTTGACTAAGATCATTATTAGCATTGGATTAACATATACATCACTATAAATGACAAATACAGAGGATATGAATCATAAAATGACATAAGCTGCAATAGCTACTTAGAAAAAATAGAATTAATTGATCTAATTGTCAAACTACAGCAGAAAAATGCCCACTGTATGAGTTCACACATTAAGCTAATTGACTTTTGAAATCAATTTAATAATTAGATGATTCCCAATCTTATGAACTCATCACTTTAAACTGTTGGCCAATTCCAGTTGTCTAGAGCAATTGATGTGTTTGAGAAGACACTCTTTCTGGCCTGACTAGTCTGCATTTTTTTCATTTATTGTTGGTAACTTGCTCTAATTATTTTTTTAAAAAGGCACTGTATATAGTTAATTTCTGTTAGCCAGGATAGCTTGAAATAAAATGCAGAAATCAAGATAAGTCAAGATTAGCCAAGAGGCCATATCAGAATACCAAGTACAAGACTAATTATAAGACTATACATAACAAATCAGTGGAAAAAATAGAACTAAGAAGAATACAATTCATATTTCTGTTTCATTCTTATAGTTTATTTCAATCAAATTGTTGGCCCTGTACCAACTTAAACCTCTAAATAGAAATGATCCTTGGCTCCATTTGTTGAGAAAGTTATAGTTTGTTAAAGATCAACTGTATTGCAGTACTGCAGGGCCAGAACTGAAAATCACACTCCAAAATCCCTAAGTTCTACTCTTCCTTCCCTTAACTGTCTCTCATTGCTCCCTCCAGTGCAACCAAGCTGGTTCAGGCAAGATGTTTTCCAAATGGTCAGTTCAAGTCAGTTGGTATGCTGCCCCTCCTTTTTACAGCTGGGTCACCTTGAGGCAACATCTACAGATGATCCAGCACTTACTTTCATTTCCTGAGCATTCTTCCTTTCATTTCCCCTCCTCCAGTTCATGGCAATCTGTCACCACAGTGAAGTACAAGCAAGCATAAGGTGACAGCTGACATAGATCCAGAGTGAGAGAAAGTGGGCAAATGTCTAGTGTGGTGGAAACACAGAGGAACTGGACCATTTCTGTATTGGTTTTCTCCTTGCATAATTTCCACAAGCAAAGATTGTGTAGAAAACTGCAACCACTCTTTCCATTCTGGGTACCCTAAGAGCCACTCACTTCAGAGAGGAAGAGAGACTTTTCAACCTCAGGTGCCCACCAGCCAGTCCTACCTTTCCACATATAATATAGGCTTGCATCAGTTCTTTCTTCATGATCCTCAGAAAGCTCCATTGAAACCTTCTCCTCCAAATCTCTCTTGCATGACCCATGGAGCTGCCGACCACTGTTTAGAGGGGAAAGGGAACTAAGAAAGCCACTGGCAGCGAGGAAAACTGCACCCCCACTTCTTATTCTGATGGGTATACAAAGATCCATCCCCCTAGAGAGGAAAAGGGCTCTTTCATTGACTGTTGCCAGCCTCCAAACAACCATATCTTGCCAGCAGGCAACCAAGCCATTTATTTTTTCTTCCTTTAATGGCCACTGCTGTTAGAGATTTAAAATTTTGGCCTTGGTTCTAAAGCAGTCATTTGTTACTCACCTGTTGGGCCTTGCTGCCATGTAGGGGTCAGAGGGAGATGGGAATCAGGGTGAGGATATGTTCCTTCCATCTACCCTTGTACCACACTTCTTGGAAGTGTAGTTGGAAATGTGGTGATGTTGAAGTGGTCACAACTTTGCCAAATTTCCATTGTAGAGGAGTCATGGGTCCTGGATTTTGGACACAGAGATTTGGAAGCTATCTGCAAAATGGAATATATGGAGAATCAGGGTAACAAGGGATCACTAAGAACAAGTAGTAAAAATTGAGTTGTATGCTTGAACAATATTTTGGTCTATAAAATGAAAGATTCAGTCTTGCACTAAAAACTGTATCAGTTATTTATGTATTTAGGTACTTGAAATTAGTCAGCAAAGTAAAATATATATTACATATAAGCAAGAATAATATGTGACAAGTAGTAGCATTAAAATTGTTGTCAAAGAACAGTTTTTTAAAAAACTCTCAACGATTCATCTTTCTTTGAAAAATTGAAATATATATGATACAAGGAAGGAACTATAAAAGTTATATTTCTTATATTTCTCAATATATTATATTTCTCAATAGGAAACTCCCTTGTTTCCTAGAAAGGAAAATTTTCTTTCTGTTCCTTTTTTGTACTGGGAATAAACCTAATATACCTCTGAGGAGTCTGCACTCTGTTGTTCTTGTTGATGAGTATCAAGCTGTATATGTAAAAGAAACTTCTAAGATCCCACATTGGCAACTTTCTTCATAACAAAATTATATCCCTATCTTTACACGTGACCCGACAAAAAGGCGAATGACAAATCCGCGCCCGACTAAACCGTGTCACTAAAACCGCGACATCATCAGCGTGCTGACAACAGCACGGCGACAACAGCGCGGAGACAGAAGGGCGCTTTACAACAGCGCTGCGACAGAAAGGCAATTTAACTTAAGGGAAGGGGTAGGTTTAGGGTTAGGTTTAGGGTTAGGTTTAGGTTTAGGTTTAGGTTTAGGGTTAGGGTTAGGGTTAGGGTTAGGGTTAGGGTTAGGGTTAGGGTTAGGGTTAGGGTTAGGGTTAGGGTTAGGGATAGGGATAGGGTTAGGGTTAGGGTTAGGGTTAGGGTTAGGGTTAGGGTTAGGGTTAGGGTTAGGGTTAGGGTTAGGGTTAGGGTTAGGGTTAGGGTTAGGGTTAGGGTTAGGGTTAGGATTAGGGTTAGGATTAGGTTAGGGTTAGGGTTAGCATTAGCGTTACGTTTAGGGTTAGGTTTAGCATTAGCGTTACGTTTAGGATTATGTTTAGGGTTAGGTTTAGTTTTACAGCGCGCTTCTTTTGCCGTGCTGTTGTCGGCGCGATTCAGCACTCATTCGTCGGAGCGCTTTAGAATACGCGGTTTTGTTTAGTTGGGCGCAGTTCGCCCTTTTGTCGGTGGACCATCTTTACATGCTTTTCATTCTGATGTATATACATATTCTCACAAACACACATTTAAAACTGTATATAATAATGTGATTGTACACTGGTAATCTTCCACTTATGATTATTTGTTTGATGACAGTGCTGAAAAAAATGATTTATGACCAGTCCTCACACTTACGTCTATCCCAATGTTCCTTTAATTAATAAAATCAGGCAAGTGGGATGTATTTATGACAACTGCAGTATGCATGATTGCTATTTTGACTTTTCTAAGGTCTTCAAACAATCAAAGTCAATGAGAAAAGCCAGATTTGCTTAATGATCTTATGACTCACTTAACCACCATGAAAAAGGTAATAAAATTTGGTACAACTCACTTAAAGACTGCATCACTTAGCAATGGAAGTTCCAGTCCCAATTGAGGTCCTAAGTTGAGGAATATCTGTATCACAGAAATTACAGTACAGGAGGTTTTACTTTAAGTCCTTTGTCTAATGATCTCTGCTTTGGAATGTATTTAGTGACATCCATACTACAGGATGAACATGAATATCCAAGTTTCAAATGGTCAAGAGTTGGCAGAAAATGGAATCTGCAGTCTGACATCTGTCTTGTTATTCTGGCTAGTATAGAATGGATGGAGAATATCAGCACGGCAGGCCAAACAGTACATACCACATCACCTGTCCCTATTTCCTTTCCCTGTAGCAATGAGTAAACTTTCCTTTGGAGCAGAGGAAATATTCAGTGGCACCCAAGGACTCCAATATGTCAAGGGATGGTTCAAAGGAAGGAAGATGAATCACAGCATTTTCCATTGTTTAGGGTTGAGAATTTTTTGCCTTTAGGATGTCTTTCTGTGTGTTTTTTTTAAACAATGCAAGCCCCTATTGTAAGGGTTAATTCAGCGCTTTCCAGATAAAAATGTAAAAGAACCATATTTTCAGTATCTGTGTGGCCAAAACTCAATTTTATGTCCAGAGGGAGATTTGGACTAAGACAGATTCAAAGTTAGAGAAAGAATTTGGGCTACATATGGTTCTCGGGCCCATAATGGACCACACATGTTATAGATATTTTTAAGTCTAAATGTTGATGAAAGACCTGTGTTATGATGATGGTCTACTTCATGACCTAAGTCACTTTAGGTAAGCCATCTTATAACACTATATCTTAAATAACAGTGACTTTAGTTTGTTCTCTTGTTGTGTCTCCATGCTAGGAAAGTCCTCACAGAAGTTTTGTCCTAATGTTTATCTTTGTACCACTAAAAGTTACAAAGAACAGAAAAGTAATAACAGATTTAGCCATTGAACTGCATGACTGACCACCTATCTTTTACAGAGTTTCTTAAACACACGTTTGCCAGAGTTACATTTGGAAATCAAGACCAAAAGTAATAAATCCTAGTTCAAGCTGCTATCATGATTCGCTGGGAGAGATAAGTAGAATATAAGGTTAAAAGGGACTGATATCACTCCTCTTCTTAATCTTTTGGAGATGGTTATTAAGGAACAGGCTTTGTGAAAACCACAGAGGTGATAATTGCTTCAAATACACAAGCTTTGGGGTGATGTTTACTTTTCACTATATTTATTTCTTAAAGATAGGTAAGACCTATTTAAGAAAAATCATGAGATTACATTCATGAGAGAAAAGAACTCATTTTTACTTCTTGTTAAATAAAAACTTGGCAGTAAGAATCATGATCACTCCAAGAAAGTAAAGTAATGAAAGAATGCATAGTACATCTGCTGGCAAACCTTGATACTGCTTACCAGTTAATAGTTTCTAAGCCTTAAATTCTAGTTAATAACTGTAAGCCTTACATTCTAACTTAATTCCGTATCAATTAAGGAGTAATGATACTATCATATCAGAACACAGTTGGGCAAAAAGGTTACATAGTCTCCTCCTCTTGATCCCTTCTCAAGGGAGTTTCTTTCACCCTGTAAGCTCTGCAAGAAGAGATAACTTGAGGAGTCAACTTCAAAGTGTTTCTCTGGAAGACTTCACTCAAAATCCTGGCTGGCTGTCCAGCTTAATCCACACACCCTATGGACTTCTGCCTTCATTGTTATTAAAGTATGGTTGCTGCTAGACCCATGACTAAGCCAGTATGCTGTTTTTCACACCTTTCTTATCAGAAAGCGCAATAGGAGTATGCCCACTTTCCATGAAAACCAACTGATTAGCCTAGCTGGTGTTTTAGGAAAAGATTAAGGAGTTGTCTTTTGTGAAATATGCTGACAAAGGCAAATGGCAGAATGTGTGTTATGATACTGGTTAGGGCCCAAGATTTGCTGCTTTTATACCTGTTTCTCATATATATATGAGAACCCTGGTATGCCCCAATTATGGGAGGAAGCTAACTGCTTCCATTCTCTGTCCATCGGTTCATCACAAGAGACCATCCAGACAGCCCAATATTTTTATTTTACTGTTGTCTTTGTTACATTTGTGTAGTATTGTGCCTTTATTTATTTATCAGCACAAATATTACATATATGTATATATATATATATATATACACACACACACACACCACACACACACACACACACATATACATGGATATATATAAAAACCTTAAGTACTGCTAAGACTTGTGTTGTCATACTTTTAAAAGCCTTCCAATTCTGCAGATACTTTTAGCTGACATTTCATTGAGGTGCCCAGATTTGCTTCTTTAGCATTTACGGTGCATTCAGAAAATATTCAAACCTTTTTTACGTTTGTCAATTTTGTTATGCAACAGCCTAATTCCACAGTTGTTGAAATTCATTTTTTTTCTCATTAATCTACATTCAGTACTTCATAATGACAAAGTGAAAACAGAATTTTAGAAATGTCTGTACATTTATTAAAATGAAAAACTGAAATATCACATTGGCATAAGTATTCAGACCAGTGGTGGGTTGCCAATCCCATGCCAACCGGTACAGTTGGAATGGGGCCGGTGGCGTCCTCATGGACATGTGCAGCGCACACATGCGTTCAAGCGCTATGTGCCTGCGCAGAAGCGCAGAAGCCTTTAAACTCCGGTAAGAAGCTCAGGCAGGTGGGTGGGTCCTCCGAAGCACAGTACCGGAACGGTATCAGGTGCTCCGGGCTGGCTCCGGTACGCCCATACCAGGGCGTACCGCCTGCAACCCACCACTGATTCAAACCCTTTGCAACAACATGTGAAAATTAGTTCTCGTGCCTCCCATTTCTCTTGATCATTGCTGACATGTTTCTACACCTTGAATGGAGTCGACCTGTGGTAAATTTAATTGATCGGACATGATTTGGAAAGGCACACAGCTGACAATACATACTGTAGCAGAGCAAAAGCCAGGTCAAAGAAATTGCCTGCAGAGCTCAGAGACAGGATTATTGCAAGATGCAGATCTGTGGAAGGCTATAATAAAATGTAGGCAGCAGTGAAGGTTCCTAAGAACAAGAGACAGATTTAAAAACTTACATCTGAAGTCTGAAAAAAATTGATAACAAAGGGCTTGGTAGAAAAATGTGTTCCAGTTATGGGAAAGCTAGAAATCCAGCAGAGAATCTTGCTTGTGGGAAGTGGGCAGGAAAGTCCTGTTCCCTTTTCTCTTTTTTATGCCACACCCTTCCCTTTTGGCAGAAGTTTTAGAGATAAGAGGCTATAAGCTAAGAGAGAAACTGCATGTGGTGCCTCCTTTTCCACTAATGGAAAGTCTCAATGAAATGGAAATTGATTCACTAGCCATTTCTAGTAGATGGAAAGTTTGATATCCAGCCAGGATCTCCATCAAAGAGCACCAGCAATTCGTAGGAAATGATACAGGGTACAGTTAATCCACATATAAAATTTACATTGACACCAAAAGCTAGTTTTGCAATTCAATTATCACAATCCAGCAACAGAAAACAAAACACAGAAGAAACTGTAATCATTATTACACAAGTTATTGCCAACATCCAAGTATACACATAAAGCAAAAAAAGCCTTTCAAAGAATTATGAATTTACTATGTTGCAATGCATTTATTAAACTAGAAAATCATGTTCACTGAATCTCTGGAAATACAAATTCTCGTTATCTGTCACCAAACTATACTTCAATAATGCAAATATTGGCATATTTCTCTGCGTAATTAGAACAAACTGTCATTGTAGGAATTGGATAAATGACTTAATCTATTCATCATAATTTTGTTGAGTTTTTCCTTCCAAACACAAGCTTTAAGGAAAATTAAAAAACAAATACTGTAACTAGGCCACTAATTTGTGACTGTATCACAACATTGCATGAAATATATCAACCACTACAACCCTTGGCAGATGTTTATACAATATAAAAAAGACAGAAAATAAATAGCTAGATTGAACACAACTGGTTCAATTTGGCTGGATTGAGATGACCTGATTGAACTTTGCTCTGTTTCCAATTAGAGATGGGAAGCATAAAATGGTTACAGTAAAAGATAACAGAATTGCGCATGACAGCCTTCCCAAACTGTCCTATTCCAGATGTGTCAAGTCTACAATCTCAATGCATCAGGAAGATACCAGTTTGGTGACTAAGAATGAGATTGATTACAACTCTACTTTTAACCAGATGTACCATTAGAAGAATCAACTGCAACTTGGTTAGAAAATATTCACAATAAATCAATGGGAGAAATATGCCTGCATCTCAGAAACAGTTGAAAACTGGGTAATGTTTCAGACAAAAAGGCTTAAAACATTTCTGACTTTAAAATATAGGTTTTCCAGGTTATGGATTCACTTGCTGTTCTGCCTTAGTTCTCAAATGGCCAGTGATAAGTAAATTTCTTTTTAAAGTATGCTTAATATAGCTAGGCTTGAGTTAGGATACAGAAGGTTCTCGACTTACAACCAGATTGAGCCCAAGATTTCTATTGTTAAATTTGTTAAGTGAGTTTTGCCCCATTTGTACGACCTTTCTTGCCTCAGTTGCTAAGTGAATCACTGCAGTTGATACGTTAGTACCCCGGTTGTTAATTGAATCTGGTTTCCCCATTCACTTTCCTAGTCAGAAGGTCAGAAGGGGAACCCTTATTAGATTTGTTTGAGGTGTGGGTACTATTAGCCAGATTAGCCATCAATTCTTTCATTTCATTCTTTTTTAAAAAAATATATCTTTTTTTACTATAATTGTTCTATTGTATTTTCTATTCTGTTTGGTTTAGGTATCCTGCTCAGAGTTAGTTTGGAATTGGAAAATTCGTAAACGGGGGGGGGGGGAGGAGGTTGTATGATTCTACTGTTTTGAATTCAATTTTAGGGAAGAGTATTTATGAACAATTCTGCTGGATAGCATGTAGTATTCTTGTACTTATTTAGTTATGAGATTTCAAGGAATGGTGTGTCATTGTTCTTCTGACTGTCACTATACAGCATTTCTGCATCTTCTGTAATCTTCCTGATTTCCCACATTTGAGTGAAATCCCAAGAAAGGAGACAACACCCTCACTTTTTTTTTTTTTTTTTTTTGGTTTTTCTTTAAGAAGAGGATGTGTAAATAGCTAGGAAGACTTTGGACTGATGGGAAACTTTTAACAAACTACAATACTAGCTGTAGCCCCTTCTGTCACCTTCAGAAATTCACTAACAAAAGACAAGTGAAACAAAAGAAAAAGAAAAAAATTCCCAATCAAAGTACCCCAGGAATAAGTTTTTAAACAGAAGCCTGCTTTGCAGCAGGAAAAGAAAAAAAAAAACTTCTGAAAAATGGTGAGGCAAATTTCAGAACAGCATTGATATCATCCATAGGATTTCCTCCCGAACATCCTGTTTTAGGGTGTGTTTCTGAATGATTCAAATGTCTTATTGTGTCTTATTAATACTATATTGCAGAATGTAAGAAAAGAAACTTAGGAAGGAAATTTAACATGATTTCCCAGATATTAAAACTGAGAAATCATTTTAAATTTCCTTCATAACTTAAATACAACTACTGAATGCAAATATCCTGCACGGGATCTCTTAGTCATCTTGAAGTAGTAATAACTGTAATAGTACCTTTTTCTTAATTACAGATAGGTAGCTCAGTAACTGAATTGAAGATGAGTCAGCATCAAAACGAGGAGGCAGGTGAGTATTTTTCCAGTATTAACAAAGGTGGAATGCATAGGACATGTTTGTAAAGTGCAATTATGCATACCTTTCCACCTTTTGTTTTTTAAATTTTCATGTGTAAGTGTGGGAAGAAATATCCATCTGGTTCAGTTCCGAGCTATCACTGTTTGATACAGTGGAGAAAGACACTGGAAACATGGATGCTGATTGGAAAGATGGTTTATTGATGAAGCAGAACCATATGGGTTTGTAGTTCTGGGCAGTTGACCAAAATGGAGTTGAGTGTGTGTGTGGGGGGATATCTTCTCTTGTGCTTTGCACTTGAGCTACCTGTTCCTGTGCAAGAACATGTCCTTTAATATTCTATTGGCTGTTGTCAGATTCCTATGGGGTCATGTAGGGGTTATGCAGGGGTCATAACTGGCTCTAAAGGCAAAGTACAAATCCTAGATGTTTGTCTGAGTTACATTTGGTTGAAGTTTAGACTGTTCTGAGAGTAATGCAATGTCTGAAGGGTATTGGGCAATTCCTGTTGTGGCTTAATGGCTTTTGTCCCGTTTTGGCTCTTGGGTGAGGTATTTGCTTATGAATGGAGCTATCTAGATGCTTGTCTTCTTTCAATAAGCTGCTGTGCTGACAGCTGCTGTGAGCTATTAAGAAAAGTGGGGGTTGTTTTCTGCCTCTAAAAACAGGTTTCTCCATTTCTCCCTTTGGGAAATAAAATAATCTGCCTTTTTTAATATTCCTCAAAATAATTTATTCTTCTGGGGGAGGGGGGGTGGCTTCCCACATAAGTATAGCACTTCTGAGAAATCTATTTGAAAAAATTGGTAGACTCCCCCTTGTGGAATTTAAAGGAGCCTGGGAACTCTTTTGGGAACTAATGAGTTGTATTAAAATATATACATTTTTGTGAGTTACATCTCTTTTCATCAGATAAAGTTAGCTGCAGCTCATAAAAGCTTATGCCTTTTAATAAAATGCATCAGTTTTATAAAACATGCTACCATGCATCTTTTGATTTTTATCATCATAAAGTAATGTGGTTCTCTTCCTATGAACATTGAAGTTGGCCAGCCAATACGTTTAAATAAATAATATAATAAAACTAAGAATTTATTATTGTAGTTTTAATTAAAATTTCTTTTAATTCTACAGGCAGTCACACACAAATGTGCATGGGTGTGTGCGCACACACACATATGTGAGTATTTGCATATAATTTTTTTTTCCAGAAAGTCTAAAACAAAACCAATTAAACTGTGGTTTAATGCAGTATTTGAACCCAGTCTCTGGGTAAATTCTGAATTTGTTTTTAGGCCCAGAAAAATCTGAAGTCATTCATTTTATATTCTTCTAAAATCTATTACTCATAAGCGTATCTCATTTGATCAGCTGAATTAAGATAATTAAGATCATTCACTATGATCATTCACTAGCCCAAGATCAACTAGGACTTCCTCATTATTTTCAGTTTATCCTTGAGCTTGTTCTAGAGGAAGGAAGGAAGGAAGGAAGGAAGGAAGGAAGGAAGGAAGGAAGGAAGGAAGGAAGGAAGGAAGGAAGGAAGGAAGGAAGGAAGGAAGGAAGGAATAGCTTCCTTGCATATATGTAAGTGTTGTACAAATATTATCCAAGAAAAAATACTTCAGAAAAATGTTATTAGCAAGTGTTTAAACCTCTTCTTTGGCTGGCCTTTTCTGACACTGCAATGACAGCAGTCTTGATCTTTTCTTATTTGTATAGCTATATCCAAAGAAAATAAGAAAGAATAAATCAAATTTCCTTTCTCAAAGGCAGAAAGTTGCCTACAACTTTATGGAATTCTTTCAAAGGGAGCCAAATTGTTGCTGCTATAGAAATTCAAATTCAGAAGAACTACTATCACCCACAGAACTTATAGTTTTGAAATAAATTTAAAATCCTCATATGCCTCATACGAAGTACATAAAGAACAAAAGCCTATTTTCATATCAGTTTGAATTTCAATTTGTAATCTAATGATTTTCAGTAAACCAACAGATAATTTGCATACAATACTCCATGCCATTCATCTTAGACTAGCAAAGAGTTATATAAAAATCAATCCTAAGGATCCTAAAGGATAAAACATGTGACATAAAGCATTTATAATACACTGAAAATATAGTTGAATGCTTTTATGATCCAAGGTTGCCACCTGGTGGTTAAAATATCTGCTTAAATAGTGCATATCTTAAAACCTAAGAAAAAGGCATGAGGTAAAGAAAATCATATTTCAATAAAATTTCCTTACCAATTTCACTAATATGTATTTTGGAGTTTCATTGTATATATGGCCTAAACCTGAAAGTCATATGGATACATTCACACACATTCACAATAATACATGCTAGTAATGTATATTAGACATTGTGAATATAAAATATATGAAATACATATTTCATCTCAAAATCCTTTTTTTCCAAATTCAGGATACATGAGAAATTATATTACATTAATAATAGAAGAGGACTGAAAATGCTTTAAAAAGGTGGAGAAAGCAAGGTATTTGTGGATTATCAATGTATGTATAATGCCCCTCACAAATAATATAGAATGAGGCTAATCTACTATAAATTAAGTGTAGTAGATAAAGTTTCTTTAACACGTTTCTAAAATTCTTTTTTCACTTTGTTGTTATGGGATACTGAGTGTAGATTAATGGTGGGGAAATGGATTTTAAAAACTGTAGAATCAGGTTGCAGCATAACAAAATTGACAAAAATGAAGGGGATCTGAATATTTTCTGAATGCACTGTAAGATGACAAATCAATTGATAGATGAGAGAGAGATGTTTTATTGGTACATCTTACTGGCTCAACTAGCTTCTTTTTTTACAGAACAGTGGAGGAAATTGAAGTTTAAGTAAGGAAATAATTGGGATTCCAAACTCATGGATTAATTTTGATAAAAGTTTATTAAGCTCTTCTAAATATAAGGGTGAAGGTTCATTCTCCGAGCTTTTGGGTTGATTTCTGAACATTTTGTTACCAGGCTAGGTAACATCTTCAGCAGAAGAGCCGAGGTGGCACAGTGGTTAGAATGCAGTATTGCAGGCCACTTCAGCTGACTGCTATCTGCAGTTCGGCGGTTCAAATCTCACTGGCTCAAGGTTGACTCAGCCTTCCATCCTTCCGAGGTTGGTGAAATGAGGACCCAGACTGTGGGGGCAATATGCTGACTCTGTAGATCGCTTAGAGAGGGCTGAAAGCCCTATGAAGCGGTATATAAGTCTAACTGCTATTGCTATTGCTATTGCTATTTAAACTAAACTCCCCTAAACTCCACTGAAGTTGTTACCTAGCCTGGCAAAGAAAAGTTCGGAAACCAATCCACAAGCTTGGAGAATGAACCCTCACTCTCATCCTACACCTGAGCCACGGATATTTGTCACTATTTCAAATCTTCTAAATATGTTAAGCTTCTTCTGGAATCTTATCTGAAAATAAATCTCTATCCTTGCATTTGATAACTTTATTTCCTGACAATCATATTATTTTCACGTTTATGCATGATGTAAGTGTTTTGAGACACTTTAAGATGAACACTTATTCAATTGTGCTATTACATGAAACCCTAGTTATATTATGAATGCACATATATAATCTTATGCTTTGTACTGGTTTATTACACTAAGGACATAAACCTACATTTATAAAAATTAACTTTAAAGATAAATCTAAAAGTCTGCTTATTGATTTATCCAGTTCATAGTTTCCTGACATTTCGTTCAGGCTGCATTTCCAGTTCTAGGTAACTTGTAGATTAATAGCAATGATATGATTTTCTAACAATAGATAATAAAACTGTAAAAGTTGCTATAAATAGTTTTGTGTGATTATTACTGAGTTATAAAAAAAGTGATTCTAAGAGGATTCTGTGAATATTTTGAATATTTCTTATTGAAGCAGTCTGATATTTTTTTTCTAAAGAGAGGAGATCATATTTCAATGAAAAATAACTTGCTAGTTTATCTTTAGTGTGTTATTTTGCTCTTTTAACATTATGGAAGAAAGTTTAGACAGTCATTTAGGGAAACTGAACGTTACATTTATACTCTTAAAGTTTTAAATTAATATTCTGGATCATGGGGGGAAACATGGAGAATGTGGTATTCTGGGACTATGGGAAAATGTTTCATGTTGTTTGATCTACATAGGAGTGAAGCATAATGAGAAGGCTCAATGCACATTTGGAAACAAGGCTCAATACACATTTGGAAACAATTCAGCATTTATAAAAGATTGTGCAACTATGATTGATTAATTGATTTTAACTATTGAAGCCTATAAAATTAAACATCATCATAGGATGATTTTGTCATATAAATTTACATGAAGTTCAGTTTTATTTCATTTCATTATAATTATCAAATTTGTCATTATAACAGATAATTGGGATTAAGGAAACACCTGTTGATCTACAATGGGAAAGGGTAAATATGCTTTGTATGAAGCTTGATTTAAGAGAGCCTACTATGTGATTATTGCAATCACTTGGCCAAAGCAAAATAACTTATGTCTGTGGAGAGTCTCAGTCATTTAGGTCATAGTTGTCCCAAATATGTTTTTTCAAAAGGCAACTGGACTGTTTTTTCCCTTGAGGAAAAAAAAGAAAACATTTCACTTCTCATCCAAGAAACTTCATCAGTTTTGATGGTGGGGGAATGGAAGGATAGGTGAATAACTATCCTACCCATTCCCCAAATACAACAAATGTTATCTCCAGCCACCAAATATTTATTCATATTTGTCCTTGACTAATGTATGATGCAAGATAGAAAAGCACATTCTCTGAATCTTGATAGTCCCAAACACTGTGTTACACTGTATTGCAATATGTGTTAATCCAGTTCCAAACTTTATTGTACCAACTATTTGTACAAGGTTTAATTCAGTTACTGCTTTTAAACCTAAACAGTTCATGCTTCAAAATATTGTACTTAAGTATGGAACTTAATAACTATACATTTCAAATTAATTCATATTTTCCTATAATGTGCAATATTTGCTAGAAAATGTTACTACCCTTAGAACTGGCTTTTATTGGCTTACCTGCAAGATTTTATACATTTATTTGTGCCCCATATTAATCTTAAATTTTATGGCTTATTTCTTCCATTTTAAGCACTGAGGCACAGTAATTTTCAAATTTCTCAAACAACATTGGCAGCTTCTGCTTCTCAGATTCCTCTTTGAATTATAATGTATTAAACACTTCTGCTGACTATTACCTCCCAATAAGCAGAAACAAGGCTTCCCGTAATTTCCCTTTTCTTCTGTAGTGAGCTCACTGTATGATGCATCCAAATCTTTGTTTCTATCTTTCTAGTTTGCCAGTAAAATATTTCCAATAAGCGTAACTTGTCTGAAAGCTGCAACTGATCCATTTGATTTCTTACTCTATATTACATTTGCTCAAAGAAACAAAGAAAATAATATGGTAAATAAACCCAATATGCAGATAAAGTTTACTGATAACTTGTGGATTACATCAAGAATAGAGAACCATTCTTATACAGAGATGTCTTCTTTAATAGACTCATTGTTTTTAGCACAAGTAATACAACATATCAAAACATACAAGAAACAATGGTTGGAAACTAACCAAAGAGAGAAACAGCCTAGATCTAAGGAGAAATTTCCTAACAATGAGAGCAATCAACCAATGAAATAGCTTGCCTTCAGAAATTGTTCTGCTGTTCCATCATTAGAGGCTTTCAAAAAGAGTCTGTACAACAATTTGTATGAAATAATATAGTGTGTCCTGCTCAAGCAGGGGGTTGGACTAGAACACCTCCAAGGTCCCCTCCAGTTATATTATTCTATGGCCTATATAAGCTCCTGTGAATAAACAAAAACAAAAAATTAAGTAAAGAAGCCTATAAAAATGGTATTGATTATACTTACATGTTCAATAACACATGTGAAAAAGCTTTCAGTATACTTTATTTTTCAAGTTAATTAAGTATTCAAGCATTGAAAATCCCAATACAGAGTTATTTAGAAAAAGGGAACAAAATAGGAAAAAGGACTTTTATTACCAAAAGGGGAAAAAAGTTGGAGAGCTGACTTCTGAACACTTTTGCTTCAAACGGGATTGTTGAAAACAGGAGGACTAAAAGTTGGTAGTCCTTTTTTTGGGGGGGGTCGTCTCTGGACCACTATAAAAGAGGCAATTTTCCTCATAAGAGTAAGAGGAGAGTATCTCTATATAAGCATTTCACATATGATTCTTTTTGTGAAGAGATAGACTGACACTGTGCCTCAAAAAATTGGGGAGAAAAGAACCAGCTTTTCTTTCAATGGTAACTGGTAGAAAAAAGTTTCTAATCTCTTTTCTCGAGAACAAAATTTCCCCACATTTCTTCTGCCTGCTATATGTTGAGATAAAATCTATGGATGGACAGTATTAAAAATGTATTTTCATTGTGGTTCATAGAAGAAAGGATTTTACCACTCCTTCATTTCCTGGATTGCTTCAGTCAAGGAAAGAAGAAGCCATTTACTCTGTTAAATTATTTTTAATGAAATAATTTAGTTTAATGAAAAGAAGGACTAGGGGAGACATGATAACAATGTTCTAATATATCAGGGGTTGCCGCAAAGAAGAGGGAGTCAAACTATTCTCCAAAGCACCTGAGGATAGAACAAGAAGCAATGGGTGGGAACTAATCGAGGAGAGAAGCAACTTAGAACTGAGGAGAAATTTCCTGATAGTTAGAACAATTAATCAGTAGAACAACTTGCCTCCAGAAGTTGTGAATGCTCCAACACTTATTATCAAACTAATAAAACTACAGGTTTTGTGGAAACAAAGTCTGGAAATAAATATTACATACAGGTGAAACTCGAAAAATTAGAATATCGTGCAAAAGTTCATTTATTTCAGTAATGCAACTTAAAAGGTGAAACTAATATATGAGATAAGACTCATTACATGCAAAGCATGAGAGTTCAAGCCGTGATTTGTCATAATTCTGATGATTATGGCATACAGCTCAAGAAAACCCCAAATCCACCATCTCATAAAATTAGAATATTACATGCAATCAATAAAACATGGATTGTACATAGAACAATATTGGACCTCTGAAAAGTATAAGCATGCATATGTACTCAGTACTTGGTTTGGGCCCCTTTTGCAGCAATTACTGCCTCAATGTGGCGTGCCGTGGAAGCTATCGGCCTATGGCACTGCTGAAGTGTTATAGAAGACCAGGATGCTTCAATAGCGGCCTTCAGCTCTTCTGCATTGTTCAGTCTCATGTCTCTCATCTTTCTCTTGGCAATGCCCCATAGATTCTCTATGGGGTTCAGGTCAGGCAGGTTTGCTGGCCAATCAAGCAAAGTAATCCCATGGTCATTGAACCAGGTTTTGGTGCTTTTGGCAGTGTGGGCAGTGCCAAGTCCTGCTGGAAAATGAAGCATCCCCATAAATCTCATCTGTGGAAAGAAGTATGAAGTGCTCCAAAATTTCCTGGTAGACAGCTGCGTTTGACTTAATGAAGCACAGTGGACCAACATCAGCAGATGACATGGCTCCCCAAATCAACACAGACTGTGGAAACTTCACACTGGACTTCAAGCATTTTGCAGAGTGTGCCTCTCCATTCGTCCTCCATACTCTGGATCCTTGGTTTCCAAATGAGATGTAAAAGTTGCTCTCATCAGAAAAGAAGACTTTGGACCACTGAGCAACAGGACTTTGGACCACTGTGCTTCATTAAGTCCAGGGTCAACGCAGCTGTCTACCAGACGATTTTGGAGCACTTCATGCTTCCTTCCGCAGATGAGCTTTATGGGGATGCTGACTTCATTTTCTAGCAGGACTTAGCACCTACCCACACTGTCAAAAACACCAAGAACTGGTTCAATGACCGTGGGATTACTGTGCTTGATTGGCCAGCAAACTCACCTGACCTAAACCCCATAGAGAATCTATGGGGCATTGCCAAGAGAAAGATGAGAGACATGAGACCGAACAATGCAGAAGAGCTGAAGACCAGGACGCTATTGAAGCATCCTGGTCTTCCATAACACCTCAGCAGTACCACAGGCTGATAGCTTCCATGCCACGCCGCATTGATGCAGTCATTCCTGCAAAAGGGGCCCAAACCAAATACTGAGTACATATGCATGCTTATACTTTTCAGAGGTCCAATATTGTTCTATGTACAATCCTTGTTTTATTGATTGCATGTAATATTCTAATTTTCTGAGATGGTAGATTTGGGGTTTTCCTGAGCTGTATGCCATAATCATCAGAATTATGACAAATCACGGCTTGAACTCTCTTGCTTTGCATGCGATGAGTCTTATATCATATATTAGTTTCACCTTTTAAGTTGCATTACTGAAATAAATGAACTTTTGCACGATATTCTAATTTTTCACCTGTACCTGAATTATGCCATGTAACAAAAGAAGATAGCCTGAAAAAATTCATTTGGTAGTGAAACATTTGGGAGGGAAGCTAGTTTGTCACTTGCTGAATGATGTGCAGGAATTTGGCTCTTCAGAAAAATTTACAAAAAATTGATGTAATTCAACATTGTGTAAAGTTGTGTTCATATTGATTAACCTTAAAAAAAATCTTATTAAAAAAAGAATTGAGTATCTGATCAAACAATACATGTGGGTCTTAGAACTTCTATGGTACAACAGTCAAAGGATTTTAAATCAAAGCAGGATTATAACTAGGCTGAAGTTGAATCAGTAGTCTGATAAAGGAAATTAAGAAACAATATTCGGGACACTGTGTTTTTCCATTGATGCTAGTGGCAAAATTCCCATTTTTAGAGTCTGTTCTCTTTTCAACCAAAGTAAAGGTGTTAACACATTAAAGAAAAATAAAAACATGTTTTACGTTTTGGAAGACATGGGGTACATCCAAAAGTATCAGCAACCATTACTCAGCCAAGAATTGATAAAATACAGTCAAGCTACTGGTCAACCAGATTGTAAATTGCTTAGAACATGCTTTTTGTGCTTCCTACTTATCTGTGGATGAGCATTTTAAGCCAAGTATTTTTTCACTGTCAGTTAATAGTTCCTTATATTGCTAATATTTTCCAATTCACATTCCCTCTGTCTGGCAAAAGAAGATGTACAAATAAGAAATTTCTACTTTGAATATTTTGAAATGTTCTTTCTGTTAACCAAAAAGGAACAGAATTGTGAAGCAACTGGGTAGAAAAGAGATTCTTTGTAGTTCATAGACTATATGAAGATTTCTAAGTGATTTCATGCAATTCCAGGTAGACATAATCCAGGTCCCTTCCTTGACAGAGTCATCTAACAAGACCTCTGAATTATACCTTGTCTGTTGTTGCATCTAGCCTTTGCAACAGCCTTTAGTTGTATTTATAGTTGATTATAAAAGCCCTAAATAATGGAGTTTCTCCATTATTGTATGGTTTTAATGCATTGTTAAGTCAGCCAGAGTGTTAGGAGCTAAATAGAAAATCACATAAACTTCGTAAATAAGTAAACAAAGAAATTCATAATAGGTGACAATCACTTTCAAAAACATATGAAATCTAATGGTGTCTTCTAAAAATGTGGGATAGTAATGGATATGAAAGCCAACAGTTCTCTTTTTCATGTCACTTGTGAAGATTATCTTTCTTTAAACTGCTGCAGTGAATATATTTAGTTATGTATGATAAAATATATTTAAAATACCAGCAGGTTCTGTGATTACCATTGACTAGATATACTGTAGCTTTGAAATTCTGTACATTGTTTATATTTTAACAAGATTGTCATAGACTGATATTGCTTTTACATAGTGTTGGAAGAAATATCCAGGTCCAATTCCAAGCCAGGAGGAAGGCACCAGAGACAAAATGGAAGTTGGAGGCTGATTGGAAAAAGGCTCCGTTTCTTGATGAACAGAACCACCAGGGTTTGTAGTTTTGGTGCAGCTGACAAAATGGAGTTGGGGTGGGGTTTATACCTTCTTTGGGCTTTATATTTGAAGTTCCTGTTCTTGTGCAAGAACATGTCCTTTAACATTCTATTGGCTGTTGTCAGATTCCTATGGGGGCCATGAAAGGGTTATGTAGAGGTCCATAGCTGGCTCTGTAGACAAAAGAGGAAATGCAAATCCTAGGTACTTGCCTGAGCTAATCTTGTCAACCTCTGGCTTATTGTTTATCTGAGCTCCCAGGTGAAGTTTGGACTGTTGGGGGGGGGAGGTGTCATGTAATGAAGAGGCGTGTATTCTGAAAGAGAGATGGGCAATTCCTATTGTGTCTTAATGGCTTTCATCCTGTGTTGGATCTTGGGTGAGGGGCTGCTTCTAATCCTATTCTTCTGCTTTTGTTCAGACTTTGCCGCAGGGAGTTTCAAAATATCGTGTCTTGAATGGATTTCTGCTTGCGATATTTGCTGTGCTTATGCATAGAGCTAACTAGATATTTGTCTTCCTCTTTCAATACGCTCTTTATCTCTTAAGTGTTGGCATCTGCTGTGGACAGCAGATGTCCACAGAAAGACTTGGGGGCTGCTCCCTGAGTCTAAAAACATGTTTCTCCATTTCTCCTTTAGGGAAATATAATATTCTGTCTTTTTAATATTTCCCAAAATATTTTGAAATAATACTTCCCACAATAGAGTGCTGAACCAAACTTTAATATTTAAATATAGGAATGAAAAGAATCACTGATTAAAATATTTCAAACGCTCAATTAAACTAAATTGTGAATTTTGGTTACTGGATTAAGAGTCCTTGCAAACTGCATCAGCAACCAAGAACCAGGAAGTCATAAAGTGATTATTTCTACTAAAAAGTAGTAACATGCACCATTTATGGCAAAGAGTAGCAATGAGATTTTCTATAATGCTTGGGGGCTTTTACATATTATTTCACATGTAGTTTTGCCCTTGCAAATTCCACATTAATTGTTTTCATATATAAATACTGTCTAGAATGCTGACTAATTTGACAATATTACCATTAATATAATATCCACGTTGGATTGCAATTTACTGCAAGTACTCTTAAAGGTTTTCATGGAGGTATAACTGTTTTTAATTATTTTGGTCATGGAACACCAAATTCTCTTCTTGAAATTTATATTGCGATTCCAAGAAAACTGAATTGGGAACAGAATTCTCTTGAGTGTTATGACCAACTAAAGTTACAATGGTATTAAATGATATTTAAGCAAAGGAATCCTTTTCATAACATGACCAATATTTCTAACTTTAGTAATAGGAGATCTGGAGAAGTAGGTCAAAAATAAGGAAATCAAAACTGTGCACAAAGCATATTGCTCTACATGGGGGGGGGGGAAGAAACATGATGAAATTTCTGACTGCTGCATTACCTTTTTTTAGTATACATCTATATATCATACTTGGAATAATAGTCTTTAATGTACCAACTATGTTTATGCTATTTCTCAGAATCCCCATATCTGTGATTTGACTATTTCAAGACTGTAAACAATTTCAGGCATATTAACATATGAATAAATTAATAGCACAGAAAAACAAACACCATGAGGTTCGGAAAAGTAGATTATTCAAACTGCTGTACAGATAGAGGAGAGTTCAGACAGTATCATGTAATTTCTTTTATTTAATTTTTTTTAGGATTAAAGTCTATTTTTGTATAATGAACACTTTTGCAAGCTAATAGCAAATATCAAAAAATCAAAATCAGGTTCATATAGAGATTCTGATTTTCTGTAATGAGCCTCATTCATCTTTAATAGTAATTATCATAACTACTTCTGGGCATATTCCTGTCTCTTATTGGTACATAGTTCTATTTTCCAGGCTGGCTATCATTCTTTGTGGTGCAAAACCTCTCCAGAACTTGAACTGAATTATGAATACTGTATGAACTTTTCTGTCTTCTAATCTCACTTTATCTAAATTTCTTTAATACTATGTGCAATGCTGCTGTAATTAACAATTACAATTAACTGTATTTACTATAATGAACTGTTCTAACTCCCTCCTCCGTTCAGTAATGAAAGCCGAGACAAGCTTAACTAGAATGTACTTTAATTAGCAAGACCAGAATCTCGATGGCTGAAAGCCAAGCAAAACAAACAGATAAGGACCTTGGCAGCAAGTCCAACAAACTTTGGCAGCAATTCAGACAAACCTTGGCAGCAATCCAGCCTGCCAAGGTAGTTACATTCTCTTTAGTCAAAGCGTTGACTTCTGCAAGGAGGGCATGTCACAAGCAATCTTTTTTATAGTCTGGAGAGGAGCCTAATGACCATCAGCTGAGTGCAATTACCTCCTGTAATTGCATAATTGCTCCTGACGCGAGTAGCTCTTCGATGGCATGCATCCAGGAACAACTCACTGCTGGCTTCTGGATCACTCTCCCTTGTCTCCTCCCCACTGGTCCAAGGCTCAGGTGCCACCTGGTGGCCAACCAGTCTCTCTGCACCCTGCTCATAGTTGGAATCCTGTCCAGGGTCCTCCACCTCCTCCAGAGCCGACTCAGAGGGCTCCTCGCTGTCGGAGTCTGGTGGCAGCTCCAACGGCACCTGCTGGGCCACAACAATGAACTATAATGAACAAGTAATCAGTGGAATGACTTGCCTCCAGAAGGTGTGAATATTCCAACGCTGGAGGTTTGTAAGAAGAGATTGGACAGCTATTTGTCTGAAATGGTATAAGGTTTCCTGCTTGAACAGGGGATTGAACTAGATGATCTCCAAGGTCCCTTCCAGCTCTATTCTTCTGTTATTCTATAACTGCTAAAGATTAGCCCTATAATCTCAATTTCTAGATAATTTAGCCTTTCATTTAAAATAGGATTAGACTTTCTCTCTAATATTTGGATTGGGGAGCAGATAACTAATTAACTTTAGTAACTAAATCCTCTTAATTTTCATGACATCATTATGTTTTGCTATATTTCAGTCAGTTCCAAGAATTTCAATAGTATTCTAAGGATGGATTTTAGTGATTAGTCTATGCGCATCATGAAAATGGAAGCTGCTTTATTATTTGTGGCTCTTTTTGTGTCATTTGTAGCAGGATGTCTGCTTTAAACATTAGAGAAACTTGAACTTAAAGTGAAGATAATTATAAGCTACTTTATGTCATATTTAGCCCAGTATAACAAAAAGATGCCCCATAGCATAGAATTATGAGTTTATGGTATAAGAAAAGTCCACAAATTATTATAAAATGAGGATGGGGATCTAAGACACCCTAATCTTAAACTTGAAATGCAATTTTGCATGAGTGACAGGGAAGAACAAACCAAGGGAAAAAGAATTCAATCAGCTGTTTTGACTAAATAAACCCAGCTGACTTTGAAAAGACTTAAACTCACCTTTCAAGCCAGTGTGGGTTGGATTGGCCTGAGAACTAATTCCAGAGCATCAGAACGGAGAAAGAAAGCAGGAGTGTTTCCATAGTTTACCAGTGAGATTGATAAATTGGAATTTTTATTTAATCTTTGTGGAAATGCAACTGAAGAGTTTTTGCTTAGCAACAGAAATTCCTACAGATATGAACCCCTATTTAATTCCAAGAGAGAGAGAAAGGAACATAGCTTATTAAGGCAAATAATTCCTTCAGGGTGCGTAGGGTTTTTGAATGTTTTCATAATTTTTAAGTAGCTTTTCAAAAGAAATGTCTTTTAGGGAAGCAGTGAACAAAAATATGTAAGCCAATCAAGTGTTGTGGTGTTAAATTTTTCAGCTTGAAAAATTATGTCATTGTTTGAGACAACATTATATATAAATGACTTTGATAGTTCATTTTATTTTTATGGAGTCATTTGAATGATTTTATAGATATTAATTTTAGCTTAAACGTTTCCAACAAACAACAAAAACCTCTCTATTTATATTACAGCTGTAACAATTGTTTTATATCATAAACTACTGCAAACTTTGATTTACAGGTTTGTCAGCACAAAATCTGATACTCTTATATTACTAAGCTTTCTTGTATCTTAGAAGAACAGGATGTACTGCTGTAGATATGCCCCATGCTCCATGTCTAATCCCTTACAGAATTATACATATACATATTTATATATGGTATGCTACCTAACTTTAAATATTTTGATCAAATAGGATCTCCCCGCCAGAAACGCAATATGTGCATAATAGGCTTTCTTGTACCCCCCATCTAGCATTATGGAAGGAAGAACACTGAATTTTAATTGGTTTATTGAGGAACTCTTTGGAAGATATTGATTTATCAAATTTAGAGATCTGTGTAGGTCAATTGGGCACTCTATGTTCATAGATAGATAGATTACTTACCTGATAAGTAATGTTGCCTGATCATAGCCCTAATTAAATAAACTTAGTTAGAAAGACAAGTCTACATTTTTCTTTCAAGAGTTTATCTGCAATTGTGGTTATAATTAAGGTCTCAAGGCTCTCAGGCAGGAATATAAATATAAAAATTAACAGCCAAGCTCTGGACTCTATCTTCATCATACCTGATTCAAAGTTAAGAACCCAACAAGGCATTTGAAATCCTCTCCTGAGGAATTTGAACAAGAGATATTCCAGGAACCAATGTTGGGAAATGGTCCAAGCTACATTCCATACATAAACTAGCTCAAATATTAACTTGACTACTTTATAAATTACTGGAAGACAATGCTATTCTCCCTCCTCATCCAGCAGAATCAAAAGATAATTACTGAACATGTTTATGTAGCCCAGGCAACCACAAGCGTTTGACTATGTGAAACAACAACTCCCTACACACATACATCTCAGATATTTAAAGGATGACATTTGCACAATGTGAACCTTACTGATGTACTAGAAATAGTGTTAGGTCTTCTGGCAAACATTAATTTTACTTTTAGACTAGTTTAGCATTGTTTTAACAAGATTGAACTTGGGCTTGCAATGTTATCCTGTGGCGGGTCCTGGAGAGGATCATGTTTCATCATCCTTTCTACCCTCCTGCTGGTGACTTCTTAATCTATCCTATAGTTCTAACTTTGCTTGGAGGTTTCCCATCTAGATATTAACCAAGCCGAAATCTCTGTAGTTTCTGACCTGACATTAAAAACATAGTTATCATTTTCTGATAAATGTTTGCATAGTGTATAAAATCACTGTTTCTAATTCAGAAAAAAATACTATTTTATGTTTCCAGCCCAAAAAATCTGTTGCAAACCTATTTTTAAATACGCATTTATCCCATAGGTGAGACTGCCTACGACATGAATTGTGAAATCATGGGAGTGGTACAGTGGTGGGTTTCAATTTATTTTACTACTGGTTCGCTCGTGTGTGCACGCGCATTCGTGCACACACGTGCATGCCAGAAGCGTCTGAGTGGATGGGCGGAGCCTCCCACCACCATCACTATTGGTTTGCCCGATCTGGGGTGAACCGGCAAAAACCCACCTCTGGAATGGTAATTAACTCATCTAAAAGGCATCTTGCTGATAAAAACTACCTAAAATAGTTTTCCTTCGTCCTTACTTCAAATTACAATTGATACTGTATATATTGAGGCTAATGGGATTTATACAATGTATGAGATGACTTCATTGATTTCAGTAGCAAGAGTGTAAATCATCTTGGACTTATATTTTGTATTCTAAATGTTGATTAACAACCATCTGGACCCAGCTTCTTCAACAGATCCTCATTTAATTTAATGTCACATAGGTGAAGGCTGTACATGTGTTACAAATGAATGTCTGCTTTCTGTGTCCTCGTGGTACTTATAGTTCATAAATATGTTTACAATTAGCATTTTCTCCTTTGACTTCTTCTTGCCAGTAGCAAAAGCTCAGCATTGATTCTTCCTTTATGAGCCATAATGAATAGATTTTGAATTAAGATTATCCCCTCCAGATGGAGCAAGCCTTTGCCATCTAGTTTTTATCCCCATTTCCTGGAAACACAACTCCACCCAGTGTTTCTTTTGAGCTGAAAGCCAGTTGTTCATGCTGAATTTTGACTAACTCTTTCAAATTAGAAAAAAAAAGAATATCCTGTGATAGCTTTCCCCCCCTACAAAGTTGTATTGAATTTAAACTGTTGTGTTCTTTGGGAAATAAGTTTGATTACAATATATCTGCAGAGCACTGATTGAGGCAGCCTGCCCTATGAAATTTAATCTTTTCTTACATAGATATTTTGATGTCTGTCTATAAAGATGTTTAACAAATCTTAATATGGATTTATTCTTGCAAAAAAAATTTAAAGCACCAGTGTTATTTCTGTCTTACTTTTCAAAATTTTAGCGAATAGATTTTGTTCATGAAAGGCATAAAACATTGTTTTGCGGCCTTGCTTGGGACACACAGGGGAACACAAAACAAAGGGGCCGGTTAGTGCCCTAAAAGACACCCCCTTTTTAATTTTGCCTATTCTAAATTTTATATACTTTTTTTACCTTTTTAAATTTTAATTTGTATATCACCCAGAGTCCCTCTGTGAGAGAGATGTAGTTTTAAATTTTAATTTTATGTGTGTGGGTGTGGGTGGATGTATGTATGTATGCATGTGTATGTGTATGTATATGTGTATGTATATGTATATGTATATGTATATGTATATGTACATGATGTATATGATGTACGTATATGTATGTATATGTATGTGTATGTGTGTGTATGTATGTGTATGTATATACAACAAGACCAGTATATATATATTGTTGTATTCGGGTGTTTTCTTGTGTAAGATTGAGATTGTCTTGGTAAGACCAGCATACCTACACCCATGAAAATCTACGAAAACATATAAAAGGAATGGTATAGGGTCTCCTGCTTAAGCCGGGGGTTGGACTAGAAGACCTCCAAGG
The DNA here is from genome assembly GCF_051295495.1 of Thamnophis sirtalis. Taxonomy (NCBI): domain Eukaryota; kingdom Metazoa; phylum Chordata; class Lepidosauria; order Squamata; family Natricidae; genus Thamnophis; species Thamnophis sirtalis. Next base: position 48,814,789 of record NW_028261388.1, read on the forward strand.
TCCCTTCCAACTCTATTCCGATTTGTTTGTTTGTTTGTTTGTTTGTCTATTGACAACTGGTTGGGATATATTGTTTCTGATGAAATAGGTTGAATCACTTTTCAGTTATTACTATCTGTGTCAGCTCAGAGTATCCATTGGCAGTAATGTTGGGAACTGTTCTGAAGTGTGTTTGTATGTGTGTATTAACCCTCTTGCAAGCAACTTCCAGGTATCTAGACTGACAAATCCAATGTGTGGTTAACCGCTAATGATCTCAAGTTTTGATAAGTATGTCCTGCTCTTTTTCTATTTGTTTAAAGACTGAAATCTAAATGATATATTGTTTCAGTTACTTCACCTTTTTTTCTTAGGGTTTCCCCCTTATCTATTTTCATACTAATAAGAAAAATAGTATTGTATTGTACTGAATCTGCTGAATGCATAGCAAGCATCTTTTACAATATGGTGAAGAGGGAATCTTGAAGTTGACACTTAAAAAAAATGACAGCAACTCATGGCTGACTGAGCTACTTGAAGGGTACCTGAATTATTTCAGGAAATGGGCAGTTAATAACTTCAGCTTAGTAAACCAGACATATTATGATTCTAGATCTTTGAAATGTCTTTTTTGATTTATAGGCTAGGACTTTGTTTCTGAGGCTCAAGATTCAGTAGAAATTTATTTAAAATTCAAAATTTTTCCTTGAGCCCCTAATAACCAGACTCAACTTATATTTGAACATATTATGCAAATACCAACACCAGCTGAGAAGTTCATAATGCTGAGAAAATTGGAAGGAAGGAGAATGATCAGAAAGAGAATGATAAGAATACAGAGATTTCTCACTGGGAGATCTGAAAGACTAGGATAGGGACAGATAGGATAAGGACAGGTTATCCAGGACAAAGTCTATCTATATGTTTTCTGAAAATCAACACTTAAGTCCATGCCACCTAATCAGTATCTGGTCAAATTTAGCTGATTTCCAAAAGCTAAGTAAGGTTGGTCTCCTATTTAGTACTTGTGTAGGAGATCAGAATAAGAATAACAGAATAACAGAGTTGGAAGGGACCTTAGAGGTCTTCTAGTCCAACCCCTTGCTCAGGCAGGAAACCCTAAACTTTTCACATAACTATCCACATCTTTCTTTATGCCAGGCCACCAGAATTGCCTCCTAAGTATAAAGTCTTTAGGAACCCAAAGTGGCCTGCTGGTTTGGTGTTGTGGCTCCTCTGGAGAATTAGGGTACGTAGGGATTCTGGAACATAGAGTTTCATCCCCTTCCATGCAAGGTCATCTCTTTTTGTCAAGATGTGTTGGTTGTTTTGGAACTAGGGGCCAGGGGTGGTATTTCTGCTAGCAGTTCGGTTTTGAGCCTTGTGGTTAGGTCGCTTGCAGGTTGGTCTTGCCAGTCACAGCGTTGCCGCCTGGTGGTCACTTGGGCAGCTGTTTGAGTAGAGGGAATGATGGCATCCACTTCATGCTCCCATTCGCATTTGTACTGAGGCATGCGGGAGAGGGTGTCAGCTAGAAAGTTCCTCCCCTTTGGAATACGCTTTAAAACAAAATCAAAATGGTTGAAGTATTGAGCACATCAGACTTGTTTGGGTGATAGTTTCCATGAGGGCCTAAGCACCTCCAGATTTTTGTGGTCAGTCCAGACTTCGAACGGTTTCTGGCTCCCTTCCAACAGTCTCCAGGTTAGCAGTGCCCATCTCACTGTGAAAGTCTCATTTTCCCATGCAGCCCATTGTCTCTCTGTGTCTGTGAGCTTGCAGGAGGTGTAGGCGCAGGGTTGTAAGTTTCTTTGGTTGTTACTTTGGCGTAGCACCGCTCCCACTGCCATGTCGCTGGCGTCTGCCTGGATCACAAAGGGTTGCTCGGGGTCAGGATGCTTCAGCACAGGCTCCTTTGCAAACATTTCTTTTAGTGTTTCGAATGCCTCGTGGCAGACTAGGTCCCACTGTAGGGGTTGTCCCAGACAAGGTTTCATTCCTGGGCTCCCTGTCTTCAGGAGGTCTGTCAGGGGTTTGGCAATCTTCGCAAAGGAGGGGATGAATTGCCTGTAGAGGTTGGCGAACCCTAGGAAGCTTTGTAGCTGTCTGTGGGTGCTAGGGGTTGCCCAGCTTGTACTTTGGCTGGGTCCATCTCTATTCCCTCATTTGACACTCGGTAACCCAGGTAGTCTAACCGTGCACAGTGGAATTCACATTTTGATACCCTGATGTACAGGTTGGCTGCCAGAAGTTTCTCCAGTACTTGGTGGACCAGGGGTATGTGGTCGTCCATAATCTCAGTGTAGATAAGGATATCATCTAGGTAGGCAAGGACCCCCTTGTAGAGGTACTCATGCAGCACCTCATTTATTAACTGCATGAATACTGCTGGGACCCCCTGCAGTCCGAAAGGCATCACTTTGAATTGAAGGCTCCCTAGCGGGCAGTTGAACTCTGTTTTCCACTCATCTACCTCTCTGATACGTACTTGGTAGTATGCTTCTCTGAGTTCTAGTTTTGTGAAGACGTTTCCTTAGCCAGATGAGATAGCATTTCTTTCATGAGGGGGAGAGGTATAGGTTGTGTATGCACACTCCATTTATCCCTCAAAAGTCCAAACACAATCTCATAGTTCCATCTTTTTTTCCTTTGAAGAGGACTGGTGCCATGATCCGTGGCTTGGCTAGCTCAATGAACCCCCTTGCTAGGTTTTTCTCTATGTATTTGCACATCTCTTGCATTTCCCGGGGCGTCATGGTGTACAGTTTGGGCTTGGGTAGTTTTGCCCTAGGGATGATTTCGATGGCACTGTCTGCCTCACAGTAAGGAGGCAGAATTTTGCACTCAGCCTTGCTGAATACTTCTGTGAGGTTCTGATATTCCATTGGAATCAGTTCGGCCTCTGGGGTTTTGTCGGATGTGGATGCCAGTTGTTCTTGTGGGCTCTTTTGGGGGGGGTTCCTGTGTGGGTGGTATTTCTGCTAGCTGGTATGGGAAGGGTTGGGGGCCCCTTGATATCCTAAGACTGCGGGTACCCCCTTGCCACCAAATGATCGATCTCCACTTGTCCCAGTATGACTACATCTGTCATTTTGGGGCTATTATAAATTGAATTACTTCCCAATGATCCGCTAGCTGTAGCCTCACTGGTTCAGTCAGGTGGGTGGCATAGGCTCCTCACATTAGGGACCCATCGATCTGTTCGAACTGAATCAGGTGGGCCAGTCTTTATGCTCTGATCCCCAGTTTCAGGACTGTGGTTAGGTTGATCAAGCACCTCGTGCAGCCTAAGTCTATTAGGGCTTGAAAATCCCCTTAGTTTCCTGTTTTGGGGGTTGTGAGGTGTATTGGAAAAAGGAAAGAGTGAATTGGTTCACTCACCATTGGTGATTTTCTCCCTCGACCTTGCTGTCATATGATTTGGGTGACTGGTTGTCATTGCCTGGGGTTCCACCACTTTCACCTAAGGGGGAAAGGGCCTCTGCAGCCTGGAGGGCTTTCCCGGATGTGTTGGTGATCCATTTGGGGCCTCGTTCTGGTCGTGCCCTGGGCGGTGGGTCTGCCCTTGGTTTTGGGGCTGGGGTTGGGCATGCAGCTGCCATGTGGCCCATCCCTGCATCTGTAGCATTTCAGCAGACTTCGAGGGAGGGCTGGTCTCAGGGCCTGCTGTGGTGCTGTGGTTCTCCATTGTCTGGGTGGTTTCTGGTCAGGTTGACCTCTCTCTTTTGCTTTCTCATGTCATTGGCGCACAGCCTGCTGTCGACTTTTGTTGCTATTTGGAACCACTCAGAGACTCAATTTGGGATGTTGCAGTATGTGGTTACCTGGGCAATTTGCTTGTCTAGGTTTGTTCTGAAAAAATGCACCGCTCTATTAAAGGGGGTAGCCTTTCTATGACCCTCTTAAATTCATGGATGTGCTCTTTGATGGGGCAGCCCCTCTGCTTTAGTTGCTGAGTTTATCTTCTGCATATGGGTCCTCCTCCGCCTCCTCAAATCTGACCTCTAGCAGTTGTAGGAAGTCATCTATGTCTTGCAGTTGGGGGGGCTCTCCTCTTGTGGAGGGCTGCTAACTATTCCATTGCTTCTCCCTCTAGCCCCTCTGCGATGGTATTCACCATGGTCCTGGGGGATGGGTAGTGGTCCTGGGGGATGGCCCATAGTGTTCTAGATGGATATCAGCTGAATCAAGGAATAGAGCTAGCTGGTCTGAATCCCCGTCAAACTTTCCCCTGAATTGGGGCGGGTCATTCAGCCCTACTCTTCCAACCTCCTGTCGGCCTCTGTATGCTTGCACCTGATATGGCTGGCCATCTTCCTCACCTCTAGTTTGGAGGGAGGGAGAGGTTTGCCTGCCCTGGGCAGCCTACTTTCTGCATGGAGAGGCACTGGTTGCAGTTTCAGGCTCCTTCTCCTTCTATTGGGTGGAGGAGGGGGGGGCTGAGCTCCAGTCTGCATCTCCTCCCCTTAACAGGATCAGATGTTCCTCCCCTCTCTTTTGGGTGGCATGATGGCCCCTCATCAGCAAGAGTGGTCCGGTCAAAATCCTCCCTCTGTTGCTCTATTGCACTCTCCAGGGATTCTATCTGGGGCTTTGGGAATCTGGCTTGTGCCCAGTCCCACCTCCAGTCCACCCTTGCCAGCTCACTTGAGACCCTTCCCTGTATCTGGGGACTAGGGTAAGGGAACTCTACTTTATCTGCCTTAGGGGCTAATTTCCACCAGTACTCATCCTTTCTTGCTTCTGCTGCTGGGAAAGGCATCGCTGCTTGGCTGTCTAGAGCTTGCCACATACCTCCAGCTGCAATCAGTCTCTCTGTTCAGCCACGGTTGCCTGATTTTCCCTCCCAGCACCCAAATATTGGGGGAGTTCTTGGAGAGTCCGGGATTCAGGAAACCAGGAAGTCTTGATAGATTTTAAAAGTCAGTTTCGGCTCTCTGTGAAGATTCCAAAGGATGACCTAATTAATTTACAAGCTTCAAGAAAAAATTAAAAAGAAATCCATTCATTTATTAGGATTAACATTTTGGCATGCTCTTCTGTGGAGTCAAAGTTGATTTTCGCTTAATTGCATTTGAACTTTACCTCCTGTATCCCTTCCCTTCTGTCTGTGTCATAAATCACATTCACCAACAAGATGCTACAGCAGGCTATGAGCATGCACATTTCACACACCAGCTGTAGGAATATGAGACCTGACTCTGGCCAAAGGTATGCATGGAATTCTACTCCTTTTTTTTGTTGACTTGATAGTAGTCATGGAAATGACACACAACTTCTGAAGGCAAGTCTTTTCACTGATTAATGTTCTAACTGTAAAGAAATTTCTCTTTAGTTCTAGGTTGATTAGTTTCCATCCATTGCTTCTTGTCCTGCCTTCAAGTGCTTTGGAGAATAGGTTGATTCCTTCTTCTTTATAGCAACCCATTAGATATTGGAACACTGCATCATCCCTAGTCTCTCTTTTCATTACACTAAACTAAACATACCCAATTCCAGCAACTGTTTTTATATGTCCCCTAATCATCTTTATTGCTTTTCTCTGTACTCTTTATAGAATCTTAACATCTTTTTAACATCATGGTGACCAAAATTGGATGCAGGATCTCAAGTGTGGTCTTAACAAAGCATTATACTTTATGCAACCTTTATTTTATCCCTCTGTTAATGCAGCCTAGGACTACTTTGGCTTTTTTGACAGCTTCAGTATGGTGCTGGCTCATATTTAAGTGATTGTCCACTAAGACTCCAAGATTTCTCTTATAATTAGTACTATTGAGCCAGGAACTACCTATACTATACCTGTGCATTTGATTTTTCTTACCTAAATGTAAAACTTTACTTTTTTCACCATTGAATTTCATTTTGTTAGTTAAGGCTCAATGTTCATGTCTGCCAAGATCATTCTGTATCTTAAGCCTATCTTCATTTGGATGAAGATGATGTTACTTGCAGCTGGAGCCTTTTCAATAAAGTAGAAATACACATTTAACTATTCTGTTAAACTGTTTTTTGCACGTCCAGTACCAAAATATGAGAAAATACCAAAAGCAATAGTTAAGCCTGCATAATTGGGAAAGTTGCATAGACACAAAGTGTCAGTCAAATGTCATTTGGATGAAGTTGATGTTACTTGGTTATTACATTGCAGCTGGAGTCTTTTCAATAAAGGAGAAATACACATTTCAACTACCACTATACACATAAAACTACCACTGAATTCATTCAACCTTATTTCAGAGTAAACATTATGAACTCTTCTTCTGGCCTTTTCTTTTAGCACATTTGCTACCATTGTTACTTTTAATTATTTTAGAATAATCCCACATGTATAAAATACTTATGAAACTGAATGCACAATATACAAATAACCTTACTACAAGTGTATCATTTTGTATTGAGGTATGAAGTTACAATAAATATTATTTTGCTCAAGAGAAAGCTGATTTTGGGAGGAAAAAAAGTGTTCCCCTCCCAAGGAGAATTTTGAGATTTATTTCTGTAAATCCCATCTGTGAATGTGCAATTGGAAGGTACATTGCTATCCAAGAAAATTTTGTACACATATCCAGGATAATGCTGGAGAGATCAAATGTACGTGTAGGAAAACAACTGCAAAGCTTTCCTTAGCCTGCCCATTTTTTTTCAGCTGAGCCAACAGCTGATGACTGAAAGAAAGAAAGCCAGTGTAATGCTCCACAGATGACTCTTGCAAAATATGGCCAAACATCAGCTTTTATAAATGGCATAATGTTTTAATGAACCAGTCATAGCAATTGATACAGTAAATTTTGCAATTGTCCCGACAATCACAGGAAAACATGTCGCTTTTTCATCCCTCCATATTATTCTATGGTCTTTGGCAGAATCCAGAGAACATATAGAATACATCAGAATATTCAGTTCCTTTAGAATTATAGACTCAGAATGATGGAGGTATGCATTTTGGATATCGTCCAGTGACCACCTTGGTTTAGCAATCTAAATTGTAAGTTTTACAAACTCTCTTGAATACATACAATAAGAGGAACCTACTACTTTTCTCAGTAAATTCCACCATCAAAGGACTGTTAATGTCAATATATTCTTTGTAACATTCAGTCAGAATCTGCTTTTCTTAAATAGATTGTTGCATATCCTATATTTCAAAAGAAGAATCAAAGAGCTTTGACTTTCAGCTATATGACATCTCTTCAAATACTTGAAAAATTCTACCATGTCTCATATCATATATATATATATAAATATATATATATATATATATATATATATATATATATATATATATATATATATACACACACACACACACACACACACACACACACACATATATATACATACATACATATATATATATACATACATACACATACATACATACATACATACATACATATATATATAAAGTCACAACCCCTGGTATGCCCAAATATGGGAGGAAGATCACACTTCCATTCTCGTCACAAGAGACCATCCAGACAGAAACCCAATATTTTTTACTGTTGCCTTTTTGTTACATTTGTTATATTTGTGCTGATAAATAAATAAAGGGAGACTAGTATAGATCTATTTCAAGCTATTTAGCTCTCATCAGCTAGCCATACCCTTGCTGGGAATTGAACCTGTGCTCTATTGTGACTTTATATATATCAAGTTCCTTTGGTCTTTATTCACACAACTTGGTTTCTAAACCTCTGCTTATGTTCTAAGCCTCTGCTCATGATTTTTCTGGATTTCTCCTAATTTCTCTGAAATTGTCTTAAACCAAAGGTCCTCAAGCTTTTTAAACAGGGGGCCAATTCACAGTCCCCCAGACTGTTGGGGCCCTGGATTGGCTGGGTGGGCGTGGCTAGGGGGGTCATGTGACTGGGTGGGTGTGGCTAGGTCATGTGACTAGGTGAATCAATTTAACAGTCCATAGAACAATGCACACAAATTAAACTTTAGCTTGTTTTGCCCCTGGGGGTGTTTTATTTGCTTTTGGTTGCATGTGGCTCTTTTGGTTGCCTTTTCTTTTTAGTACATCATTTTTTCATTTGTTTAGGAGTCTAGTGGTCTACATCAGGAGACTCAGTTTTGCAGCAATTCTTCTCAGCTCCAAGAAGCTTGAGAAATCTCTCCCTGTCTCTCTCTCTCTCTCTCTCTTTCTCTCTCTCCCTCTTTCCTCCCCTCTCTCTTTCTGTCTCTCCCTCCCTCCGTCTGTCTCTTTCTCTCTGTGTGGGTATCTATCTCTCTTTATCTATCTTCTGGGGGTGGGAGAGGTGAAAAATGGGCCATTTTTGCCTCTTTTTTGGCATCTGTGCACCCCATCCCCCCCACATCCAGAAGCATTCTGCAGGCTAGAACCAGACAAAAATGGCTTGTTTTTTTATACAAAGGCTGCCTGTGTTCACCCATTTTTGGCTTTCTGGGGCATCTATGTGCCCCATTTTTCACCTGCCCCGCCTCCAAAATGCAAAGGTAAGTCCTGCACTCGGCCGAAGGGTGGATGGGGCAATGTGGGCGGGGCAACTTTGTAGTCTGTATGGGCTGGATTAATGGCTTTGGTGGGCCGCATGTGGCCCCACGGACCATAGTTTGGGGAACCATGTCTTAAGCCTTAGTATCCAAACCTATATACAATACTTGGAGAAAGGGTTCTTTCGAAATGGGAGGGTCTTTCAAAAAAGAATCATAGAATGACTACTTTCTACATTCTATTGATGAAGTTTAACATTCTATTATTTACAGATCTTTTCTACAATTTGTCAATATTACTTTGAAATTTTATTTATTTAGTTGTTTATTTCTGCAAACAATTAGGTATTCTACCAGGGGTGGGTTCCTACTGGCATTGGTACTGGGTCACTTTGCCCGTGCTTCGCTGCACGCGCGTGTGCAGTTCATTGTAAATTGTTTGAACATGTGGAAAGCATATGAAAAACTACTAAAAACCATGCCAGCAATGGCAGCAAAGACCAGGGAACCAGTTTGGGGGCATGGCCAGCCTGGGTCGCTGCCGGTTCTGTAATCTAGACCAAATTACCACTACCGGTTCACCCGAACCGGCCCAAACCAGTAGAAACCCACCTCTGTATCCTACCCAGTTTTCTATCATGTACAAATTTAATGTGCACTGTTTTAGACAAATCGTGAAAGACAATATTAATGAATTTAAAAAAAAAAACACTTCAGGAACAATCTTTGTGGCACTCCATTTGATGCCACTCATCAGTTTTGATGAGGAAACATTGTTTTTTGGTTTTTTTTAATAAATAGTCCCTCAATTACTATATACAAATCATGGCATTTGACCAAATTTTTTTGAACTTATTCATTTATTGGTCCTTTATTTGTCCTTTTATACTGAGAGCTCCCCTCAAGTTCAGTTCCCGCAATATTATACATTATAATACATAAGGAAATCAAATTATCTTGCACAAGTTGATTGAAAATAGGCCATTCACCTGGAAGAACTGATTCATTGGTACTTTAGTAATACATCCCTTAATTGTACAATTAGGTCCAATATCTCTCTTCTAAGCATTTTTGTTTAAAAGCAAAGTAAAAAGGATTTTATTTAACAAGCAAGTATTGAAATTACCATAGAAGTTGAAATATGTAGTCAGGCCAGAATTTCTTTTAGCATATTTATCATTTTTGTTTCTTTTTTTTCATAGCTCCTAAGGGAGAAGTATTTGGAAGTTATTTGATCATTGGGGTTTTATAGGCAAATTTGAAAGCAGCTCCTTTAAGAGATGATTTGAAACAAAACTGGGATAATTAAATGTGTGATCCCTTTGTGTATTGTTGTCATAGTCATTTCTTTGTTGATTTAAAATAGCACAAACAAAAAAGATGCATATTTTAACTTTTTACTTTATAAACACTTTTCAACCCTCAAAACAGGAAAAATATTTCCTCAACATAAGAACTCTGCAATCAGAGTTGAGTAAAAACAGATTGAAATAATATAGACTCTTCTTGAGAAAATATGATAATTATGCCAGGCTGTTTCAAGATAGGGGTTTTTATTATTATTTTCTTTAGAATATGAGAAAAGGTGTTTACCAAGACAAATTAGAAATGCCACATATTACCCAAGTGTGTGTATATGCCTTTGGATTATCTTTGTCTGAAGCTTGCAATTCTGATCTAATTATTTAGCAGAAAAAGCCAGAAAATGCTTATATTTTTGTTTTAAATAAAAATATTTCATAAGCACTATTGGCCTAGGTAGAAGAATTATTATTTGGTAAATATTAATCATAATACATAAAATATAACTAAAATAATACTTAATCTGATTTTTTGTTGGCTTTATTGTTAACTATGGATGAAATGGAGCCAGTTCGTGTGTGTGTGTGTGTGTGTGTGTGTGTGTGTGTGTGTGTGTGTGTGTGTTTTCAATGTGCAGAAAATTTTAAAGAACAAAATACATTTTTGATCTTGCACCTAAGTCAATAATTTTGTCCCTTAATGTTCTCAAATGAGGGAATATTCTTGGAGGGTTGGTAGATTATTAAAGTTGGAATGGTTGTAGTATACAGAATTTATATTGCTTTTAAAAACTATGAATACTTTGACTTTTTCCCCCTGTTTCTTAATTGTAGGAACATTTTACAGTAATTTTAAAGTTATTGTCTGTGTATTTTCTCCAAGTTGAATATTATTATTTACACATGAAATCTATTCCTTTCCTAAAAAAAAAATCAGTGAAGTTTGTAAAAAAAAATACCAATTTACAACTAAACAGTTTTATAGCAAAAGCAAAACATCTAAAAATATTATCATCTCTTAAAAATCAGAACACATATTAAATCCCACAAACCAAGCAAAATTGCTGCTATAACAACTATAAAACGGATGGACTGGTAGCACAAACCTAACTGAAAACCTGGATAGTGAGGTTCATCATACTAGATAGTAGCAATTCAAATGCTCAACTAGGAGTTGAACAAGATTAAAAGAAAATTCAACCTGTCTTTTGGTCATAAAAAGAGTGTTGGGAGAAATAAGGTCATTCGGGTTCTTGACTCCTTTGCCTGAAGCATAGGTGGTGCTCAGCTATTATTAAAGGAAGTATTATATAGACCATCCCATATATAAACACACTTCCTTGCCATCCTCCCATCCTCTCCCTGCTGTTTTATGGGAGGTCATTCTGCCTCTGGAATTAACTTTCTTAATCTACCCTGGAAGGCAGAGTTTGGAAATATCTCTATCATCACAGAACTGGCCTTGAAATATACCCGTCCACAATATACCCATTTATCTTTGATGTCATTGTTCCCATAGGAAGTAGTTTCAATGCTCATTTAACTGAAGCAGCAGGATTTTCCTGTTCATGGTGACTTTTAGGGTTGTTCTTTTTAATTACTGCCTTACCTGTGTCCCTCTCTAATTTCAGAAATGTTCAAGTTATAGTACAGAAATGGATGACTTCTGGAAAGTGATAGCATGATTTATCTTCTGGATTTCCATCATATTAGATTAAAATCTTCATTAACTGCTACAGATCAATTTCACTTAGCCAAATACCCTGATAACAATTACTGTATAGTGTTTTGCTAGAATAAAAGTGACTGGCATGATAATCTCTCAAAGGCAAGACACAGAGATGTATGGCTATTATCTCTACCTCTGACCCCATATTTCCATGATAAGCTGCAGTTGAACGATATGCATATCTTTATTAATTTTTTCCACTTCCTAGTCTGTTATGTGGGCAACTGATTTTAGGGTGGAAGTGGAAAGAATATTAATTCTATGTCCTCAGTTCAAATGTGTTATAGGAAATGCAGCTGTAAAATTAATAAAGAAGCATATTTGTACCTCAAGGTTCAAATGATCGGTCCTTGGTGCTCTCTGAGCTTGGCTGTTTTCTTCCAGATGCAGGGCTAATAATGTTACCTAGTCTGGGTAATGAAACATTTGCAAGAAAACAGCCAGGTTCAGAGAGCACCAATGACCCCTTATCTGTAATATGCTTCAGCACAATATGTTGCTTTGGCCTTAGCTGCATAGGAATTGTGGTCACTTGAAATTCCTGAAAGCCAGCAAACTTGGAGTGTCTTCAGCTTGCTTAAATGGAAAAGATATATTTTAGAACAAATTGATGTGCAAGCATGGAAGAGTGTAGAAAGACGTGTGATCCAAGTCAGGCAAAGCTAAACTACTCAATGACATTTATCTTTGCCTGACTCGTCTTTGACCACACTTTTCATTACACACTGTGCTTGAAAACTACATTTCAGTTCTTTCTCTTCTATGCATAAGGTGTCCAACATTGCTAAATCAGATATTGTTTTCCTTTCTATTATCCTATTCCATTTGGATGATTTCTATGGATTTTTTTTTAAAGAAATAATTGCAAATGTTTAATCTAATCAACATTTTCCTTTCCAAAATCCTTTTTCAAGGTTTCAAGGAGATCAGTATGTTGATGATAACCCAGCTATACAGATAGTCCTTGATTTAAAGCCACAATTGAGCCCAACATTTCTGTTGTTAAGTGAAACATTTGTTAAGTGATTTCCCCCCTCCCTCCATTTTATGACCTTTCTTGCCACAGTTAAATGGATCCCTGCGGTGACTTTGCTAGTCAGAAGTTCACAAAAGCTGATCACATGAGCCTTGGCCAGTGAAACTGTCATAAATATGAGTCAGTTGCCAAATGTTCAAATTGTGATCCTGTGACCATGGGGATGCTGCAACAGTTATAAGTGTGAAAATGCTCAAAGTCACATTTTTCAGTCCATTGTAACTTTGTTCACTAAATGAACTGTTGCAAGTTGAGAACTACCTGTATATAATTGTTCCAGGTGAAGTGAGTGCTGTTATGAACATTCTTTTGTTCTGCCTGGAGGTTGTGACGTTCTGGATGAGAAACATCAGACTTTAGCTTCACCCTGGTAAGATGGAGTGGCTGTGGGTATATCAAGGGGATTATCATATTTGCTCTTGTATGGGGTTGTACTACTATAGACAGATCCAGTGCATAATCTGGAGGTCCTTCTGGACTTGTGGCTCCTGCTCAAAGAGCAGGTGATAGCCATGACTAGGAGGGCCTTTGCTCAACTTTGTGTGATGTGCCCTTTATGCCCTTTCCTAAATAGGGAGATTCTCTGCTTGGTAACTCATGCCCTGGTCATTCTCCTGTTTGGATAATTACAATGCACTCTACATGGGACTACACTTGTGTCTGGAAGTTTCTGCTGGTGCAGAATTTGCCCATGTGGGCAATTTTGGGAGCATGGAACACCTTTGCTTCACAAACTGCATTGGATGCCAGTTTCCATCTGGGTCCAATTCAAGATGTTGGTTGTGACCTTTAAAGCCCTACATGGCATGAGGCCAGGCTGCCTACAGAACCGTCTTCTTCCCATTTCATCTGTCCATCCCACCCAGCCAGTCAGGGAAGACTGGGCCTTCCAGCCCCAGGTCTGCAGTTAGCCACCATTGCATACTAGTCATCTTAATAAAAACATGTACTGAAATATAGCTAAAATATTGGTTTGAAATTTTAGTGCACTGCTCTATTTCGTGGAATGGAATGGAGAAAGGAAAAGAAAGAAAGAAAGAAAGAAAGAAAGAAAGAAAGAAAGAAAGAAAGAAAGAAAGAAAAGAAAGCTTATTAAAAATAAGAAAAAATACATTTCTGATTTCAGTGTATATTTTCTAATTTCAGTTCACCTGTGCAAGGTTATTATTGTCCATTCTTTAGTTTCACAGGAGCTGTTTTAAAGAATGAAATTGCAGAAAAAAATTAAAAAAAATCATTCCACATGTTTCAAACATAGATCTCATGAAAACTAAACTATTTTACCACAATATGGTACAAAAACCTATAGAACCTCTGCAAAATGGTTCAATATTACAAACAGGAGAATTATATGGAAAATACACAAAACACAAACTCAATCAAGAGAAATATTTATGAAATTTGGCTGATGATCATACAAACCAAAGAGAAGGGAAGGGGAGGAATGGCAAGGCTAGCTGTAATCTCTCAACAAACCTCTATTGAGTTCTATCCCCTTGTTCTTCTTGGGTTTTCTTCAGCTATCACTTGACCAATAGCTTAACTCTGATCTTGTATTTCTGATTCCCATATTCTCCCACGGTTTGCTCCTTGGCTGTAACTTCTAAACTACAATATCCTTTATCTGATATTCTTTACAGGATTTATAGAAGCAGGCCCAGTACAATTAGGTATCATTCATGCAGTGTTTCTGAGGATCTATTCTTGCCCTCTTTTCTAGTGCCCAAAATTGCTATTGTTCTAAATACTCTTTCACAAAAATAATCCTTCATGTTGGATTACTGAAATACAATTACAATAGTTGGAATCTAATCTTCAGCAATTTTAAAGAATCACTTATTTGTACCTTAAAGTCCTGGAGCATGAGAAAATGCTTTGCAAAGGGCCCATCACTCTTAAGCAAAGTGGAAGAAACTTCTCAGCCACTGTGTAGATTTGGAGAAGCAAAGCAGTTCTATAGATCTCATTTACTCTATATAATGGTTCATGTTTTCTCTATGGGTGCAATCCACAAATATGCTGTGATAGAAACTTCTTGCAGAAAACTATACACTACAGTAACAGCCTTAAGCAATATCTCCCATTCAGAAATATGGCTTATTCTTCAAGCTAATATAAAATTAAGTTAGAAGGATTTAAAATGCATAATATATACAGACTTTTAAAAACTCTGAACACTGAAATAGCAATAGCAGCAATAGCAATAGCAATAGCAGTAGACTTATATACCGCTTCATAGGCCTTTCAGGCCTCTCTAAGCGGTTTACAGAGAGTCAGCATATTGCCCCCAACAATCTGGGTCCTCATTTTACCCACCTCGGAAGGATGGAAGGCTGAGTCAACCCTGAGCCGGTGAGATTTGAACCGCTGACCTGCTGATCTAGCAGTAGCCTGCAGTGCTGCATTTAACCACTGCGCCACCTTGGCTCTGCCTTCCTCTGAGGTTTCTGCATATGTATGATCTACAATGGGCAGGATTCAAATTTAATACATTATGACCCTGATTATTTTGTAGATGTAACATCTTCAAAACTTAAGGCCACAGAAGGTGTGCCATTACATCTCTCTGTGCACCAGAGGTGGGTTCCTACCAGTTTGGACTGGTTCAGCCGAATAGGTAGTAACTTGGCAAGACATGTGACCATACTGCTTCTATCGAGGGTTGCCATCTTTATTTTCTGTTCTGCAC
Organism: Thamnophis sirtalis; assembly: GCF_051295495.1. NCBI lineage: Eukaryota > Metazoa > Chordata > Lepidosauria > Squamata > Natricidae > Thamnophis > Thamnophis sirtalis. The sequence goes on from NW_028261388.1 coordinate 48,829,983, forward strand.
ATACTCTGAAAAATCTTCATTGAAAAAAATGTAATTTCCCCCTGTTTTAATGGTGTGTGTGTGCCAGTTGCAGAGATGGGCTGTTTTCGCAAAAACAGAGGTGTTTTTGCCTTCCCCCAGTCCCCAGAAGCACTCTGCAGGCTTCAGCAGGGCTGAGGGAAGGCAAAAATGCCTCCATTTTTGTGGAAAATGGCCTGTTTCATGCCCATTTTTTTCAAAAATGGCATTTTTGCCTTCCCCCAGCCCTGCTGAAGCCTGCAGAATGTTCCTGGGCGCTGGAGAGAACAAAAACCTTTTTTCTTACTGGGTAGTTTGCAGGCACTCCCTTAGCTCTGGCAAGGCTGGAGGCCCACACCCCCTGTGAAAACTTTTTGCCACTGTTTCGGTGGGCATGACTTGGTGAGGGGATCATGTGACTGAGTGTGCGTGAGTGATGTCAAGTTGACCACGCCCACTTAGTCACATGCCCCCCCCCCAATTTTAGCCATGCCCACTGAATCGGTAGTAAAAAAAATTGAAACCGACTCCTTCTAGTTGGCCCTGCAACTTGGCTGGAGGATTCTGCATGTTGAAGTCCACACATCTTGAACTTACCGAGGTTGAGAAACATTATTTTAAAGAATAGTGTGCCCCCCCACACACACACCTCTTTATGGAATCAAAATGGATGACTCATGGAAGGAAGAATGCCCATTTACAGGGCAGTGAGGAAGAATCTTTAGTGAACTCAATATGTGCCTTTGGCATCTTAAATGGATGTCCCACTTGGGACAAAAATATTCTAAAGAGACAGTTTTGAAATCCAAACAATCTGTCTACTTGGAAGAGGACTTAATTAATTGGTGGCAGAGTATGTGAATGAAGATATAGAGAAAAAGAGATCTCTAGTATTCTCTGGAAAATATTTCGCTGGCTGAGCTGCTGTAGCAGGCCACAAACCAACTTAGCTGAGCTAAACAAGAATTGGCAGAGAAGACAATGACAGTTGTTGGAGAAAAACACTGTAAGCTTCTGAGAGTCACTTTACATGTGATGGGCAGCCATATAAATTTGATTAATAATTAACAAAAGCACATATAAATACCTTCCAAAGATGTAGACAACAGACCTTGTTGATATTAAAGCACTCAGATTTGAAATTTGTCCTGTCTGACCTTGGATCTATAAAAAGCTGCAAACTACTCAAAGTTTTTGAGACTGATTTGCAAGAGCAGTATGACTATGTCATATGAAAACAGGATCCATAAGCTTTTTCATTTCTTCATCCACTTTTCCTTTTCCAGTGTACAATGCCTCCTAAAATATGTATTGTTGTTCCTCACATGGCCTAACAATGGGGAATGGAGATGGAGAAATAGCCTTCTAGTTCTTCATCCCAAATCCCCTGATCACACTCTTTTGGAGGTTAGATCTGCTCTGCCATTCCTCAACTAACTTGATTTATCGGGTGTGATGAGGGCAGGTATGTTGCCAGTGCTGAAGTCTCAGTTATTAATCCTTGATATGTGCCCTGGTCTTTGCCTCAATCAGCTTTTTCTGTAGTAACTTTTTCATCTTGTTGTGATTAACTGAGGTGGAAGATGAGCAAGCTCATATTTTCAAAGGGAATAGAAGTTGTACTTGACCAAGAAAACATTATTTTTTTCATATTTATCTTTGGTGTGGGAAGTTTTGATGTGACATTTCTGTAACAGCTATCATAGTTAAAGTAACCATGATCTGAAAAAGAGAGACTATCAATCTATAAAGAAGTCTTTGTACAGTAAGCAGCAGCCTATAATTAATTATAATTATCAAGAACTGACTGTTCCCTTAATCTTCAGTATCAGGTTTGGTCAAAAACAGTATAGTCAGATATCCAAACCATGCCATTTTCTTTCAAGTTCTTCCAACATTTCAATCCCAGGTATAATACATCTTCTGTTTAAAAAAAAAAACACTTCAAGCTTTGTATTTTCTTTTCTTTTTTCCCCGTAAAACAGCATCCCCCCTCCTTTTCCTACCCTTCAGCTTTGGCATGAAACAAGCTTTCTAAAAAAACTACCAGACTGATTTCTCTTATTGCTATTCACTTATTTCTTTCAGGAATAGTGAGGAGAGGTGGAGGACAGAAGGAAAAGGGAGGAGAAGAGGGAGAGGGAGAGAGAGAGAGGGAGAGGGAGAGACACCTTATAAACTCTCTAAGCTCTCTATGACTAGGAGATTAAGGGATGCAAAATGTGAAATACTGATATAAGCCACAACATATTAAAATCTCATTGGATTTAGCATTTCACATGTATGTACAATAATTTATGTACTTATTTATTTTTTATTATTTCTTCCTGACCTATAAAGTAAAATGAGTGGTAAAAGCTCCTTTTTAACTGGTATGGTGAGTGTATGGGATTTGCTTGTGATTGAATGAATGGCCCACTTTTTATTATTCCATTATTGTTGTATTTTATGTGTTTTAACTATTACGTGGGGATTGTCTGAGTGAACAAATGAGTGTGTTTGATTCGGAGGGCCTGCCGGGGAACGCGGGAGCCATAGGGGTGGTTGAGGGAACCACGGACACGGGAGTGGGCCGGAGCATCACGGTCGTAACAGGGAGGGGCAGATATGGCGGGGACTTTAGGGCTGGCCATTACTGGGGAAGGAGGGCTCGCTACGTCACAGAGATCCCTCCTTCCGGCCCTATGAGTCCCACTCCAAGGCCAGATGGCGCGAGTAATCAGGACCCTGGTCTCAGGCTGTTGTCGCTAAATGCCAGGTCTGTAGTTCACAAGGCTCCCCTCATCCGGGACTTAATTTTAGACGAGAGGGCAGACCTGGCATGTATTACTGAAACCTGGCTGGGCCCGGAGGGAAGAGTCCCCCTCGTAGAGATGTGCCCAGAAGGTTTTCAGGTGCTCCATCAGCCGAGAGCCCAGGGAAGGGGTGGAGGTGTGGCTATTGTTATCCGAGAGTCTCTAGTACCTCGTAGGATCCCTGCTCCGGAGCTTGTCGGGTGTGAGTCCCTGCTGGTGAAGTTGGACCTCAAGGGTCAAGTGGGTTTGCTGTTAACATACCTGCCTCCCAACAGCGTTGCAGCAGCCCTCCCCTCGCTCCTCGAGTCGGTAGCCGAGCTGGCAATTGAGTTCCCCAGGCTTATGGTTCTGGGGGATTTCAATTTGCCTTCGCTCGGTGAACACTCTGATGGAGCGCAGGAGTTCATGGCTTCCATGACAGCCATGGGCTTGACCCAGGTAATTCGGGGCCCAACCCATTCAGCGGGTCACACGCTCGACCTCGTATTTCTCTCGGAGCAGTGGACTTGTGATCTTGGTCTGAGGGGTAGTGAGATCATACCCCTGTCGTGGTCAGACCATTGCCTACTGAGGCTTGACTTTCGGAGGCCAAACCTCCACTGTAGGGAGGAGGAACCGACCAGATGGTTCTGCCCCAGGTGACTTATGGACCCCTTGAGGTTCCAGACGGAGCTTGGGGTTATTCCAGATACTCTCGCCCACAGTCCGGTGGAGACCCTGGTTGCTGCCTGGAATTCGGCAGCGACGGGGTCTCTTGACCGGATTGCGCCACTACGGCCGCTCCGAGGTTGTGGATCCAGGAGGCCCCCTTGGTTCACCGAGGAACTCCGGGAGAAGAAGCGCCGGAAGAGACGCCTAGAGCACTTGTGGAGATCCAACAAATCCGAATCGAGCCGAGCACTTCTAACATCGTGCATCAAGGATTACATCAGGGCAATTAGGACGGCAAAAAGATCTTATATTGCCACCTTGATTGCCTCCGCTGAGTCGTGCCCAGCCGCCCTGTTTAGGATAAACCGTTCCCTCCTAAATAGGAGGGATACGGGGGACCCCCTGCAGGGTAGGGCTGAAGAATACGTCCAGTTCTTGGCGGACAAAGTTGCTCGGTTTCGGTCGGAGTTGGACTCCGATTCTGCAGATCCAGCCGAGGCACAAGGGGATAATCTGGTAGACCATCGCTGGGTTGAGTTTCAGGATGTTGCCCCTGGGGACGTGGACAAGGCCATGAGAGCTGTGAGTGCCTCCACATGTGTACTGGACCCGTGCCCCTCCTGGCTGGTTGTCAACAGCAGGGAGGTGACACAGGGCTGGATCCAGGCGGTTGTTACCGCCTCCCATCGGGAGGGGGCCTTTCCCCCTGCACTTAAAGCGGCGGTGGTGAGACCCCTCCTGAAGAAACCATCTTTGGATCCAGCCATTCTTAACAATTACCATCCAGTCTCCAACCTCCCCTTTGTGGGGAAGGTTGTTGAGAAGGTGGTGGCCTTTCAGCTCCAGCGGGCCTTGGAGGAAGCTAGCTATCTCGACCCATTCCAGTCCGGCTTCAGGCCTGGCTACAGCACAGAAACCGCTTTGGTCGCATTGACCGATGACCTCTGGAGAGCCAGGGATGGAGGCTATGCCTCAATCCTGGTTCTCCTTGACCTCTCAGCGGCTTTCGATACCATCGACCATGGTATCCTTCTGCGACGACTGCGAGAGGTGGGGGTAGGAGGCACTGTTTTGCAGTGGTTCTCCTCTTACCTCTCGGACAGGTCGCAGTCGGTGTTAGTTGGAGGGCAGAGATCGACCCCTAGGCCCCTAACATATGGGGTGCCGCAGGGTTCGGTCTTGTCTCCCCTACTTTTCAACATCTACATGAAACCGCTGGGCGAGATCATTCGGCGGCACGGGATAAAATACCACCAGTATGCGGACGATACCCAGCTGTATCTGTCCGCCCCGTGCCAACTCAATGAAGCGGTGGACGTGATGAACCAGGGACTTGAAGCTGTTAGGGACTGGATGAGGGCTAACAAACTCGTGCTCAACCCGGATAAGACCGAGTGGCTGTTGTGTTTCCCTCCCGCCAATTTGGCAAGTATTCCATCGCTCAGGCTGGGGGGTCAAACATTACACCCCTCAGACAGGGTCCGCAACTTGGGAGTCCTCCTGGACCCACAGCTGACTTTCGAACACCATTTGTCAGCTGTGACCAGGGGGGCATTTGCCCAGGTTCGCCTGGTGCACCAGTTGCGCCCCTACCTGAACCGGGAGGCTCTCACAACAGTCACTCGTGCCCTTGTGACCTCTAGGCTGGAGTACTGCAACGTGCTCTACATGGGGCTGCCCTTGAGGAGTATTCGGAGACTTCAGCTAGTCCAGAATGCAGCCGCGCGAGCGATTGTGGGTGCACCTCGCTTCACCCATGTAACACCTATCCTCCGCGAGCTGCACTGGCTACCTGTCGACCTCCGGATACGCTTCAAGGTGCTACTTACCACCCATAAAGCCCTCCATGGTAGTGGATCTGGGTACTTGAGAGACCGCCTACTGCCAATCACCTCCACACGACCTATTAGATCTCATTGATTAGGCCTCCTCCAAGTTCCATCCGCTGGTCAATGCCGACTGGCAACCACGCGGAGGAGAGCCTTCTCGGTGGTAGCTCCGACCCAATGGAATGATCTCCCCGTGGAGATTCGTACCCTCACCACCCTCCAGACCTTCCGCACAGCCCTCAGAATCTGGCTATCCCGTCAGGCCTGGGGCTAAAGATTGTAACCCGCCCGAATGGTATGAATGTTGTGTTTTAACCATGTATTGTTTTATATGTAAAAGTCTGTTTCCCTCCCTTCCTTTGGATTGTGAGCCGCCCTGAGTCCCCCCAGGGAAAAGGGCGGCATATAAATAAACCTCTAATCTAATCTAATCTATGTCAAATATACACCATTATTCATTCATTCTTCCTTCCTTCCTTCCTTTATTATCTGATATTGAAAAGTGACAACCAATTGAAAAATCTAGAGTTTTTAAAAGCTGTTTTAAAGATGAAGGTACAGGTGACCAATATTAAAGGATTTGAGTTAGAAACAAGCAATCTGTTCTAATCTCATCTGTTGTATTGTACAACAATCTCATCATTTCCGAGTACAGATCAACACAGGCTTATTTTGTTATGGTCCAACATAGAGGATTACTATTCAGATTACTGTTTTAGTCCAGCAAAGAGGGCACAAGTTTAAGGGAGATAATATATATACAATATATGCACTACCAGGGTTATTCTGGTTACCAGTATAATTCTGACATATTTTTTGCCTTAAATAGAAAGGACTTTATTATAAATAGTTCAATATAAATGTGTTTGTAATATTGATCACCTTTTTTATTGTGTACAGACAAATCATAATAAAGAACATTTGATGTGTTCTTTTCAATGAAAATAATTTTCAGGTGGAGAATATGCATAGAACTGAGGGCATATGTAAAAATCATGAAAATTATTATTTTTCACCTGTCATAAAACGATTTCCTGAAATTTTCTCCTGTTTGGAGCTTTTATATAATTTTCATTTCCAAAAGTATTCACCTTCCCATATTCTAAGTCATACTTATCAACTGGAATCAATTATCATTTGAAAGAGGAAAGTTTCAGTTAAGTAGGAACAAATACCATCTGTAATTCGGTCCCTTCAGGCAATGTTGGTGAAAAGGTTCAATGAATTTAAGTTAGCAAATTTGCTTTTGTGCAACTTTTATTTAAAAGGCATTTCAAATGTTTCTAATAGAAAATTAGTCTCTTGGCTTTTTCTTTGACCATAGATGACTGTCCTTATTGGGTGGTACTAAGTAGTATATCTTTACTATACAAGCTTTGTTTGAAGTATCTGCCTATTACAACAGTGTAGATGTTTTCCAGATGTAGCAACTTCAGAATTCAGGACACTAAAGGAAATGATGAATTTTGATTAACCTTTCTTTTGAGAAACCTTTTATATGAAATTATATTGCATAATGTAGCTATTTGATGAACAAAAAATTGTTCTTCAATATATGTCAGAAAGTAAAATGTGACTAAGAACCTGTCATGCATTCATGTTTACTTGGAAGCTGATCCACTGGATCTATGTAAAATAAAACAAGTGCACAATGTACAAAAGTTCCTAATTATATGCCACTATAGTCACACAAAAAAGCTGGTTTAATATTACTGGTTTACAGCAATATAGGCTGGCTAAAACACCACAAAGTTGTGAAATCAGAAGTTGATGCCTTAACAGATGTGCCTCATGACCACAGTGTCATGCAAAATGTCAGTTCTTATATGCATCATGGTTTTGGCCTAAATAACACTCCTCAAATGAGGAAGAAGACGGGAAATCTTTAGAAATCTTTCTAAACACCCTGCCATGCCTATCACCTGCAAATTTAGAAGTTAGGAAGTTAAGAGTAATTAGAATTAGAGAAAGATGAGGATAACTTTGCATTATTGAAATAAAAATAAAATGAATTTGGTTTAAGATTTAGAACAATTCCATAATATGGAGAAGATATGAGACAAAAGTTATTATGTCTGGTTTTTTTAATTAGGAGAAAAATAACATTGAGCAGAGATTGATAAAATTTATAGGATTAATACACATTTTACAAAATTAAGAAATCTTCCAAGGGATGTTCTTGTGCACTTTAATAAGAAATCGACTGGACATCATTTTTTTCAGCAGCATTTTAATACTAAGTTGAGGAATGATAACACAGATGTAAGGAAATTCCAATTAGAATACTACATAGAAGAAAAGAGTATTTTTTTCAGACAAACTTACACAGAAGTTCCATTTAGATTGAATGTTGAATTCTTCCATAGGTTGACTTATTACATTTTTATTATTAGTTTCTATCTTTTAAAATCTTTTAAAATATTTTTTTAACCTTACTTTTAAACTGCAGAGATTCAGACTGAACTCTGGGCAGAAAATAAAAGATTTGGAAAATGTTCAAGAACTGGCAAAAATAGAAATGGCAGTATCTATGACAGATTAGAGCAAACAAAAGCCTCAATGCATTGTGGGGAAACTCAGTTGTTTGGGAACTGAAATTGTTTAAAACAAGTTGATATATAGAGATGTAAAGTCAACATTTGTTATATCATTAAAATAATGTGATAGATTTGCAATGGGAATTTTTTTTGCTTCATAGTGTCAGGCATTCTCCTCCTGATTGATGGGAGATTTTTTCTTCCCTCTTGCATTGCTTTACTGCCTTAGTCCTTTTCTTTAAATTTCTGAATGAAAACGTGAGCAAGAGTAACCTGAGTCCCTTTACCTATGAATATGTATGCTTACATCATTTATTATTTATGCATTAGTCTCTTCCACCTTTCTGGGATGTATACATAAGAAGTGCATTCCTTTGATGGGTGGGGGTTGTCTCTCAATCTTCTTTGGAGAGAGTCCCAACAGCATGTGCTCTCTAATACTGCAGTAATCCCTGGTTATTACCACCCACCCACTCATTTGTTTTTTATTTTAAAAAACAAAATATTTAAGTCAGAAATGTGGGAGAAAAAGTATTTCAGCAGGATTGAAATTTCAGCAGGACTTTATTATAAATAGTTCAATATAAATGTGTTTGTAATATTGATCACCTTTTTTATTGTGTACAGACAAATCATAATAAAGAACATTTGATGTGTTCTTTTCAATGAAAATAATTTTCAGGTGGAGAATATGAATATAAATTCTCAACCGTATTCAACATTTATATTGACTCCTCAAACTAAACCCCAGGCTCAAAGAGGCACCAGAACCTACATGGATGATCAATATGTCCAATTGTCTATTATCCACCACAGAACACAATGTTTTACAGAGAGGCCTCAAGAAGACACAGATGATACCAATCAATCAGAATTTTGGAAGGAGCATTTAAAACCATCAGAAAGAGGAAACAGGGCATCTACGCAACATCTTCCAGCAAATGGATGTCCACACAATTTCATCAAAAAGTACCTGACCATTCAATCCAACCCAACCCATAGCATAACTAACACAAGCTGTGAAAAGGATAGTGCTGTTATATATTAAAGACATCTCAGAAACCACCCACAGCTTATTATAAGCACATGGCATCAGCATAGAACATAAACCAACTAAAGCCTTCCAAAACATCCTAAGTAAACCAAAGGACAGAGCAGCCCCAGAAGAAGAAGAAAAGCTATCTACAATATGCAGTGTAAAATCTGTAATAGCCACTATGTAGGACAAACAGGCAGAAGACTGACAGAACACATCCATGAACTCCAACTAGCAGTCAGAAGACATGATGAAAACTCTTTAATTTCAGTACATATGGACAGACTTAACCATAGGTGGCGCAGTGGTTAAATGCAGCACTGCAGGCTACTGCTAGATCAGCAGGTCAGCGGTTCAAATCTCACCGGCTCAGGGTTGACTCAGCCTTCCATCCTTCCGAGGTGGGTAAAATGAGGACCCAGATTGTTGGGGGCAATATGCTGACTCTCTGTAAACCGCTTAGAGAGGCCTGAAAGGCCTATGAAGTGGTATATAAATCTACTGCTATTGCTATTGCTGCTATATAGTTTCAACTTGGATACTGTGACCATCCTAGACCTAGCAGAGTCCAAAAATGGTAGAGAATTCTGGGAAGCCTGGCACCCTGAGAAATCAATCATCAATAAAAAGCATCTACATATCATTCAAAGGAGACAAATCAAGTCAAAAAAGGAACAACACTCAACACTCAGATGAGTGTAGATTAACACCAAGATTAACATCAGACAAACAGACAAGAAATAAACAATATCCCAACAAGGAACTGCCAAGCAAGCTAACAGTAAATAGCCCAACCAAAGGACCACCATGACCACTCCCACCAATAGTGGCAGGGCAAGATACTAGAATATAAATTGACAGCCAACTCCACTCCCTACCAGCACTAATGTTAATTAGTTTGAAACATCTGCAAGAAAACAACCAAGCTCATACAGCACCAAAGGTCTTCCATTTTAATGCCTTTATTTTTCTTTTTTCACACTTTAGTGAATAAAACTAATCGAAGGAAATCTCTGATATAGTTAGGGGTGGCTCAAAATGTTCTTGAAAACAACAAAAAGCTGAATGAAAAAGTAACCTGAGACTAAATTAGAATATTTTCATTATACATTAAAAATCTTGCCTAAGTGAATATGTGAATGAGTTGAAATGTATCTCCCCTTTTATGCATAAGCACACAAATCTTAGCCATGGCAAATGTGCAGTAAGAAGTCAGTTGCAAAATACATTTTGCAATTCATTTGACATTATGCAGCCTACCTTATTAAAACAAGCTGTTGTTTCTAGGGTTTTGATCAACTGAACTGTATCCAATTAACTAAATTAGAATAGAGAAGAAGTACAAAACATTGGGGAAGGGGTGTGGCTTTGGGTTTTCTTTGTTTTTGGAATCCACTGTTGTATCATGTGAGCCAGTACTTTCCTGGGAAAGCAACGTAAAAGCTGCTAGCTGAAGTCCATGGATATCAGCTTCTTTGGATCAGTGTGTAACATTTGCATATGAGATTTGGACATGATAAACTATAAATCAAATTCTTTAGAAGACTTTCTTAGAACAGAATTATCATTTTCTGGATAGCTTTCTTAAGAAACCTGAAAGTTGCCTTGTTAGGACTCGTGCAAAATGACAGCAAGAATATGCATTGAAAACTAACTCAGAATAAATGATGGAAGAGGTTTTCTCTTTCTATTTCTTTGTACTTCATCTCCTTAATAAGAAACATCTGTTCAAACCAGGCATCAAAACAGTTCACTAGCTCTTTTTCAATAATGCCAAGACACAGCTGGAAAGAGAGATGGATGGTTTGTGCTGAAGATGATGGAAACTCACCAGTGGGTGATGCTTACATGTGTTCTTTTTAAAAGCTCATTAATAGGGAGAAATCTGCTGGGAGGAAGCAAAGATTAGTGGCCTTAATATTATTATTAGTCTAAAGTTGATTTTTTAAAAATATAATTGAACTTAGGTCTTTAAATCCTGCAATAAATATAATAGGCTTATTTTCTTTATAGAAAGTATTACTTCCAGACAGTTCCCAATCTTAAAGGTAAAGGTAAAGGTTCCCCTCACACATATGTGCTAGTCGTTTCTGACTCTAGGGGGCAGTGCTCATCTCCATTTCAAAGCTGAAGAGCTGGCCAGCGTTGTCCAAAGACATCTTCGTGGTCATGTAACTGGCATGACTAAATGCTGAAGGCGCATGGAATGCTGTTACCTTCCTACCAAAGGTGGTTTCTATTTTTCTACTTGCTTTTTTATGTGCTTTCAAACTGCTAGGTTGGCAGAAGCTGGGGCAAGTAACGAGAGCTCACTCTGTTACGCGGCCCTAGGCATTCGAACTGCCAAACTACCAACCTTTCTGATCAATAAGCTCAGCATCTTAGCCACTGAGCCACTACGTCCCAATCTTAAGTGGCCAAAATAGACAGATTTGAAAATACCGTATTTTTCAGAGTATAAGACGCATCTTTTTCCCTCAAAAAAGAGGCTGAAAATCTGGATGTGTCTTATACACTGAATACAGCACTTCTTGCCTCCTGAAACCCTTCCCCTTCACCAAAATGGCCGTGCATAGCCTTTAAGAGCCTTGCAGAGTACTCCTGGGCACTGGGGAGGGAAGAAATGAGTAAAAAACAGGCCATTTTGCCCCTCCCCCAGCCTCCACGAGCACTCTACAAGCCTCCTAAAGGCAATTCATGACCTTTTTTTGAAAAAAATACAAGCCCGTTTTCATGAAAAATGGGCTATTTTGGGGGGGGTCTGCAGAGTGCAAAAACTTTTTTTTTAAATTTGCCTCTTCAAAACCTTGGTGCATCTTATACTCCAGTGTGTCTTATACTCCAAAAACTACGGTAGCTACCTATGAGAGAACAACCTATAGGATCCTTCCCATCATGACATCTACATTTCTTTGCAAGAGTAGTGCAAGAGTAGTGCACTATAATGCAAAAGTGAGCAACAGGTAGACCACAACCCCATTTTTACAGTCCCTACAACTCATAAATTTGGTGATAAGCTAGGCTGAGCTTCAGGGGCTGGAAAAATGAGGTAATAATCTATAAATCCTTAAACCCTAAAATGTAATATCCAGTTTGGTGTAGTGATTAATGATATCAGATTAGAAATCAGGTGATGGTGAGCTCTAGTCCTACCTTACACACCAAGCTTAGGTGGGTGACTTTTTCCCTAGGGGAAGAAGGCAGTAGCAACCACTTTGAAAATACTGCAAAGAAAATAGTATTGACTTGTCCAATTATGCTAGGACTCAAAACTGAGGTAAAACAAACAAAGCCCTAGAACAATGACAAATAAAATAGATTAAATTAAAACAATTTAAAATTAAAACAAAGCAAATGTCCAAGCAGAAAATCTCAGCTAATATTAGTTATGACAACATAGCAATAGCAATAGCAGTAGACTTATATACCGCTTCATAGGCCTTTCAGGCCTCTCTAAGCGGTTTACAGAGAGTCAGCATATTGCCCCGAACAACAATCTGGGTCCTCATTTTACCCACCTCGGAAGGATGGAAGGCTGAGTCAACCCTGAGCCGGTGAGATTTGAACCGCTGACCTGCTGATCTAGCAGTAGCCTGCAGTGCTGCTTTTAACCACTGCGCCACCTTGGCTCTGTCATCATTCACTTTCAAAGTATTATATTCTGTTCCTAGCCCATTAAAAGGTTTTTTTTTTGCAGAGTTTTTGATATGATGTACAAATATGAATTGGTTAAAGGATAATGACCTTTACCAAATAACCAACCATTTCTTCTTCAAAATTTCCACCCCTTTAACCTAAAACTTTGTTTCCCTCTTTTTTTCTTCACCACGAGTAAATTACAAATAGTACAAACATCCCCCAACAAAAAAGTGCGAGGATAAGCATACATCCTGAAGCAGAATAAAACAAATATTTCTTCAAGGGAAAATTTCTTCAAATTGCCAGGAACTAGATTTGCTTCTAGTCTGAAATGTACCCTCACTAGGATGCATCTACTGACCAATATTGGCTGTCTGTGTAATATAATGGCATGGTTTTATTGTTGTGGAGAGGACTCTAGATTTTCAAGTTGGTATGTTTATTTCATTTGCTTAGTGGTTGGATCTCTCCAGTCTTAGGTAATAAAGCAGTTTACTTTTGTGATCCTTTGAGCAACAAATCCCTTCGGAATTATATCTTGATTGACCCATCTGGTATATCTCAGAAGTGGTATTAAGCAAGTTCTGACCAGTTCTGGAGAACTGGTAACAGAAATTTTGAGTAGCACAGAGAACTGGTAAATACCACCTCTGATTGGCTTGTCCCTATCTATTCTCTGCCTCCCAAGTCTCAGCTGATCGGGAGGGAATGGGGATTTTGCAGTATCCTTCCCCTGGAGTGAGGTGGGAATGAAGATTTTGCAGTATCCTTTCCCTGCCATGCCCATCAAGCCATGCCCACCAAGCCACACCATGCCCACCAAGCCATGCCCACAGAACCGATAGTAAAAAATTTGAATCCCACCACTGGTATATCCAGTAGTTTGGAGACATAGAAAAGTCTCTCTGGTATCTTGAGTAAACTAGAACTCGTCCTTCTAGTAGAAGATACAGCTAGGACTACAATGATACAAATTGTGGCTGCCTCACACAGGCCTGGTGTGAACCCCTCTGGGGTTGTTTAGGAGGAAGGATAATTTAAAACTAAAATTATTACCACAAAAAGAAGTGGAGAAAGCAAAAGAATTATTAGCAGTTTTTATTTTGGTCCTTCTGGGAATGGATTGACGTTAGGGAAATTAATTGTTTCTGCAACAGCCACCTTGGCCCAATTCTTTGCAAAAAGTGTTCCATCTCCACCTCTTCTCAGCAATTCTGCCAGCATATTTTAGTCACCCAGGCAGTTTTCCAGGAAGATGTCAGCATTCAGCTGAGCCCAAAATAGGGACTTCCTACTTGCATAAGCAATTATCCTTAACTCTGGCTATCAAGAAAGCAAATTTTGAATTTGTAGTGTAAATTAGTTACTCTTATATTTCAATAACACCAGCAACATTTAAACTAGCCTTTGCTAATATTTTCCACTGACATCAATGAGAATTAAATATGATTAATTGGATCCAGTGTTCAGTTACTTATTGTTACTTATTGTTAAGTAATTTTATATACAAAAGACTTGGGATCTTCTTGGCTAGCTGACAAAAACAGGTGCTAGAAACAGGAAAATATATGAAAGAATCAGTGATATAAGGAAGATATGTTAAATTGGTTAAACAAATATTATGATTATTACTGTTATTAATATTAGTATAATTGATATTAATGCAATGAACATTGTTGTAAACACTTTGATTATTACTTCCTAAAATAACTTGTACCCAGACAAAACACTGTTCAATTGAAGTTGGAATTTTTATCAATATATATATAAAAGCTAAATCCACTCACTCATCATGAAATCTCCAGAACTGTAAAGCCTGCAATCTTGATATTTGGCACAAATGTTCCTCTTGGCTTCTAGGTGCTCACTAAGAAAAGATTTTTCGAAATGACCATCAGATCATTAGTACCGTATTTCTTATATAAAGTATTTATGTATATAGATTAACATGCTCTGATACTAAGGAGTTAGACATTTTATTCCGCCTCCCCACCTGAAAAGAACTCAGTTCCAACTGCCAGTTGCCTCACAGTCTGTTACCTCAGTTCAAACTGGCAGGCGTTCCACTCCTTCACTCAGGAACCGTCTGGGGCTCCTTACAGTATTAAACGTCGGTACCTCACCAAATTGTCTACACCTTCCACCTATGGAACTGCATCTGAACTCAAGGCAGTGGAAGAGATATTCCCTTATGAGTTTTAATCACTGACTATCACTGAGCCAATAGTTTGTGAACTGAATTTCTCCTGCATAGTGTCTCAGCCACAACTCATTTCTTACACTGACGTCCTCAGTTCAGACAAATCTGTTCTTCCTATTGTAACACCAATTAAAGGGAAACGAGGGGAAAATAAATTTCACTTCAATATAATATGACTCCCAGGTACAATATACAGGTGATATAAGCTATGTTACACACAATTATAACAAAAGGATGACTTTAAAAAAAGAAAATAATAAAATCAATAACAAATAACTTAAAGGATTATCTGAATTGATCTGTGTAGATACTGATTTTAAAAATCCATACTTAATAATTTCCCATTTCTTTGAGGAAATGTGCCAATTGCAAAAAACTGATATATTTTTTGAAAACTTGTGTTTTTCTTTGATCAACACTCAAATAAAATCCTCAAAAATATGCTTCCTGTTTGGTCTGGAGATGACACAAGCCTCTGAATTTCATAAAAAAATTGTATATGGTTGAAAGTTGAGATTGTTTAGACTTTTTTAATTGATCAGTGTTTAAACAATATTAGAACTGATTTCAGCTGGAGTGAGAAAGGTTTATATTTCTACCAAATGCATTTCCCATAAATTGGCAGTTGGTAACATCAAACTTGGACTTATTGTTGGCAAACAATGTGCGGCCTAGTAAGATGAGCAGTAGACAACTTGTTATATTTGCTTCAGAGAACCTGATTTTCTTATGCAGCCAATAGCTTAGTGTACTCTTTGAAGTACATCTACATTATACAAATTAATTAGGAAAATCTGAGGAAAAAAGCTTTGGCCTTGGATTAAGAATGAATGTAGTCATTCGGCATCACCCTTTTTATGTTTGGAAGAAAAATAAATTACATGTGTCCATCATGTAGAATAGTAAACTGGAAAAGGGAATTAATAAAGTAATTGCCAGAGGGATAGTGTGAAAACACTAGTAATATGTGTATTGTTATATGTAATACATTAGTCACTTAATTGCATCATTTCTCAACAGCTATTTCTCCCTTGACCACTGTAACATTTCCTTCCTCTTGTCCCCAGACCATGATTGAGACAAACCTAAATCAACTACCAGAATAAATTATTATTTTTACTTTATTCTTGTCACTCTCAGACAGCATCATCAAAGAAATGTGAAGTCTTTTAGGCATTGTGCCCCATTTGAAGGAAATCATCTATGCCCTCTCCTTTTCACCTCATCCATCACTAGTCAACTATTTAGTTTGTGAAGAATGGACTGAGTGGATTATGAAATCTTAAGAAAAAAAATACTCAGCTTGTAATGTGGTCAACACTTGAAAATACATAACCATGTCAGAATGTAATATATTGAATTTTCAGGGCCAAATGGCCAATGTTTTGCCTGTAGAATATGTTATAATAGAACTGTCTGCTCCCACACATGCACCATGGAGGATACAAGGGATTTATTGAGGGTTTCCAAACCCTCCAAAAGTCTTTCCCAGGGAATCCCAATCCATCAACAAGACAACACCCCCTCCCCTCCAATGAGCCTCCCAATTCAGTTCTGAAATATCTCCTGCACGAATCCATGAAGCTGGAGTAGTCCATACAGCAAGGATAAAATAAGAGACAAAATAAGGCGTACACACATTAAATCTCACCATCAAGGTCCAAGGCAAAGGCAAGTCTGAGAAGTAGGTCCAAGTCAAGGCATGATTCCAGGGTCTAAATTCACAATCCAGGTCAGGAAAATCCATGAAGAAGCTTGCAAAAACTATATACTAACATGGACATGTTTCCAGCATCATTCCCTTCCATTCACTATGCTAAATAGCGATTGCCTGCATCCCATCAAGAGATGTAAGACTGCCACCTCATGAGTAGCTGGATGACCACCATTTCTTCTGTCTCCTCTCCACTCTATGTACTCTTGGATCAGGCAGAGGAGGCAGTTCCTCCTCATCCATGTTGGCCAGCTGCAAAAGGCATTAAAACTATTTGCATTAGTAATGAATATCAACATATAGAATATTTAGTAAATAAATAAATAAAAATGGGAGGCAACAGTTATGCAATACTACATTTTTTCTTGACTTTTTAAAAAAAGGAATAAATCCATACAAGAAAATTAACAATAATTAAGGTTATTCTGAAGATTTACAAATCAAAGGAGGGACCAGCTTTAGATCAGCAAATTAAATTGATCTCTTTAAGATGCTCCATAGCCCTTTGAAGCACTTTGCACATTTAGTTGCTTTCTTATTGTTTCCAGGGAGGTAACAGACAATGCTGTAACTTCAGTTCCGTATTTACAAAATGCAGAGGTGTGATGAGTGATGCAAAGGGTCCTCTGTCATTGACATGAGCAGCTAGACATTGGGTTTTCTCACCTCATTAATTTTTTTTCCTATCAGACCTTTTGGGGGTTAAAAAGAAAGTCTTTAATGTTCCTCTGGATTTCATTTCCTTTCTCAGCTCTTGGTTTCTTTAGTGTGGTGAGCCACAAGACTTAATTGCCTTCTCTCTCTTCTTCTCATAGTACATTTCTGAGCACCCAACTTAATGAGGAGTTCAACTAAGTTCTCAGTACTTTAAATACATGTTCAAAGTTGACTCATATAGTAAGGTTCTTGGATCCTGTTAGTTTACCCTCTTGAGAGCTAAATTTATTTTAATCCATGGGTTGAAAGTGGGTTTATATATCTCGACAGTGAGTAAATGGTTACCATGTTAATATCAGTGCTGATCAAATAGTTATGTGTTGTTTTAATACTGGGAAATATAGAATAGAATGGAACGGAACAGAACAGAATAGAATTCTTTATTGGCCAAATGTGATTGGACACACAAGGAATTTGTGTTTGCTGCAAATGTTCTCAGTGTACAGAAGAAAAATAAATAGAATTTCATCAAGAATCCTAAGATACAACACTTAGTGATAGTCATAGGTTACTAATAAGCAATCAAATCATACTAGGAAAAAATAAAACAATATAAATTGTAAAGATATAAGCAACATGGCTATAGTCATAAATGGGAAGGAATAGATGCTAGGAAGGAAGTAAAGAACAATGGCAATACAGTCTTAGAAGATAATTTGACAGTGTTGGGGGTATTAGTTGTTTAGCAAAGAAATGGCATTCGGGGGGAAACTGTCCTTGTGTAGAGTTGTTCTGGTGTGTAGTGCACTATAGCGTCAGTTTGAGGGTAGAAGTTGAAACAATTTATGTCCAGGATGTGAGGGATCTGTAGATATTTTCACAGCCCTCTTTTTGACTCATGCAGTATACAGGTCCTTGATGGAAGGCAGGTATGTAACAATTATTTTTTATGCAGTTCTAATTATTCGTTGAAGTCTGTGTCTCTCTTGTTTGGTTGCAGAGCAAAGTTAGCAAATAGTTGCAAAGTCTACAAACATTAATTTCTCCATATCAATTTCCTTCATGTGATCTATTTCAATTTTCCCAGAGTTGTGGCATAGCATCACATGGTGTTAGCCTGCTTCTGCTGCCTATGTTAACTACATAATAAGTCTCAATCCTGACACAATGAAGTCGAGCCAGCAATGAAGAAATACCTTCCAATGCAAAAAGTATCAAGTTGCCAAGCAACTCTGTCAACTCTGCTAGCATTAGAGAAAAATAAGCATACCGTTCCACAAGTGGTCAGTGGCCATTCTTCAAGCTTGATATCCCAGAAATGGGTTGCTTTTTTAAAAAGTTTTTGAAAGTTTAGATAGCTTTTTTAGCTAGAACACAATATTTACTGAATTGATTCAGCATGAGTCACATTGTTTGTTGTTTTAATATATTTTCCTCTTCATTTCTTTTTTACACCAAAAGAGTTCAGGAAAAATATTTATAAATGTATTATGATGAAGTATACGAATTACATAATGTTCTTTAAAAACTCTATCATCCATAGTATTTTCATTCCAATTTGCTGAAAGACAAAGCAGCTATAGGCATCTGCAGTTTTTCCATTACAGTCTGTGGATAAATATTTTTAATTGATTTCTGAACTATTTTGAATCAATAATTTGCTTTTAATCTCATAAACTTTAATTAAATTCAAATGTCTTCAAATAATTTATATTCAATTTTAACTGATCCAAGCTATTACACAAGCCTAATAATAATATTCTTTTTGCAAGCTTCCAGTTTGATCTACATTCAAACTGAATTGATTGTTGGAGACTTCTAATTAGGATAGTATGACCTAAGTTAAAAATAGATGACAAAGAGAGAGAGAGAGAAACAGACAAACACATTTTTTAAATATGCTGTGAGATTTAAGTTTTGATTAATACCCATGCACCATTTGAACAGTACCAAAAGAATTAATCTAAGCCTGCATGGTAAAATAACCACCAGTTAAAAATAAGAATAAGATATTATAAAATAGAAAGAAGAGAATTGGATTAACCTCGTGTGGAAATGTATTTTTCAGCTTGCTGTTTGGTTTGATTGAGATGGGTGTCAGGCACAAGAAACCAGGCACCTGGATAGAGTTCAAAAACACTGCAAGTGTATTCCATGCAACCTATACGCAAGAATCGATCTATTAAAGATGCAGACAAATTAGCACCAAATAAGATTCAACAGGGAGGGTGGACCTAGATCTCTTTCAGAGACATAGGGATTCAAGACTGATGATGCATTTGACTCCACCCTCAGACTCAGCCTGGTCATCTCCTACAGTGGCTGTTGCTGAAACATAAATGTTTTTTTTATAGAGTTAGAAGAACATGACCTGAGCATTAGGTGGCATGGATATTTGTGGAATGATAAAGTTAAGGTTAATGTAGAATTTAAAAAATCACTCTGATAGATAATATTGCCATATTGAGAATAGGGAATAGATACAAATCTAGGTTGTACCTGAAAAAAAGCACCTCAGCAGTTCTTAACATTTTATAAAGGTGAAATAATAGGCAAGCACAAATGGTTAACATACCAGGAGATACTAGAATTATGTCAAACGGAAATCAAAAGATCAACTGACAGCAGAAGGGATCAAGCGAGTAATTAGTCTGATATCGTTATGTAGACACAAGAGGGCAAGGTTTGACATTCACTGTGGAATCTTATCTAGTCTTTCCCAGTGGCAAACTGCCAGTCTGGGAAGATTCTGTGAAATAGGAAATAGAACAATGAAGTAACTAGTTTAAACTCTCCACGTGTGGGTGTGATTGTTTGTGCCTGACATAAATCTTCTCAAACTGATCACATGTTTAAAAACCATTACTCTTAAAAGAAAAAAAAATGTTACTAAATTAAGACAGCTATAATAAATATTTTATTTGAATTATTTGATTTTATTTTATTATTATTTTATTTTTTAAACCTATAAAGCCCAACATGGCTTGAAAGACCACCTCTCCCTGATTACATCCACATGGTTTACTAGGATGCAACTGCAAGATATGTTGTGGGTCCCATCTATTAGGGATGTACACCTTGTAGGACCACAAAAATGAGCCTTTTGGGACCACCTGTCTCTTTCTCTATGGAACATGATTCTCCCTGAGCTACTACCAGCCCTCACACTGTTGCGTTTTCAATAAGCCCTGAAGATATGGATTTGCCAGTAGGCCTAAGGATGAAAAAAATTATTTATTTTTATTTATTTATTTTATTTATTTATTTGTCAACAAGTACAAGGAAACTAATATCAGTATAGACAAAGACATGAACACAAGAAAAATGGCACAAAAATGAATATAAGTAAGCAAAACATAGCCATAAACATATAAAATGAGTACATATAAATAAGGACAGTAGGACAGGGATGGTAGGCATGCTGGTGTACTTATGCATGCCCCTCTAAAGAAATGTGTAATGTCCACAGTAGACAGTTAAGGTAAAAGGTATGTGGGTTAGAGAAATTAACAACAGGATCAGGTAGAGTTCCAGACATTTACTACTCTGTTGCTGAAGTCGTATTTTCTGCTATCAAGATTAGAGCGGATTGTATTTAGTTTGTATCTGTTGATAGCCCCTGTGGTATTGTGGTTGAAGTTAAAGTAGTTGCTAGCAGGTAGGATATTATGGCAGATAATCTTGTGTACTAAGCTTAGGTTGGCATATATATAAGAATGTAGATGGCATAGTTCAAGGATATCCAGGCCTAAAATTTCAAGCCTAGTGGTATAAGGAATTTTATTGCGAGCAGTGGAGTTGAGTACTTTTCTTGTAAAATACCTCTGGACTCTCTCTAATGTATTAATGTCCAAAATATAGTGTGGGGTCCAGACAGGTGAGTAGTATTCAAGGATAGGTCTGGCAAAGATTTTGTATGCCCTACTTAGCAGTGCAGCATTAGCAGAGAGAAAACTTCGTAAAACAAGGTTGACAACTCTGAATGCCTTTTTGGCAATGTTGTTACAGTGAGTTCTGGGGCTTAGATCTCACACCCCTGGGTGCTTGGGATTACAGGACCCTGGTCTCGGGCTGGTGTTGCTTAACGCCAGGTCCGTGGTACATAAGGCTCCCCTCATTTACGATCTCATACAAGAGGGTAGAGCAGACCTGGCGTGCATTATGGAGACCTGATTGGGCCATGAAAGGGGTGTTCCCCTTAGTGAATTATGCCCACCAGGCTTCTGGGCGTTTCACCAGCCAAGAGCCCAGAGCAGGGGCAGAGTGGTGGTGGTGGTTATTAGGGAAAGTCTTGGATCTCAGGAGGTCACTGTGCCTCAGATAGGCGGGTGTGAGTCCCTTTTTGTGAAATGGGGCCTTGGAGTTCAGGTGGGCCTTTTTGTTATGTACCTGTCTCTCTGCTATGTTTCATCAGCCCTGCCAGAGCTGCTGAATTTGTTAGCTCGATTTGCGGTGGATTTCCCCAGGCTTATGATCCTGGGGGATTTCAATCTGCCTTCCATTAGCGAGACATCCAAGTCAGCTCGGGAGTTCATGGCTTCCATGACGGCTATGGACCTAACTCAGTTAATTCAAGACCCCACCCATAATGGGGGACACACGCTCGACCTGATTTTTGTCTCTGGGCAGTGGATGAATGATCTAGATTTAGGGGAGATTTCTATCCAACCCTTGTCATGGTCGGATCATTTCCCCATCAGGCTTGACTTCCATACTGCTACCCCTACCCGCAGGGAGGCAGAACCGACTAGATGGTTCTGTCCCAGGTACCTGATGGGCCCTGAAAAGTTTCTGATGGAGCTTGGGCCTTTTCCTGAATCCCTTGCTCACAACTTGACCAAAGCCCTAGTGGAAGCCTGGGATAGGGCGGCCACTGGGGCTTTGGATTGTGTTGTGCCTTTGCGGCCTCTGACCCGGTGTCGATCCCGGGTAG
Organism: Thamnophis sirtalis; assembly: GCF_051295495.1. Lineage (NCBI taxonomy): Eukaryota > Metazoa > Chordata > Lepidosauria > Squamata > Natricidae > Thamnophis > Thamnophis sirtalis. The sequence continues at coordinate 48,851,971 of NW_028261388.1, forward strand.
CTCCCAGGTTTACCGAGCAGCTCCGGGAGATGAAATGCCAGAAAAGATGCCTAGAGAGTGGTTGGAGGGCCAGCCGGTCCGAATCTGATCGAACACTAGTAAGAATTCATATTAAATCCTACTTAGTGGGTATAAAAGTGGCAAAACGGCAACATTTTTCCACTCTTATCGTGTCCGCAGATAACTGCCCAGCCGCCCTGTTTAGGGTGACTGACTCCTGACTTAACCAAGGAACTGGGAAAGACCCCTTGAAGGGTAGGGCTGAAGAATTTGTTCAGAATCTGCAGGATAAAATCACTCAGATCCGGACAGGCTTGGACTCTGACTGGGTAGATTCAGGCAAGTCGACGGGGATGAATCTTGTGGAGACCACCTGGGATGAGTTTGACCCTGTGACCCCCAAGGGCATGGACAGGATTATGGGGAGACTCAGTGCTGCCACTTGTGTGCTGGACCCATGAACCTCTTGGTTAGTCTCGGCTTCCTGGGAGGTGACACAAGGCTGGCTCCAGGCGATTACCAATGCTTCATTGAGAGAGGGGTTCTTTCCCACTGCCTTGAATGAGTTGGTGGTGAGGCCCCTCCTTAAGAAGCCTTCCCTGGACCCAGCTTCTTTAGCCAACTATCGTCCGGTCTCCAACCTTCGCTTTGTAGCGAAGGTTGTTCAGAGTGCGGTAGCATGTCAGCTTCCCCAGTTCCTGGATGAAGCTGTCTACCTGGATCCATTTCAGTTGGGTTTCAGGCCTGGATACAGCATGGAGACAGCATTGGTCACATTGGTTGATGATCTCTGGCAGGCCCGGGACAGGGGCTGCTCCTCTGTCCTCGCCCTATTAGACCTCTCAGCGGCTTTCGATACCATCGACCATGGTATCCTACTGCAATGACTCGGGAGGTTGGGAGTGGGGGGCACCGTTTTATGGTGGTTCTCCTCCTACCTGTTGGATCGGTTGCAGTTTGTGTTGATTGGAGGGCAGGGATCGACCCCGAGGCACGTCACTTGTGGGGTGCCCCAGGGGTTGGTTCCCTCACCCCTTCTGTTCAACATATATATGAAACCACTGGGTGAGATCATCCGTGGTTTGTGGGTATGGTATCATCAATATGCTGATGATACCCAACTTTTCATCTCTACCCCAAACCACCCAAACGATGCTCTCGACGTGATGTCCCGATGCCTGGAGGCTGTGCGGATCTGGATGGGGAGGAACAGGCTCAAGCTCAATCTCTCCAAGACTGAGTGGCTGTGGTTTCCGTCATCCCGATTTGTGCATCTTGTTCCATCTTTGATGATAGAGGGAGAAATTTTCGCCCCCTCAGAGAGAGCCTGCAATCTGGGTGTCCTCCTGGATACATGGCTTAGTTTAGAAAAACACCTGATGGCCGTGACCAGGGGGGCCTTTTACCAGGTTCGCCTGGTACATCAGTTGCTCCCTTCCTGGATCAGGATGCTATGTACACAGTCACTCATGCCCTCATCCTTTCTCACCTGGACTACTATAACGCTCTCTACTTGGGGCTGCCCTTGAAGCCCGGAGGCTTCAGCTGGTCCAGAATGCGGCTGCGCGGGTTATCATGGGGGCACCTAGGTGCTCCCATGTTACACCCCTTTTAGGCAGCCTGCACTGGTTGCCGGTTGTCTTCCGGGTGCGATTCAAGGTACTAATTACGACCTTTAAAGCGCTCCATGGCTTAGGCCCAGGATACCTGTGAGACCACCTACTGCCACTGGTAGCCTCCCACCATCCAGTGCGATCCCACAGAGTTGGCTTCCTCAGGGTGCCGTCGGCCAGACAGTGTTGGCTAGCAACCCCCAGGGGGAAAGCCTTCTCTATGGGAGCACCTTCCCTCTGGAATGAGCTGCCCCCGGAGCTTTGTATAATCCCTGACCTCCGGTCTTTCCGATGCACCCTAAAAAGTTGACTTTTCCAGCAAGCCAGCCTGGCCTGAGCAAAACAAAACAAATTATTGATCATTGTTAATTTTAATTTTAATTTTTTAAAAATGTTATTGTTAATTCTAATTGGGTTTGTTTGAGATATTCTATTTAATTTTTTTAAACTTTTGTATTATGTGTTTTTTAAATGTTGTACGCCGCCCTGAGTCCTTGGGAGAAGGGCGGCATATAAATCCAATAAATCCAATCCAATCCAAATGAGTACTCCTAGGTCTTTGACAGATGTGGGTCATCTTTTAGATTATTTCCACCCAGCTTGCATTTGATGTTCTGATTTTTATTGCCAATGTGTAGGACTGAGCATTTGTTAACAGAAATTTGGAGTTGCCAATTGTTTCACCAATCAGATACATAATCTAGGTCATTTTGTAGGGTAGTAGAATTATCTGTGGTGTTAAATAGTTTTACATCATTGGCAAAGAGGACGCAGCTGCTTATAATATGATCACAAAGGTCGTTTATGTAAAGTAGAAAGAGTGTTGGTCCCAGAACACTGCCTTGGGGAACACTACTGTTAACTGGTGCAGGGTTTGATATAGCGTTTCCAATTTGACTACTTGTTGCCTGTTTGATAGGAATGCAGCTATCTACTTGTGCAAAGATCCAGAAATGCCATAAAAACTTAGTTTTCACAAAAGTTTACCACTGAATCAAACACTTTGCAGAAGTCTATGTAGATTGCATCTTTTGCTTTACCCTGGTCGAGTTGAGAGGTCCAAATGTTTTTGCAATATATGAGTTACAGATTAAAGGACAATTTTTTCCTGAAATCAAATTGCTTATTAGAGTCTAGATTGTTTGTCTATAAGTGGAGGTTGATGGATTGATTTATGATGGATTCCATGACTTTACAGGTGACACAGCAAAGGGAGATTTGTCTGTAATTCTCAACAAGGCCGGGATCTCCTTTTTTGACTAAAAGTATGACTGTTGCTAATGACCATAGATCAAGCAAATCACAATTTTGATTATGTTGCTGCTGCTGTTGTGGGGTTTTATGTTACAGATTTTTAATGTTGTTGGTCACCCAGAGGTACCTGTATGTGAGTGAGGCTGCACTATAAATTTGTATAATAAAATGTAATACCTTTCTAGGGCAAGTGAATCCTCAGATCAGACCTAAAATAGGACTAGAACTCAGCCTTTGATACCTCAACCACTACACCAAGCTAAGTTACTAAACATATATAATTAACATAGAGATGAAACTTTTTTCATATCATGTTATTGGATGTCATCATTGTCCTTCATATTTTATTCTCCACTCCCTTCTGTCAGTGTTTTGTGTATGAGAGGAAACAGGTCTAGGACAACTTGGCACAGCCAATTCTCTGTAGCCAACTCACCATTCTCAACTGACCATGGCCAATTTGCCATGGCCAACTTGCTATGGCCAACTTGCCATAGCTAACTCACCATGGGGTAACTCACCATGCCCATCTCACTGCAGGACAACTTGCTGCGGGACAAGATAACATTATTATTGAAGAAATGTGGAATACAATCATTAAAGAAAGAATGCCAAAGAAGGGACAAAATGAATTGTGAATGACAAAAATTGAAATAATATTTTAATTATTTAAATAATTAAATTGAATTGTTGAATTGTCCTATGACAAGTTAGCTATGGCAAATTGGCAGCAGAAAGTTGTCCCATCCCTAGAAGAAACAGTCCATAAGCACAGATTATGTAAAATGAACAAATTAAAGTTAGTTCTGATCGTTTTTCTCAAGGAAGCAGTGTAGCTGTCTAATGTTTGAAAGATGTGTTTTTATTCACATTTACTCAACTCATGAGACTCAAGTTGACCACATTTAGAAAAGATGGCTTTTTAAATACTTTTTAAAATATAAATTTTAATATTTTAATGATGACTAGCATACAAATCTGGCACAACACAGTCTTACCATCATATAACCAAATATTCTAAAATAATTAGTTCTACAATAATATACTTTACTGTGAAATAACGATTAAAATATGTAGATTATCATTTCACACATTTTACCAGAAGAATTTGGTCAATAAAGAAAACTACTTAAAATATAGATTTCAAATGTGTCCTAAGGCATGATATTCTTGGCAATTTTTCTCTTTCTTGTTTCATGGCCTTCCAACTTGACTTACTCTGCAAAATGAGAAACTTTTCAACAGGACATCATTAAGTGGAGCCTTTGTATATTTTTTTTCAGGCCTGGCATATATCAGTTGGTTCCCTGTTATAATCCTCATGTGACAAATGTTTTCCAATTCAGTTTATCAAAAGCAGTAACATTTCATAGATGTTGTTGTTTCAGGAGAACATATCATGTTACTTCTCTTCCTTTGAAAAGAGCTAAGCAGTTTTATTTAGGATTAAAATAAATCTGCTCTTGAAAATATAATTTGAATTGTACTCCATTTTTTAAAAATGTTAAAAATACTGTTACAATAAAAATATCTTAAATAAACTTTAAACATAAAGTATCTTCAGGTTTACATAATCCTATAACTTGCAAAATTGCAACTCTATATTGGTGCAGAATGGAACAACTGAAACCCTGCTGAAAGTACAAGACTGCAGGGGAAAAGAGCAATAGTACAGAACCTGCTATTTCAGGAAAGGTTTACTGCATGCTATTGAGAAAATTTTCTGTGTTAAATGCAAGGACAGATGGTTAGCAGGGGGATTTGAAGATTAGTTTTATGTTTGGGGTAATCTGTTGAATTTTTTTTTCTATATACATATACATATACACATATATGTATACATATACACAAACACAAACATATACATACATACTAGCAAGCATCAGAATTTCATTTTTTAATATGTGCCAATGTTCACAGGAAAAAAGTGACAATAAAGTTGATCTTATCCTATAGCAATAGCACTTAGATTTATATACCACCCCATGGTACTTTACAGCCCTTTCTAAGCAGTTTACAGAGTCAGCATATTGTCCCAACAATCTGGCTCCTCATTTTACTGACTTCAGAAGGATGGAAAGCTGAATCAACCTTGAGCCATTCAAAATTGAACTCCTGGAGTAAACCTGCAGTACTGCATTCTAATCATTGTACCACCATGGCATGGCATGGCAGGGCAGGGCAGGGCAAGGCAGGGCAGGGCATGCCTTTCAACTGGCCTGCTTGTTGCTGTTTCAAACATATGTCAGAATTTAATATTAATGGTATTGGGGTTCTTTCCCATCTTTTAGTCAGGAGGAAAGTGTATTACCACCATACTTTCATATACTTAAGCAATAAAGCCAACCAATATTCCTATCTTCAAACAATGCAGGGTAGTTTCAGGCAGTGATCAGCCTATTGCCCTTTCTCCTCCCACCCAGCAAAATCTGTTGATCGGAATTTATCTGTTTTAACCACCAATTATTCTAAACACTTAGTGGTTTAATCATTTAAACTTTTCTTTGAATTATTTATTGTATGAATAAATAATTCAAATTCAATAATTATTTACTGCATGAATATTTTAATGGACCTAGCAATCTTCCAAGGAACTGATAGCCCTATAAACCAATATGCAGTAATTTGGGTGTTCTTTAGAATGAATCAGTTATAAAATCATTTCATAGCAATATCAATACCATGTCTGGACTGTCCATTTGGCACATTTTTTTGTGGGAATAAGAGAAAAAATACTTTTTTCCATCAGGTATCTAAAATGACTTTCTGGATGCCTCAGGCTAGCAATGAAATTAATGCAATATTTTAAAGACAGGACCTCTAAAAAAAGATATCTAGTCCTCTCTGTGCTCTGAAATGGGATGTAATATAGTACAATATTATACATTACAATTTAATATAGTAATTATTTTTACTATATTAAAAGCAACCCCTCAATCCATCATAAATACCCAATAAAAATAAAAATAGAAAGCTTCTAAAATGTAAGGCTCCTTAGTTAAAAGAAAAATATTGAATAGATCTCAACTCTTACACATTTATGATTTGAAAAGACATTTTACAGTGACATTTGTATCTAAAATTTGATCACTGATACCAAATGGATAGATAGCAAAATTTCTATCTTTAAATTTATTTTTCTACAAATTAATACATGTGGAGCATTGTCTTCAGTAAATCAAAGCTATATGAGCCCAAATCCTCCACTGATTTTCCTTGATACTTTATGGAGAAAAAGTACATATATCTATTTCCACAAGGTGAAGAAATTGTTATGGCATAAAAGAACAACATGTTTGCCATAAACCATCTCACACTAGAGTTTCTGACATACTGCATATATTATAAGTGAAAACCTAAACTCCAGCCATAAAGCTTTGTTGGATTTGGCCCTGTTTAAGTAGGAGATATTAGTTATCATGTCTGCAGGCTAACAGTTGTCACTATCAATATTCTACTTTGTACCGATTGTGATCAATTGCAGTTCTTGTAAATATCTCCTACAAGAATTAAAGTTTTTTATCATTTTTATCATTTTTTAATGTGCTCCCATTTTCTTACAAAGAGCTCAAAATCAGAAGTTGTAAAGGAGTTAGTTAGTGTTTATAAGAATTAAACAGTTCTTATAAGACATGTAAGGTAGACCTGAAGGATACTTGTCCTAAAGGGAGAAACTAGGAAAACTGTACTATACATAAAGGGTTTTAGTTGTGTCCTCCCTTTTCTATATATAAAAAAGAAATGCTTTCTTGTAAAGGAAAAAATATCACTTGCTTGTAATGATTAACCTATTGCCGTCATAGCGAATCTATGGCACGCGTGCCAAAGGTGGGACACAGAGCCCTCTCTGTGGGCATGCACACACTGTCACCAGCTGCTCTTTGGGTTTCCAGATGTGCCAGATAATCTTCATACATGCCGGAGCGCTGGAAACCGAAAGACTAGCTGGCCAGTGCACATGCACATGCTGGCCAACTGGTCTTCGGGTTTCCGGCACTCTGCCACACACAAAGACCAGCTGGCGGTGCACATGTGCATGCTTGAAACCAGAAGATCAGGTGACAGATATGCACATGTGCACTGACCAACGGGTCTTTGAGTTTTCATGGCACCTGCAGGCACATGCATGCACGTGTGTTCCCGTGTGGGCACTCGATGCCAAAAAGGTTCATCATTACTGATTATTAGCTCATTTCTCTAAAATTCCATTTCTTCTTTATGTCTATTTCTAAGTCCATTACATCTAGTCTGCATATTAAGATACAAATTCCAGTAGAATAGAGATATGGAGGTGAATTTCCATTAAAATAGAAATGAATAAAATTCCTTGAACCTCCATAGTTTCAGAAATTACATAGCTTTAACACTGAAACTGCTTTTACTAAGGCAACTTGGCCCAGGACCAGGAAAGTATACTAATACAAAAATAAGGAAAATGGTAAATTGTGAATTGAGAAATACCAGAAGTACAAGCAAGATTTTGAAGAGGCAGAAGGACTAGAGATCAAATTGCTAACATACGCTGGATCATGGAGAAAGCTACAAAGTTCCAGAAAAAACATCAACTCAACATTAAGAAAACTAAGATCATGGCATCCAGTCCTCTCAATTCCTGGCAAATAGATGGGGGGAAAATTGAGGTAATGACAGATTTTATTTTCCTGGGCTCCAAGATTACTGCAGATGGAGACTGCAGCCAAGAAATTAAAAGACACTTGCTCTTGGGGAGGAAAGCTATGGCAAATTTAGACAGCATACTAAAAAGCAGAGACATCACCCTGCCAACAAAAGTGCATCTAGTCAAGGCTATGGTTTTTCCAGTTGCAATGTGTGGCTGTGGACGTTATACCATAAGAAAGGCTGAGCACCAAATAATTGAAGCCTTTGAACTATGGTGCTGAAGAAGACTCCTCAAGTCCCTTGGACTGCAAGGTGATCAAACTGGTCAGTCCTAGAGAAGATCAATCCTGACTGCACTTTAGAAGGCCAGATCCTGAAGATGAAACTCAAATATTTTGGCCACCTAATGAGAAGGAAGGATTCACTGGAGAAGAGCCTAATGCTGGGAAAGATTGAGGGCAAAAGAAGAAAGGGATGACAGAGAATGAGGTGGTTGGATGGAGTCACCGAAGCAGGAGGTGTGAGCTTAAATGGACTCCAGAGGATGGTAGAGGACAGGAAGGAAGGAGGAATATTGTCCATGGGGTCGTGATGGGTCAGACACAACTTTGCAACTAACAACAACAAATTAAAATACTTTCTGGGAAAGAAAAAATGAAAGGAAGGATCAAAGATGGATCTGATCTAGTTACATTTCTTTTATAACATTTTATTTTCTAGAAACTTTTCAAGTAGTAAATATGTTAGTGAAATAATTGATTGGTTGGTTGATTACATTACATTTATTTTCCACAACAAAACTGAAGGGAATCTATGAAAGGTTTGTGAATAATCAGATCAAAATAAATGAACTGCAGTGGTTTTATATTAGTATAATACTTGGAGTTAACCTACTAAAATTTATGAAATTGAAATGACTCATTATTGATATCTGCATAAATACTTCTGCATTCATTCCCACCTGGCACATGTGCCCCATATAACACTATCAAACTGTGCACCTCCCATACAGTTTGCCAGTCTGGCCACATTCACACTACAATGTGGCACAGCAGCCATTATCCTCATGCTGGCCTACTTGCAAACCACCCAGTAATTCCAACTTCTCACTGACTTTACTTATTGGAAGCCAGCCAAGAAGGACCTTCCCTAATGACCTACAATTCTCACTTGTGAGATTGCCAGATTGCCATTGCTAAACAATGTGACATTGGGTTTAGCAATGGCAATCCTGGTAACCCACATTGCCTTCATTAAGTAAGGTCTACCTATATTCCTTATCTTTCTTATATCATAGAACTCACTGGCTATAGAAACCAGTGTAGACTTTTTATCTGGATTTATTTTAGAATTGAAGAAGAATAAATATCAGAAAGGTTGACAAACAAACATTGATAAAGGCAGGATTTAATCTCTCACTATCTTGCTGAGATTTTGATTGAACCAGAGATCTGCTCATATGAAAAGGGGGGGGGGGAAGTTACCAAACCATTAAATTAATATACTAACATCAATTAATATGTGTAGTTCACATTGGCAGGTACCCTAAATTCAGTATATGATGATGAAAACAAATGAGAAGCACAAGTTAAAGCAAAGAACATCATTCAGCTAGATTAATTTACTGCTTTATACCCAAATTCTCTCAGAAGCCTCTGATTTATAATTTATAATGTCAAAAGTCAGTCCTTGGTCAGACAAGTTTATTCAACACCCCACATCAGATTAATATTTTAACAAGGAACAAATGTACATATCATCATTATTTGTTTAATATTGCATTTAAATCCCATCCTCTGAAATCTCAGGATTGGCTGCTTAGCAATGTTCCCTCCTTCATTTCTTCATAACAAAGAAGTTTGATACCCTTGTCTTAAAGAAGCTGATAGACCAGTCTTCCTAGCCAATAAAAACTTTTCTAGACCACCTTAAATTTTAGGAGGAGAGCAAAAGTTATAAATGCTGGTTACTATAAAAACTATTAATGTCTACACAGGCTGTCACTGACATCTTGTGGCCAGATTGTGATTTTAACTGAAAAACTGAGTGTCTTGTGATGGGTGGGTGGGGACTTGAGAACAAACGAATGTTGCAGAAAACAAAGACCATTGATGACACAAAACTTCTATTTGCAAAATCTGTGGATCAGATAAACTTAACTGTACTTTAAATGAAAGTTGGAGAAGTTAGGCTACGTTGCTCTAAAAGAGGGATAAGCTTATTTTTTTTAATATTACTGTTCTATATATCTTGGATCTCAGTATCAAAACACCAAGGAATAATTTGTGATGTGATGTGAAGTTAATAGCTTCTGGCTAACATTTGCTTCCACTTTTTAGGCTGTGATACAGCTGACCTTGTGGTGACTCACTGCTGCATGATAGCAGCTTGCCCATTTAAAATGTTAGAGTGAAGCCTTTTGATATTTAACAGAGCTGAAAAAAAATGAAACCCATTAAATCTAAACCTTCTTAAGCACTTTCCTCCGTTTGAATAAACACCCCATTAAAAGCCATTCATTTCCCTTCCCTCTCTTATATTCCTCTCCAAAATTAGACAGAATGCCGTCAGGAACTTTACTGCCTTACGTATGTTGAGAAAGCTGGAATATGGATCTGAATTTTTTTCCCCTTTTTATTCCTAAATCAAAATAAATAAAATCATGGAAAGTGGGAAGTGGCTGTCCATTTTTCTTTCTGCTTTATTCCAACATTCTTAAACATCTGAAATCCCAAACACTTTGAACTGTTAAAAATTCATATAACAGGATTTTAATTTCTCTGTGTCTTTCTCTTTTTTTATATAACTACTATCACCGGACACTCCATTGGCAGACCCCAGCCTTTGAATCAACTCTGCTAACTAACCTACCCATTGCTAAAATGGAAAGGAAGGACAATTAAATATAAACCTGTTTCCACCAGCATGTTTTCTGATTAAAAATGAAGTGAGATATTGGTGTGGTTGAGAATGTGATGGAAAGAACGCTCAGACAACTGATCTGAACAAAGGCAGTGGATCCAGAGGGTCATTTGTTGAAAGCAGTGAGTCATCATACCCTATGCTTTGAGGCAAGGAGCCCTGATGTGAGAATGCAAAGCCAAAACATACAAAAGCTGTACTCATCCAAATTAGAGTACAGAGCCAAGCAGCAGTCAGGTGTGGTCCAACAAGTAACAAAGATCATCCTCAATTGGATTAGGATAAGACAATCTCAGTCAGTTAAGAAAAATACAGGGCTCATCTGCTATGGGGACAAGGGTTCACTCCCTCTCTGCAGCCTCCCTAATACCAGTGCTTCCTTTCCCATTCATGATGCCAAAAAATGTGCTGGAAAACTCACCCAAAGAACAGAACAACTGCAAAAGACTCAAAGCAATTGTTTTATTGACTACAGTGATTCATCAGACATTAACCCTTAAAGCAAACAGCCTCAAAGTTATAAAGATAGATAGATAGATAGATAGATAGATAGATAGATAGATAGATAGATAGATAGATAGATAGATAGATAGATAGATAGATAGTCTAGACTAGACTAGACTAGACTAGTATGCTATATCTAGACTAGACTAGACTAGACTAGACTAGACTAGACTAGACTAGACTAGACTAGACATAGCATACACATATTGATTATAACTTGTTAGTGTGATGTTCAGGCTTTTCAATAACCTTTCAGCCTTTCTTACAGATTAAGGATGAGACTCTTGGAATACTAATGCTTACTTATAAATTAGGACCTGCCATTACAAAGCTAATCTAGCATGTTAATATGGGATTATATAATATGTAGGAGAGAGGGAGATATGCATGCAAATGTCTGTGAGGATTGGTGTTATAGAATATCTTTATAAAGACCATTTACAAAACACACACACACTCACAGAGTATTGTGAAGAAGGTATGCCTGAATTATTTAGGTATTTGATTGAGTGATTGAGTGATTGAGTGACTGGCTGACTGATTGACTGATTGATTGATACAGCCATTCATTTCACCAATTGCAACTCTGCAGGGAAAATATATGTAAAATTAAAAACAAAAGAAAATATCATGAAAGTAACAAAATATTTCTTAAATTATTAATAAAATACTAACAATGGTGCAGAATAGTAATCTAACAAAATCCATGCAACAGTCATACTCAAAAGTCAAGCTCACCTAATATCCATATAACAAATTAGTTATCCAACATGCAGAAAACTACCCTTAGAATTGATTGGGCTGTTTATTTCTATAAATATCTGTCTAAGCTCCAAAATGAAAGAGAGGATTTAATCAGTAGTACAGTCCAGGTCAGTGGTGGGATTCAACCAGTGTAACAACTGGTTCGCTGAACACACACAGTGCGTTTGAAAACTTACCTTCTACTGCAGCCCCGATGCAAAACAGCTGAGGTGCAGCAATCCATTCTGCCACACGTAACAGCTGGGTTTCAGAAAAGGGAATATAGGTCAGTATAGTCCTGATTGTTGGAGCGAATCAGTTCATTCTCAGCTGATGGAGCTACTGGTTCACCCAAACCATCCAAACCGGCTGAATCCCACCCTTAGTCCAGGTCTATTAAGAAATCTGCAATACTGGAACAAGCAGATGAACAGGAAAAGTGAATGACCAGTAGAAAGGTATATGGACTCAGTTACAGTGGCAATGAGTTCACCATTGGAAGATACATTATATGTGTTTGCTGAGAGTGGACACAACATGATGGCACATAAGCAAGCAAGCAAGAAAGAAAGTGCAGAGAATTCATTTTATTATTTAGCCATGTTTTTCTGCTATTTTTAGATTTGAATTACTTCATAAATAAATTTGGATTTCTATTTAAATTTTAATTTAGCACATTTATAAAAAACCTGCAACTGGGATTCTACCATAAAGCATTTCTTTCTTGTAGCTAATTTTGAAAGAATAATAATCCTGGAAATTAAAATATCTTTCATTAGCTAGCAATTAGCTAGGAGGGCATTGATTCTATTATTGTATTCCCACTCTCAAAAAAAGATAAAACACAAAATTCCAAAAATTAAAAAAACAAAAAACAAGACTTTTAAAACGTGCATTAAAAAACTAACACATATGCACATATTTTCCCCAACTGAATACTGACTAATATTTTACTTCAATATTGGTTTCCTACTCCTTGCATAACAGCCACCCACAATTTTAAACTACTAAATCTATTTGCAAATTATTAACCCGTCATCTTATATTACATCAATGAAAAAATACAGTAGTTAACCAGAGGAACAATAGTAATAATAAAAAGGCAAAATCAATGTTTCAAAACTCGCTGTTACCAAACTGTTATTGTGATCAACTCATAGAAAATTAACCATGGCATCTTATATATCCCAAATTGTACCAAGAGTTTACAGTGAATCTTCTTTGATCAAATATCCATGATTGTTTCTTAATGCCATCTCTTATCAATTATTGTCTGGTTAAATATAATAAATGCAATTCTCAAAATAAAGTCCAGATAAAATTCTTTTCCAGTTAAGTATAATAAATTCATTCCCCAATCTTATTCAATCCTCTTAGGGAAAACCAATTTATCACTTCTTCTCTCAGTCAGGTTTTTGTTATTGTAAAAGAATGCAGACTTGAACTTCAGAAAGTTGTGTGCAATTGACTTGGCCTATTTCTTTCCAATTAATCTGCTGCTTTTGTGAACCTAATTCATCCAGAGCTACATGCATCTGAATATTTTCCACAATCATTATCATTTCATCAAACTTTTTTTTAAAAGCTTTCAACTAAGGATTGCATGTTACTTTTTTCAGATATCAGCTGCATTTGCTTATCTGTAAACTGATACATTGTTACTCTGTGTAACTTGGCAATGATAGATAAGAGAACACAGGAAACATCATTGAAGCAAAGTGAAGAAATAGATAAAGAAGCAGCAAAGCTACTTTCTGTTATTTCAATCCAAATTTAAAAGAAAACTTTTTTTAAAAACTGCAAATATTTTGCAAATTAATAAAATGAAAAAACACTGTAGTGAGAGTCCAATATTGCTGTAAATCAAATGAAAGCACTTTCATTACCTAAAAAGAACCATTTTTTTCTTATGGAAAAGCAAAAGTTATTCAAAACAACAACATAAATCAAAGCAGGGGAGAACAGACAAAGATGGGGAAGGGGTTAAATATATCAGAATTCAACCAGCCAATCACCTTTTAAAGATAGAAAGCAAGATGAAACAAAATATTCAAAAAGTGAAATTAAAACCCAGGCATGTTTAAGAAAATGAACTGAGGAGAGGGAAATGGATGACTGGTGATTTTTCAATTCTCCCATGGGGATCTGGAATCTTTAATACTCCTCTTTCCAGGTGGATCCACAACTGTCGGAAAGCCATATTGGGTTATTCTTAAGTGCCCCCATTCAAATCCAGGGAGCAGCTCTGCCAAACTGAAGAACTACCTTTGGCAGCAAAATCAGCAGATCATTGACAGGAAAAACATAAATTTGTACTATTCAGCAGACATTTTGTGGAGGAATCTCCTCAACTGGAATTTGTTGAGTAAAAATAAAAAAGAGAATTCCCATAAAAAAATCTCTGAAATAATATGTATAGTTTGTGAAATGTATTTTAGGAATATGTAAACTACTGCTTTTATCTTGCTCTTTCTAAAGATTGTATAATAAGATGTGACTTTATATTTAGAACATAGAATAACATAGAACATAGAATAACAGGGTTGGAAAGGACCTTAGGGGTTTTCTAATCCAACCCCCTACTTGAGCAGGAGACCTTAAACCATTCTGGACAAACAGTTGTCCAATCTCATTTCAGTTTATAGCATATCCTGCTTTATGAAAAATGCTACAACAGCACGGTGGCTGTAAAATTAGCCTTAAAAGTAGAATATTGCTGGTTCTAAATCTGGTAGTGACGTAGTGTTCCTTAATTACAGTACTAGAGTTTTTGTTGTTTACATTTTTCTGTTTTTTGTTTCTTTGTTATCAAATAAGTCAGGATTATACAATTTTAGCATTTTTTAAAAATCGGTTAAGGCAGAAATTATTATACTTTAAGTACTCTGGATATACTCAAAACCACATCTTCTTGTTCAGAATTCATTTCCGATATTAGTTCATTTTGGACTGTTTCTTAGCTCAAATCTACCCCGAAGAATTGTTTTGGGGATAAAATGAAAGGAGACCTCCATCTAAGTCATCATTGCAAAATGATGCTTTTGTAGCATATGCATGCTACAAATGCGTAAACTCTTTTGTCTACTTAAGTTTATATACTGACTGACCTACTAAACTTCAACATGTCAGCTTCAGCATACAAAAAATAGTTAATTTATGGCTTTTTACCAGGTTATTATCAAGAACACACCATTCATTTTCTATATTTCTTACTAATTTCAGTTTGCCATCTGAACAGATGTAGTTGTCAAGAACATTTCACATATAAAAGTTGGACAAGGGTTGATAGCTGAAAATTATTCACTCTTAAAATGAGCAGTGACCCAAAATATTAAGGAAACAGGCACATTTTCATTTGTCTTCTAAATATGTCTTAGCATAATAGGATCACTCAGGAGAGGTTTTGCTTCATGAAAACTTGGAAGAAACTACTGTGGACTTTATGCATTTTTCTGTTGATCTTTTTCTTCCCTTTCCAAGCATGTAATTAAGCTGTGAAAGCGAATGGTAATTTAGTCAAGAAAAGCTGTAATTCAAATCTAACTGTTTGCTTGGTGCATCCTTTCATCAATAATTGCTCAGATAAACAGGGGCTTCTTCTCTTTCCCAAGAGATGTGCAAGACTTTCCAACTCAAGAAACTTTATAAGGCTTCTGGTTTCTAATAATTCCCTGCACAAAGGCTTCTTGCCACATCTCTATGGGGGGGGGGGGGAATAGCTAATCAATATGAGAAATATCAATGCAAGCATTTTGGGCAAAGATAAACATAGTATTTGCTATTGAATCAGATAATATAACAAGTCTCCAAACAGCAACTCAATAGCTGCTAAGATTTCTGAACTCTGGCTGCAAAATATAATATAAATTCACCATATCTTGAGTCAGATCATGGCTTGATGAAAATATATTCTAATAGTCCTTATAAACAGCTAAATCTTATTCTTAAAATGTGTATATTTTTGTAACATCTCTAGATTCTTATCATTTAAATTACCCCTGGAAGTAGAAATCTGTTTATCTAATGGTATCCAGCAGTGTAAACAGAATTTTAGTCTCTTTTTAATATTAGGTTATTTATTGTAGAAAAATGTTAATGATAATATAAGAAGTCCAAGAATCAACAGTTTGGTCAAAATTATCTACTTTCAGGCCTTATTTTAAAATTGCTAACAAATAATTAATAAATTTGATACTATTCTTCCCAATTGGGATTTAAAATATTTTCCAACCCTTTCTTTCTCTTGAAGTATCATCTCTTTTATTAAAATCTCAGATCACCAATACTTTATTATTGATGGCTATCAATTATGTTTGTTAAAGTAAATTAAAACAAACAATTCCCTAAATTGTACATCAGAGTAAAGTCTGAAGTGATTTATACTCATCATGCCCCACTATTCCTCTACTGATTTTTCCCCTTGAGGTTACATTTTAAGCAACAAGAATCTGAAGACTGACAAATATATAATCAATTAAGTTTTCCTAGATCATGGCTTATTTAGTCAGATTCATAGAATTTGTTCTGAGAAACAAATATTTTTTAGCCATTCTCGGATGGAACAGAATACGGTAAAAAGAGAAGTAAGAGACAGAAATCCAAATAATAAACATAAAGAAAACAGTACTTAGATGTGACATAGTCATTTGTGCATCAAATTCTAGCTTAGCTGTTACATGATTAAATTAATGTTTATAATTGTATGCATTACTAAGATGAATCCTTAATTTGAGTCCCCTGAGTTAATGTGAATATTGTGCCCTATGAAAGAATGGGTGTGTTCTAACCTTTTATGCAAAAAGTGAAACATTTCTTTAAAAAAAAAAAAGAACATGACAAAGGAAGATTGTACTAGTTTACAGATTGCAGAGGTAGATAGGTTGTCTTTAATTGTAACTTTTTAAAGCTTAAAAATGACTTATTTACAGGGATTCTTTATCTTTCTGCTCTTTTTGTTGTTGTCCTGTTCTTCTCTGATTCCTGGCCAGGCTATCATTTTTCAGTGAGCAAAAGAATAAAGAGCAGAAGTTGGTGATAACAAGTATATGTGTAGGGAAAATATAAAAGTTAAATAAATTAAAAATTACACCTCTGTAAGGCACCTTTTCCCTTATTTCTGTTTGGCATCTTTATAGTCAGTACAACATATTTTTCCTTTCTCAGAATCAAGAGTTTATGGCTAGCCTTCTGGAAATAGCCTCAAGGCATAGAATATTTAGAAAAATAAAATGGAAATAGGAATATGGCACTATCTTTAGTATTAAGATCGGGGATCAGGGAAAACAATCTAAGTTCACAGTGTCCTGGAAATTTAATCAACACATGTTGAAGCAATTGCAACATTCTGTGCAGATACATTTCCCAGATAGATAAAAGACTTATCCAAGGAGTTAGAAATGATTCAGTTCTCCATAGAACTTGGCTTTTGCAGTTATTACAGGAACTTCTTTCCCCTTGCCATTTGATGCAGGATCCCTTTAAAATGTCATTGTTGGAAGAATGCTATTGATATTTTAAAAATATGTTTAAACAATCTAGGAAATAATTTATTTAAGTTTCTGCAATGTGTAAATGTAATGCAAGAACTCAAAATATATGTTTATGCGCATATTCTTTCAACATAATGTCTTAAAACAATGTCTTCAAATAAACTATACAATCCAACACTTGTGTAATTACAATGAGGTTCCATTGCAATCCAGGTAAATGTGCATTGGGCTGCAGCTTACATAACATAGATGTGTCCAAATAATATATAGTACAAGTTTTTTTTTACATAATAAATAAAAATATTTGAATAGTATAGCATTAACTATTTCTAGTAGCAGTTATTTTACCAGAGCCAATGAAAGTGAACAGTTCACTTATGCATTACTGGCAAATCTATCTTTAAAAAAATAATGAACTGCTTGGTCATTCAGATAAGAGTAACTGAACTGGTCTAAAATGTTTTCCAGAGTATATTTTGTCCCCTCTGAGCCCATAATTTGCTTGATCAAATTTATGTCACTTTCCTGAATATTTTTATGTGGGAACTTCATAATTGTAGAACTGGAAGGACTTCAAAACTGCCCTGCATATTGGTTTTAGTTTCTACTGGAATTAATGTAAATCTAAAATCAACAACAAGAAACTATTTGATTAGTTTCAGCTGAACAAGTCTTCTCTTTCTATTATTTTCTGTGCTAATGTATAAGTTTACTTGCTGATAATTTATCATTTTAATTAGAAATACCTTTCTTCTCTTCTTTTAAAACACCTGTTCTTTTACTGTAAAGGCCTTTCTACACTTTAACTAATATTCCTTGGCAATAACTTTTTTTCCATGTTACCATGATTCTGCTTCTGTTAATTTAAGTGTGAGATAAGCTTAAAGTGCCCTTTTTATATAAATCCTACCCTTTAGATAATATTAATCAATGGAACAACTTGCCTCCAGAAGTTGCGAATGGTCCAACATTGGAAGTTTTTAAGAAGAGATTGGATAACCATTTGTCTGAATTGATATAGGTTTTCCTGTCTGAGCAGGGGATTGGACTAGAAGACTTCCAAGGTCCCTTCCAACTCTGTTATTCTATTCTATTCTGCTCTGTTCTGTTCTGTTCTATGTTCAAGTGTGTTCTCATATTGTTCAAGGGTAAAGTCATGCTTTGTCACCTATTACCTAGAAAAGAAATCAGATGACTGCATTGACTTTTAAACAGGAGCAAAAGAGAGACCAATGGGGAAATCGACTTTCCTAGCAATTTTCTGCGATCTCAAGGAAAAACAAATATCTCCCAAAGTATCTGCCTAGCCAGTTTGATAGTGTTGGCATACTCTGAATTCCATTGATAAAAATATGGCCATCTGTCAGGACCCTCTGCCTCTGAGAGTCAAACAGCCCCCAGCCCTACTGGTATTTTGAAGGATGGTGAAGACATAATGCTTTGGCCAGGCCTTTGGCAAGAATGATTGATGTCCATTTTGTACTTTTGCTTTTCCTTGTTACTATCCAGGTCTGTTTTCTTTGATGCCTCCATTTTGTTTATGTTGTTTTTGTGTTTTTTTGTAAGTCCCTTGTTTTTAAATGGAAACATGTTGACTAATATTGGCTTAAGGGTCCTAGTTCCCTTTAGGATTCTGAAGAATTGTTTCAAAGTATCTTTCAAATTAAGTGGTTCAACTGATAGCAAATACACAGCCACACTATTGCTTGCCCATATTTATATATCTCAATTACATGGATATCATATGAGACCTCACCAAATATTTCACTGAGATCAAGGTACATTATAACAAATGCTGAGGTAACAACAATAACAATAAATGAAAACAGGTATTGTGATAATCCAAGGCAAACTGTGATATAATGTGGCTACAATGCCAGAGGTGATGTGATGGCCTGCAGTCATGGAGCAAGTTCCCAGGAAGGAGAGAGTACAATCCATGAGGCAGTCTGGAGTGGACTTCTGAAAAGAGGAAGAGACTTAGGATAGCCAACTCTAGAATCTCCCAGGGTATATCCAATAGGTTAGGGTAGTACAGGATTCCACCACAAAACCGCGAAGCCCTTATCCGTGCCGACATAAGTGCGGAGGCAAATCCCTAACCCTAACCCTAACCCTAACCCTAACCCTAAACCTAACCCTAAACCTAACCCTAAACCTAACCCTAAACCTAACTCTAAACCTAACCCTAAACCTAGGGGATCGCAAGCGGGGCAGCGATGCACGGCGGAGGCAGGCCGGCCTCTTCTTCCTCAACAACATCTCCTTGGATGGGCGCCCGCCACCACTGGGCAAGCCCGCTTCGCCGGCCCCGGGAGAGCCTCAGCCGCCGCCGCTGCCACGTCCTCCTCTGCAGCGCGTCGCCGCCTCGCTTGCGATCCCCTAGGTTCCGAAGAGGCAGGGCGGGCGGCATCAGCGGCCCCGCTCGGGCCCCCCACGGGCTTCCTGCTGCCCCCCGCAGCTGAGCTGGACCCATTCTCGGATGGAACTGCTGGGCAACCCGCTTTGCCCCGTGCCCACTGCCACTGTCAGCCCGGCCGCCCTGGCAGGGGTCTTGGTGGGTGCCCCCAAGATGGGCATTGCGCCTCCCCGGATTGCTGAGCCCCACACAGGGCGCCCCTGTTGGAGCAGCTGGAGGAGGAGGGCTACCTTTGGAGGTACAGAGGCAAAGAACGAAGCATGTAGAATGCCCTCTGTCGCCGCGCTGTTGTCGCGGCGGTGATGACGTGTGGTGATGACGTCGCGGCTTTAGCGACGCGGTTTAATCACCACTATTTTGACGAGCGCGGTTTTGTCGTGCCACAGTAGTACAAGTTTAGTCTGGCAAGATTCTGTCTATATATAAGCAAATAAAGAACCAAACTTTGGCTGGATTGTGTAATCCATTATTGGGCTAGACCTGGCATAAACCCCAGCTTTTCATACTGATCCTAATGATGCATGCAAGTCAGAGGTTTATCTTATGATGCATGCTTTGTTGATAGTGATGATGACAACTGCGGCATTCCCTTGACCCAACAAATAAGCCATTGTCATCAAGGCAGCTCCTGGCAATGATAATATTCTGCTCTATATGTTGCAGACATTCTGTTAAACAGGATGTGCTATTGCAGTACATTAACCATATTAAATAAGTAGCCTATAATTTCCTTGTTCTCCGTCTTCTCCTTTCTTAATATTTACACTGTTGTGCTTTTCCAATTTTATGTATCTTACATATATTTGACATATAAGGTAAAAAAATTAAAACATGTCACTTCAAATATCTACGGAGTACGGCATTCTGAATACAGTGAAGAGAAACACATGTATTTTGATATTATTGTATTCAGAACAGTGCTATCAAAACAAAACCTTAGTTTACCTTGATTAGATAAATGAAATTCATCTCAATTTGGCTACAAAACCTTAGAATTATCTATGTACTGACATATCATTATTCAACATACCTCTGTACTAGGTTCAGAAGAAAGATTAGAAATAACGGTGTTTTCTTTTTTATGAAAAGAATAATATTTGCTTTTGATTAATGCACACATATTTAGCGTAATAAAAAGACATTAATTCACATGTCTGGTTTGCAATTTAATATTGAAGTTGGCAGAAATAAACTTTGCTATAATAATGATTTTTTTAAAAAATACAGTAAGCTACATCTTTTATATTTCATGATGGTACATTTTCACTGAAATACTTTCTCTATGTATAAATAAAAATAATGATTCAGTCAAGCTCCATCAACATAATTGAATTTGTAGTTAAATATTGTGGTGCTAATGGATTCTAATTTGGGGTCTTGAAGTTAAAATATGACATTATAACCATGTCATCTAGTCTTTGCACTGTTTTTCAATGACAGTAATAATTTTTCAATAATTTTTTTAATTATTATTATTGCTTCTTTAAGATTGCAAAATCTTCAGAACTACAAGTTTACCAGTTACTGGGTAAATTTTTCTTCAATCTATTTTAAAAAAGAAAAAAAATGTGTTTCCAGCTTTGGAAGCTCTTTATTTTTTGCAAATTTTTAAAATATAAAACAAAAGGATGATTATCCAGTTCTTTTTTGGAAAGTTTTTAAATGTTAAAGTTTTGAATGAAATTTATTTAAAAAAAGATTTTGAAGTTAATTAGGAAAATTCTCTTGTGTGGGAAAAATCTTTTTTGTTTACATTTTTAACAAGACTTTGAAGATCAATTACTAAAGCAAAGGATGGCTACTTTAAAGGAAACATTTGATCTTTGGGTCTGAGAAATGATCAAACGTTTTAATTCCATACAGGAACCAAAAGGTTTTACTGAAAATGAACAAGTTCTTTTGAAGATAACTGAAATGGACTTTAAGATGCAATTAAAAACTATAACCTATAAGAAAGAGATTGGAATGTTGGATTTAAGAATTGATTTGCATGTTCATTTTAAAATTAAAAATATCATACAAATAATATACCCAAAAAGCAGTGTAAACTTCCCTTTTAAACTGAAATATGAGATCTAAGGGAAATTCCAAATAGACTGGAATAAAGAATTTTAAGAGATGAAGCAAAGACAGTAGAAGGAAACAGGAGTCAGAATTCGATCTATGGGAAGGGTGGGGCTTGACCTTGCAACAACACGACATCTTGAGGCTCCAGGATTGCTGTCAATATCTCTGTTCCTGGACAGTCCTTTTGGACCTAAACTATTCTGAAGGAACAGAGATAGAGAAGAGCATGTCCTGCTGAGCTCAGGAACATTGCAAAGTCCCTGATTGATCAAGGAGAAAGCTCTTTTTGCCAGCTACAAGAGAAGCAGCCAAAATGGCTGCAGAAGGTTGGGACAAGCCCCTGAAACAGAAGCAGTACAGGAGAAACAGTGTGTCAAAATGGTGAGAAAAGTTTTTATTATTAGAGAAGGGAAACCCAAAAGACTCGGAGTTTAAAATAAAATTGAAGACAGAAGAAAATAAGCAGCGAATTAACCCTGGTTTAAAACTATCATGTTGTCTTTTCTACCTTAACTTTGTTTGTTTTCTATGGATGGGCTTTTTACAAATGCCTCTTACTTTTAAACTGAACTGGTCTCTTTTTTTTCCCTTCTTTATACTTTTTCCATTTTTTGTATTCGTGGATTAAAAGTTTCATCTCTTGTAAGGCTTGGTTGGAGCATAATTTTTAAACATTTTTTCCTCTTCCTGAGCTTGGAGTTTAAAGAGAGAGGCAGAAACAGATGGAAAAGTGGTAACACTGCCATCTAGTGGCTAGAGGCTTGGCAATATCTGATATTACAAAGCTATAGGCTTTGTTTACTGAAAGAGTCAGTGGAAAACATTTTGTTTATACAGGTATTCCTTTGAAGGAAAGAGAAAGCTTAGATTTGAAAAACTCCACTGAATTTGAAACCGAAAAAGTCTCAGATGTTTTGGCAGTGTTTATAATCTGGAAAATGGCACAATGTGAAGAAGAAAAGGCACTAAGAAATTCAAGAAATTCAAAAAGTTTTAATAATCACAGAGAGAATTGAAAAGAGACTTGAAATTATAGATCAAAATACAGAAAGTACGGGGACAGTGATGAAGTTTGAGGACAGAGCTCAAAAAAATCACAAAGACATATAAAAGTGATAAGAAAATTGTTGACACTGACAGCAAATTGAGAGTGAAGGGAAATGACAAGTGTGAAATATGGAAAGCAGAGATCGATGAACTGGAACTTTATTTCAGATGTCAGAACATAGATGAAGACAGGAGGGAAAATTTGGCAGAAATAATGAGAGTAATCTCAGCAGAAGCACTAATGATAACAAAAGTTAAGCTGATAAAAGGAGCAGATAGAGGGTTTTGAATTCTTATAAGACATGCAATGAACAACAAGTTCTTAAGAGAAGTCCACATAAGACTTATTAAGAAAACACTTAGAATACAGATTTTACAAATGGCAAGAGATATTGGACTACACTATTTCTGGAAGAATACAGGATGATAAAATGAAACGTCACAAGAAATTTAGTTAAAGGTAGTTAAATTTTGAGTGCTATGTACAACGTAATAATAGTTATAGTCAAATAAATGATTAATAATGATAACAAAGCATTTATATATACTAGATTGATAATATGAAATTTTCTACAAACTGTCTGAGGATTATGGAGATTATGTTGAAAAGCCTTTTTTATACAAAATAAACAATTCTATATAGAATAGAATATAAAATGTAATATTATTGGATGATTTCAGGATAATGTAATGAAATGCCATAATATAAATTTACTTCAAATTTAATATGCCTTATGTTGAAAGGATGTAATGATAGCTAGGCTTAATGGATGTTTAATAATTATAACAATTTGTATACATGTATATTAGATTGATGATACTAATAATGGGGAAAAACATGGAATTGAAAATTATTAGAGAATATTATCAATGCTAAAAAAATAGAATGACAGAATAGGATAAAAAATAACTCTTTCTTATTGGATATATTGAAGATGATATAATGAATAATTATAATATTAATGGCTATATATTTAGAATGCCTTGTTTAAAATGGAGAAACATTTGTGATAATCAAACAAAGGAAGCATAGTAACAATGTATACAAAGATATTTTGATTAACAATATGTGAATTTTGATAAAATTCAAGTGATGACTATGAAAAGACGCAGAAAGACCTTGTAACCAATTGACACACTGTATGTAGTTGAAGAGGCTTTTATGTTATATATGTTGTGTGTTTGTGTTTGAAAATAAAAAAAATATTTAAAAAAAAGAATTTGATCTATGGAACTTAAGGATGGCTAGAGGAAGAAGAAAAAATATACAAAATTGGTTTCTTTGATTATGGTTAAATTATAATTTGTTATCTCTGATAATGGTTATCTTGAATAGATCACTATGTTTTTGTTTTGAAATGTTTATCTGGGTGTAATGTATTAGTTTGCAATATTTACATCATCATTTTTGTTATCTGATTAAGGGGTTATTGTTTTTGGTAATGCTTAATAGTTTTTAATTTTTTGCAATATTCAATTGTTAAATATTGTTAAAAGAGAGATGAGGGGGGTTTGGATTAAATGAAAGGTTATTGTGTTGTCATTTCTGTTGGTTTTTACTGGACCTTTGCTGATTAATAGGGAGAGCTGAAGATTTAAAGATGAGTTTATAGAAAATTGAGTGAAATATTTTTTAAAAATGTATTTATTTCATTGTATTTTAGCAACATAGTGATAAATGTTTATGATGAATATATGTTGGGGTTGAAGGGGAAGTGGTTTTTTTTCTTACTATCTCCTTTTGGGAAGAGGCAGTGGCTCAGTGGCTTAATGACACTGGAAATGGTCTTAGCTCCAGTGGTTCAGGCCCATGCACTTTGTAGCAGGATGAGTTACTGTTACTCGCCTCAGCATTAACAGGTTCAAAAGAATATCCTATGCAAATAGATAGATAGGTACCTCTTTGGTGGGGAGACGAACTGATGCTCTTGGCAGGCAATCTGATTCCTGATAGCTCTGAACCTTCTCAGTTGCACTGTTCATTTGTGAGGCAACTCTGGGAAGGGAGGGCACTGCTTATTTGTGAGGCAGCAGGAAGAGCTGCTTGTCTTTCTATCTGGTGAAAAGCCAAGTCGCCCTCCAATGACACACCTTGGGAAGTGCACAAACTTGTCCTATAACATGGCTGGTATCCTGGCAAGCTAAACTACTATTCTGCAGTAGCATAGTGGTCTCCTGACTACTGTAACAACACCATGCAATCATCATCGTCGTCGTCGTCATCATCCTTTGAGGGGAGTTTTTTTTTCCTTTCTTCCATATGCTTTAACATTTTTTTCTTTTTGTATTTGTGGGTTAGTTTTTCTATTAGATTTATCTATTTAGTATAGTTTTCAAAATTATATTTAAAAACTATTTCAGGATACTTTTACAGTATATAGCATTTTCCAAGGACTTAATAGGAACTGCTGTGGAGAATAGGAAGAGAGACAATGGATTTTTGCCAGCCTTGCTGAATGTGGCTAAATCTGAATACAATGTTAAATATAAATTCTAATTTCCCAACATTGAGAGAAGTAGTCTGAAATAATTTCATTCTATTTGCTGAAAACTACAATTTATCATCTTAAGAAGGTGAATTTGTCCCTCAAGGTCTGGAATTATTTAACTATTTTAGCTCTTATTATTTATATTCTTCCAAACAGCTAATAAAGCTTTACAGGATAAAGAAATAAACACTTAGTGGACACTAATCTAGAATTGGACAAAAAAGAAAGAAACTATAAATGGGTAAAAAGTAGAAGACAAAATGGATAAAAATAGAAGAGAACAGAAAGGTTGCTTAAGGATATTGCTGGATTGTTGGTTCTTGCAACTGTAAAGCTAATACTCATGTAAGAAGAGCAGCCATTTTATATTCTGCACTGTATAAATTAGAAAGTAATTTAATATAACCCAGTCTGTTTCACAATCATTGGATAGTTATGAAGCTTGTGTTTGTGTCCGATAATGTATAACATTACTGTTAGCAATGATTTTGTGTACCTTTAAGCAAAACTGGATTGTCTGTTATCCACTTACCCACGTTAGGGATTCAGTTAAGTGTATAATGGACAACAGGAGGGAGGGGGGCTTCCCAGAAATGTAAATGTTGCTTCCAATGTCTGGGAACTTTCTGGAGTCACAATCTTATTTAGCTCAAAAACATTGCAATTTATAGACCCTTAAAAATCCATCCTAAGGAAATTCTATATACTTCCTTCAAATTTCTTGAATTCAGAAGATTAGTAGATGAAAAATTATGCCTGTGGTAGCGGTAAACCACTTCTAAACAAACAAACAAAAAATGAAGACAAATGTCTTATTTACTCTCTGTTACAGCCTTAAACCCGTGGTGTCTACAGCATATTGTGATTATGCCAAAATGCTGTCCTTCATTTACTGCTTGCATAACTGTTGTTACTTGTTTCTAACAAGTATAAAAAGTTTAAAGCTATGGTTCTTTATCCAAGAATATAAACCGTTATTTAATTTGAGTACATGACAGCTGAAGTTAAGGCATGGGCAACAATACCTGTACAGACTCGACATTCTTACCCCACGATCCCATGTCTTTGGCAAATTTCCATGTGGGCAGGAGATTCAATGAAAGTCATAGGAAAATTTCTACTGTTGGAAATCATGGTAAAACAGGCTATTTGTTCAGCCAAATATATTTACAATTTCCTGTGCACCATACATGTCTAAATATTTTAGAGGCTGCCGAATTATTGTGGAAGTTGTATGTAGGGCATGAATGCATAATTTTATATCTAGCACACTTTGAACCTTGTGGGGCTAATGGTGCAACTTCCAAAGCAGTGTTATAGTGACCTGATTTTTAAAAAATAGAGGAAAATATGCTATGAAAACTATATAACCAAAGCTATATCATATTTTTTTTAATATGTTGCCCCATAAATTATTTCAGATGTTATCCTTTGCATAACTAACATACTCCAAAAACATTTTCCACATAATCATATTCAAGCTTTTGAAATATTAATTTTATAGTAGCCACAAATTCAAGATGAAGATCATTCTCCTCAATAAATGCCAAATGATACTTTTTTGGAGCAAAGTGGCTCATTAGCTCCAAGTAGAACTGGACAAATTATAAAGGATGTCCTATGATTCATATTCTGAGACCTCATTTGTGGCTTAGTGGCTTAAAATGGGGGTTTTCCTGCACTTCCTCTGAGGTAAGAACTAGAGACAGGATGTCGAGAAGTAAGGAATTGTGGTTAATAACTACTTTCTCATGGATGAGTTCTAGGAATACTTACTGGTCCCAATATTAAGGCATGGCCTAGAAATGACATTTAAAAGAGAAGTGACAGAATCAAAGAGTACTTTTCCAGCAGCAAATAAATTGGATTTTCCTAGTCAGTTAGTACATACATATGTGCTGCAGTTTTCTTCTTTATTCACCTGTTTGCCATATACCTATTTATCCCATAAATTTAACAGGTGTAATTTCCTGCTTGAAAATCTGAGACACTATTGTTTTATGGAAGACTGATGGGGGTAGAGAAGATCTATCTAGCAAATCATCTGAAATGCCTTCATCCTCCTAGAATTTTGAGACTATACATGGAAAAAATATATTTATCTTGAAGACAGAATAGATTTTAGCTAGGTATATTAGCGACTAAACATTTTTAGTTCTAAACATACTGTATGTAGAACTTACATACATACTAACATCGTTCATTTATCATTGTTCTAAGTTGATGACACTATTAGTCTTCAGTTCAGCTTGAATGACATTATTACACTGACATGTTAAACCTGAAATCTTATTATATTCACACTGCTGATTCTTGAAAACTGTATTGTTAACTCTATGTACCTTTAACTGATTTGATCGCTATAAGGAAGCAATGTATAAATTAAAATTATAATGTTAACACACTAATGTTAATAGGAAATGCTTGCTTCTGGGGAGGAAAACTATGGCAAATCTAGACAGCATATTAAAAAGCAGAGACATCACTCTGCCAACAAAAGTGCATCTAGTCAAGGCTATGGTTTTTCCAGTTGCAATGTATGGCTGTGAACGTTGGACCATAAGAAAGGCATAGCGCCAAAGAATTGAAGCCTTTGAACTATGAGGCTGGAGAAGACTCCCGCGAGTCCCTTGGACTGCAAGGTGATCAAACCCATCAGTCCTAGAGGAGATCAACCCTCACTGCTCTTTAGAAGGCCAGATCCTTAAGATGAAACTAAAATATTTTGGCCACCTAATGAGAAGGAGGGACTCACTGGAGAAGAGCCTAATGTTGGGAAAGATTGAGAGCAAAAGAAGAAAGCGATGACAGAGAATGAACCGGCTGGATGGAATCATCGAAGCATTAGGCATGAGCTTAATTGGACTCCAGAGGATGGTAGAGGACAGGAAGGCCTGGAGGAACGGTTTCCCTGAGGTGGTGATGGGTCAGACACGACTTTGCAACTAACAACAACAACAACAACGTTAACCATTTTTTTAAAAAATATGTTTTTTATTCTAATAAAAATACTCAGAAAGGATCGTGAGCACTCTGATTAATTCCACCATAATACGTGTGTAGGCCTGGATTTATATATTTGGTCTATATATTTTTAATTCTATATAAACTGCATACATATTGAGCAAGAATTACCACTACAATGGTAGTGTTTTCATTCTCCATAACCTTCAGGTCTATTTGCCTTACAATATTCCACATCATCTCAAATTAGATTAGATTCTAAGATAATTTTTAATTGTTCAAGGGGAAAGATTTTTTTTCCATTCTTCTCATTTGCAACAATGCATCCCCAAAGTCCCTTGGAACAGCCTGGACTGTTTCATGAAAGCTGTGGATAATGACTCTGAAGGATACCAGAGAAAACTGATGAAAACATTTCCTTCTGTGCATCTGTGCATCTTAACAACTGAAATGTAATTTTCTAGGACAATTGTGTGCTCACTATAATCAAAGGGGCATTACTTAGTGATTATTAAAATGTATATTAATTGTTCCAGGCTTATTAAAAGGTTGTCCCATGGTATTCAATGTCCATCAAACATAATACATAAAAGCTGCTAATATATAGCCAGAAACCTTTAATGGTTTTAATTAAAACAAGTCTGCTAAAACAATTTGTGATGTTCTCAAAGATCATACTTGGTGGGAAAGATATTGCCTAACTTCCTAAGACACACCTTTATCAACTGGTACATGATGAATCTTATTGCTAGGTCTAATTCACAATAAGTCGAGCTTTAATAAAAACAGATGCCTGGAAATTTGCACAGCAGATTTTTCTCTGCCCATAGCTCCACATGTGGAACATCTCATTGCTGAGCAGCCCATCCCTCCCCCAGTTCTAAGAAATCAGGGCCTCTTAAAACAAAGTTGAAAAGTGAATAGTCAGCTGGCAGCATGTCTACATTTTTAAGCAAGCCTGGATACTGAGTAGGTTTAGTTTTAGTTTTTGCTGTTACTGACCTCGTTGAGCCAAGTTCATAGTAGTGTGAGCAATGATGTATGACAGATTGCTGGCAAGCACTTAGAGTGTTGAGCCAGACTATCTTCCAAGCCCAGCTGGGATCAATTAAAATAAATAATAGTCCTTGCAATAACTAGGCCCTATCACTTTCTTCAGAAATTGCTTAGAATTCACATTTGCATGTGAACATATTTGTACTTTCTTCATCCATTCTTGATAACAAATTGTTGTAGCCTGCCAGTGGCCAGCAGAGCTGACAACAGATTTGGACAGTGAGGAGGTTGGGGAGGGGGGACATGAACCAGTCCTGGAATCTGGAGAAGACTCTGATGAAGGCTCTGTACCAGAGGCTGAGAGGGGGCCAGAGCCATATGCCAGTTATCAGCTACCTTCAGAGTCAGACATCAGTGAGGCAGATGAAAAGTTGGAGCCTGTTCCCAGTGTGCTCATGCACAGAGTTGGCAGACGAAGGGAACAGCTAAAGAACACGGGTCGACTTGGGAGTAAGGCCACAGGTGGATGATTAATGACCCCTCCTAGAGGAAATAAAAGAGAAGTGGAGTTTGCAGGAAACAATTAGTTCACTTAGTTGGTTCATGACTCTCCGAGACTCCTTGCCAGGTTATGCAGATATTAGCCTGTCAGCTTTCCAAGCCAGATAAGCTCTGTGACTGTACGTCCTCCCTTCAAAGCCTTTGCTGGAGATGAATGAGAAAAATTCACAGCAAATTAATAAAAGGGATTTTTGTCGGTACAAGGAGTTTGGTTTAGGCTCTTGGGAAGTCTAGGTCAAAACACAAATGTTCCAACGAATGTCACAGATGTCTCACTATCACAGTGATATTTTGTAACTTTTTGTAAGGCCTTCTAGGCAGATCCAGATTCTTCAAAATCTGTACATGCTTAGATAATATGTTTCTTCTCAGATAGCAGTCACAGTCGTAGAATGTTGGCTTTCTAGATGGCAAATTTCTATGCCACAACACTAGCTAAACAACATATTCAAAGTTTCTCCTCAACCTAATAGTTTCAGTTTAAAGCCCAGATGAAAGATGTCCACATTTTAGTCTGTTAACTTTGTTGCATATTTGTTTACAGTTAATAGAGCTATGTCTCTTTAGCACGACAGCCCCCAATCTTTTTGGCTTTGGAGTGGTGGTGGAAGAGATGGGGTAGTTTCACACACATGTGCGCCACTTTCCCAAATGCAGTTTCATGTGCAGGCACTCACCCCCACTTTCGCAGCCCAGTTCCAAATGGGCTGTGGCTCAGCACCAGGCCACAGACTGAAGGTTGGGGACCCCTGCTTTAGCAGATCCTTTGCATTTATTCCGTCATGGACTTTGACAAATCAGAAGTCTTTTCCAAAGGCTTCCCCATTCACTTCTGTTTTCAAGGAGGGATGATGGTGAAATATGGTTAGCACAGACAGAAAGGCATATACATACACTGTTGGCACCATGATATAAGACCCATCAAACTGAGAAATATATATATACAATAACCACTGATGTGTCCTGTGAACAGGTTTTGTTTATTACTGAATTGTACTGCAGCTATGTAGTATGATTAGCAGTCTTAAGAAATCTATTTTAAATCTCCAGTCTTATTTGTTGATAGGTTCCTATGGTGAAGTGAATTTGAATGAAAAAGTGAGGAATAAATTTAATATGAAGTTTATACTACAAAACAATCTCCTACTCAGTAATTCCTGAAATATCTAGAAAATTAAGATTATAGGAATATATTGTGTAACAAAATGTGTTACAGTTAGCCTAGAATTTCTCACAAGTTGCTTTCTGGATTTACATGACTATATATGATCACTCCCAGTGAGCAAATGCGCGAAAGAATTGGAAGGGGCTCAAGGCACTGGGATCATGATCTGAGCAAAGTGACTAAATCAATTGATCGAGGCAGTTATACAGTTCAACCAATCAGCAATCAGCTCAGTCTATCAGAAAGAAAGAAGTGGGGTCAAAGCAGTTGGCAGACATCAATACTTGGCTGGTAAATCGTATCTGGCTTAGGGAAAAGCTAAGGAAACTTCTCAATAAAAAGAAACAAAATAGAAAATGTTTGAAAAAAAGAGCAACACTCTATTTTTTGGTTCTTTTAGGAATTCAAGTAAGTAGCAACAGTATTTACTTTGAGAAAGTTGCTTTGAGTTTGGTGGGACTTACTTCCAAATAAGTATGCATGCTGTTTTTACTTGAATGAAAAGCCACCAGGACATTCCAAGTCTCTGGAGCTGATTGAAAATAAAAGAAACAAGTAAACAACTTTAGATGAAGGCAGTGCCAAACCAATTCCATATTCCAAAACATATGGATACATACATTTACTCATCAGGAGTTTATGTTATTTATTAAATTTATATACCACTCATCTCATCTACATGTGACTTTAGGCAAGTTCAATTAGATGGAAGCTTTACGATACTTAAATGTTTTTATACTAAAATAACTTTTCAGATCCTGTTAAAGTATTTAAAGCTTTTATCTTTATAGTCTTATTCTAAGGAGAACATGTACTAATTATGATTATATTGGGGTTGTTGTTTGCATATCTAGGAATAGAACTTTATGAATTTTTATTTGATTCTTAGAAATTAGGAGTATTGAAATTAATAAATTAAGCCAGGAGTGGGATTTGGGTAAGGTGACCAGACGTCCCGCTTTTGGCGGGACACCCCCGCTTTTTGATACATTTTCCCGCGTCCCGCCCGCTTTTTTAAAAGGCACGCTTTTTTTGGCGCTCGCAGCTCCCGCCCATCAGCTGCTGGGCTGGCTCATCGTTCTGTTCTATGCTACCTACAAATTTAAGCCAGCCCAGCCTGCCGCTCACTGATTTAATTGGCCTGGACTCCAGCCAATCAGTGAGCTGGCTAGGATGGAACACTTTAAGCATGCACGAGGGTGCTGAAAATTTTCCATCCCAGCCAGCTCACTGATTGGCTGGAGTCCGTTTAAGCATGCCGCGCGAGTCGTGACTCTCACGAGTCTCCATTTCATTTCGCCTTCGCTGTTTGTTTTTGCTGCGCTGCCCTGGTGAGTAACTCCGGTGCCGGTGGGAATCGGGAGGCTTCGCCGCTTCGGGTGGGCGGCGGTGGCCTTTAGCAAGGGAAGGGAAGGCCTTCCCTTGCGAGCTACTCATGAGAGGAACTGGGGGGGGGAACCGGGCAACCTGAGAGAGGGGAAGAAGATCGTCCCTCCCCGCAACTCCCCGGATTTTGGAAGCCGGGTGTGTGTGGAAGGCGGGGTTTTTGAGGAAAGTGCTTGGCCATCCCTGTTAGCCGCAGCCCCAGACGGAGGAGTGAAGCCCGAGCTTTCATTGCCGTTCCTGCCAGTTGCAGCAGGGAAGCCGGCATTGGTGACTCCGAGGTGCGCTAACTGAAATGCCATCTTCCTTTAGTCTCTGCTTGCAGCCTCTGGGATGATCGTTGGCGGGTGGGGGAAGCGAGGGCGCAGCTGAGCCGGGGAGGCAGAGAAGTGAGGGCTAAAATGCAAAGCGCGCCGAAGAGAGCAAGCGAGGGATCCCCAAAGTGAAGGACGGGTGGGAAGCGCTTGACCAGCATGTGAGAAGGCAGGCTGGAAGTGGCCTCAGTCGAGGGAGCGAAAATGGGCAGGGAGGAAGTGGAGCCGAGCCCGGGGAAAGCAGCGAGACTAGCCGCGAGGAAGCCACGGTGCCTGCCCTCCAGCTCAATGGATACCTGGCTGGTAAACTCATGGTACGGGCGAGGGTTGGCCGGCTGGGGGTGGGGGTGGCTGCTGCCGAGGCCTCCAGCCTTGCAATCCTGAGCGGGAAGGCGAAGGTTAGCTCCGGAGCTGTGGAAGACCGTTGCACCGGGAGGCTTGCTCCACCCATTCGGATTAGCCCAAACCCAAAGGAGCCTGGGCGCAGGGGTGCAGGCCAGGGAAGACGGGGTTTGGGGGCTCGGAGAAGGAAGGGGTGATCTCCCCCTCCATTCGTCTGTCCCGCTGCAGAGCTCCTCCCGGGGGAGGGGGAGGCGGCAAGTGCGCTGATCCCCGTTTGCAAGGGAAGCGCCGCTGCCCACCCGAAGCCTCCAGATTCCCACCGCCGGAGTTACTCACTCACGTGAAGCTGCCCGACCTTCCCTTTTTCTTTAAACGAGCTTCAGTTTCTGAGGGGGGAAAAAAGCTTTATGTGCCAGCATTATTGAGTTCCTCATCAATTGAGATCCGCCCACGATCAACTGAGGCACCGGCAAAGGCGTCACATCGCCACCACCCATGTTCACAAGGCGCCAGGCATCGCAGGGCACAGAGGAACTCAGCAGACAGACGGGAGACTGGGGGGTGGGGGAGGAAGAGATCCCGTCCAGGGTAGGCTCTCCGCTTTTCCCTCTTTTCACCCTGGATGGGATCTCTTCCTTCCCCCCTCCCCCGGTCTCCCGTCTCTCTGCTGGGTTCCTCTGCGCCCCCCAACTGGCAACGATCAATTCCAGACCCTCTAACTGGTAAATAGACCTGAGGCCATAAGTGGAATTGGGGTCCGTGGGGTCCGTGCAGGGAGGAGAAGAGAGATTCCTCCCAGCACAAACTCCACTGACTAAAGCGCTTTCACGTGGAGGGAGGAATCTCCCGTCCTCCCAGCTCCCTTTCGCCCGCAGCAGAGATCAGGCGGGCCAGAGGAAGCACTTTATTCAGTGGATGCGTGCAGGGAGGAGGGGATATATTCGTTCCTGCGCATAGCCCACTGATTAAAATACTTGCTTTTGCTCGCCCGAGCTCTGATGCCGGCAAAAGAAAAGTCCTTTCCTTCACCTGAATCCCACCCGAGCTCTGATGCAGGCACCGTGGGGTCCGTGCAGGGAGGAGAAGAGAGATTCCTCCCAGCACACACTCCACTGACTAAAGCGCTTTCACGTGCAGAAAGAATAAACTGACAGTTGGTCGGAGGGAAGGTGGGGGTGGGGGGGGCAGCTGAGTGTCCAAGGAAGCCAACCCAGATGGACATCGCAGGGCGCAGAGGAATCCAGCAGACAGACGGGAGACCGGGGGGGGAGAGGGAGGAAGAGATCCCATCCAGGGTAGGCTCTCCGCTTTTCCCTCTTTTCACCCTGGATGGGATCTCTTCCTTCCCCCCTCCCCAAGTCTCCCGTTTGTCTGCTGGCTTCCTCTGCGCCCCCCAACTGGCAACGATCAATTCGAGACCCTCTAACTGGTAAATAGACCTGAGGCCATAAGTGGAATTGGGGTCTGTGGGGTCCATGCAGGGAGGAGAAGAGAGATTCCTCCCAGCACGAACTCCACTGACTAAAGCGCTTTCACGTGGAGGGAGGAATCTCCTGTCCTCCCAGCTCCCTTTCGCCCGCAGCAAAGATCAGGCGGGCCAGAGGAAGCACTTTATTCAGTGGATGCGTGCAGGGAGGAGGGGATATATTAGTTCCTGTGCATAGCCCACTGATTAAAATACTTGCTTTTGCTCGCCCGAGCTCTGATGCCGGCAAAAGAAAAGTCCTTTCCTTCACCTGAATCCCGCCCGAGCTCTGATGCAGGCACCGTGGGGTCCGTGCAGGGAGGAGAAGAGAGATTCCTCCCAGCACACACTCCACTGACTAAAGCGCTTTCACGTGCAGAAAGAATAAACTGACAGTTGGTCGGAGGGAAGGTGGGGGTGGGGGGGCAGCTGAGTGTCCAAGGAAGCCAACCCAGATGGGCATCGCGGGGCGCAGAGGAATCCAGCAGACAGACGGGAGACCGGGGGGAAGAGGGAGGAAGAGATCCCATCCAGGGTAGGCTCTCCGCTTTTCCCTCTTTTCACCCTGGACGGGATCTCTTCCTTCCCCCCCTCCCCAAGTCTCCCATCTGTCTGCTGGCTTCCTTTGCTCCCTGCACAGCCCGGCGCCTCGTGAACATGGGTAGCGGCGATGTGACACCTTTGCATCCGTATTGAGGTTGGCATGTTTCCGGTGGTGCTCTGGGAGGAGGGGGAATGATGGAGGGGAGGACGGCGGCACGGCGGCCAGTGCCTAGAGCAGAGCCAAAAGAGGTCCGTGACGGTGGCTCGGAGCCGAACGGGAAGAAAAGGCGCTGCAGGCCTGGGGAGTGGGGGAGCGGGAGGAGCGCTGGTGGTTTGTTTTTGGGGTGGGGGGCGTGACGGGGAAGGGGGTGACTGCGCGGAGAGGCTCAGAGGCAGACCGTGCAAGCTCCCTTTCCCAGCGCACGCCCCTCTCAGCACCGTCCCCATCGACTGCCAGGCGTATCCGCCTCTGAGCCTCTCCGTTTTGTTCCGAGAACGGGCTGCTTGGTGAGAGGAAAGGGAGCTCCCTGGGAAGCGAGAGCAGCGAAGAGGTGATGCAGTTGCAGAATTCCCTGACACTCGCTTTTTTTAAAAAACCCAGCCTACCTTGTAGGGTTGTTTTTACGGGGCTAGACTAGGAAAGGCAGCCTCTCTCCCGTTTTTGAGAAAAAGTAAGGATGTCCATCTGGTAGAACAACCACCTGTGCAATTTGGTGGCGATCCGCGAACGTTCAAGCCATGTAATGCGTGGGAAGGCATAGAATAAAGTTAGCATACTTGAAGTGAAATAGGCTTTGGTTATGTTTAGGTTGCATTAGCTAAAATGTGCCAATACCGTCCTTGTTGGTAAGAATTGTTGTCATGTTAGAAGAATGACTAAGGCTGACAGCCTAATCTACTCTGTATGAAATAAATAAAATGGATGGAAGGAAATGAAAGAATACAGAAAAGGTTGGTGAGGCATTTAGTGGCCTATGGATGAGAATGGTGGCTGTTTAGTAAGAAAATCTGTTTGGAATGTGCATATATATTCATATGTGGCCATAGCAAAATAATAAATAGAAATAAAAAAGCATGAGTGATTTTTACTGTTTTTGATGAAAGTGAGAGGATTAGTGAAGGCTTGGTGCAGCAAGGATCCCACTATCTTACTATTTTATTTTTCTTTATGTACACTGAGAGCATATTCACCAAAGACAAATTCCTTGTGTGTCCAATCACACTTGGCTAATAAACTATTCTATTCTATTTTACTCTACTCTATTCATTTCTATTTCAATTCTAACAAGGAGTTTAGCTTCTCTCTCTTCAAAATGTAAGCTGGCATAAGGCATTATAATGCAAGTCTCAAACAGTTCATTTAGTGACCAAAGTTACAATGGCATTGAAAAAAGTGTCTGATCACCATTTTCACACTTAGCAACCATTTTCACACTTAGCGACCATTGCAGCATCCTCATGGTCACGTGATCAAAATTTTGATGTTTGGCAACAGATTCGTATTTATGATGGTTTCAGTGTCCTGGGGTCATGTTTGACAAAATATAAAATTTTTAATCAAACGCCCCCCCCCCCCGCACCCCCCCCCAGTCAATGGTGTCCCTCTTTACCAATCTGAAAATCTGGTCACCTTAGATTTGGGGGTTCTCCAAACTGCACAGAATCTTAGCTAGAGGTTCTCCTGAATCCCTGCAAACCCCCAGCAGCCCACCCCTGAATATAAATATGAATATAAACTGTTTCAACCACAAAGATGCTATGGTATAACACTAGTCAGAGAAAGATTTCACTGGCTCAAGATTGACTCAGCTTTCCATCCTTCTGAGATCATTAAAATGAGGACCCAGATTGTTGGGGTGGGGGCAATATGCTGATTCTGTAAACTGCTTAGAAAGCACTCTGAAACAGTATATAAGTTTAAGTGCTATTGCTATTTTAAAAAACTGTCAGGAAAAAAAATGACTATTTTTAGATGCATCAATACAAAATGCTTCTCCTAGTAATGGAACTATTTTATCA
Organism: Thamnophis sirtalis; assembly: GCF_051295495.1. Classification (NCBI taxonomy): domain Eukaryota; kingdom Metazoa; phylum Chordata; class Lepidosauria; order Squamata; family Natricidae; genus Thamnophis; species Thamnophis sirtalis. The sequence goes on from NW_028261388.1 coordinate 48,888,891, forward strand.
TGACTACTACCATTTTCTTAATTTATTACTAAGTATAAATAAAGTATGTGGGAAAATCATAGAATCAGTTTGGTCTAATGGCTAAGGCAGCAGGCAAGAAACCAGGAGAGTTCTAAACCACCCTAGGGATGATCCCTAACTGGATGATTTTGGGCCAATCATTCTCTTTCAACCCATAACATCTCTGTTCAATCCATAACAAGTTGAACAGTCAATTCCTGTCACACCTGCACAAAAAGAACAATAAAACATATTGAAAAGTCAGCAATCTAGGCTTCATCTCTCTAGGCCTAAATCTCTGCTCCCTTCTGAAAGTAATTGCTGAAAACTGATGGGCACAATATCCTATCATTCTGACACTTGGAAAACATGTAAACTGGGGGAAAAACTGTCTGAAAAAGTAATAAAATCTGTTCAAATTTTCCTTCAGATTAAGTTATTTGCACACATATGAAAACCCATTTGTGACTTTCTCTTCCAAAATGTATCCAGGGGATCATTTGAGACACAAAATGCTTATGGCCAATGACTTTATCTAGCAGAGCTTGCCTGCTATTCTTAAAATAATATGCAGGGTTTGCATATATTAAACAGAACACATCTTCAGTGTCTACTATACATATAGACACTGCCAACACATTTAAAATAAAATGAGGGTGTACAACTTTTAGTTCTTTGTGTTTATTTTGTAAGTAAATTTAATATGCACCTATAATAGATTTTTCCATATTTCATTCACCTTATTGGCCCATTTTCTATGTGCTGTGGAAAGCTCATATTCCTAGCCTACACTCAGGTCCTGTAGGGAAAAGATTATTTTAGCCCTTCTTCTTACTTCTTACCATGAAGGTTTGTCCTACATTGCCAAAGTGCTATGAGATTTCCTTCCCTGAACGTTTTTAGTATAAAGTGTAGTTTTTAGGAAGTTTGGGATATGAGCAATTCTTTTACTTCTTTAATACTGTAGAAGAAAATGTTATATGTGGTTATTAAATCTGCAGTTAGTGTGTGTTTGTGGAGCCCCTATGTTATTATTCACAAGTTGCTTTTTATTCATGTTTATTGTTGTTGTCATCACCATCAGATCCAGAAATTATTTAGCTCAACCCACAAACCTTTTGACATGAGATCAGACAGACCTAGAATGGTTCAAAGAGCACAGTTAAGTCTCCTGCTTGTCTTGTATTTACCAGAGATTATTTCCCTACGCTTTAAGTTCATGTCATTTTATTTCAATAAAGGATATCTTTAAGATCACATGTGTCTCAACTGATGTAAATTATTTTAAGTTTGTTTCCATGTTAATTAACATATTAATTAATATAATTTTCAAACACATTGTCAACTATAAATTATGTTTTAATTTGACATTTTGTATATCTTATTACTGCCTTATTTCAACCAGATTGTCTTGTAGTTTATTATATTCATTTACTGAAACGATACCAATATGTTTACTGCATTCCAGGTTCCAGTCTTCTGCCAGAGTTCCAAAACTGGCTATTGAGACATAGTAAATGGTCTTTGGTAGGCCGAAAAACATTCCTTTATCTCAATGTTTACAAGGGACAATGTCTTTTGTGATTTATGGTTTTCAAATAAACAATTACTCCTAGAGGGAAATAAGAGAGTAATACATAGATTCTAAAATATAGATAATTGACAAGCTATTTATTTTCCAGGGCATTCTATTAAGACATGCCTACCAAGTTGCTGCTGCTTTGGTTTTTGAAAGATTTGGGCAAAGGATTACTGCAATGGTTAAGATATATAATGTACACACACCACATGCATATACTATATATGTGCAGGTATAATAAATATATTCAAATACACAGCCAGATAATGGGGCTATTATATTTATAAAAAATAATAAATCACCATCAGGATTCCTATTCTTCAAAAAAAATCATTTACCATAAGATCTACAGAGGGCTGTCAATTACAGATTCGCAGAAATAGAGAGGGATATTTTGAGAGTGGGGACAATGTAACAATAGAAGCCACAGCTGCATGATCAAAATCTCACCTATTTTCAAAGGTGATGTGTATGCAATGCACTTCCTCCCTAAACAGAGAAAAGAAGACATATTCATATGCTGCATGTGGATAAACAATCAGATGATAAAGCATTTTTTCCTCATTGACATGTTAGCTTAGATGTTGTTTTGCTTTCAACAAACTTTGGACTCCTATGTTTACATTTGTAGCTCTTAAAGATAACAATCTTTTAAAATTTGAATTAGAGCATGACAAAGTATAAGGACTAAGCCTAAACCTCAAAGATCTGGATACAAAGAACGCTATAGAGGTATGTGAATCAGCCAAGATCCATATTCAAGTTGGAGATGTTAACATTTAAATGTGAGATTTGATATTCCATTCAAAAAAAAATCAGCCATGGGTATAACAGAGGAGCACCTAAATACTTGCAGCTGTTTCTCTTTTTTGGGCATAATAGAAGAAAATAGGAAGTGCATTAATTCTGCTTGGATAAGTTTCTTTATATTTGCCTACAAATGGACATTAAATAAGAGGTTCAATAAGGTCTGTAATGGTAATCAAGCTCACGTCAAAATCAGAAAACAAAATCATCACTTTATTCAATATAGCTTTGTCCATGGACTAAAAGAGAATTACAAATTCAGAATCTCCATTAAATTTAAAATCACTTTATCTGTCTAAAATGACTCAAGTCACCTGAATCACCACAAAATTTCATCTAGCAAATTTTCCGCTGTGGGTACAAAGTCTTGTTTATCTAAAAGCCTTCTTTATATGAATGTGTGTACATGTGTTTTTATAAGTATTAATGAGAAAATGGAACAGCAGATTAAATAGTAGAATGTCAACCCTGTTTTCAATCCTCATTTCATACACTGTGCTATATTATTGTAGCTAAACTATATCCTCACCTTTGAAATGTTCTCAAATGCTCTATTAAAAAGGCAATTATTTTCAATTAGTTCATCGGAGATTTACAGGAGACAGAAGTTTGTAGCAAGACATTTATCATTTCATCAGATGGAATACAATATATTTCCCCCTATTTATCCATTTAGCAATAATTATCAATAGCCATTTACAATGATGTGGAAGGGAGCCAGTTTGAAGTAGTGTTTAAGGCATCAGGGCAGAAACCGGGAGACCATTAGTTGCAGTTGTATACACACACACATATGTCTATATGTGTACACACATACACACACACACACACACACTTGAACTAGCATGGAGGAAGCAGACTCAAAAAATATGATGGTGTTAATATTAGGGAAAAAACTGAAGTACTTCTGGGCTTTAACATTATGAATGAGAGAATAAATTCCCAGATTTCATTTGTTTACTGCAGCAAACATGTGTAGAGTTTGCCAGAGTTATTTTTAAAACTAAATGACATAACTTTTAGGTATGAGCATATCTTAGCATTTCTCCATTTAAGTAGCAAAATATTCAAATAGCCCTTTCATCATCATTCTCTACATATTGCAGGTATTTTAATGGAAGACATTGCCTATCAAAATCATGCTGTGTAGGAGCAGCTACAATGAAAAAAAAAGAAATTTCTGTCTACTAATTTTAAATATACATTCACATTAAATATTAAAGCAAGTCTGGAATTTTTACATTGAAATGGAATGGAAAACCAATTACATAACCAAACACCAGATATTGAGCAATATCTCTGCTTCCAGCTGTTCATATAAACAACCGGGGGGGGGGGGCAGCCAAATCATTATATCTTCACCATTTCATCATCTATTTTAGAAGCACATTTTAGATATACCACATCTGATCTGGAAGTCCTGGAAGTATGGAAGGAAATTTCATTTCTGAAACTGATGCTGAAGAACTGTTTTAAATGCAGGTTACCTTGAAAATTAAAATGCAATTATATTTATACCTTTGTTAGATCCTTTTAAGAAGAAAAAATATTAAAGTGAAATCAAAACAGAATCAGATGTTTAAAGAGTAGAAAGGCCATAAATAGACTGTTCCATCTACTTCTAGACAAATCCACCAAATCAGATTGGCTGTAACAAGGGTTAGGTTTAGGGTTAGGGTTAGGGTTAGGGTTAGAGTTAGGGTTATGTTTAGGGTTAGGGTTAGGGTTAGGGTTAGCTTTTGTATGCTAGAAAAAGCATTTTGCTGAGCGCTTCAGAAGGCACGGATTTGCCCTCCATGGTTATGTCGGCGCGCTAGGGTCGCATTTTGCTTAGCGCTTCGGATGGCACCGATTTGCCCTCCACGGTTATGTCAGTGCGGAAAAGGGCTTCGTGGTTTTGTCGGTGAACCAACACAACCATCTCTAGGCTCTACCTTACCATATTCCAATGCATGAGAGACAGTATGGCCTTCCTGAAAAATAAGAGAGTACCTGCTTCCAGGATCTCAAGGAAAGGATGTTCTACAGGCAAGGGCTTCCTAGATAGCTTTATTTAAAGAAAGAAATCTGAAGATAGTTCACACTAGCTAAGTGGTGAAACAGCAGATGAAGATGGAAGAGATGATCCTGGAAGTAATCTGTAGGGTTCTAAAATAATAGCCAGCACATATGAAATATACCTGAAAAAAATACTAGGAGCCAGTGCAACTTGGGCAGTACTGGACCACATTCTGGACCAACTATAACTTCCAGATGATCTTCAAGTACAATCCCATCTATTGCAGTAATCTAATCATGTTATTTATTGTATCAATTTATATAGCTGCCTATCTTACAATAACATCTCTTATCACTAAATATAGGATTAAATACAATAAATAATAAGCAGTAATAACACAATAATAGCATAACAGCACTCAAGGACAATCTAATTTCAAGCCACACAACAATGTCAAACAAAGTGTTGATAGGTTCACTCAACATACCAGCTGCGTGCCTGTGAAAAGTCTTTATGAAACTATTAAGCATGAGCAAATGGATTTGGTGTAGATAATGTTCCAAGGAGTGGGCTTTGGTAGAGAAAGAAAAGAATGGCTCTGTAAGATTAGGAAATCAAATGGGGGAAAAAGGATGAAAGGAAAAAAACCTCTGTTCAGCATAGAGAAAGAAGAAAAAAGAAAAGCAGGATTGGGGGACCTCAAAAGATGAGATAATAAGATAGTGTCATCAATGCAGTTTGGGCATGAGTTTGGACAGACTCAGGGAGACAGTGAAGAACAGGGGGCCTAACATGCTATGGTTCATGGGGTTGCAAAGAGTTGGACACAACTTAGTGAGTGAACTATATAGGTTTCCAAATTGTCATCTTAAATGTGACTTGAAAGCCCAGTAATACCAACATTAGCATTCTAGTTATTGAAAATACTGCTAAATGAATAAAGTGCTCTGTTTCACAGATAGATTCTAATGGTTGTTTTTATTTAATAAATTGTTGTGACTCAGCAGCAGTCTTCTGTGAGTCTTTTCGGGATGCAAGATTAACAATGCAGCTGGGGCTCGTTAGGGGCATCTTCTGGGGATAAAAGGACGGATGGTGCCACGCTCTGGTTGCAGGAGTCAACATTCCTTCATTTGTTCAACATTCATTGATCATCGGTCATGGTTTATTTGAGAGCACTTGAAGAAGTGATTTGTTTTCTGTAACCCTGATTCAAGGAGACACTTGGAGAAGTGCATTGCTTTGTAAGAGTTTTTGTTTGGTATTCTGTTATCTCATCAGAGACTTTATTTATGTTTATTTTTGGGCTCACAGCCAATCTGAGCCGAGAACTGATAAAGTGAGTTCCTTTTAAGTTTGTTTGCCTGTCGTCTGTTAATGAGCGGAGGAGGGGGGGCAGAACAATAAATATATATCTAATAGTATAGTATCAGACTTAATTTCCTTCATTTCTGATTCACCAGACTCGTTTGTATCAATGTATGAAACTACTACAGAACAACAGCTTTTTTCAATATATTCCAGTTACGCAAGAACTGCTGATAATTCCTCATTGTCTTGTCAGCTGTATTTAATGTTATGTTTTTTGCTGAAACACTTGAGGCTGCTTGAGGAGACAAATATTGTGAAATGGCAGGTAATGGATAATTTGCCAATATATTAGCTGTTTCGTAATATGTCCTATCCAAATGTCTTGTTCTGTAAGAAACATAAATGAGACTTTAATCATCTTTGTTTCCAGCTACATATTTTGGATCCCCAAATCCCATCAAATTTTAACTTTAGTTAAATTGTGACATCCCAGAAGGTTGAAATTTGTATAACATCCACAGGTGGAAGCAGAAAGTTACTTCATTAATTCCCTCATAAGTTTCTGCTGTTTGAAGCATCTAAATTTTATAAGTGACATATTTTGTTGATGTAATGTTGTAATAGTATTCAGGATGTTCACTGAATTGATCCCATTGAAGTTAATACATAATTCACATAAATCCTTTTTTGTATTCTTTATGATGACTCATTTAGCACATCAGTCACTGACATGACTGAACAGCCAGTTCTTGAAAATTAAAGAACAGAATGTCTGAGTTTAAGGAAGATAACCCAGTCTTCAGTTTTCCATTCTTCTTCTCTTTCACTCTCTACATTCCAAAAGGTATTGTCTGCTACAAGAGATAACCTTTGCTTCTGACAGTTCCAATGTGTTCTTTTTGTTTTTTTTAAATTTAGCATTACCTATAAATTGCAGTACTAGATGCAATCATTCAGGAATAAATATTTAGACGGCATGGGATTTACTTCTGAGTAAAGTTATTTAAACATATATCAAATTGTTGCAAAATACAACTTTGCATAGTTTACATAAAATATATTTTATTTCTCAGTATTCACTCTTGAAAGGCAATGGAAGTTGCATGCTGGATGCCAAGAGCTGAGATAATGAGATATATGAACAGCAGTTGCAGGCAATGATTGCTGGATGTATCTTTCAGTAGACCCAATTTCTACCTAAGACCAACCTTTACATTGTACCACTTAACAACCACTTAAACAAAAAATAAAAATAAATGATTTTCACAATAATGAAAAAGAGACCGATTCAGCCTCTAGTCTGCAATGTAAAACACGAGATTCTTTTTGTGGCCTTCCAGCCACAACTTCCTTTTGTTCTGCCAGGTTAGTCCGGGCCAATATTTTCAGTGACCATTTTGCAAGAGATTATGGTTAAAGGGATTGTTTGCAAAGGCTTATGTACCTATTTAATCCTTTAAAAACAGAGAAATCTCTTATCAAATTATATCCTTCCCTACCTACCCAGACAATGTATGCTCTGCTATGTCCCACAGCCTTAGGGTAGCCAACAGCCCCAAGCTAAATGAGACTGAATATATCTTTTCTGTAAGACACTGAAGGAAAGTTGAATGCAGAGGAAAAAGAAAATGCCTCAAGTTCTTAATGTTGCAGCATTCTTACAACAGAGAGCTATATTGAAAGGGCGTTTCTATATTAATTCTTCAGTTCTTTCTCCTATGATAAGGATGGTAGCTCCCTGCAGTGATCAGAAAATAAATAGTTTTCAGGTAAAACCTCTAACAGGGTTGTATTACAGTCAAAAAGTGATAAATATTCACACACACATAAAAATACTAGATTAGATCAAATGAATTTTAAATGTTTTCCCCACCCCCTCATTCTAATTTCAACAGACCTGGAGGTTCATATAAGAAGTACTTAGAATTTCATCTCTTCACCAAATGCAGAAACAGGTTGCAAAGCAAAAATCAAATCAAATCGTATGACTGTGAAAAAGGAAACCGGGGAAAAATCAGCAGTAACCATAGACTACTTTTAATACAATAATTACAATGTTATGGCAAAGACAATATTTCTTATCCTGTAGCTAAAATAAAAAAAAATAAAACTAAAATAGGAATCACAAAACAAATATGTTCCAATTAATAGGAATATTTATCTTTTAAAATATAAACAAGATCTATAGATGAAGTTCTATCAACAATACCATTTTGGTAGGACATGAAGGATAGAATGAGTGTAATCTCATTAAATTTCTTACTTCCTTAATTTTAAATCTGGCAAAACACAGAACTATTAAAAAAACTTTTACAAGATGTATTTGCTTTTTTATGATCTGAAGCCACATGTTCTTTATAAGTGAGAAGTTTAATGAAATAAGGGATCATTCCAATTTATCAATTAACCCAAACTCATATTTCTTTCCTTACTTCCTTCTTTCTCTCCCTTCCTTGCTTGCTTCCTTTTTTCCCCTTCAATAAATCGGGTGTGGGTGTGTGTGATGTATCTGGCCTGTGGGGCAGGAATTGACAGTTTTAGACCAATGTACCATATAATTTAAATTTAAAAAGTGATTTTCATATTCAGTGAAAGCAACTGATTTTTGCCATCCAGGATTAATTTTACACTTAGGATAAAAATATCAACATTCTCTGCAAGGCTATATCTTCTTTTTTTATATATAAAAAACTGAACAGGTGCAAGGGTGTCTACTGTCACCACCATACTAATCTTTATTTACATCCTTGCATTGGACATTGTGATTGTGCATGTTATTATTTTAGTTTACTGCAAATGTCAGTGAGCTTGGCCAGGTTTTTTTGTTTGTTTGTTGTTCCACAGATTATATAAAATGGACTGGCATTTATATTTTGTTCAGAAACAAATCAAGGCATTTTAATGCTTTAAGCCCTTGTGTAATATGATACAGTATCTTCACATTCTTCCCAAATCCAATCTGACTGCTAAGATTTGTTAATAATTGGAGTTTCTAAGCTAGGCAGTGGGGCATCCCACTTACAGCAGAATATTATAATCAGATCTGGAGATTAATTACTAGCAGATACGCTACAGTATTAAAGTCAACATCTTCCATAATAGGACAGGACATATCTATTCAAGCTGATAAAAACACTCTTGGCTATTGCCTCAGTCTGGGAAATGAGACAAATGTGTGTACGAGAGCACTATCAGATGCATTCCTGCTTTGTTTAGAACAGTGTCATTCCATTAAGAACGTTCAGATCCACTTTGTTCTTGGAAGTGGAATTATGACACTCACAATGGGCAGCTTGGTCTTGCCCGAATTCGGTTTCAATTTATTGTTCCTCCTCTACCCAATTATTAATTGCAGACAAGCATTTAGGATGCCCTACTGTATTTGCAAAACGTTTGGAAGAAAAACATCAATGTGTCATCAGGTTTGAAGGATCATCTGACTGAAAGAGACAGAGCCACCAGCTTTGTGCCTCCCCCCTCCCCCCTCTTTATTCATTTAGCAGAGAGAGTAAGAAGCAATTTCAGAACATCTTTATCAGAACATCAAGCACTCTGCTGTCCCAACGTCAAAGACTCTTTAACTGATTTGAGCTTTTTTTGCAGACAATACTTCCCTTCCAGTCTTTTCTCTTTTTTGTGACTCAACTGAGACCTTCCTTCATTTATGTACATGTGAGGCATATTAAAAGGAATGAGACTTAAGTCATAATGTCACTCCTACTATCTTGAATTTTTTTATGCCCCTGCACATGTTCCTAGTTGACAGCACCTTAGTCATTGGAGGAAGGAACATTTGACAGATCTTTCAAAGTGTCAGCACCTCTTCATTGAGTAATTAGGAAAGAAGACCATGAGATTCCATTGGTAGAAATCAAGTGTACTTTTACTAATTATAAATGATTAGAAGCATAGCAAAGCGAAGACTTATTATTTAGGCGCAAAAGCGATTGATATATAAAATAACCCATTCCCCACCCCTTGACATCCCAGTTACAGTCCAATCATAATTCTCCTAAGTGTCAGGTGTGAGATAACTTCGAAAGGCATCACCAAGATGGAATGTCGGTGCCGTTAACCTTGGCGGGAACCTCCTCTGCATGCGTAGTCCGACAGGCAGCAGAACTCCAGAATCTCCCTCCAGCACAATTAGTAACCCCTCCCAAATACCATGCCCTCCCTCCCCGTTTCAATGGCAGCCGAAGCAGCAGCAAAGCAGAGGCTGACACAAAGTTTTTAAAAAGGCAGTCAGTGGATAGAAATCATGTTTATGTGCAAGTAAAGTTGAATAAGAGACAAATGCATGCTAGCTCTTGACAAACCCTCACTAAAGGACAAAAGATCATCACATGGAATTTAGTTGTTCACTGGTTTCAAGTTCTTAAACCTATCTGCTCCTTTGTAGTTATTTATATATCTATATAGTTCAGTGTTTCTCAACCTTGGCAACTTGAAGATGTCCGGACTTCAACTCCCAGAATTCCCCAGCCAGCATTCGCATGATATATTTGATGCTGCTTATTAATGAAGTAAAGATGTTACCTACTATTCACAACATAGGTTTGTTTTTAATCATTTTCCCAGGATAGGAGAGGGAAAATGAGACACTGATCTCCATTCCTGATAGAGTCACAGCATCAACATTGCAAAGATTTAACTGCAATTTCAGCTGGGGAGAGAAATCTCTGTGGGAATCACAGAAGGAGTGTAGTTCTTCAAACACGGGATAGTGTGTGCTTTAATGCAGTGGCAAACTCTGACTACTGTGTTTTGGAAAACTGCCTTGTCATTGAGATAAGAATGCTTTCTGGACTGGAAAATACCTTAGAAGAAAATGAATTTAGATTAGTCTGGGGTGAATTCCAAAGCAAATGTGCAGTAGAAAAATCTTAATTTTTTAATCTTTTCCCTATAAAATACTTGGTTATGGATTTTTAATACTGTATGAATATTCCATTTAATGCATTGATTTAATTTGTCTATTTCTTGCCATTAAGGCTTTATGAGCTTTCATCAGAGGCCCATTAACATTACTTACCTAACTATCTATAACTGGTGCATTCATCTGAAGCCCTGGGAAGGTCTTTGATGTTGTTTGGATAGTACATGAACTCTACTCACCAGATAGATTAACTCCCTGAGGAAAATCTAATGACTCCATGTGAAGCACAGCTCAAATAGTTTTTAATGAGTGCAAAAGGAAAGTGAGCACGGACCAGCTGTTCATTTCACTTCTACTAATCTTAGCTGCCAAATCAGTCTTAAGGGAACTCTTACTGTTGACTCTCTTTAAAGTATCTTTGAGGTTTTTCCAACTGTACTTGGAGCCTTCCATTAGTTCAAAAATGCAGCCAGTGCAAAGGACACACAAGGCCATCCTTCTTTTATAATGAAGCTCTTTTCCGTGGGGAAATTATTTATGCAGGACATTTGTACTCTGCTTACTCAAACCAATATGGTGAATCAGTGACGTGCAGTCAGGGGAGGCAGAGGAGGCAGAACTTCACCACTGCCATCATGAAAAGAAAAAAAATGTAAAAGGAAAAAGGCAAGAGCTGAGGTCAGGCTGAGCTAGTTGCTGCCAGAGTCACCATGGATGACTCTGCTTAGTGCTTAATTGTTTTAAAAACCCTCTAAAAAGTGCCCTCTACAGGAGGAGGAAGAGAACGACATGACTCATCTAGTCTGACTAGGCGTTTTGTGATCATTCAAACACGTCGTTCTCCTACCTCCTCCTGTAGAGGGTGCTTTTTAGAGGCTTTTTTAAACAGTTAAGCAGAGTCATTCATGGTGACTCTGGCAGCAACTAGCTCAGCCTAACTTCAGCTCTTGCCTTTTTCCTTTTACATTTTTTTTTCTTTTTATGATGACAGGCAAGAGCAGAGTTGAAATCCTCTCTGAAACAGCTGGAAAAGGTAACGTGTGGGTCAGAGGGAGGGGGAGGAATTCAAACTTCTTCCTCCTGCTGCGGGGCTTTGGGCAAAGGCTGGAGGGAAGTGCTCTCCCTCCCCAAGTGTAGTTTGATTGCAGACAGAGCCACATTGTCTTTTCAAACCTGTAATCAGTGAAGCTGGGCTGGATCCTTCCGGGGCTGGGGGAAAGTGTGTGTGCTCTAGTATGGCTCTTTGACTGGCTTCCTGCCTCCTCCTGTGGTCTCCCTGATTCCCTCCAATCCAACTTTGTGTGTGTGTGTGTGTGTGTGTGTGTGTGTGTGTGTGCTTGTTTGAGAGACAGTTTGTTTGAGTGAGAAAGGGAAGGGGGTAGGAGAGATAGTCCAATCCAACTTCTGTGTGTGTGTGTGTGTGTGTGTGTTTGAGAGGGGGAGGGAGGGAGAGAGGGAGGAGGGAGGGGAAGGGAGAAGAAAAAGAAAAGGAAAGAAGGAAACTTATTTTGCAAAGGAGAAAAACAAATGCTGTCGCTTTAAATCGGAACTGAGCATGCCTGGCTGTGGAATTCTGGGAGTTGAAGTCCACAAGTCTAAAAAAAATTGTATCAGTGCCTCACCAGCCATAAACCTCACTGCAGGTCACTATAGTGAATCCAAAAATAGAACATCAAAAGATACTTATACAAAGTCAAATAAAAGAGCAAAACATACAACTAAATAGATATCCAAAGAGGCAAAGAAAAGTGAAATAAACTCCTGGAAAATGATGTATATCATCAGAAAGCTTGCATATTTTGTGCTACTAGCTGAGTTTCTAAAGGGTGCCATGGGTAATCATTTAAGTACCAAGAACTCAAATCACAAGCTACCATTGTTTAGAATGGTTAAGATACATGATGTTGTTGGGTTTCAATAAGTACTTAACTTAAAATGAAAGTAAAAGTCAATTTAAAGTTTAATCTAGCAGAGGTGTTAGGTTAATTTGCAGCACTCCTGAAACACAAATAATAGTAAATTAACAAGCCTGCAGCATTCCCCTTTCCCCCTTAAAGTAAGTAAATGAAATTGACCTTGTTCAGATTCAAAATATAAGGCAGGGAAACTTTTGACCCTCTGGTGCTTTTCTCTTCTAATCTGGTCTGGAGCTCTCTCCCAGAAGTTCACAAAAAAAAGTTTTGAGTAAAGTGATAAACATGACTATTATAGCTACAAATGCAACATGTGACCTGTACATTTCCAGAGTCTTGGCAAGGCAAAGCAGTTCAACTTTATCTGGAAGCTGTGTTCGGTTTGATTAAATACACAGTCTTGCTATGCAGTGGAACAATCTACAGTTTGTTTGTCCAATTTGAACAAGTGTGCAAGCAGATGTTATTTTTAAAAAAGTATGGTTCTCTACTTGGTGATTCGATGTATCTTTATTGCTCTTGGCCACTCTTATCTGAGGTATGCTATAAAAGATTTTCTTTTGTTAAACAATGAAGCAAGTGACCAAATAAAATAACAATTAACTAGCCACAGAGACTAATATTTTTATAGGCCTTTATTCCTAAAAAAGATTAAATGAAGTTCTTGGAAATGAAGCTCAAGGGTCTCATAAGCATTGAAATCTCACCAAAATATATTCAAAATAGATGGAGAAATTGAGGAAATGGGATGGTTTATTAAGGTCTAATTTGATCCTTAGGCTATAAACCTGTGGCTGGGTTGCATCCAGCAGAAAGTAAAGCTCATATGATTAAACAATTCTCTATTTTAAAAAAATCTTGCCAAAGAATACCCAGAAATGCCAGGATAAAAGCTAAGCTAGAGCCTTATTTTTCCATTCGAGTCAAGTTTTAAATTTGGAGATGAAACTGCACCTGAAATTTAAAAAGATAAAGACAAATGCAGCTTTGTTATCTCAGCAAATACTGTTGCTTTTAGGGTTGAATTTGTCCTCTCAAGGGAGGCCAACATTTACATGAGCCACAGGAAGGCTACAGGATGTCATGTGACCTGATCCACTAGGTCAAAGTCAAGGTCTAAAAATCAAGGAAAGCTATAACAATAACCCTAATCCTTTATTCCAAATAAATTGAAAATAAGGAATCGCTTCCAACTTTCTTTAGTACGGTTAAAATATAGAATTCATTAATGTTTTGATCCAAAACCCAACAAACATTTGTTGTGCCTTTATGTGTTCTGGATAATTTCACTGGCATCAAGTATCAATCATTTTATTAAAAATATCTTTAAAATCATAACACAATATAAATTTCAACCCTTTTAACCACATATTTCCCATTGATCCCTATGTATACTATAACCAAAATTCTTATCCCACTTTATTATATGTATTTTAAAGTGTTCCTCCCATGTTTCAAGATATTATGAAAAATTTCATGCAGTTCTGCTCTTCTTTTCCACTTTAAAAAAAATCACAGAATTCCAGGAATGTCTTTTGCCCTTAGAAGGAATTTTTCAATTCCCAAATCAATATACTGTATCAGTTATTTCTAACATAATATTTAATATAATTAAGATAATACAATGATAAAATCTAGAGATTTACAAAGGTACATCTGGAATCTTTCACATTCTGCTCCAGTTTCATGGAGAAGATAATAGTTTCAGTAGCATGAGTGTCCATAAAACTGAGTACTAACTGCAGTCACAAAAATCTTTGCTTAGAAAAGGGGTTACAATTCCATAGGACAATGATGCACATATTTAAGATATATATTTTTTTAAATTAAAGTTTGGTCACAATTTGTTGGAGTATAGCATCAACTCTTTATGTGTTTGACTACCATGAAATTTATCTGATCAGCGGACCAATGGGTTCAACACTCATATGCACATATAGCAATAACACTTAGACTTATGTATTGCTTCATAGTGCTTTACAGCACTCTCTAAGTGGTATATAGAGTCATTACATTGCCCCCCCAAATCTGCGTCCTCATTTTACTGACCTCGGAAGGATGGAAGGTTGAGTCAACCTTGAGCCGGTGAGGATGGAACTGCTTAGCCTGCAATACTGCATCCTTACCAATGTGCCACTATGGCTCTATGCAGCACTTTTTAAACACAGCCATGTTTGCATGTTCTGTTCTCCCTCTATCAACTTCTGCTCTGCCAGCAATCCCTCTAGTTTTCTTATTTCTTAGCAGTGGGTAATCAGAAATGCAGACCTTGCCATTTAACTGCTAGGATGATTAATTGGTTGTCAGGGACTTGAATGATCATTTTTCCCCATTAATGGGAACAGGAAATGAGAAATCAATTTCTAAAAGAAGTCCCACACCTTCATGGACTGCACATTTTTGTAACCAAGGTGAACTCCATGAGGTTCCTCACCATGCCTTAAAACCATGGAGGGGAAAAAGGTGGATATTTTCTTTATTCCTCTTTCCAACTTCCTTGCAAAACTAAACAGATTTTCAAAAATTATATCTGGCACTTGTAAAAGCTTGCCCCTTATTATTGAAGGGAGATTATTTGTTCAAGATTTGAATGTTTATGACATTATTTATTGGTCCCTAGAAAAGAACTCATCGGTGTATAAATAACTGTCACCAAATTAAAACTTTGCCAGTCTAGTGTACAAACCATGCATGCTACCTTCCATAGTAGCTGCTGATATTTTTCAAAAATTACACATTTCTTGCTAAAGTTTTGTGAGGTGAAGTTGGCCTAAGGGAGAGGTCTTTTTCCAAAAATTGAGAATTGTTGGCAGAAGTGATATACATTGGCACAACGCTAGCAAGAAATATGTTTTCTTAACAGCTGCAAGATATGAAAGTCTATGTGCACTTAAAATCTTCCTAATGAAGATCTTCCTAGTGGAAGACTCCGCTTGAATTCCATTAGTGATGAGCAAAATAAAGGGTTAGGAATACAAAGAACAACCCAAAGTTCTCACTGCATCTATTGCGTCTATAAATGAGCAAAAGTTTTGTTTTTCATTCTTTTAATCATTCCATTATATTGAACAGTTTATAATAATGAAGATGAAACTGAAATCTATAAATATGAGTCCATTTCTCAGTGTAGATTTTTTGTTACTTTTGTTAGTCTCTACCGCTGTAAAGTCAGTACATATACCTAGTAAAAATAACTGAGGAGTAAACTTTATCCTTCTTTTAAAGATATTTTGCATAATCCACCACATTTTTATCTAAAATGCCTTAACCTTTTGACAAGTCCACCATATATGAAAATATGTAGCATCGAGAGAACCACATCTCCAACATTTAGACTGTACATTTGGATACATAGAAGCCAGCTTTCTAGGATCTAAGTGCCATCTATAAAACATCTTATAAAAATTTTCTCTCAAGTTTTGTGCTTGTGTGAATTTCACATTTCTTACCCATATTCTTTCCCATGTGTCCAACATTATTGGTTCTTCAATATTTTGAGCCCACTTTATCATACAATCTTTAACTAATTCCGTTTCCGAATCCATCTGTATTAGTACATTATATATCCTCTTTATATGCATTAAACTTTGATTTCTTATTTGTTTAAACAAATTATCCTCAACTTGGATAAAACCAGTTTTTTGATCTATTTTCCACCTGGCCTGTAATTGGCCATACTGGAACCATGTTTGAACTATCTTCTCCTCTTTCAATACCTCTAAAGATTTTAGTTGTAGAACCCCCCTTTCCAAAGTGAGAAGTTGTGATTCTCACTTCCCACCTCCGGGTGGGAAGCAACCACGCCTCACGCTTCCCACCGCAGCACAGGCGCCGCACAGGCGTGGTTGCTTCCCACCCAGAGGTGGCAGCAAGAGCAGCACGTTGTTGTTGTTGGGGCCAGCCTCCTCGTCCATGGCTGGAGCCGTCGTCACGGGCAGGGGGGACCTTCCGTTCTTCCTCCGCACCTCACCCAAGCGGTCGTTACAGTCGCTGCCAACGTCCGACGTCTGACATCCGCCACCGCCGCTTCCCTCGTCCGTCTCAATCTCTGGAAGCAGTAACAAACTGGGTGCGTCCGCTCCACCGTCAGTGCCCTGACAGCCACCCCAGGCTCTGGAAGAGGTGGAGGTAAAGAAGACGGCGGCGGGGGGTGGACCCTCAGCTCGCTTCCCACCACAGCACAGGCGCCGCCAGCGGGCTTGCTTTGCTGAACACAGGGGCGAGCGTCTCTCCCTTCGCTGCAGCTTCCTTTCCTCTCTCTGCCCCGCTTCTCCGCCTCTTCCTGGGGATCGTGGAGGAATCTTGGTCTGGCATCATTGAGGAGAACCTGCCAAGCAGTGGAGGCGGCAGCAGTGGCAAAGGCAGCCAGGAAGCTCCGATCCTGGCCCGAGAAGACCCAGGCTACCCTCCCCATCTTCTGGCGGTGGGTATTTGCTAGTGATGAGCCTCAAAACAGATGCGCGGCGGGTTCTCCTCAATGATGCCAGACCAAGATTCCTCCACGATCCCCAGGAAGAGGCGGAGAGACGAAAAGCAGCTATAGCATCCGCCGGTTCCTCCGGCGCTCCCACGGGTCACTGGGTCCTGGAGCCGTCGCCCTTTCCTTTTTTTTCTCCTTTCGTGTGCTCACTCCCCACCCCATGCGGGCAGCGGAGGGGAAGGAGTCTCTGGTGGCTGCAGTAGCAGCAGCAGCAGCAGCAGAAGCAGTGGCTTTGGCTCTCCCTTCCCCGAGCATATCCCATTGCTGCTGGCGCCACGGCGGGAGGAGCGAGCGAGCCACCAACCGACCCCGCGTGTCCCATCGCCGACTCCAACTCGGCGGGCGAAGGGGCGAACTCTCATTAGCAGCGGGGATGGTTAAATGTTACATCAGAAGATTGATGGGGTATTTTAGAATGCAATCAGCGCAGTAACAACTAAACAGGCAGGCATGCCAAGTGGCACAGGACAGGCAAGAATTTACCAGGGGCTTTTTAATTAGGGGTGGAGGGAGATGGACCTCAATTCAGGACTGCGTGAGGGAGTCCTGTTTTTTCAAGCAAGAATTCTCAAAGAGCAGTTGCTGCCACGAACGAAAAGCAGCTTTTAACCCCAAGCGCGATGCCATGAATGTCAATATTTCCATCCAAGCCGCCACCGCAATCCTTGCACGCCGGCAAGAAAGCGGAAGCGAGAAGAAAAAAATAAATAAATAACCACCCTCCCAAGCAGCCAGAGCTTGCAAAGGGCGACATTGCAATGAGGGTCGTACTCCTGACCCTCTAAAACTCTCGGGAAACTCCTTCGCAGCCACGTGGGGGACCCCGTCACAGGAGCAGCCCCACTGGTGGGAGAACGACGGGACGGTTGCGAAAAGGCACAAGGGGGGGAGATTGACAGCAAGGGTCCGTCCCGCCGCTCGCCTTAAAGCTCTCGCCTAGCCGAGCTCTGGGTTTGCAGCCGCTGCTCGCCATTCCCTCAACTCAGAGTACAGAGCGCGCGCAAAACCCTGCCATGCGGGACTCCCCGCAAATGCTCGCTCCGTCTTACCAGATTTTGGGGGGTATCTGTAGAGGGAATTGGACAGGACATCCACCTCTTCCACTCCGGCGTTCTGCCGGCTGGTGAGCACTCCCATGCTTCAGGCATGGCGGCAGAGGGTATCCGGGGTTGCGGAGGGGGGGCAGATAGGAGGGAGTGCGTCAGCTTCCCAGTTCGTGGCAGACCTTTTCTAGCCAGCACAAAGGACTTCCCCGCACTTGCTTTGCTGAGCAGGGGCTTTAGTAGAAAGGAAAGCAACTTCAGAGCTGGTGTCAGGCCAGCAAAGGCTTCCCACTGCTGGTATGACTTTGAAGTGTGGCTTGCCTTCCACGCGGGCCGACGTGGAAGGCAAGCAGCAAGCTATCCCTTCAAAGTCATGTTGGCACTTTAGCATGCCGGCAGGCAGGGCTGGAGTGAGCGAGCGTGCTCTATCCCAGTGGGTGCATGAGCGGAGGACTTTTCCAGCGCTCCTGTGCCTGGACAGCTCCGTCTGCATATGAGCCTGGGATCCGCCGCTTGTGCTCCCTTGCTCCGCCCTGCCACCCGCCTTCCCTATCTAGGGGCTCCTCCAGCAGAAGTAGCAGAGTCATGTCGAGCGCCGCTCTGCCTTCCTCCGCGCTCTTCCCGCCCGAACGCCCAAATCCTCCCAGCCCGCCCGGCCCGGGGCGAGTCAGCTGTAGTGCAGCAGGCGGCGATCCCACCACCATCCGCCCGCTCACTCGCCCCGCCAGTCACTTACTCTGAGTTCGGAGAAGAAGTGGCGGCCCCAGGTGGCTCTTTTCACGGAGGCTTTCCCACGGCTTGTCCGGAAGTGGGGCTGGAAATGCGAGCTCGCTCCCCCGCCCATCCACCCGCTTACTCACTACGCTACCCTGCCCATGCGAGCGGCAGCGGATGGGCGGGGGAGCGAGTCAAAGAAGGCGCCAAAATTAAGCGGGAATTTTTGGGAATGGCCCGGGACGCGTGAAAAATTATGAAAAGTCGTGCCTGTCCCGCCAAATGCAGGACGTCTGATCACCCTAATTATACTGTCTCCAAGAAAGTAGCTGAAAAGTTTTGGACATGTATTTACTACATTTTTATCCTATGTTTACTTCAAGGAGTTTGAGTTTAGACATATTTTTCCCTCTTTTCAACTTGCCTAATATTTGCAACTGTATAAAGTAGGTTAGGTTGGACTGATTTATACTCACTGGCTTCATGACTGACTTAGAGTTTGAATCCTGGTCTCCATGGAAGATGAATTTGAGGAGGGTGAGTCATAATATGCTAACTGGAAAGAAAATGGAGAAAGTGAAGAGAAAATTTCCTTCCTGATTTTCCTTCTGTTGTATGAGCCTACCAGGTTTTTGGATGGAATTGTTCTATCCTTAGATTATTGTAAGATTGGTGGTTACTGATACAAACAGATACAAAACTCGACTATAACTGTATACAGTTTTTGTCTAATAGAATTGTTACTACAGTATTGGGCAAATTGAAAGCTATTTATGATTCACTCTGTCATTCCTTCATTTTTTCATCCCTGGGATGCCATGTCAGAGCAGAGAGCATGTCAGGGAAATGTTCATAAAACTTGGGAAATAATAGAAAAGGATTCCTCAATTGGATTCTTTCCAGGTAACATACACTTTGCATATAAAATCTGCAAAGTATGTGACACTTAGTTTCATCTGTATTTCGGGTTTTTCAATTTTTTTTAAACAAACATGAATATGTCAAGTCTTTAACAGCTTCCTTCAGATACTTAAATTTTATTACATATTCCTGTTTAGAATCCATTCATTAAAAATATGATGGCTAAGTTCACTTGGTCATGAAAAATGTCCATGTCACACATTAAGCTCTGCAAAGTACTTGAGTGTTGTTCCACATTCAAGTAAATATATATTTAAATGACATACATGTTTGCATATTAATGTTTATTATGTAATGTTCACAGCTTTTATTTTTGAATAATTGACTTGTAAGGCAACATTGAAAAACACGAGTTTATACTTGGCAAATAAATACTTTGAAGTGTTTTGGATTGAATTTTAAAGTGGATAAATAGGAATGTTTAAAATAATTCACAGAAGTAAGAAGTAAACTTTTCTTTTAATTTCCCAAGATTGAGGAATTTTCTACCTTTATGTGAGGTCTGCTTCATAATACAATGTGAAGTATAATATCACAATTCAGATTGTATTATAATGTAATCATAATAGAATAATAATAAAATAAGTTCATGAACTTATATGAACAATATAAATTCTTGAACATATTATTATTAATATATTATATTTATTTATATTTATTAATATATTATTATATTATATTATTAACTATAATATATATATAACAGTAATAATACATGAACCCTGGTAATGGGTCTTAATATTGCAATTAAGAGTATTCTTAATAATACAATTAGAGCATTCATCTTATACACAATATAATTATATGCTATACTGCCTTTCAAATTAAGGTTGACCAGTGTCATTTTTTTCCTGAACCAAGCTTCATAAAAATACACTTGGAAATCTTTGCATGATTTCAAAACTTTTAGTTAAAATAATTACAATAAAAAATTCTATATTTCTATTGAGAAAATAATGTTGCAAAAATAACATTTTAATAAAGTAGCTTTCCAAATAACTTTTTTTTTTAAGTCTGTTCTGATGGCAATCAAAATTAAACAAAATAAGCTCCAAATACTAACAGGATAATTGTATTTCATGGAAAGAGTCTAGATATTTCCCAGATGGCACATGGCTTGTTTAACTGGAAATAACTACTGGCTGTTCATCCAGGTGTGGCAAAATTTAGTTCCAAATTTCCATCAGTGGGTATAACCCTTTATTTGTTGTATTTTTTAAAGAAAGAAACTATTGAGGGAAGATAAATGTTCCCAAACTGAAACTGTATGAAGGAGAAGAAAGAGGCATCAGGTCATTGTTTTTAATAATGCCACATGTTAAATCTGAAAATATAAGGTTGCCAAAATAAAGGTACTTGAAAAAGACAATGTGAATATTTCATCTGAATATGTTATTGTAGTTGCACAATAGGCAAAATAAATTGTAATGGTTACAAAAATATTTGTGATGAGAGGGTCAGCAAAGGAGAAGCAACCAAAGAAACCATCTGACCATGACACTTGCTTAACTGCTGGGATGATTAACTGTGGTATGAGGAATTCAGTTGCATATTAAAAAGGGTTTGTGACAGTTCTACTTATGTGTCATCACAATTAAATCAAAATTAATACTTTTTGCCTTCTAATAAAACTGATTTCTTTGCTCTTAAAATAACAAGTTAAAAAACCCAGTTTCTGATGACAAAGTCCTTTCATTTTATACAAGCTGTTTGCAATATTTGATGTATTCTATCTTGCTGACTCACTGCTTGCTTCTGATGAAATAAGGGATCACATTTGTAGACAAAGGTCATTGTTTTTTGCTGCATAACCTTCGCTAATTTATAATACAGAGTTGCACTTTGGTCCTATCCTTTCTTATCATGGCTGAAGAAGATAGTCATATGCAGATGATTTTATTGGAATCAATATTTCAAAGTATAATTGGCAGGCTTACTGAGTTTATGAAAATAGTATGCTTCTAACACAGTCAATATGAAGCACTCAAATTATGCCTTATGATAATAAGCAAACATAGGCAATTAGTTCTGATTCTTAGACATCTGTTAGTGTCCAATTAGCATTTCATAATTAAACAATTGCAGTAGTTTGAAGAATTCAGTAAAGTAAATGAACTTTAGATGTTCATCAGTATATCCGGGTATCTAGAATACCTCTCTCCTTTTTTTCCCTTGCACTAAAGAAAAATTGCTATAGGTTTAAAATTACATCAGGACTGTATATTGCCCTGTTTAATAGTCTTATGACACTTTTATCACCTGCATGGAATATGAATCAGTAGGCAAGGTTCACTATGCAACATAATAAGCACAAAGTCAGCCTTATTTCTAAATAAAATTATGAACAAATATTGCCACAGGTAAGGTTTTGATAAAGTTTCTTCAAGCTTTTTTGATACTTCATGGGAGGCACTTATCCTCTGACCAGAAAATTTCTATATTCAGTGGCAACCTGCAATTCAATTACTTTCTAGTGCAGAACATGTTAACTCAATCTCACAAAATATAATACTTCCATTATCTATGTACTATAATCAACCAGAAATTTCATACACGTTTCCTAATTTGTTGGACTGGAAAACTAGGATATACTGTATATTTAGGCTGGTTGAAAGCCATCATTCATGCCTAGAAATACAGAAATGCAACTCTTCAGTTAACTATTCTAGACTTGCTTTCAGTAAGATAAATGGGTAGATGCATGGATAGTTGTTGAGCAGCTTGTATTTTAGACAAGCATAGCGCAAATAGATTGTGTGGTGCAGTGGCCTAGAGGTGGAGCTCTCGCCTCACAATCAGGAGGCTCTGAGTTCGATCCTAGGTAGAGGCAGATATTTCTCTCTCTACGCACAATGAGAATATACCTGCTGAACAAATTTCCACATGGGTGTCAGGAAGGGCATCTGGTCAATAAACACTTTGCTAGCTCCATTCAGTTGCCCAGACTCCACCCTGCAAGGGATTATGGGATTGTTAAAAGGAGATGTTGATGATAGTGCAAGTAGATCCTGTCATATGCAGCAAATCCTGAAGAGCATCTACTTTCCACTATTGCCAATTAATTTGGAAATATTGAAATTGTCCTCCTCCAAGATGATTGACTCATGGAACCTGTAGTTTGGGAACTCTGGGAAAAGAAGAAAGGGTATAACCATACATAGGCTTGAAAGCATATTATGGTTCCAGCTCTGTAGAATAAAATTCAGATTTGTTTCTATGTAGATTGAATTCAATTATGTCAGTTCTCATAATATTTAATTTGTGGGATTCAGGCAGGGGTGAAATGTTACCAGTTTGAGCCGTTTCATCTGAACTGGTAGTAAAAAATGCTAAAGAAAGAAAGAGAGGAAGGGAAGGAGGGAGGGAGAGAAAGAGGGAGGGAAAAAAGAGAGGGAGGACGGACCACAAACCTGGCACTAGACACACCTTCAGAGGTTACCTTGAAAGAGCACAACAATCCAGGGCTGGAAGGGACCTGGAGGTCATGTAGTCCAACCCCCTGCTCCAACAGGGCATTTTTAAAGTGAGTTTCTGTCTTTTGACACCCCCGGTCACATGACTACATTGCCATGCCCATCCACTCACATGACCACCACCAAGCCACACCCACAGAACCAGTAGGAAAAAAAATTAGATTTCACCACTAGATTCAGGTATGGTTTAATTCTTTCCCCACTTCAAGATCTGCCCTCACCGGAATTACTGAACTTATCAGATGGATATTATGCAGTTTCTACTACAGAAATAGTGGGGACTAAACATAGGCAATGAACAAACAGTGAGCTACACTGTTTGCTACACAGCTAAACAAGTTTTGTGAAACACTGGAAAAATCTAGAAGAACAAGTTGCTATAACTCTCTATGGTTAATTTAATTTAATTTAAGCTTTAGATACTGCTTTTCTGGCCTTTTTAAAAAGGGAATCATAAAATCAAAATAAAACCAAGAAGATACAGAGAGACAGACAGACAGACAGACAGACAGACATATGCCTGCCTGCCTGCCTGCCTGCCTGCCTGCCTGCCTGCCTGCCCGCACACACACACACACACACATACACACACACAAACAAACATACACAAACATACATCACATTCTGAAGTAAAATAAAGAACTTTATCATTTTCCTGCAAGTTCTTTTTTGGCTGGCTTTCCTTTTCATTTTTCACTGATTTCACAAACCATGTCTGCAAGCATTAGACACATATTGATTCCTTCCATATATTCCAGTACTATTTTGAATCTGTCAACCATCATTACATGAATTCCCAAATAATGTTTTGTAACATCCTAAAGCACCATCTTCTACAGTTAGTCACAGGTTTTCTTCTTTTTTTATTTTTTTGGAAACAGAACTTGGCTGTAAGTCTTGTTTCCAATATAGACAGCATGTTCCAGCGATGGTCTGGAGGACCATTATGCAAATGATTATTTTGTTTGTTTTTAGGAACGCCATGCTACCAGGCTGCTTTGATTTTCTCTTTAGTTGATGTTGGAAACTGGCAGATGATTTTCTTTGTGGCACGCTAACAGTCAACTTCACTTTAAGAAAAAGAAAGAAACTTTTTCAATATGGAGAACTAATTTGGAAGTATGATGGATTTGCTTTTTAATTTTTATTTGTTGCTGATTGCTACTTTTGGAGACTGTGTTTACATTTCAAACTATTTTTGGTTTTTTATGGCTGACAAAATGCAGAAGTGGGGGGAATGATGTAGTGAAATGTTGTATGTTAAGAATATGCTGAGGCTAAAGCACTCTTATAAACAAATGTTTATTATAATGCCCAAAACTCATTGCATTATATTTGTTTCCTAAAATGGGTCTATTTGGCTTATCAAATGATTTAGCCTCTCAAAGTCACCTTGTAGTGGAGATGGGTGGTATACAAATTTAATAAATCAATAAAATATCAGCAAATAAGCTCCTATTTGAATTAAATGGCCAATCATTAATTTAAGAACTGATCTTCCAAGTCATACTAAATATGGCATGTGTTACATTTGTACCTTGGAAATACAACTAGGTGATATTACTGTAATGTTTTTTAGAAGTGGTTTGCATCAGAACTGATGAAGCTTCTTGGATACGAAGCAAAATGTCTTCTTCCTTAAGGAAGAAAAAACATTTCTTCATCAAGGAAAAAAATAGTCCATTCACCTTTTGAAAAGAAAAAAAAAGTACTTTTGAGACATAAGGGACAAAAACAAGAAGAAACAAAGAAGAAACAATAAATAAAAAGGAATATATTAAATACATTGTCAGTGTTTTCTCTGACCTGGCTTCATTATGACTTAAGATAAAAGAGTCTTGCTACTGTTCATAATTATAGAATTCTACTCTCTGTCTTTAATTTTCTATCTTTTTCTTTTGTGGATATGTTTTGGATAGTTATATTGTACGCATGTTTCTAATCCAAGTATTTGCATTCTGAGTTAATATGCACATTCAATGCATGTGCTTCTATTATGAACTTTTATTTTGACGTTATAATCAAGTATGATATATATTTTACTGATTACATTTCATATTCCCCAAAAACACTTTTACTATAAATGCTTCATTACACTTTGTGTATTGTACATAACTACATTGTTTCTATTAAAGAGAGAACAGAAAAAAATAGTAGTGTCACTGTTACCAGTATTGCAATGAATAAAAAGTTATTTTCTCAAACCTTAAACTTCATCTTCAACCAATTTGAAAGCTCCTTGATTTGATTCGATTCGGAGCCTAAAACCATATCTGGATCCAGGCACCAAAGTTATCATGCTTCCAATTATCAATGGAAATCAACAAATTGTTATGAAAAAACTATTTGTTTGCGAGGAGGAAAGGAAATATCTGCAGGAACAGCTGCCTCTTATGAAAGCTTATTTAATGATAGACAGATACGGGAATTTTGAGCTCAATATCTTAGCTGTTAGTAAAAACAAACCTGTCAACTTCCTAATTATTATATTCTGGTTTGTTACATAAAATTAATTTTTATAGTTTGATATTTCCAACTCCTTCCCCATGGATTCTTTGTTAGGAACTACTATAATTCCTGGATATGTGTTTGAAAAAAGAGAGTAATAGGGTTGATAATTCAAAAGAATAGGAACCAAATTGTTGTGAAATGAATAGTTTAAGGTTTGTTTGTTTTTTGGGTTGCTTTGTATTTCTCAATAAAATACCCTCTGCTTAATTTAGGGCCTAAATTCTGAAATAGGCTTTATTAACATTTAAGCATTGTGGTTCAGGACAGATATTCAAAAAAACTTAGAGAGAGTTTAACATAAGTTGTCTATATAAAACACCATAATGTGTGGAATGATGGATACTTTGTTTAACCAACACTGAGAGAATAAACTAAATGGAATTACCAGGGAGGTAGAAGTTCAGGAATGTTCCAATATTCAAAGTTCTTGTTGTCTTATTATATTCTGGTTTGTTACATAAAATTAATTTTTATAGTTTGATATTTCCAACTCCTTCCCCATGTTATTTCCTCCCCGAGAGCTTCTTCTGGGAGTTCTACTATAATGTCTTTAGTTGTGTCTTGAATATCAGTTATTTCCGCTTGTGATATTGTTTTTTGGGGTTTGCAATTTGCCTGAATTTCCTCATGTTCAACTTCACTAAACACTTTATTCCGTATAATAAATCGCCTTTGATCTGCTAGTCGTTGTTCACTAACATTTGAATCTGGATATTGTTGTTTCCATAATTCATACATTCGCTTTAAATAGCCTCTTTTTTCTGGCTCTGAGTTGTAGTAACAGGCCATTATGGCACGGTTTTCGTCTGCACTATATTTTTGTCGTTTTGTTGGCTGGTCCACTTGTAGCCCACTTGTCGACGGATGTCCAGGGACCCCAACATCCACCGCGGCCCTTGTTAACCCGTGCGACGACCGTATGGAATTCTTATTTGTTTTTCTCACCATATTGTATGGGTTGGCGGGTTTTTTTTTACGGGACCAGATGCCAACCTCACCCCAACCCTCCTCCTTTCTCATCCGGGCTTGGGACCGGCAACAGCGGAGTTGTTGTTGTTGTTGTTGTTGTTGTTATTATTATTGTTGTTGTTGTTGTTGTACAATTGTATCACAGCGGCCAGTTGTTTCGCCGGATTTGGCATTGGTTACTAGTCGGGCCCCACCCAGGGGCCTAGGACGTCGTAACGTATTTTCGTAATATGCGTGCAGATCCAAGCAGTGCGGCTTTTTGCATTTGACTGATGGTGATTTTGTCAATTTTTAACTGTTTTAAATGTAATTCCAGTGCTTTTGGAATAGCACCCAGTGTGCCAATTACCACTGGAATTTCCACTGCTGGTTTGTGCCATAGTCGTTGAATTTCGATTTTTAAGTCCTGGTATCTTGCGATTTTTTCATGTTCCTTCTCGGCGTTCCTGCTATCACCTGGTATTGCGATGTCTATGATTGTGACCTTATTTTTCTCAACCAGTGTGATGTCTGGTGTATTATGCGCCAGTATTTTGTCAGTTTGTATACGGAAATCCCACAAGATCTTGACCATCTGATTTTCGGTGACTTTTTCAGGCTGATGTTCCCACCAGTTTTTTGCTGTTTTGATATTATAATTTTTGCACAAATTCCAATGGATCATTTGTGCTACTGAATTGTGCCGCAATTTATAATCAGTCTGCGCGATTTTTTTACAGCAGCTGAGTATGTGATCAACAGTTTCATCAGCTTCTTTGCAAAGTCTGCATTTGGCATCATCAGAGGATTTTTCGATTTTGGCCTTAATAGCATTTGTGCGGATAGCTTGTTCTTGCGCAGCCAGGATTAGTGACTCTGTTTCTTTCTTTAATGTACCTGTTTTTAACCATAACCAAGTTTGTTCACTGTCCACTTTATCTTTTATTTTTTCCAGAAATTGACCATGCAGTGCTTTGTTCTGCCAACTCTCCATTCTTGATTTTATCACATCTTTTCTGTATTCTTGTTTTGTCTGTTGGGCCTTCAGTAGATTTTTGTTCTTTACTTCGATTAATAGATGTTCTTGAGTGTCTTTTAAATAATCAGCAAGTGCATGTTTTTCTTCTTCAACTGTTTGCTTCACTTGTAATAATCCTCTGCCACCTGATTTTCGGGGCAGATATAGTCTATCAGTATCACCACCTGGATGTAAACTGTAGTGCATTGTCATTAGTTTCCTGGTTTTTCGGTCCAAAAGGTCCAAATCAGCTTGTGTCCAGTTAACTATGCCAGCTGTGTATCTTATAACTGGTATTGCCCAGGTATTTATGGCCTTGATTGTATTTCCACCATTCAATTTAGATTTCAAAATTTTCCTAACTCTGTTGGTGTACTCTCGCCTGACAATAGTTTTTACTTCTCCATGCTTGATGTTATCCAACTGCAGAATGCCTAAGTATTTGTAAGCTTCATTTTCATTGCATTTAATTAGTTGGCCATTGGGCATTTCAATTCCCTCAGATGCAGTGATTTTACCCCTTTTTATGGATACAGTGGCGCATTTTTCCATGCCAAACTGCATTGAAATATCGGTGCTGAATACTCGGACTGTATTTGTCAATGATTGGATTTCTATTTCTGACTTTCCATAGAGTTTCAAATCATCCATATATAGTAAATGCAAAATTTTTTCAGCTTTTTTGGCTGTTTGGTAGCCTAATTTCATTTTTTTTAAGATTACTGATAGTGGGATCATTGCGATGATGAAGAGAAGAGGTGAAAGTGAATCACCCTGGAAAATTCCTCGCTTGATATTAACCATTCCGTAGCTCTCATTCCCTACTGCCAACTCAGTTCTCCATTGTTTCATTGCCTTTTCAGTAAAGGATGTAATATTTTTGCTAATGCCAGTTGTTTCTAAGCATTTTATGATCCAACTATGTGGCAGTGAGTCAAATGCCTTTTTGTAATCAATCCAGACCATATTCAAGTTCGTTTTTCTGTTCTTACAATTTTCTAATATCATTTTATCAATTAGAAGCTGATCTTTTGTGCCCCTGCTCCTTCTTTTGTTGCCTTTTTGCTCTACTGGCAAGATGTTGTTTGTTTCCAAATAATCCATCATGTTATCTGCAATAATGCCTGTGAGTAATTTGAAGGTTGTTGGCAAGCATGTTATTGGTCTATAGTTTTCAGGTGTTGTTCCTTTAGTTGGATCTTTCTGAATCAAGTATGTTTTTCCAGTTGTCAACCATTCATCAATTTGGCCCTTTTGTAAAATTTCATTCAGTTGCCTGGCCAATATTGCATGTAAACTGGTCAGATATTTGAGCCAGAAACCATGTAATTGGTCCTTTCCAGGTGATGTCCAATTCTTTACCTTTTTAACTCGATTTTTGATCATCTCAGTTGTTATTTCTAATACTTGCATTTGTTTGTTGCCAATGCTTTTCTCAAAGTCATGTATCCACTTTGCTTCCTTGTTGTAGTCCTTTGCATTTTCCCACAATTCTTTCCAGAATTCAACTGTGGCCTGCTTTTCTGGTTTTTCACTTTTGGTGTCACCATTCACATTAAGACTTTGATAAAAACGCCGTTGGTCTGATCGAAATTGCTGATTTTGTTTATATTGGATGATTCGTGCCTCATATCTTTCAATTTTTCTAGCTGTTGCTGTTATCTGCTGTTTTACAATCTCTACAGCTTCATTGATGTTTCTTGTATCCAATCTATATCTTCTGATTAGCCGATCTATGATTTTGTTGTTTTTAAGCCGTTGCTCATGCATGTTCTTTAAGTTACTAGCATCTGCCCTTAATTTTTTGATTTTTTGTTCTAGACGGATTTTCCACTTTGGCTTTGATGCTTTTTCTGTTGTGTGACTAGGTACTTTAATTTTAATGCCTAGTTCATTAGTGACTATTACAGCTGCACTGTACATTAACTGGTTTGTTTCCAAGATGGATCCCGGTTCAATTGTTGAAAACACTGCATTAACCATTTTCATGATAGGGGCCAAAATTTTCTTAGGCACAGTTTTTAGTGATGGTAAACGTTGCCTTTCCTCATTAAGCAGAAAATGCTCCATGATCTTATCCTTCAATTCTTTTTGTTTTTGAGTTAGTTCATCAGTTGGTTCAGTGATAACTGGTTCTAGTGGTGGTGATGTTATTTCCTTCCTGAGAGCTTCTTCTGGGAGTTCTACTATAGTGTCTTTAGTTGTGTCTTGAATATCAGTTATTTCCGCTTGTGATATTGTTTTTTGGGTTTTGCAATTTGCCTGAATTTCCTCATGTTCAACTTCACTAAACACTTTATTCCGTATAATAAATCGCCTTTGATCTGCTAGTCGTTGTTCACTAACATTTGAATCTGGATATTGTTGTTTCCATAATTCATACATTCGCTTTAAATAGCCTCTTTTTTCTGGCTCTGAGTTGTAGTAACAGGCCATTATGGCACGGTTTTCATCTGCACTATATTTTTGTCGTTTTGATGGCTGGTCCACTTGTAGCCCACTTGTCGACGGATGTCCAGGGACCCCAACATCCGCCGCGGCCCTTGTTAACCCGCGCGACGACCGATGCGGTATGAAATTCTTATTTGTTTTTTTCACCATATTGTATGGGTTGGCGGGGTTTTTTTACGGGACCAGATGCCAACCTGACCCCAACCTTCCTCCTTTCTCATCCGGGCTTGGGACCGGCAACGGCGGAGTTTTATTATTATTATTATTATTATTATTATTATTATTATTATTATTATTATTATTATTATTATTGGTATTTTGGTAGCAGAGTAATTTCTTTGATTAAACATGGAAGATTAGGTTTCAGTGATTCATAAACCAATTACTCCTACACAAAAGCCCTTTTTGTATAGTAAAAAGTGACAGTAAGTTAGCCACTGTAATACATAATCCAACATCTAGGACATTAGAAGTAACTTATTGAGTAAAAGCTCATAAAATTGTCCAACTATTGTTCTTAATGGCTCAGATTCAAACCTTAGTTATCGGTTTACTCAAATTAGTGACACTTAAATAGAGCTTTGCTGATTTCTTGGCTGTGACAAATGAAGCAAAAATTATATCTATAATCGGAATATATGTTTATATTTTATATTTTATATGTCATGTTTTGTATTTTTAGCTCTTGTGTCTATCAAAATGTGATGTGAAGGTGCCACGCAATAAATAAATAGTGACACTTAAATCTGACACTCCTAACTCAAATTATATTATTTTAAATGAGTCTATAACTAAAGGAGTAAACTAATTGTGTTTAAAAGATGCTTAATTGACACATAAATGAATGAAGGATTTTTAATTCATATACTTTTATTCTACTTCATGGTGACTCTAAAGGTTTCATTTAGATATTTTTGTTGGAAAATAATTCCTTGCCTAACCACACGGTCCAAATGCTTGAGGGAAGAGCCAGGTTTTTAAAGCCTTATGAAAGGATAACAGGGTTGGGACCATCCTTCGGGATTGGGCGGCCTCTAAATAAAATTAAACCTTAAGCCTTAAACCATCCTAGTCTCCCCAGGAACTGTTGTTCTATAGCAGGGGTATCAAATTGGTGGCCCATGGGCCAGTTGCATCACGCACAGACCACACCCACCCTGGCTCCACAAAGGAAAAAAACTTTGTGATACGTCACATGATGTGATTGAGTTTAACACCTGTGTTCTATAGGAACACTCCTTCAAACAATTCATAAGGAAAGTTTAAATGGCTCCACAAATTCCTTCCCTCATGCTAAGTTCTCTAATGCTATAATAATTAATGCTGTTGTCCATGTATCAGTAATTAAGTAATTAAGCGAAGAGATTAAAAACACCCAGTGAATTTGAGGTATGCATCAAGAGAAGGCTTTTTATTTTTGTTTGAATTTGATGGATGAACTGTTTATAATATAGCAATAGCAATAGCAGTTAGACATATACCGCTTCATAGGGCTTTCAGCCCTCTCTAAGCAGTTTACAGAGTCAGCATATTGCCCCCACAGTCTGGGTCCTCATTTTACCCACCTCGGAAGGATGGAAGGCTGAGTCAACCCTGAGCCAGTGAGATTTGAACCGCCAAACTGCAGATAACAGTCAGCTGAAGTGGCTGCAGTACAGCACTCTAACCACTGCGCCACCTCAGCTCTTGAGTTTTCCCATTACGAGCTCAGATGCCACGGGTCATATATTTTAAACACATCGAAGCTTTAGGCCCTGATATAGGCCTGTAACATTTATTGTAAATCAGTAGTAATATCTCTTGAGTACACAACCTTGTGTTCAAGAAACATCGTAAATGAGAAAATGAACAATCTTTATTGCGCCAAAGGCATACATTGTTATTTTGAAATCTGCTTGCAGAACATTGCCACTTAATGTTCCCTTGAGCTTGACTGAAAGTGACCTACTATGCTGCCTCACTCCCCACACATACATGCACATATGGCAAGAGTTCTCATATGTTTATTCAAACCTCTCAAACAGGTCCTCAGAAACACTCCTGTTGCACAGATCTATATTCCAAGCTCAAGAGTCACTGGGTAACCGAGTCCAATGGACACACACAAAGTCCAGGACAGCAGTCCAGGAGTCAAACAAACCAGGTTATATGGCATGAGAACACAAAGCACAGAACTGGGCATGTTGCTCCAGCAACATTCAAGTCCTTAGTAGGTAATGCTTACTTTGTGAGAGCCTTCTCATGAGTAGTCTAGCTGACTGGTGTTGTGTCTGTCTTCTCTCTGTTCTTGTGTCCTTGCATCAGGAGGATGTGTGAACTCCACCTTATTGCTAACAGATAGAAACTGTTCACTGTCCTCACCTGGACCCCTATGGCCAACTTGCTGCAGCTGTGGCTCACTTTCCTCACCTTCGCCTATCACTCATCTGATTGAGGTTGCTTCATCAGGCTAGTTTTCTCTGAGCCCTGATCCTGACCAATATTCCACTCCATACTTTCTTCTGCAGACTCACTCTTCTCCTCTGAACTCGCATCTGTAGAGGGTTCTGGGGGTAGATCCATGACACCTACTCTCATTCAAGAGATGCTTGTTTGTTTGTTTAAATTATCCATAGTGATGAATAAAAATAAGAGTACTGAAAAAGTAAAGTAAAATACCATGCCACTTTGAATGGAAATTAGAACGATAGTCTAGGTATCAAACTCAAGGCCCGTGGGCCAGATCTGGCCTGTGAGGTGCTTAGATCTGGCTGATGGGGCCATCCTACAAACAGCAAAGAACCAGTCTTCAGTGCTTCTGCCAGCAAAAATGGAGCTCTGTAGGGCTGCACGTAGCACTTCCAAATTCTGTTTTCATTGACAGAGAGTTGCAGGAAGCCATAGCCAGCCAAAAATGGAGCTTGGGACTCCGTTTTTTGCTGGCAGAGCACTCGAGTCACCACAGGTGCCTGCCCAACATGAATGATGTCAGCTGACCATGCCCCCCCTGCCCCCCCAGATCAAACACAACTCTGATGTGGCCCTCAATGAAATTGAGTTTGACACACCTGGTCTGGGTGCATATATGTGGGTGAGTATGTGAAGAAAAAGGAGTGCAGTTCAAGAATTATCAGTCAGAAATACTTAAAGAATTATTTCGAAACTATCAAAAATGCACACTATAATGGGATGTATTCCATTTTAAATATTAATACTGAAAACAGTAATTGCTTTATTAATTCATTTTAATAAATTATTAAACTATTTTAATATTTATAGGTGTTCCCCCTTGTTTTTCTTCCATACAAGACATCTGTAATAATAAAAAATGAAAAAGGATTAACCAAATTTAATTGAGAACTGAATTTTCAGGCTTCCTATTTCTAGCCATTTCTAATTATGAATAGGAATGCAAATTATTGTTATTGTTATTAAGGATATAATGTTTCATATACTCTTGACTTTGTTATTGCATTTTTTAAATTCTGTATGCTTGTTTGGTAATGTTATTCAAACAAATAATGAATAATTGAAATAAACACTTCAGCATCAGTAAAATGAAATGTTCACATTATCACAGCTGACAAGTTAATGGGGTAGGCCCCCATGAAAATGAAATGTATGAAGCTGTCAAGTGGTCATAAACTAAATCTTTGAATTTATGATTCAATTTATGTTACTTTCTTTTTTAATGTTACAGATGCCTTGTACGGAACAGAAACAAGGGAGGGGACATATAAATGTTAAATTAGCGCTCAAAGCATATTACATATGATTTGTGTCATGGATCTAATTACTCAGAGTGATGGTGGTTTCCCCTTCATTAAAATTGTTCAAGTAGAGGCTAGACAGCCATCTGCCTGAGATACTTTCATTTGGATTACTGCATTAAACAAAGTTTCACTTAATGGTCTAAATGGCTTTCTCAAACTGTTCTGTCAGAAAGACGTAGAGCTCAGTCATTGATTTAAAATAAAAGTGACAATTTAAAAATATCTTTTTAAAAAGTAAGTTTGGAAAAATATTTTGTTGGAGATGTTTTTAAAAAATTGCTAACTAAACTCTGCAAACTGGATTAAAGTTACAGCATGCTTAGAATAGATTCAAATATATTAACCAGGCAATTTAGTCACAAATTAAATTGTCCTTTATTCAATCTGGAAGCATACTAGTCAGATCTAACCTATTTATTTAGTAAAAAAGACACTAAGAATAATTGCCCCAAGTAGACATTTAGTCTTTTATATTATTAATTGATGATCTTCTATTCAGTAAATATTCTAACTCAAATGAAATATCATAATTTTTTTCCAGGCTAAAATTAATCAATTAAAATAAACTATTTAACAAACTATAAACTTGATTTGACAATCAAATCAAATATTAATCAAAATCAATAACTAATTCTGTTGGCTCTATCACCAAGTAGATGAAATAAAGTGAAAATATATTTTGGAAAATGGGATATGCTAAAAGCCCACTTTTTGCCATTTGAATGATATTACATATAAATCTAAATACATGTTTGATGCAATAGTCATGCATGGATAAATTAATAAATTTAGATTTGTGAATGTTTTTTTTTTCTTTCCTTAGGATTTCTACATTCAAATTGTTTTTAATAGGGAAAAGTATCTTTTTAATTAAATATGTTGGTTTTAGCTTTCTATTCTATAAAAGTCTGTCATAAAGAAAACAAATAGAATGTATTGTTTGTCTGTGTGTTTAATTTTATCCTGACTTTAGTCAAGGTGATAAAAGCTTCATTTTTCTTCCTAAAGGGTTTTTGTGGGGTGAAGAATTTGAGAGACCGCCTTCTGCCGATTACCTCCCTTCGTCCCATCAGATCGCATAGAGTAGGCCTCCTCCGAATTCCATCCGCCAGTCAGTGCCGACTGGCGACTACGCGGAGGAGAGCCTTCTCAGTTGCAGCCCCGACGCTATGGAACAATCTCCCCGTGGAGATCCGCACCCTCACCACCGTCCAAGCCTTCCACACAGCCCTCAAGATCTGGCTATCCCATCAGGCCTGGGGATAAGACTTTACTCTCGCCCCTCCCGAATGTTGAATGAATGTTGGGTTTTTACCGCCAATTATTTTTACTCACATTTTCTTTTTGTGTTTTGTCCTGCACTCCCCCCCCTTATTATTGTAAGCCGCCCTGAGTCCCCTCAGGGAAAAGGGCGGCCTATAAATGCTTAATAAAATGAGAAAAAAATGAAAAATGGCATTGGGAAGGGGGACATGTGCATTTTGAAGAGATTTTTTTTCTGAGAAAAAAGAATTGAAAAGATGCATACATGTGTACACGCCCACTTTCATATCTTCTGTAACAAAATTCACAACTGCATGCAATTTAATCCACAACAATAGAACCAAAATTCTGGTTCAATGCAAATAATTGGATATTTGCCTTATTGCCTGTGCTGTAGTTTTCATGTAGTCTTTTCTATCTCAGGAGTCTGGTCCTTGGAAGAGATGGTCTTATCATAACAAGATCTACACTAGAGGGAAAGAATAACTCAATGGCAGTCTCGGCCCTCCCTAAAGGCACTTTCTGCCTCCTTCAGAATATCATCATATTTTATTGGGTGCTAAAATTAGAAGATAATTTGAGTAAGATCCAGAAACTATTGTACATTTGTGAGGGAGAAGGAACAACCTAGACTTATATATTTTAGACTTTAAACTTAAACCTAGACTTTAAATATATTAAATAATATTTTTTTTTAAAATCCTCCAAATAAAATTTAATGATTCAAACAAAAAATGCCTGGTAGCAAAATAGTGACCCTACTTTAGTCTTGTTAGAAGAAAATGACTGCTGGAAAACATCCTTGTTTTTTTGTTTTTTGAGGACTGACAAGCAAACATACCAATCAGGATTGCAGTTAACAATGTGATTCATGCCACTCAAACCACTTGATGGAAACTCAAAATTACTATTCCAAAAATGATATCTAGTAAAGAAAGGATAAGAGTTTGGGGGAAAAATAGCCTGGAGAAAGCAACATGCCTTTGAATAGAGGCTTTTTAACATGGGCATAGTGTTGCTGCACTCATTACACAGTTGCCCTCTCATTGATTACACATTGGAGAAGGAGACTCGGGCCTTCCAGGCAGGTTCAGTAGTTTCCACCAAGTCCTTCGCTGGTGCTTCCATTTCTGTTGGTTAAACATTGAGGCAAGAAAGTTTAACTGAAAAACCTCATTAGTAAATAGCATTAAACTAAATATCATTAACATATTACTATGGAAAGCTTTAAAATGAAAGTCTAAGCACTTACAGAAGCAGAACTAATCATACACAGTTCCTAATGCAATATTCCTGCCAAAACTAACTATCTTTATGTCCAATTCATTTAAACTGGGAGAAACAGGCAAAGCCAAAATTAAAACATATGATGGGGATGGGAAACAACATATAGTATATATGCTTAAAAGATCTGAGGAAACCAGTATTCATTCGGTGAACCTTTATTCAATTAATTATTTTTTTCTGTTACTTAATGAATCTAAACAAGCCTGAGCAGGATAAGTTTATATTATGGTAAAATATTAACTCCCACACTAATCTAGTCACCCTGTTTTGGCCTTGGTTTTCTGCTTCATTAAACTTCATTGAAGGTTACTTACATTACTAAATTTATATATTGGTCAGTGTTCCAGACTTTCATGCAACATTACAGTAATTTACAATGTAAAAAAAGAAGATATAGTACTGCAGTTCATTGCTAAATAAATCTTTTGATAAAAGACTGGAGGGTGAGATATGCTTCTGAGTAAGACATTAAGTATCAGCAAATTATTCCCATTCTTATGGAAATTACATTAAGTATTTCTATTTTAGATTTTTTTAACATATCAAAACTCCAACACCAGAAAAGAGAAATAAAGCATTGGGGGAATGTTCTATTTATTTGTTAGTTTATTTATTAAATGTATATGTCTGCCATATGAAGTAATAGATTCAAGGTATCTTAGTTCCAACATTTTTATACCAACATAAATATTAATCAAATAATTTATTAATCATCTAGTAGCCCCTCTATATTTTTAATTGACTATCCAATTAATACTACCAGCAACTAAAAGAGAAAGTAAATTTAAAACTAAATCTTATTTAAAAATCATTTTTAAAATAAAATGGTTCAGTGTTATTCATGGTATTTTCAAGTCTTCTCCAATACCAATGTTCAAATTCTCAGCACTCTTTCATCAATTACAATAAATTACATCTTTTTGGGACAGATTGTTCTGGAAAATTTGTGTGATTACTAAATATCAACATTGACTTGAAGGTTCATAATCATCATGATAAGCTATATCTCATGAATGCATAAAATGTCAACCTACTAAGGGTTGGCACCCAAATAAATGTATGATTTTGACACAACTTTGAATTGCATTGTATAATTGTAATGAACTTATTTTTGAACAATGGATGCTGTATGCAAGCTTCCATCTTTAAGTAAAAGACACTGTTATAGATCAGTACCAAAAACTTGATTTTGGAGCCTAGTTGGTATATGTATTGGTGTACATATACAGTTTCAATGCAGCCTTGACAGAAACCTCATCTTTTTCATATGTATGTTGTATATCTGTCCTAAAAGAAAGAGTTTGTATTATGACACTTCTTTCATTCTGATGAAATCAGCAAAAGCTTGCAGGTGCTTTTCCTGGAAGATCTTCCTTGTTCAGTGCTCTTCAAATTATGGTCACAACTGAGCCCCAAATTTATGTTGCTAAGCAAGACAGTTAAGTGAGTTTTGCTCCATTTTACGATATCTCTTGCCATAATTGTTAAATTGATAAGAAGAGTCATGATGGCACAGTGATTAAAATGCAGTATTGTGCAGGCTAACTCTGCTGACTGCCAGAGGTTCAATTCTCACCAGCTCAAGGCTGACTCAGCCTTCCATCCTTCTGAGGTCAGTAAAATGTGGACCTAGATTGTTGGGGGCAATATGCTGATTTTGTAAACTGCTTAGGGAGATCTGTAAAGCACTGTGAAGTGGTATATAAGTCTAAATCTAGTGCTAGTGCTAATAGCACAGTTGTGAAGTGAATCTGGCTTCGCCATTGACTTTGTCAGAGAGTCATAAAAGA
The DNA here is from genome assembly GCF_051295495.1 of Thamnophis sirtalis. Lineage (NCBI taxonomy): Eukaryota > Metazoa > Chordata > Lepidosauria > Squamata > Natricidae > Thamnophis > Thamnophis sirtalis. The sequence continues at coordinate 48,927,030 of NW_028261388.1, forward strand.
TGATCACATGACCCTGTGACACTGCAATTGTCATAAATATGAGTCAGCTGCCAAGCATCTGAATTTGATCACATAACCATGGGGATGCTGCAATGGTCGTAGGTGTGAAAAAATGCTCATGTCACTTTTTTCAATGCCATTGTCACTAAATGAATTGTTCCAACTCAAGGATTATCTGCATTAGGCTTTCTGCCTAAATTTTTAAAGTACTTTTAAAAAATGTGTTAATTTTTCCTTCTATCATAAAGCTACAGTTTGCCATCCTGAACTTGCATGAAAGTGCTTCTTGAAAATTGTTGCCTACAGTATGAAATGTTCTCACCGCTGAATTTGAGATGCCTGTGATCCCATTTTAAGTACTTGTTGAAGACCTATTTGTAGCAATAAGATGCTGCCTGACTTCCAACAACATGGAACATTTTTACAACATGGAACTTTTTTTGTTCCCTCTTTTTAAAATGAACATTATTTTATTTCAACTATTTTAATTTACTGTTAATATTCTGATTTTCAACAACATGGAACATTTTTTCTTCCCTCTTTTAATTATTTTTAATAAAAATAATATTTTAATTTTATTTTAATATTCTGATTGAGGATGTACCTTTGAGGTTTGATATAATAGGAAACAAATATATCAAATATATTTAATAATAATAATAACCACAGCTATTGTTTGATTCAAGGAAGCTGAGCCATCAAATCAAAAGCACATTCTCTTCCAGTCCCCAATCTTCCATATTCATTGTTCCATTCAGATTAACATCATAGATTCAAGAATTATAATGTACAAGGAGTTTTTACATATCAACTCTCTTCATCATATCCCTGGGCACTGGAGCATGGCTAATGAAATGACGTAAGCTTCCTGAGCGATATACCTATTTCCTCATTCAGGTATGATTAACAGTAGGCTTCTTTGTTCTGTGAAGATCAATGTCTAATTGGAAAAGGAAAAAACTAACTTTATGTTATTGTGGAAGAAAGAGTTTAATGGTGGTGTAAAAGTCAACAATGGTGAGCAGGTAGAAAAGTTTTAAAGTTTCTTTATTCTTACTCACAATTCCAGTTACCTTGATTATCTACAATTTAAAATATAATTAGTTTTCTGTGGAATGTGGCACTATTACTATTTTGACACTAATGTCAGATGCTAACCTTAAATAACTTCATAAATTGAATTTAAGTGGAAAGGAGCTATCTATAGATGGCAGGTTTATGGTGCTTTACTTTCAAATGTGTGAAGACAGTCCTGATGCATGTGGAAGACTTCCTGGTGGACTATTGTCCCAAATTCCTGGCTTGGAAGACATAATTCCATGACAATTATTCATCTTTTTGAATATCAAATTGTGATACATATTTGAGAATGTTTTAAAACTTAGTCATAAATGTCTGAAGCATTGTTTGCATTTTAATTATGAAATAAACATGCACTGTATATCATAGTGGTTATTTATAGAATGCATAATTCTAACAGAACAGTAATAGAATAACAAAGTCGGAAGGGATTTTGGAGGTCTTCTAATCCTTCCTGCTCAGACAGGAAGCCTTATACAAATTCAGACAAATGTTGTCCAATCTCTTCTTAAAAACCTGTGTTGAAGCACCCACAACTTCTGGAGGCAAATTGTTCCACAGATTAATTGTTCTAACTGTTGATAAATTTCCCCTTAGTTCTAGGTTGATTCTCTCCTTGATTAGTTTCCATCCATTGCTGTTTTCATCCACTAATTAGTTTTCATCCATAATTCTGCTTGTATAGCTCTAAGGGAAAACTATAAAGATGATAACAATTGACTTATTCAGTATCAAGAGCCACAATCAATAGAGTTATAGTAATTTTTGGAGCCCCGTCTAGTAGCCCTACTGAAAACAATAGAAATGGATTTTTCTGGAATCCACAACCCACCAGACAGCAATTTAAGTATCTTTGTAATAAATCATGATTAACATAGGGTGACCAGATGTACCGATTTCAGCGTGACAAGCACGCTTTATAACAATTTTTCCCATGTCCCTCCACCTTTTAAAAAAGTCCCGATTTTCTGGCTTCATGTTGAAAGCCTAGTGGATTTGCTTAAGAAATCCTAACCGGGGCAAGACAAAAGACACCCTGTCTAAATTCCCCCTCTCTGTCTCAGTACTTTCATTGAAGATATTAAAATGTTAAAGCAACAAAACGGACCTCCCCCCCCCCCCGCGCCGCACCGCGTTTACCTCATTTTATAACAAAAAAATGATCTAGTACCATAGAGCTGCAGGAAATGGCTAGAGAGGTCACCAGTGTTACTTCCTGAATTTTCCGGAGGGGAGGAGCACGGAGGTTGGAGGACTGCTCCAAAATGGTGGGAAAGTTTCTTTGAAAAATATTGACTTGGAGTTTCTGCCTGCTGGTAAGTGTGCTGGGTTTTTTTCTTTTATTTTTAATGCATTTTAAAATAATGTAGGTTTTTAAAAATGTGCAGCTGCTGTTTTTTTATTCAAAACAATATGTGTAATGCTATGATGTGCCATGGAAAAATCATTAAAAAAAACCTGAAAGAACAAAAGGGGTTTTTTAGGGTATTTTCCTGATCAAAACTATAATTGTTTCTGCATGACACTCTTAATCACAAATAGCCAACTACACTTCATTCTAAATAGTTTTATTTCCTTTATTGTATGTGATTACTCAAGTCCAAAAACTGAGTTAATTGGATAAACTCAGCTCCACAATTTACTAAATATACAGTTACAGGAATTTCATGTATAGTATGCTGTCACTTAGGGTTTATTGAACATAGGAGAATAATATGAGAGGATTTGATGTAAAATAAGCTCTTTTAATGAATTCAAAATCAACGCAGCAGACAAGACATGGGAGTGAACATAATACACACTTTAACAATATATTTTTTTTCTTTTAGCCATCAAATACTGCAGCAAGTGTGTCAGTAATAATAGCAAGACAGGCATAGGATTTTCCAGCCAGGTTAATTTTACTTTTTTATGGTTTTGATGTTGTATTTAATTTTATCTGTATTAGAAACTTATGAAAGCTGTGCAACATTTTGAGGTGATATAGAGTATGTAAAGGCATGAATACAGTAGAACCTCTGGTCACAACCATAATTCGTTCCATAACATTGGTCGCAAACTGATTTGGTCATGAATCAAACCTAATTTTGGAAATTTGGCGCTTACAAAAAAAAATGGTGCAGAAGGGGAAATCAGCAGCAGGGGGGGGGGGGGAGAATGTGAATATTTTGGTCAGAAGCGTTCATGACCAGAGGTTCTACTGTATAACATCTTCACTTAAGACTTAAGATTCACTTAAGATATAACATCTTCACTTAAGATTCACTTAAGAACTGTGGCAAGAAAGGTGGTATAGTGACCAAAGTTACAATGGCATTGAAAAAAGTGACTGAGGACCATTTTTCACACTTAGTGACCGTTGCAGCATCCTTATGGTCACACGATCAAAATTTTGATGTTTGGCAACAGATTCGTATTTATGATGGTTTCAGTGTCCTGGGGTCATATAATCACCTTTTGACAAAGTCAAATGGGGAAACCAGATCCACTTATGCTACTAACTTGTCAGCTGCAGTTATTCACTTAAGAACTGTGGCAAGAAAGGTGGTATAATGACCAAAGTTACAATGGCATTGAAAAAAGTGACTGATGACCATTTTTCACACTTAGTGACCATTTTCACACTTAGTGACCGTTGCAGCATCCTCATGGTCACGTGATCAAAATTTTGATGTTTGGCAACAGTTACAATTTATATTTGTAAATTGTAGTTATGTTGAAATAAAAAAAAAACCATTACAATACTATTTTTGCATTGTATGAAAATTTTTGTTGCTCCGTATAAAATTTTTAATCAACACACACACCCCGGTCAAAGGTGTCCCTCTTTACCAATATGAAAATCTGGTCACCTTAGATTAACATGATCTATTTGAATGTAAACTTTGCCCAATCTTTTTTATCTTTTGAAAAAAAGAATTCAAGAAAAAATACTGCTGTGAAAAAGACCTTAAAAGTTTTTATTCCTTTTCCCACTTTTGTCCTTTTAAAATCAATTCTCTTGTCACTGAGATCTTTAATCAATGTTTAAACTTTATTGCATCCTGTTTCCGATAGAAAGGCAAAGCGGCATGTTCAGGTTTAGTGTAAAGATTACCAGGAATATATGGACAATCATCTGGTTCTCTGGTTCAAAAGGCAAAGAAAGGAGAGAACATTTCCATTTATAGTGTAATCAGCTGTAGCTTATTTTGTGTTGATCGCCTACTTCCTTGTCTTGCATTTTGGATGCTAGTATACTTTGCAGAAACATGCTTCCTGGTGTAGCAAGATCAAAGACAGACCAAGGTTAAAGGTTATAAGCTAAACAAATGATAATGCAAACTGAATTACAGAGATAGTTCAAGAAGCAGATACCACTTTTAAGAGGCATGGCTAACGGTGCTAGAAACATGGTTCCAATATTCATCCTCTACAGATTGCATAGTTTATGGTTCAGCCTGTAAAATCTTTATCCTAACTGAACTATTGCCCACTGCCTAGGCCATTCTGTCAAGCTGATCAGTTATTTCCAGAAACATACCACTGATTTCGTATTTTGCAAGATATTTCCTGGGATTGCACAAGAAATTCATCTTGATTTGCAAAAGCCATTAGTCCTGTTTTATCCTTCTTCTATATAATTTGACTCTTCTATAAATGTATAGGATTTGTATGACCATATTATATAACATAACTGGGAGTCAAACAACAAATGGGCAAATAATGAAATGCAAACAGTTTTGAGACATTTTCATACCACCAAGTACCACAATAATCTCATCATAGAACTACAAATGATAAGCTCACCTCCCTTCCTGTACTAAACCTCATGGAAAAGCAATCTTAACCTTCGAGAAGGCAAGCAGGATGAATTTATGTATCTCAAGTGGGAAGCAGTTCCACATGCTTAATGCACGTACAGAAAATAATTGCTTGCTATATCTCACCAGATAACAACATTTAAAAGAAGAGAAAAAGCTTATTCTATCCAATCTAATGAGGAGGGTAAATATCTTCAGGATGAGATGGTTGGTTCACAGATAACATGGTTCCATGCCATAGGAAGGTAACTTAAATATGATAGTTTATAGTTTATGCAATCATGGTGTAACACAGGCAATCTCTGGGGTCTCCTAAATTGCATGCATTTTCACTTTCTGTACCAGTTGAAGTTTCCAAGTTATCTTCAAGGGAAGCCCCATGTATTGCAGTACTTAAAATGGTAAGTAATCAGAGCATAAATGACCATGAAATGCTCCCCTATAAACTATATTTGTCTCATATTTCTCAGACAGGAATCTGTAAGTCCAAGGGGTCTACAAAATTGCATACCAACTTTGGATAAGTGCTACCCCATCAAGAGTTAAAGATGGTAACATTGTAGATCCAGGGGTCTCTGAAACTCATATGTAAAAGTGACAAATTCATGGATTATTAATCAGTTTCCCACACCTATTAAAAACAATACTAGATGAAAACAGACTTCTTTCTTATCTTAAACAATGAATGTCCAGTGTAAAATTCAACTACTTGTTTTTCATTCTGTGTGCGTGTGTGTCAATGTTCCCTCTAAGCTATGCGACTGTACAGCCGCGCACGTAACAAGAAAACGCCGCACAGCAGTTTCCAACTACCGTGCAGTGTTTTTTAATGTTTTAAAATATAACTTAAAATATTCCCACTCCCTCCATTCTCTCTCTGCACCAAACTCTCTCCTCCAGTGGGTAAAGTCAAGGAAGACTCTGCCTGGAGACCGATGACGCTGCAGAAAAGAGAATTCCCATTGGTCCTCTGAGGCTTCATCGGTTCCTGGGAAAATGCGATTCGCTGGTTGTAGTCTGCATTTCTCTGCACATCCCACGTTTCTCAGGCATTGTGTTGCCTGAAGGCCCGTTCTGGGCTCAGCAGCCTTTCTGCAATCCCTTCACTTTGTGGAGAGAGGGAAGCAGCATAGATTTGGACTGCTTGAGCCAAAGGGGTCCATGGGATCTTAAGACTTGATTTTTGAGCAGTATCAATCCATTCCACTCTTTCCTTTCCCTTTCTGTCCTTCTTCTATCTTCCTTTTCCTTTTCCTTTTCCTTTTCCTTTTCCTTTTCCCTTTCTTTTTCTTTTCCTTTCTCTTTTCCTTTCCTTTCTCTTTTCCTTTCCTTTCCTTATTTCCTTTTCCCTTCTTTTTTCTTCTCCCTTCCCTTTCCCTCCCTTCTTCATCCTTTCCTTTTCTTCTTTCCCATTTCCTTTCCTTTCCCTTCCCCTCCCCTCCCCTCCCTTCCTTCCTTCCTTCCTGGGGGTCTGAGGGAGAGGGAAGGGACCCTTTTCCTCCTTGCTCCCCTCCCCAACATCTGCTCTGATGGCAATTATGGCTAAAAAAATTCAGGTGTTCAGGCATGAAAATGTGCTGCTCAAACACTATACTTTTCTGCACACACTGAAAAAAAATTAGAGGGAATATGTGTGTGTGTTGTTCAGGAAGTATAGAATGTTTCTATTCCATGAGCATGGGTTTTAGTCATACACTATCATCAGCTATATCTAACATCTGGGTGAGAATTATCTTGGATTCATGTAAACAGGTCTTTTGAGTTTAGCATTATTTGTGTTTGTGTTTCATGGGCTGTATTGTAAAATTGTAAGAGTGGACTAGTTGACATAAATGGATTTGAAGAACATCCACCATTGCTCTGCCTGTTGATATGCCTGGCAGACTTGAAACATACCAGGAAAGTGTCAAAAGAGATCAAGGCTTCTATTATACTTTGGCCTATTAGGATTTCTAGCCTCTGGACCAGATCACTTCTTTAAATAGATATTCTTTAAAACCTAGCCAGAATACAGCAGTAGTACATATTAACTCTTAGTAATTAATGCTCAGCAATTTCATCAATATAACAAAAAGAATCTAAATAGAGTCAGGGAGAACATAAATAATTTCTCATTCTATGGATTATATCAAAATAATCTGGCTGGAGTGAGACCATATTAAATAAAAGCTCCTAATCTTAGGACATGGACAAATATGACGTTAATGGGTTGATATAATAAAAGGACAAATTGCTTAGATCTAACAATAGTCCCTACAATATCTTTATGGTTGTAAATACAATTTCACGAGAAAATATATCTATCGAATTCAGAAGGAATTACTGCTAAACCAATAGTAAAAGATTTCAGTGAATGAAAATATATCTAAGAAATGTGACTAAGAATGTCCCACTGAATTAAAAAAACAAGCAAAATTTTAGATCAGCAAGAATAATAAAATACAGGTACGTAGCCAGGAATTCGGAGGCAGATGATTTTTTTGCTGCCACCACCAGCAGGCTCCTCCCAGGAAGATGGATCTTCCATCTGATATCTTATCAGGTTTTCTTATCCTTCAGGCAAGAAGGAAAGAAGAAATTGTTTTGCTGGCAAATGCTCTTCGATTTTTGCAGCTTTTGTGCTTGCAGGGAAAGGGGGGCTAGCCCAAGGCAGAACGGCTGTCCGTGCTGGGAATTTCAAACTGCCTTGTGCAGGACAAAGTAGGTCTCCCCCACTCAGTTCAAAGTTTTGTTTGATTTAATCTTATCACGAGCTGAATCCGTTTCCGTGGACAATAATTGTTTATCAACATTTTAGCTTCTTTTCTTTTTCTCCTCCGAAAAATTATTTACTTAGAGGCTTTTAAAATG